>NC_083792.1:5318832-6007152 GCF_015708825.2 Lethenteron reissneri
AAGTGTATTATTAAATAATACATATTACAATTACAATTTCTTATAGGGGAAACACATACTAATTAACTGATTACTAGCATAGTATATAATTACAATAACCTCTTCAGCCACCTCTGATTTCTGCACCTGATTGGGTATAGTGATAGGGTGGTTCAGTTATTAAATAATACACAATATAACTGATTACTAATCTACAACTGATTACTAATTATAACAATTAACTGATTACTAATCTATTATATAATTACAATACCCCCCCCCCCCCCGTGCCTCTGATCTCTGCACCTGATTGGGTTAAATTATGACGTCACTCTGCTGCTCTATTTAAGACCTGGAGCAGGCGGAGGGCTTCACTATTCCGGCAAATCGCCCGATGATGCTGGATGTAATTACCAGCGAAACGTCGCACTAAAAATGTTTAAATGTTGTGGATTCACTTTTCACACACCGGTGGGCTAAAGCAGTGAACTATTTGTCTTTTGTCAACGTGACACATTTTTTACTGATTGGCCGTGTCGGGTGGTGGAGGGTTGCGACACATTTATAAATAACGCGATCTAACCCAATAACCTTTATTACGAATAATATTGGTCGCGAAGCCCTACGTGTTAAACTGATGCTTCTATTCAGTATATGTACTGTGAGGTGTGTGTTTCATATTCATATTTGTGACAACACTGCAGCCAGTTGGCTCTGCAGAGAAATGCTGATGGCTAAATGCACTAAGTACACTTAACAATAAAACGACTGGCAAGCGGCTTCAGTGCATTAGCTAAATAGGTGCCATCTGTCAAATAACACAGATGGTGACAGCTGGTGGAGCAGGTTTGTTTGCTGCTTTACTTTGTATTGTAAACACAGCACAGCCAACATAATTGCTGCATGACAAGAGCTGTTGGCTCTTCGGTTTTCATTTAAATTTTAACATTTGTACCATTCGGGTGTTTATCCAACATTTGCAAGTCAATGTGGCTAAGGCATTGAGTTACATTGTGTTTTGTTTGAAAATATCGCATGGTTCAGTCCTATCAGACAACGGAAATAGCACGGCTCAGGGAGCACATGGCTTTGAACGTAAGGCAATGTGTGGCCTGCACCGTGCCCCGCTTGTCGAGTATCAACAACCCTCGGTGTCTCGTTTCAAGCGAGGTTGACCTTACTCTAAAGCCTAAGTTCAAGTGCAGACAGCGGAATCAAACCTGGGGTCGTCGGAGGCATATCATGGTGATTAACAGCCTCTCTCCACTCTCCTCCAAACACAAAGTGTGTTTCCTGGAATAAAGAACAATGGTGTAAAGATGAAGTGTATTGAATTTGACCACCGTGCTTCGTGGCTAGTTAATGTTGATACGCATCCAAGTGAACGTTTAAAGTGTAATTTTAACACGTGGGAGGCTTTCGCGACCAATATTATTCATAATATAGGTTTTTGAGTCAGATCGCGTTATTTATAGATGTGACGTAACCCTCCACCACCCGACACGGCCAAACAGTAAAAAATGTGTCACGTTTTCAAAGGACAAATTAATTGACTTCTTTAGCCTACCGGTGTGCTGAAGAGAGAATCAACACCATTTTTAAAATTTGAGTACGACGTTTCGCTGATGATTACAATCAGCTTCCATTCTTGCCCGATGAAGCTGATTGTAATTATCAGCGAAACGTCGTACTCAAATTGTTAAAATGCTGTTGATTCTCTCTTCAGCACACCGGTAGGCTAAATAAGTCAATTAATTTGTCTTTTGAAAACGTGACACATTTTTTACTGTTTGGCCGTGTCGGGTGGTGGAGGGTTACGACACATTTATAAATAACGCGATCTGACCCAAAAACCTATGTTATGAATAAAGTGTAATTGTTCGTATAGCGGTATGAGGTGATGGGGGAACACTTGCACGGAAAGGTGTTCATGTTAAAAGAAAAGATAACGCACTTATGATCCTAAGTCTGCAGGTTGTTGGAAAAGGGGGGGGGCAGCCAGATTAAATTTGGTGATATTTGGTGACATGGCAGCCATGGTAGAGATGGTGCAATGGGCCGGGTTACACCTCCAGTGGTGTCTCCTAGATCGGTGGGACCCCATGGGAGGCAACTTGCATTCGCAATGTTGACCTCTCACGCAGGGTCAAATCAGACCTGAAATGGTGGATCTGCTCACCACAAATGTGCAGGGGAAGCCCTGTTGGTTTTTTTCAGGGAACAGGTGGTCCTGGAAATGGATGCCAGCCTGAAACGTTGAGGAGTCTGCTGCGAGAGGGGGGTTGTGCAGAGTGAATCGTCAGAAACAGCAATGCAGCAGAGCATACATTTTATGGAGTTAAGAGTGATGAAGTTAATACGTTGGCGCAACACATCGCAGTAGCAGCAGGCAGAGAAGTGCTCATAAGACACTTAAATGTGACAGCAGTAGCAATGATAAACAAACAAGGGTTTCCCATTTTCGACAAATTGATACAAGATCCTTCCTGCAGCTTTCCAGGATGGAGGAAAACCACATCCGTCCTCCTGGCAAAGTATTCAACTGGAGTAGAGAATCGGACGGCGGACTGGTTAAGCAGATTAATTTAGACCTGGGGGAGTGGACGTTCCAACCAGAAGTGTACATTAAAACACCCACAGATGGATTGGTTTGTATGTATGTATGTAGAACTTATTTAGCACCAGTAGCCAACCATGCTAATCGGAAGTGCGGTTTACGTCCAGGGAGGATGCCAAAGCAGTCCTGTTTTTCTCAAGGTATTGGCAGCAGGAGGCGATGGACGCGATGTCTGGCGATTGGTGAAACGAATGGGCTATGTTCCCTCCCTTTCCCCTGGTTTCCAATGTGTTGGAGAAGTCAGTCGGGAAGGGGCAGACTTAATTCCTGTCGTGCCACATTGGCCCAGGAAATTGTGATTTTTGGATCTCTTTGACTGCTGCAGAGGCCGGACCTCAGCCAGAAGAGGGTGTGGTGTCAAGGCCTCCCAGCATTGACCTGAATGGCTTGGAATTTGAGAGGGCCAGATTTACACGATGGCAAAATATGAGACGTCCTCAACAATGAGGGTGCATAACTCGCATTGGAAAGGTGTCATCAACCGGTGCAAAAGAAAATACCTAAACTAAGAGTAGTGTGCGTGGCCAGGTCTTTAATGGAGGTATTTAAACGATGGTTATGCGTGGCAGCCATAGAGGTCAGGGCCTCGACAATTTTGGTCTTCCATAACGAAATTGGAGGGGTTCCAGTTGACTGAGCTAAGTTTATCTCGTCTGATCAGGGCGTTGAGACAGAAGACACCACCAGTGAGATCAGGGGTAGCTCCCTGAGATTTACATTTCACACAAAACATCTCAGAGGTTCCTAACGTTGAGAACCGTGTTCCTGATAACCATCACGTCAGCCAAGAGGGTCAGCGACCTACAGGCTCTGATCCACCTTTCATGGCATTCTCAAAAGAGAAAGCGGAATTGAGAACATCACCATGGTTCATTCCTAGAGTATTCTCAGATTTTCACGTGAACCAACAGATAGTTAACCCGTCATTCGTCCCTCCGCCTTTCCATTCAATTACAGAGGCCAGGTTACACAAGCTAGCCTCGATTTGGCCTATTTCCTTTTTTCTGAAGATATATAAAGGGTGGAGAAAACCCAAACAGGTATTTGTGCTGTACAGGCAGAATTAGACGGGGGGTGGGGGGGGGAGAGAATATATTTGGGAGGTGTACAGTATATAAGGTTAGAAAGCTGGGGAGCACGGAGGGACTAGAAGCGTGACAGTCTCATGGGCCAGCAGAGCAGCAGTCTGACAGGGATTTGTAAGGCTGCCATGTTGAGTTCTCTCCACACATTCAGGAAACATTAGTGACTCGACATGCTGGTGTCTCAAGAGGGCCGTTTCGGGGAGCACTTCTCTCAGTGGCTATGTCCCTGTAAAGGAACATAAATTGGGGGGCAGTTAATTGGGCTAAGAAATTTTTCCACCTCCCAGTAGGCTCTCTTACTGGTTAGATAGTACGGAGATAGAGTGTGTCAGCGACTGCCTTTGAAAAAACTGGGCTTTACGTAAGTAGAAATGTTCAGTTGTTTTCTCCTTGTCACAGGTTGAGTCACAAACCGTACCTCTCCATAACAAAGGCTCGCCCTCTTAAGTACAGTGTGCTGTACTTGGCCCTTCCCCCCTCTCCAACCATTATATAAACGGAGTGGTAGCTCCTGCAATCTCTCATTTACTTGATACGGCTGTCGTGGCTGTGGCGGTTCCACCTGAAGACGGAAGCTTGTGTTGCCTCCGAAACGTCGTGATTTTTATTTTATTTTACTTTTATTAATTTTAATGTTTTACCTACGTGACTTTACCGAAAAAACCTAAGAATATAAATAGAAAGAAAGTGTTTCCATTAACCACATAAATTAAACTGCTTGCTGGCTTGGGGTATAGGGGTAGAATAGGTCACTTGACAACATGCCCAGTTTTCTCATATTGTGTTTAAAATGCAGCATTAATTAACATATTTCAGCAAAAAAACGTGTTGCGATCATTTTAGCTCGGGGACTTATGTTGAATGTAATGATAGCTGCCTTTGCGTCAACTGATGGAGTCCGGTTACACATCGACTTGCTATCAACTTACATCTGTTATGTGACTCTTAATCCTACTAAAAACCCACCAGTGCCCTTCCTTGCTTTGCTTCCATTGTAGGCAGAGGAAAATGGCATGACGCCAATATATTTCTGCACATACATCAAGTGCAAACCCATTATACACCCCCCGCCTTGTACACCCAAACAAACCCAGATGGGGATGATGGAAAGTTGCACTTTGTGGTATTTGAGCCTCACATGGTGCCACTCAGCTTTCCACATTTGTGCCACTTCTGTGGTTATCAAATGTGTTGCCGGTGATTTATTATGTTTGTTGGTGCGATTATTAAATTACACAAAAATGTCCACATTTGTGAGTCTGTGGGCATCATTATTCCGTCTGTGTCCTACGTGCGTTAGCAGCAAACGTGACGTGTCACACACGGACTTCCGCGTCTGGCATACAGTCTTGGTCGTCTGCTGCTGAAAATCTGCAATGGCTAAATAATATCTCAGTTTTCCTTGGGGAGGAGTATGGTTTAATTTTAAACATTTGCCTGTGTTCCCTGCAGCTTAACTGCAGTGCCTGCACTTCGGTGGTTATTTTGAACCCGTTCGTTGATGCTCTATTGGTGCCTCGCCAGGTATTTTCTTCATCAATGGGAAACCATACATAGCACTTCCTGGGGCCTCCGTCAAGGCCTAAATGGAACAAGCAATTACAGAATAAACCATCCCAAGATGACCTCGTATTTCGGGTCTAAGTAATCTATCTCTGCGGTTCTTGGTTTGCGCTCAGTGACGACCCAAGCCAAAATGCCCAGATGTCAGGAGGGAGATTAATGTTGAAGCGCAATGACTGGATAAAAAAAAAACACATTAAGTGTTCATTTTGTCCATCTCTAAAGACTGAACATTTTTGTGACTAGATATTGGGCACATCTCAATTTGCATAGGGAGTGCCATCTTGCGGTTGTGATAATATGCTGGATTAGTTTTGTGGCATCTCTTCTAAGGTTATTTTGCAACATGGCATGGTTTTTCTATCTGCAGGGAGTCATGAGATTTGATTTGGTGTGCTATTAATTGTAGAACTTCATCTGAACCTATCGTGATTGCAAAAGTTTCCATTAAAATATTGTTGGTGAGTGTGGACATGGTCAGATTAATGCAGGGGCTTCGGGGGATGCAGCCCAGGGCCTAGGATTTCTGGCTCTCCCTAGTTATGTTTCAAAAGTAAAATAGTTTGTTTTAATTCCGATGTAAGTTTACAATCTGCATATTACATTTAAAAACGGGAACTGAAATAACCAAGATAAATAACATTGCAGCGTTTCACATCATTGGGCAAGGGCAGTGGTAAACCAGTAAAGGGAAAGAATTGAAGATACAGAGAGGCTCCAAAACTAAAACAGCCCTAGGCCTCCATAAAACTCAATCTGGCAGTGGGTATGGTCCAGCAATTCTATGGAATACAATGCAATAAAAATTTTCTCATTTGATTGAATCTCAATATTTTCTTCAAAATGAAAGATATTGGTATGGCATTGTGGGGAAGAAAGGAGTTTTGTTTCATTCATTTATTATTACATTTGTAACTTACAAATTGAACTTAAATCAAAAATTCAGAGGCATGAGAGAATACATTTAAGAAAAAGAACAGTCGTCAGACTCGGAGAGATGGAAGACACCGACGCCAAAGTGCGCAGTGAAAGACGCATGAATTCTGGATGACTGGAGTTGCGACAGAGAACTAATGTTCATAATGTCAAGGAGGAAATTAGGCAGTGAAGGGGATGGGGGGAGTGTCGTCTTGCAGTTGTGGTAAGATGCAGAATTAGTTTTGTAGTATGTCTGCATAAATACCTCCTTTCTATATTTACTTTGAAAACAAATTATAAAGGTATTTTTTACACATCCTATCAGGAACACAGCCTTCTGGCCGTAATTTTTTTAAGCAGCGTTGGTTCAAAACAAGAAAACGGTAGACTGTTATTTAACTTTCATTATATCATCAGCAGAATCAGACTTGTTTAAAACATTTCTGGTGAACTGCCAGATGTTTATTGGCTTTCTTATTGATGCTGTTCCTTACATTCTCCACGGTGATGCTCCTGATTATTTTGTGCCTTAGAGATGAGAACCTTGAGTCGGCCGTACCGATGGCCAGAGGAAGGGGAGTCCCAGGCAATGAGTGTGGCAGTGGAAAAGATGGTAAAAGCTTTGCTTCGCTGGAATGGAGGGTATCATCATCAACTATGGTCTCATCCACTGCTGGATGAAGGCCTCCCCCAAGCCACCACCACCTCTCACAATCCGCAATTCAACATCCATCCAGCACCTACACCTGAACTGATTTAATTGCTCCTTACATTCGGTGGATGTGCACTTTATATCTTATCTGCCACTCCATTATTCGTCTTGGCTGTCATCCATCATGCCTTCTAGTGACCTGTCCAGCGAATGCTCTTTTCTGAACATTGTGGATGATTTCATGAGCCTGCGTATGGCTCTCGAATGCATGTGCTCCTCTTTTTGTCTCTTAACGTAATTCCGAGCATGCATCTCTCCATGGAGGGTATATATTGTATTGAATTAGATCTGTCAAAATTATCTGACTGCTTTTCTCATTCTACTGTCCATGTGTGTATGTATGTGTAGTGAGTTCAACTGAGTCGCAGACATACTCTTGGAGGCAACACATTTATTTAACACCAACACACGGGGTAACTGCCCCTGAACAGAATAAGAAGCTATGGTGGTGACCACCAGGCTAACTACACTAATTACAACGTAACGAGCTATTACGGACCGGGACCACAGCTAGGGTCCAGGTCCACGTGTTGGAGACTCGGAGAACGTAGACAAAAGTTTATTCAGGATGAACAACAATGCCGGCCCCTCTGGGGGACCCGGCTTATATCCTATGCAGCATGGATGGCTCCGCCCTTGGCCACGATCACCTTCCAGAAGCCTCGAGCAGGATCTGGACCCCGACCACGTGACCACCCCTAGCCCCCACTTGGGGCCCCTTTGTAGACTTAACCGGTCACGTGTCCTCTCGGGTCAACCAGAGTGCCATGGTCTTTAGCAGAGGTGTGGACTCGAGTCATGTGACTTGGACTCGAGTCAGACTCGAGTCATGAATTTGATGACTTCAGACTCGACTTGGACTTGCATAACAATGACTTTGTCCCACCTCTGAGGTGTGGACTCGAGTCATGTGACTTGGACTCGAGTCAGACTCGAGTCATGAATTTGATCACTTCAGACTCGACTTGGACTTGCATAACAATGACTTTGTCCCACCTCTGAGGTGTGGACTCGAGTCATGTGACTTGGACTCGAGTCAGACTCGAGTCATGAATTTGATGACTTCAGACTCGACTTGGACTTGCATAACAATGACTTTGTCCCACCTCTGAGGTGTGGACTCGAGTCATGTGACTTGGACTCGAGTCAGACTCGAGTCATGAATTTGATGACTTCAGACTCGACTTGGACTTGCATAACAATGACTTTGTCCCACCTCTGGTCTTTAGTAACCCCTTTCTTACGGCCAGCACTTGCACACCCTTTCCTGTAGGGCTGGCACTGCACGCTGAGCGTGATGCCATCCAGCGCTATCAACCAGCGCTGACTGAGCCCCTCTAGGGACGGTACTACACCCACATCATTGTGGTGTCCGCGATGTCGCTACACCGCACGCCGTGCCTCTCTAGGGCCGGCACTGTACGGTGACATCCCGCGATGTCACTACATATATATGTGGAGTGAAACACAAGCCTTATGAAGATATTGCCTCATGTATAAAGGAATGTAGTGGCTACAACAGGGGAGTACAGGGATGAGACTCCCAACTCGTGGTGCTGACTGTGAACTCTAACAGGACCACTGAGTGGACAGATCCCCGACCATACAACTCGTGGATGTGATGTGAAGTATAATAATTATCAGTAGATAGACACGAAGCTGTCGGTTAAGGCGGTTAAGGCAGTGAAGGAAATCCATAATATTGGCCGCGAAAGCCTACGTGTTAAACAGTGAAGGAAAGTTAAGGTAGTTAAGGGAGTTCAAAGGCTGTTAAGGTAAAGTGAATTGAACGGCAGATTATAAGGGGTGCAATGGCAGAGTTGTTTTAAGCCTGGGTTGTGAGAGCTCTAGATGAGGTTGTAGAATAATATAAGTTTCAGAATGAAAGTAGACATGCTACCGATTGTTCCACGTATGGAACAGTATATTTTATTCAATTGTGTTACCAAGTTGGGTTTAAACATACACAATTGTACGAGTCTTATCTTACTGTTTATATACAGTAAAGTACAATTTAGGCTACGTTACTTATGTATGCATTTTTTGATGGCAAAAATGATGGCCAGATGCAATGTCACACACAGACGGACCATTCACCTTTTACAATGAGTGACCCATTTATACTGTGGCATAGCATAATCTGAAGGAGGTTAATTTTAAACCTCTGTAAACTTGGCACCAGCAATACTGCCAACATCTTGGAACTGATCCATTCCTACTCTGAGCTAACAATTTGAAGAATTTTAAGTAACGCTCTTAACCATCAGGTTAACCTTTTCATTGCACCCAGCGTTTAACCCGCCAGTTTTATAGCTGTGTTTTTCCAGCTCCTAGTGTACGAATAAAGACAGATAGACCTTCCAACTCCACATAGTCAACCTCACCAATTATCTTGCATTCTCATGAAGCCGTGTGATTGATTCCAGTCATCTATGTTGTCATACTATGGGTCATTGCAATCACCATGAGCAATCTGTGCAGACGAACCACATTTTTGGGGGATTTTTTAAACACATTTTTTGTATCTTAGTGCTACTAAACTTTACATGACAATGGAAACATATGGTACGCATTTTAAACGACTAGTGTGTGACTTGTGCTGTATCATATGTGTCGTTACATTTTAAGGTTGAATTGCTTTCAGTGAACATTTTTAAGTCAACAGCCCTGTTTACCAGACTAATATAGGGGACGGTTAATGATTAGTTCGCATATTGACTCTCTGCCAAGTCCACTTATTCCACACATGGCATTCACCAAAAAAGCTTGGTCTTTGCAATCAATCCCTTGCAACCCTGACATTGAAACAATGAATTATGTACGCGCGAGCTGAAAAAACCAGCTGCCGATGATGGAACACCAAAATGGCGGCTGGAAACGTCAGCTGCCAATATGAGCGGTCATGTAGGTGAAATGTTTTTGACTTATGTTCAAAAACCAAACCAATGAATTGTCCAAAAGAATAGTCCCCGTATATATATGAATGGCTATCTCAGAGCTAGTTGTGCAGTAGTCGATTGTGTAACTTATTCTAATTGGGGATAGTCAGTCTCCCAATCCTATGGCGTCCATAAAATGAGTACTGCTATGTGCAGAAGTCCACAGTGGCTATCCTGATCACCAGCCCATGTAAGGGACATCTCTCTGTGGTGTTACATCTTTGTTTTGTGGCCTGCACTAATTTTTCTGTTGTGATGGGTTTCTCATTATTTACTAATTTGAATTAGTGCCTCTCATACGCAAGGACTTGCTCACCACAATAAGAATATGGCATTTTCATCACTTGCTGAGGGCAGTAATTGGGAAAAGGGCACCACCCCTTGTTTAATTGAGCAGGAAACCAATTACGTTTTTCTTGTTATTGACACTCATATATTGACACTCATATATCTGCCGGACTTTGTGAATGTAGTACTATTTGCGAACGGACACAATTGGTTATGAATCTAGATATATACTGAATCACTGTTTTGTTGCAATTCTTGTTTCAATTGGTGATGTTTTAACTCAAAAGTTACTTTTCCATCTAAAAGTATAATGAAATAATTGACCTATCACAGCACTTCAACGCTGGTGACTGATTATCAATATGGGCAACAGTCGGAGCCAGGGTCGTTAAGTGCCTACATCAGCCATGACTTAGCGATCTATTGAGCATCGTCCATCATTGAAAACAATTTCCATATTCATGGAGGGAACACGACGCAGCCGACACAACAGCTTGCCACCTAAAAATAATAGTCCTGGCTTAAAAAACCCATCTGGTCATTGCATGGCAACAAATCCAGAGATATCCTATTTTAAATCATCCTCACCGGCCACCAGGGCTACACGGTCGCAGACACACTCTACAAGCTGGGGTTGTCCTATGAGCTAATGGTTCCCGGTGGTTATTGGTTACATTACACATTATATACAGGAGCCACGAAGTTTCTTCAATGCAGTGACTGAGCACATGCTCAAAGGCCCAAAACGTCAAGTGGTCTGAAACAAAACAGCACTATTAAAGTTGCATGAGGTAAGATGTAACACATTGCTTGAATTTAGCAAGGTTATCCGAGCTTGGGAAAAGAGACCGATGGGAGGGAATTACAAACCGGAACACTGGGACAGTGTGAAGTGTGGTGAGTGGGTGGGTGAGTGAGTTGTTGTGATTTGCGGTGTTGTGCTTGAGTTGTGTGGATGAAACGAAACAGTCTGCTACTGTGTATTTAAAGATTTTGTTATCAGCATAATCACTTTGGTGAAGGAAGAAAAACGCAGACTCACAATACTACAATTTTTGCCCAGAACGTTGTGAGTGTTTCTTTGTAATTCAAATCTACAATGTTGGGGGGGGGGGGGGGGGGCACCCTCTTGCTAGCCACCACCCCGTGAGATGCTGCGATACCTTCTACAGCTTTCGGAATGCTGCCTCAGCAGCTGGAGTATTGTTGCATATCATGCTGTTTACCCAAACCCCTCGAGTGAACAAAGTATAAATCTGTTTGAGCTGCCGATCGAAGGGCAGGGTTGGACTTGGAGTGTCACTGACCTGGAAAACACGGCAATCCCTTTGGCCTTTGAGGCTGCTTGTTTATCCAGTTTTTTACTGGCAGGCGGATATTTGCTTGCAGCTAAATTTTTTTTATCGTGTTTTGGCAACGTCAAATGGAAAGCTGTTCCGTTAAGTGTCATTTATTAAATCTGCACCCGTTAATCAGACGTCGCATTCGATTAAATTCATTTAAAGTTAAAGGTCTATTCCAGCATCATGTTTGCACGGTCATCTATATTCCTTGTATTTTATTCCTGTGCCCAAATAAGCACCATTTTTTTTTCATTTTAAAATAACTTCAGTAATAATGTCGGGTCATGCTGTGGGTTATATATGCTGTATTTAAATTATATTTGAATACTACCATATTTGAACAAAATATTTTATTCAATTTATTTTCATTTCTTCTACTACTGATCTTTACATACACCTTATTTTGAACATTTTCCTTTGGAACGTGTTGACTTTATTGAAACCGACCCACAGTGAAGAAAGTATAAAATAAGTAAAAATGACCGTGGGTATGGCCCGTCACCAGAAGAGTTGATGGCCTGTGGTTAAAACTCATGATGCAGTAGCTGCCAAAGGAGGGAACGCACCTAAGAGTGCATTCACCATGGAGATGGAGCAATGGAATCAGCCTATGTGCAGGTGATGAATTGAGTTTGCATCATAGGACTATGAAGGATGGCGATGGTTTGGATCAGCCTTCATCAATGGATTGAGCAAGCCTTCTGTTGATTATGATTATATGGTATATTACAACCCAAGCCTAGCTCGTATGTGAAGTAAATATTCATTTCTATAAAACGTTGTTGAAATTCTATAAAAGGATACTTTTAGTAGAGATTTTTGATGTGAACAAAGTGTTTAAACCTTTTTGAGCTTCAAGTTGACCGAGTGCCAAATTCCGGAAGGCTGACTCCAGGACACAATCTTGAATTGCAGGCAGGTGCGGCCTAAAATAGTTGGGCTCTCTATGTTGATCTCCATGGGACTTGGCACAAACAGTGGAAGCTGGATTATAAATTAGGAATTACAAACTCGTTGCCAACAACTTCGTTTTTAACTTGAAAACAACACATTTAACAAAAATACCTGCTCAAGTGCAAATGCGTGCATTTTAGTCTCTGTAGGAAGGAACATATGCAGTGATTTGTATTGATTATTTTCCCACGTCCATGGCTCAAGCTCACCCCATCTCATGGGATCCCTCTTCTTTCCTCGACAGTGTTCGTTCGGTGTCACTGTCGCGAATTGCAGGCTAACGCCACGCCCATAACGAATAATCGTCCTGTTGGTCTATAGAGGTGAAGTAACACACCAATGTAACACACCAGCATGCCACTGTACCTGAAGAAGGACGTTTATCATCGCCAGATTGCGAGAGATTGTGACAGCTTGGAGAGGCATTCATCCAGCAGTGAATTGACCATAGCTGAAGATGATTCTGCTCCGTTTCGAGGATTTTCCAATACAGTGGGATTGAATATTGCACTGAACATTGCACGTGGTTCATCGTAACAACATACATTTCACCTTCAGCTTTTCGTCCAGTTCACCTTCACAAAGGCAAGCGAGCTATTATCGCGTGACTGTGAACACGACCCCCAAATAAGTGTTATTCTCCGACTAAAGTGCCAGCTTTGCTTTGGAGATATCAGCTACTTGTGCATGAAAGGGAGGGTTGCGTAACTGTGCACCTGTGCGAATCCGACTCTTTTGTTCGTTCACGATATCCCCGCCGTCCCCCTTCAGTTCTCAGGACGCGTCACTCAGCTGGGAAAAAAGCTGAACGCAAGGCGTGCGCGCAAAACAAACCCGACGAGTCTTTTTGCGGCCACAATTCAGAAATATTGCGACAAAATGTACTAGATTTGCGCCTCTGTTTCTTAAACCGGTGTAGCGTACGTTGCTTGTTGGAGGGGAATGTAAAAAATGCGTGCGATCATCGCTTGCGTGTTTGTTTATATGCTGGTGGGGGCTGTCATCACCTGTGCGCAGTTATGCCGTAAAAAAAAAAGGTTCAAGCGAAACTGTGCGGCCGTAAACGTTTGCAAAAGAATACATTGGATAGGAATAATAATATAATAATGAAACGGGAGCATGGTCCAGGCCAAGCGTTGTCGGCGCACGATGACGCCGTGTATTTTTAGCCGTAGCGAGGTACGCGCCGCGCTCAAGAGAAAGCCGGCGTGGAAAGTGTCCTCTGGTGCCGCGGCAGCAGCTGTGTGTGTCTGTAAAGTCTAGGCAGCTGCCCGTAGGCAGTTCCATCATTTGCCCGTCCTTGTAAGGACATCGAAGATTGAAATATTGTTCCTCTTGGGTTTCTACGTGGCGTGGTCGAGCACCGCGCGCGCTCCGCAAAGATTTGCGAGTGTCACCGCTTCAAGTGTCCCTTCACCTCGATTTGAAGCTTTCGTGACTGCAGGGAATCCATAATCTTTGGCTCTTTCGGTAAAGTCACATAGGTAGAAGATAAAATAAATCACGATGTTTCGGGCGCAACACAAGCAAGCGTCCATCATCATCAGGTGCATGCTTTCCCACCTGATGATGGACGCTTTTTTTGCGCCCGAAACGTCGTGATTTATTTTCTACCTACGTGACTTTACCGAAAGAACCAAAGAGTATGTCCCTTCCACCATTTCCGTGCGCGCGTGAGTGTCCAGGCACGTGGCCGAGTTGACTCCGGTGGATTTGCTCGCTGCATCGTGGGCCAAAGCACCACCACACGCGTAAAGCATCCCGAACAATGACCCCGTGAGCTCAGCCCCCCCCCCCCCCCCCCCCTCGAGCGAGAATGACCGCATGCGCAAAGTATTTTAAATAAAATAGATTTGAATTGGCTTTCAAGCACCCGAGTGGCATTGTTGGCCCGAATTAGCCTGTTCACTGCAGTCTTCTGCTCGTGTGTTTTTTTTTTTGGAGTTGCGGAGTCGATGCGTAAATTTGATGGATACCCAGACAGTGAATGGGCGGTGGACAGGCGTGCAAATGCATAAGCCATGGTGATATTGACGTTCGGTTACCTCGATGAACGCACCCGTAATCTTAAATTAGTCGCTTGCTGTAGGTTACCCACTGTAAGGGCCGGCTAATGTGGACAATTTGGTCATGAGGCTGAGGCATCCTCGGCGTGGCTGTTTCGCCGTTGTACCCAGCATGAGCGATCAAATTACAAGCGCAAGATTCAATTTCTCCTCCGTCATTCCTCTGACGTCACAGTGAGAGTTGCTGACCGCGGTATTCCGAGGCATCGCGTGCACCGATCGTCACAATGCCAGTGGCTGAGAAACCGCGTGTGCCATCGTAAACAAGTGCATGCAAAGTGGCGTTTATACCCTGCGGGGGATCTGTCGTGTAGCGGGTTAGCGTGCTGTGCTTCGAAACTGGCAATCTGAGTTTGATTCCCGCTCACGGCCAACACCAGTGACGATTAGCTTAAACGGTCCTGGGCCTCCCCTGGGTCAGCTCAACTTCAAATGAGTACCTGGTGCGGTGTGTAAACATCGCCACTGGGGGAGACAAAGACCGTCGGGCGTGGTGCTGGCCACCCACCTCCTCGTGTGCCGTGCCGGCCTTTATAGGTGCTCGCTAATAGCATTTGCCCCAACAGTCTGTTAAGGTTATACGGGGGGTATTTGTCGTACCCTACAGAACGCTAAAGTGAACCCGCGCGTTATGCCCATTCTCGGATCCAGTGCGACTGGTATTGGCCAAAACACCGCAATGCTGAAAATGTACCTACAAAGTACTCAAATGGGATTACACACAGCACACTATCACCCCTCTACTGCAAAAAAAACTCGTCCGGAACCTTCTGAAGAAGAGTTGAGACTCGGTGAGGCGTTCCTGGGTAAACAAGTGCAGCAATCATGACAATTGACTGGGACTCAATCCTGGGTCACACTCCCTTCTCATCTCACCGTACCATCCCTCATATGCTATCCTCCCCAGCAATCGAGGCCTCCTGTCCAAGCCTTCAGTTCAACCTCACTTAATGGGAGTTCACTCCTCGACTGCTGTTCCCGTTCTGTCGCGTCTCTTTCCTCCAAACCATCCGCATTGATGAGACCCTATGCCTGTCAAAGTCCAGGCTCAATACTTCCCCCTCTTCCTATTATCTTCTGCATACTTCACTTACTTGTCTCATATCTTGTGGCGTGGTCACCTGTAGTTGCTCTATAAACCTTTATTGTCTTGTTGTAACTGGCCAAGTGGCTCAGCAGTAGAGCGAGCGGCTCGTAGTTGGAAGGTTGAGAGTTCTAAATCCTGGTTGAGGGTTGACTCATCCCACCATTTCTACTTGTTCGATACAATGAGTAGCACTCTGTGGGGAAGTCAGCAGTGGTGGTTATATTGATCGACTCGCCCCCGCCATAGGAATGTGAAATTGGTGCCACTGGCTCAGGACTATCAACAGATGAACACCACCTCGAAGCTCATTGAGCAACACATCACTTTTATTGTATTGTATATCGGTATTATCGAAGCTAATTTTACTAGTTTGTATTTATCATGATGAAAATGTGGTGCTTTAAAAGATATTGCTCACTTGGTATATCTAATTAAAGACATCTCACTATCTCCAGGTAACTTGCTTGTCAGCTTCGATGTAGTTTCTTTGTTTACCAAAGTTACTGTGCCTGACACCATTGCAATCATTGAAGATTTGGTCCAACAAGGACTGAATGCTGATGTACTGGCCCTGGTGATACACTGCCTCACCAACACTTACTTCACCTGGAATGGTACATTCTACATACAAGTTGAAGGTACCCCAATGGGTTCTCCCTTATCTCCAGTGGTAGTCAATGTTTTCATAGAAAATTTTGAGACAGATGCCATCCAGACATCCATCCTACGTCCTTCTTGTGGAAGAGATACGTAGATGACACGTTCGTCATCTGGCCACATGGCCTGCCAGCTCTGAACCAATTCTTCAACCACATCAAGTCCATACACCCAGCCATCAAATTCACCATGGAGGTGGAAAAGGATGGAAAGTTACCATTCTCGGATGATTTAATCGAAAAGAGACCAAATGGCTCATTGGGACACTCAGTCTACAGGAAAGCCACCCACACGGATGCCTATCTAAAACCTGACTCCCACCACCATCCAGCCCAGACAAATTCCCTCATAAAAAACTCTACACCATAGGGCTCGTTGCATTTCCGACCATTACCACCTAGTCAGTGAACTAGAGCACGTACACCAAGCCCTCAAGATGAATGGATATTCGGATAGCACAATCCGTAAAGCTGTCACCTTCCTGCCTCAGCAGTCCGCCTGCTGTTTGTTTCACCTGAAGACGATTGCTTGTGTTGCGATTGAAACGTCGTGATTTTTTTTGGTTTATTTTTCTATCTACGTGACTTTACCGAAAGACCCAAAGAGTATAGATATTGCAAGTTTGGCACGTAGCATTCTTCATCTGTTGTCCAGTTGTTGCGTAAGCAGTGTGTGATATACGAACTTACTCCTTGTTAAATTATAAATTAATACTTGTACCGCGACACACACAGCATCATTGGAACCTAGGTACAAGGACTTTTTCACTATGGTCTGTGACCTTAAGGAGAAGCCTCTGTCAAGGATTCCGTATATATACGCACTTGCTGTGACTTTGTGTTTTGGTGATAGGGTTACATCAATGTGAGGGCGCGCCCCAGAATAGAGTTGACATTTTCATTGGTATTGGACTGTTGGGGGACAGAAGGTTTCTTACTACACACTGTTACTAACACGACCCGCAGGTTATTCATTTCGTTACTGTGGAGCCAGGTACAGTTCACTTGTGAAACCAGTGACACGGGCTGGAATTTATTAGCCCCAGGCATTTCAGTTGGTGGCATGGCTACAGCAGGGGGCATGGAACAGAAAGGAATGGCTGTAAGCTGTTCTGAATGAAAACTATCCTGCATGGTGTCCCACTTCTATTATTTTTATTCCGTCATCATATTCTAACCGTACATTATACACTGGCTTACTACATAGAGTCGATGCTAGACGATCGTGGAGTTGTCTATTCTTGTTATTGTTATTACATTGAACCAATCGTGCTCAGTTGGGAAGGTCATACGCTGGTAACTTAATGCTGGCTAGCATTGGCACCATGGCTCGAACATGCTAAATATATCTGCCAGGTCCATAACTTCCACTGGCTTTCTCCTCCATGCGAGGAGACAGGTAAACGAGCACGAGGCTGAGTCACGGGGCGTCCCGTAAATACATCGGACTGCTGTGATGAGGGCTTGCCTGGCGGAGTGGGGAGGATGGTGTCGGGGCGGCCGGAGATTGAGTGGATGAGGGGATTGGGTTTTTGCCTTCCCCGTCAGTTGTGCCGCACATGCAAATGAGCAGGCCCCAACCTGTGGTGACATCGATTTGCCGGGATTGCGTAAGACCTATCGGCTGAGACCGTTGAATGCTCGCGCTTGTCCGGTGGCCTCATTTTGCAATTTCAGGTTTAAACTCAACACGTTGTACCAGAAAGCAGCCTACGTGATATATAATGTGCGTGTCTGAAATTTCGAAGCAGTCCTCTCAGGGTATTGGTTGCAGTGCCTTCACAAATGTAATTCTCCGTGGTTAATCACAAGCAGCTGCAAAGCTTCACATAAAGCAGTTGTTCCGTGAGTAGATAATGTCAATGTACAAAACACAATTTTGATTTGGGTTTATTGCAATTGTTTCTCTCCAGTTAACGCCAGGGCTGTGCATTGTGATTAATTCCGTAATGACTTTAATAAAGCTTCCTCATATTTTGGACACATTTAAAATTCGCCACACACTGTTTAAAATTAAATAACAAACATTCATTGCTAAAATGTTTCCTTGCTTATATTTTTAAGAACATGTTTTATCCTGACGAATTATATGTGGACCAAAAACTTAATACGTTTTCATAAAATTATAAATTGTTGGTAATGTCATCCTGCACTTTGTAGCATTTTTCTTGTTGCCGAAGTAATTCCAAATATTTCACGAGAAGCGATCCAAGGCTTTCACATTTCTTCTGGGCACCAATTGGTCTCAGCTGCACGAGATCATGAATATTGAGAGGGTGCTGTGCTGGGGTGACCAGGGTGACTGTGCACGACACATGGCCAATAAGCTGCTGGCTGTGCTGTGGCCAGCCATGATGTGACACTGATGTGTCGACTGGCGTGGAAGGGAGCGGCTGGGTCATACGAGTTGGCCTCTGTGGCAGTTAAATTTGAGTCATATTTGTGATTGCCCAAAACGAATAACTGAACTACTGCTACCTACAATCCCATTGCAAATGAGTGTACTGTAATACTAAATCTCCATGTGCTCTCATCTGGTTAAATAAATAGAACACGTATTGGATTGTGTATGGCTGTAAAACAATACAGAGGGCTTGGGGTATTTTGCCGGTCATGGTTGATCAAAGTTGAACTTTCAAATACAGTAACGATATCTTAATGCGCAGCATAACTGTGATATTGTGTTTCTGCAAATACGTGATGCAATTGCTGCACGACTCTCTGTGTCTCTCACTATTCAAACAGACCATTATATGCGACTGATTTTGACACGAATGTTTTCAAGGTTCAAAGTCATAAATTAGCTCTCAGAGACAGAGCCAGTGCAATGAGATACTTTGCGAGAACAAAGAATGTGTGGTGCGGTTTACTAATAGGAAAATATCGGCCGCGTAGCTTTAATGAGAACCATATGATTGTCGCACCTTACCTAGGCTGTCCCAGATTAAATGTTGCATGTTTCTATTATAAATCCAGACATAAGTGAGGAAGATTGTTCTATTTTGTTTATTTCGTTTGGATAGCGATTTGTTATTGCGTATGAGCTCCCGTTTTGAGTGAAGCAAGACAATTAATTATGCTTGCACTGTATGATATTAATGTCCTTATACAAATTCATACTCAAGGGTAAGCTTAGATATAAGGTTGGTTGCAAAATAGATATAAAGGGCCTTGGTGTGTATACCAGGCAGGGTACAGGACATCTGGGACAAACCGCCGTCCACATGTAACGTAAACTTGATTTGGATTTTCAGTTTTACCATGTCTGTTAGAATTACAGTTCTTATACGGTACGTCACCCGTCCATCCTAATGAACTGCTGATAGTCAGTCTTTGCATATGGTGTAACTAATTTGCTATTATTGTTGACAAATCTGACCTTTTTACCAATGTGTTCTTCGTCTCACGTCATGTCGCTTACCTTTAAAGTACACGAAAGAGTTTGGATTTTTTTTTCAGTAACTTATTTTCGAAAGATGTCAAAATAATGAAAGTGCAATACTTTCTGTAAATTATGTTTGTGAGCACAGCTTACCCTATTAATTAAATCTAGATGTTAAAATATCCGACCCTTCACATGTTCGCATGTACATCTCAGTTTCCATGGAGTCATAAGTGAGACATTGTGGATTTGTGGTGCAGTTGTTTTTTTCCTTCATCTTCCCTAATCAAGAGATAACGGATGTTGTCCGTTCGACGCGAATCGAAGACATCATCACGGTTCGTGCCACCGACATGACCAGGATCTGTGGCATTGGGCGTGCAGAGTCAATCGAGAAGCATAACGTGCCACTTGCCAAGCACTTAGGGCACATAAAATGCCCATAGCCGTAGGACATTTGCAGCAATTGCCTTTTAAAGCAAAGGGTATGCAAGCACAGTGTAAGCATACTTCCTTTAAGAGCATGTTGTTTTGCGTCAGTGTCATACAATGCGTTTTCCAGTGTTAGGGTTGACGATGAAATAATCTGATTGTGCTTGATTAATGTCTGAAATTGGAATGTACTGCACAGTCACAGGCTATTAAACATATCTGAATATTTGTTGGGTGCATTTAGTAACTGAGGACAGTTTTTGTATAATTTACATAATGGTGGCCCCATATATAATTTTTCAGATAAATAATTACCCTCATTAACTGTGATCTATTTTTAAACGTGCTTGCCTTTTTTGGTGTTCTTGAAATTCATCTAAATATAACCAAGTAAATCTGAATCAGATGCTGTTAAACTTGTTCTAAATGGAAGCACTCATGATCACAGCCTCTGTGTTGAACACTTTTTCTGCGTTCTCGAAAGGGCGCTCCTCGTCGGTTAGAGCCACACCAAGGCGCAATCCCGGTGTAGCAATGCCTCCTCATGTCCAGGTCGGGTATTGAACGCAATGGGACTTTTTCCTCAAGTTGCCTGAGTGGTCACTTTTATGCATTGCAACACAAACAGCATATGCGCATAAGCCGAGAGACATGTTTGCTTCTCTTTGTCCACCCAGTGATGTCACAGCAGACCAGCTGCAATGCACTAGACCAGGGGTCGGGAACCTTTTTGACTGGGAGAGCCATAAAAGCCAAATATTTCTAAATATATTGCATTGAGAGCCATATAGTATTTTTTACGTATAATAAATTAAATGTCTTACTTTTAATGCGACTTCTGGTGGTGCATGGTTTTGCTGATGGCCTTGTAGTCTGGTTCATACGTGGTGAGGTTGAGCTTCATGCAGGCGTGACCCGTGAAATTTATCTTCAAAACTAATTTCTGTTTACTTAAAAATGACACAGTATTATTAAGCAATATCACAAGTATTTTAAAATCAGTTCCAAACTGATTTTTTATTATTATTATTATTTTTTCAACTCAAAATTTTCTGGGAGCCATATGCCGTCACTGGAAGAGCCATATATGGCTCGCGAGCCATAGGTTCCCGACCGCTGCACTAGATCTTGGAGGTTGATAAGTGTTGAGACTGGTGAGTGCTTGGATGGGCGACCACCATACACAGGCTGTTTATAAGCTGCGTGGCGATGTGGTGAGCAGCAGAGGGCAGATTAACACGTTGGCTTTCGTGACCAATATCCACAATACAGCGTGTTTGAAAACGATGGACCCAATTTCAAAGCAGTATATATCACGATGGCAACATGTTACAATTACACAAAAAGTTACAAACGGTTTAATGAGTTATCACGTTTTACTAACCATTTTATAAATGCTCTATGTGCCCTCCACCTGCTGTACGGACAACATCGAGATGATGGTTGAATTCGTCCCAAATGCCTCTCAAAGTGGCTTCTTTCACTGGAGTCACCGCTGCCGTGATTCTGTTTTTGAGGTCATCCAGATTAGTCGCTAATGGAGTCACAAAAACACGGTCTTTGACGTATCACACAAGAAAAAGTCGCAGGGTGTGGTGATGTCTGGGGATCTTGGGGGCCAAGAGTGTAGCGCCAAGTCTTGGGGGGGTCCCGTGCGACCTATCCAACGTTGAGGCAGTGTTGTCTTGCGAATGACTGAGGCTAGGGGCTGTTTGTGCGCTGGGAGAGGCATCGAGCAGTAATCATTTGAAACTCTATGCCCTGCCCTCTCTATGCCCTGCCCTCTCTATGCCCCGCCCTTTCAAGTGGTAAGAATTTCATTCATGGGCGGTTCGTGGTTGCAGAGATATAGCGATTTCAAATCGGGTCCATCTTTTTAAAACACCATGTATAGTTTTTTTTTGTTAGATCGCGTAGATATAAATACGCCGTTAAAGCCACCACCGCCCGACACAGACAATTACTGTAGTAAGGTTTGTCACGTAAACAGAACATGCCAATTGGTTACTAGCAAGGCCGTAATTATAATATATATCCCCCCAATATTCAAATATGGTCAAAATGTCCCCCCCAATATATTGCTATAAAATAGATTTCTGTTAATATGATTGTGGTTATGGTTGTACTGTATTAATCCATAATCTCTGCCATTACATACAATGAAACAAGAAAAGGTCAAAAAGAAAAAACAGGAATGTAATACAATACAC
Organism: Lethenteron reissneri; assembly: GCF_015708825.2. Lineage (NCBI taxonomy): Eukaryota > Metazoa > Chordata > Hyperoartia > Petromyzontiformes > Petromyzontidae > Lethenteron > Lethenteron reissneri. Next base: position 5,341,064 of record NC_083792.1, read on the forward strand.
TATTAGACATTATTGTAAAAAATAATAAAAAGTCCATCCTATGTGTGAGTGCATTTTTTATATTTTAGGCAAGAAATTCGTTTTCAAATTTAGATATTTTTTTCTAGGTGGGGGGGGGGGGGGGGGGATTCCCAGACCCCCTGGAAGATTTGCCCCCCCCCCCCAATGTTGACTCCATGGCTACGGCCTTGGTTACTAGTACAGCACACCAGTGTGTTGGAGAGCAAATCCACAACAGTGCAGCAAATTCCGTTGCTCTGGCTATACTTTTGACCAGCATGGTGGATTATGGTTAAACGAAGCCCACGCACCGCGCATGACGTGCAGAGACCATGATCCAGCTGCATACAGAGCACACGTGTACCTCATATGCGCGCACCTTCTCTAAGGCTTCTCTATGTCACTGGAGGTTTAAGTATCGGTACATGTGCAAGTCCACCGCTAGCCAAAACACGTGCGAGTGTGTGTTTGCTATGCGCCTGTCGAGCCGCTTGCCTTGTGAGTTACGGGGTCAGTCTATCCCCCGATGGTGACATTCCTCATCACATGCGAGTGCTCTCATACCCCAGAGTTTGCATACTCGTTTGAACAGCAACATGGCTATATACTCTTTGGTTCTTTCGGTAAAGTCACGTATGTAGAAAAGATAATAGATCACGACGTTTCGATCGCAACGCAAGCAATCGTCATCAGGTGAGACAACCAGAGCAATAAAACTGCTGAAGCAGGCGTTGTGTTTCTTACTAAAGTGTTTAGCAGTGGTGGCCTCTCTCGCAAAACCAAGTGTTCATTTGAATTGAGCTGAATGAATGCATCAAACTAGCCGTAAGTATGGGTGCTTAGGCTATTTATATTGTTTGCTTGTGCGATATTGATCTTTACGATGAGGGGTCATGCGATATTTTTGTATTTATGTATTTAATACAAAAAGGTAAGGATTCCCCTATAGCTTGTAAGAGATTGTAGGGGCAAGTGCTGTTAGCGAGCACTTACGAATGCCGGCACGGCACACGAGGGGGTGGGTGGGTGAGCCTGTACCACGCCCGGCCGCCTTTGTCTCCCTAGTGGCGATTATTACTGCACACCGCCACCAGGTACTAATTTGAGGCTGAGTCGACCTAGGGGAGGCCCAGGATCGGTTCAGATTTTCGTCGCTGGTGAAACCACGGTGGCATCTAGATTTGAAGCTTTCGTGACTGCAATAACTCATACTCTTAGGTTTTTTCGGTAAAGTCACGTATCACTTGATACAGCAATTGTGCTGTGACGGTTCCACCTGAAGACGGAGGCTTGTGTTGCATCCGAAACGTCGTGATTTATTTAAATAGTTTTCTATTATTTTATTATTTAAATGTATTGTTTATTTTTTACTTACGTGACTTTACCGAAAAAAACCTAAGAGTACACGGTGGCATCAACAACTTTTGACCGCTATGACTTATTTTATCTTGATCTCACGTGAATAGCAAGAGCTCGTCCTCGGGGTTATTCAGCGTGGACACCGCTGGAGGGCGCAAGATGCCAGCCCGAGTAGTGATTGGCAAACGAGAAGGCGAGGCACCAGCTGATAAGCAAAACAAAGCACGTTTTTATTGCCAAAAAAAATAAGTTTCACCGTGTAAATTCGCACATTGTTTGAGCTTTAGGGATTACTGTAATTGGTGCCCGCGTCGGTTATCACCAGAGTTACACACACGTGGACAGGGATATATTTCATACACAAACGTAGCCTCCGTGGAACTCCAGTGATTTTAACCCTTTTAATTGTATCAACAACTCGCAATTCACGACTCAACGCCAACATTCAGCTTTGTGGACAAAGGTCTCGCATGCTTGGAAAAATCCACTGCAGTAGCCAGTAGTTGATGATTATTCGCATTTAGTGATTTAATCCAACGGTAGATGCATTATGGCCGCTGGCGATAATCAGTGTTTCAAAAGCGAGCAGCTTTAATCTTGAATCGTGATTAGCATAATTGATTCTAGATTTGAAGCTTTCGTGACTGCAAGGATTCATACTCAGGTTTTTTCGGTAAAGTCACGTAGGGAAAAATAAATAAATAATAATTTCATAAACATAATAGAAATAGTAATAGAAATAAAATAATAAATCACGACGTTTCGGAGGCAACACAAGTCTCCGTCATCAGGTGGGACCGTCACAGCCAGATTTACTGTATCAAGTGAGGCTAAATTCCTAGAGACAAGTTCTTAAATATAAGTTAAGGGGGAGGAGGGGGGAGGGGCTTATCTGAATGTGGTAGCCAATGAATGGAACGTGTTGGGGGGGTGGGCGGGGCTAAAAGAGAACAATAGGTGTACAAGATGTCGTTCAAACCACGTGTTGGTTGACAATCCAAACACAAAAAGGAGAGTACTGTTAAACGCGGGGGATGTCAACACTCGGTAAAGTAGAATACTACCTGTCAAATAAGATGGTCCAAATATGTGTAGTTAAAACTTTTTTGTATGGTTAATAACATTAATAACATTAACCATACAAAAGCATCATTGATCCCCAAACTTGGGAAATGTGACCGGAGCTTCTTTGGTAAACAAGCATAATAATAAGCTTATCTACTTTCTGGATGTTGGGTAGCTTGCCCACGATCTATCCTAATCTTCTCCATCGGTGGATCTAATGTGCGGGGCACGGTCACAAGTTAATTCGTACAATCATCACGGACGGTGTAAAAGGGCTGAAGACAAGTTGTGATTGGCAGTGTACAATTGGCTTAGTGGAAGACTTGAAGCTAATTCGGCAAATGAGGTATGTAAGGCTACGTTCAACGTACATCGAAAGGGGACATGAAACTACGAATACAAACTTTTAAATGGCGGTGAATTCTGTATCGCTTTCCTCCACGTGCCTCGGAAACGTTGAATGCCTTTTAAATGAATGTTGCGGCTGAGTAAGTACAGTACTTAATAAAGACGGACAGAGCTTATGCATCAACGCTTTCAACGTTGATTGGGAATTGAAAAAAAACGATACAAATGAGACGATAAACAATACAAAGAATGAAGCATTATCGAAGGAAATTGTGCCCTGGAATTGTGACAAATTATAAATTGTGGGGGACGGGGGGCAGAATTGGGTGATCCATTTCTAAATACTGTACCATTTTGATTTGTCATGGCTCCCTAAGTATTGTTACAGTGTTCGCTTTATCTTGAGCAAATGTATCAGCAGAGTGGTCAAAGTTTCAACAATTGCATTGCGATTGGTGGGAAACCTGTAGAGGATGTTCTTTTTCTCCATAGTTTTTTGATGGGGGTATCGAAAATGGACCACCGTGCAATAACGCACATTATGCAGAATGTGAAAAATGCCATTGGGGAGTTTGGAAAATTGTGTGCCGGCAAATTAAGTCAGCATGGCAGGACAGTATAATAGTCCTGCAATATCTGCCATACACATAAGGAAGCAGATGTATTGGCAGACTCAACACTCTTTCTTCTGCCAAATTTCACTATAGAAGGGAATTATGACGTTTAATACAGTGGTGAACAGTGCGTTTGGCTACCACACAGTATCTTAAGCACAAGCTTCAGTGGAAACATACATTCACGCAAAGCTTAGATTGTGTTTTTTTTAAAGCTGCATTTTACTTTGAAAGATGCAATATTATTCACGATCGAGTTCCAGAAATCATCATGGCCAATATCACTTGCAATTGCAACTCAATATTGCTTCCTCCTGCTAGATTCCCATCGTAACTGCAAAGTCGACACGCAATCTCCAAGGTCCAATGATCAGGTGTCATACCGTCATGCTGTGTGTATGTTGAACTTCTTTCACACCGTACATAGCCAACCGTGCTTTATCGGAGGTGCGGGCCTTTCCCGAAGGTCACTGACCTCAGGGACCACTGCAATGCCTCTGGGTGACCAGGCCTCCTTCCTGTACGTATCCCAACCATCACAACCTCCACGTCCTCCACGTCCTGGTTAAAGTAAGATGAGATTGAACACTTTTAAGTTTTAGTGTTCACACTGTTGAAATATATCTTTTATTGATTTAACTTTTATATCTTACAGCATTATCGTACGCGTTTCTTGTTATTTTGTGTGATGCATGTATTTACAATGTTTTATTTTCATTTTTATGTAATTCTGTAAAGCGCTTTGAGGTCACCTTTTCATGACAGAAGCAATACAAGATAAAGATTGATTGATATCTACATTTTGTTTTGTGAACTTCCAAATTGTTGACACTATCCTCATGTGATATGTTTACGAAGGTGTAAAGTTATCTTCTATTTGGTACTGTACCAGTCAAATGTTATGAATTAGTTTAGATTTAGCCATTGCCGATGCCCAATTTTGACATGAGTTAATGTTAATATCTCTCTTATAACTAAGACCTGTAGTTTTTTATTATCATGAATTAGCAATGCTCTGCTGCTATGTGCATTATTAAACTAGAGTGCCTTTTTCAGTACCCTTGGACAAAAGAGATGACATTTCTTTTTTCTATTTTAATGACAAAAAAATTTCAGATCTGATTTAATGTTCTCTAAGAATATTGGACATTTCTTTTTAGCAGGAGCATAATTTTTTTCACAGTAATTGAATTAAGTTTTGATGTAACATTGTCTTTGATGGTTTATAATTTTATGAGCAAAATTAACCAAATTAGAGGCTAAGGAATTTTATTTTCCTACAATTTATAATTCGCTTGGCATAGCTCAATTTACTTTTCTTTTCGAAAAAACTTACCTTTAATGACTTACTTTGGAAAATAATCTACCGGCAAAAATTATGTTGTTTGAATTTTTATAATGAAAGAAAATTACGTAAAAAAATGTAATTTGTTTATAAAGATGAGTGCAATCTCAAGGTCTTTTATTATTATTCTTATTATTATTCATAGGTCCTGGAAGTAGTTTCTTGTTATAAATTGCAGCACAACCTCCCGGCAGTTTGAAGAAACATGGAAAGCGTGCACGGCTGAGTTGCGGATGCTGTGACATGTGCGCCTAACTGAAGGTAGGTAAATGTTTAAATGAATGTAATTTCTATAACCCTAATAGTATCGTAATGTATTATAACGCACGGTTATTACAGTCATATAACGTAAACGGTCGATTAAAGTGTTATTACATTTTTTGCAAACAAAATATTTGCAAGGTAAGTTCCCCAAACAGTCATGTACTTGATATGGTGGTGCAGTTGTGTGCGCACTAACGGTGTAAACCTGGCGACCAGAGTTTGATTTCCTACCATGGCCAATATCAGTGGTGAGTCAGAATCAGAAAATGTATTTATACTGGAGGAATCCGAGGAGCTATGAAGCTTTTTTTCACAGATGTCCAGTCAGAGCGGGTAAGAATGTTACAACAACAAACAATACGAAAACATGACAGTACAATAAAGGTAAACAATTGCCCAAACACATACAAATAAAACAAAACCATCCTTATGCTATCACACAAAGCCCACAGAGGTATTAATTTATTTGGCAAAAGCGACCTGGCCACTAATGATAGCTCAACCAAAATGGCTTATCATTTTACATCTGAACCATTATCCAGCTGTGAATTGGCAATTGGTGGGACATTTTTTTTATACAGCAAATAAGCAATACAAATTTGATGTTTTAACCTAAAAAAAAATGTCATCTGAACCAGAGAAGTGAACCGCAGTCCTTCCCGTGCCGAGCAAGGCTGTTTAGTATGGGTTTAATATTTCATGCCTTGTGAGTCAACCAATTATCACAATTCAGGGTTACAAGTTCGTTCAAGACCTGTCTATTTTATTTACCATTGTGTTAATTTAGCAGCTTGTAGTGACTGCAGGATCACATAATCCTGTTACATGTCACATACAAATTCAAATGTTTTGATGATTACATAATTCTATGCATTTGTCGTGAGCTCAGATAATCGATAATCATCAATGCCTCTTTGAATTAGACCCGGGGTACAGTGTCTCAGATAAAGAAATTACGTTTTTTTATTGAAAGTGATTGAGGAGAGCACGCTCTGGAGATTGGCAGGCTCCCCATTTTAAAATTAGGATGCCATCTCGCCCTACAGCAGTATAGTGTGGTATGTGTGTTTAATAATTATTGACACTATTCACTTAAAGCAAAGGTCTATTTATACAGACAGAACATAATCTAATGTTATTTATAATGCTGGAGAGCCCTGGAATAACTTGGTGACGCACGAATGCGACTCTCGTTGAGAGTAGGTGGATTCAGTGGATGAAAACATATTTTTTTTGTTTGCTGCATGGCCAGCTCTGAGGAGGTAATATAGTACAATAAATATTACCAAAAGTGAATTTTAAAGTACTACTATGAGGATAGCTTGGGTTGCCTATAAAAACTAGGTGTTGTTTATAAAGTTTGTTTTAGGACGCCACTTTTGTTTAAAAAAGAAAAACCCAACAAATTCGCACATAAACCATCATAACCATCTCGGCCACTGTGCACACCGTGTAACTGAAGGCTCACCTGTTTGTAATCAAGTCTACATTCAGGCCTGCCTGCTCAAACACACGTTCGGTAGTGCTCATATCTCTTGGTTGGCTGCCTTGAACCAGCGGTGAAATTGGAGTGCATTTATTAATAGTTAATAGGTCACGATATCAGAACGCAGTGGTTTGCTTACATGAAGTATGTTCTGGGGTCTGCTATTGGATGGAATCAGTGGGAGCTCTGCTCATGAGTTGAGGGAACTTATCTGGACAGTGTTGGCTCATAGTGGATTGCCGTTGTGTACAAGAGCTAACTTTTATTCTCGCTCTGGTTAAAATGGTATTGGTTCATAGATTATTTCCATCTGACCGATTTACAGCATCCACTCACGTAATAATGTGAATTGCATATCAAAACACTGAACATTGAGAACTCGTGGGCAGCAGGGTGGTGCAGTGTTAATACTTGTGCCTCAGCAAGAAGGACCAGGGTTTATTCCTGACTTGGACACCTTCATGTGTGGAGTTTATATGATCTCCTCCTGTTCTGCATGGTTTTTCTCCACAAAATGGTATTGGTTCATAGATTATTTACACCTGGCCGATTTGCAGCATCCACTCACGTAATAATGTGAATTGCATATCTAAACACTGATCATTGCGAACTCGTGGGCAGCAGGGTGGTGCAGTGTTAATACTTGTGCCTCAGCAAGAAGGACCAGGGTTTATTCCTGACTTGGACACCTTCATGTGTGGAGTTTATATGATCTCCTCCTGTTCTGCATGGTTTTTCTCCACAGGCTAAAATAAACAAGCAATGTTAATGGTCGTCGTAAAGTCACGTAGAAGGGAAATAATACAATAATAAAAATAAAACATAATAAAATAAATTAAATCGAAATGTTAATGGTATTGGCCGAACATCCAAATGCTGAAATATTACCTGTAAATTGCTCATTTAGGATTCAGCCATTGCCACTAGAATATCGCTTCCAAAATAACACATTTACACAAAACACGCATCTCACCCTCATCAGAGACGTCCCTGTTGGGGTTGAAACCTCAATGCCTTTCCAGGGAGGCAAATACATTATCCCAAATTTTAATTGTTATGTCAAAATGCACGATTATAGTCAACTAGAAATAGTACGCTCCCCCAACACTGCAGGAATGGGCCAATACATTATCAAACATTTCTGCTTTAGAGCATCTAAGTGCAAAACTAAGGGACAGAGAGGAAGCTTTTTACCAAACATGGAACCCCCTTCACTACCTCTTCTCCAGTGGGTATTGATTGGTCAGAGCATTCATGAGGGCATTTAGGCCTACCCCCCTTTTCCACCCCCCCTATTTCTTCTCCGACAGGGGTATCAGAGCTTAGAAAGACACCAGGGGGTTGTAGAGTTTATTGAAACAGTTTATTGAAACGTGCGGTTTAGACAGGTTTCCATTGCACTGGATTGTGTTTGTTGCTGATGTAATGTGTTTGTTGCTGATGTCAGCTCCTTTCATATTCTCTGTGTTTGCCTGAATCGTTAATAAAATACTTTTGGAGAAAAAATAAGACAGTTAGCACATTATGTTCTGTAAAGTTATTGCCATCTTGCCGTGCTTTTCTGGAGGGGTTATTTCAATAATAATCTTTTGATAAAGACTAAGTTGGTAATGAGGTGGTCAGGTGGCCCAGACATCAGCGCACTGAGCCTGCACGACCGAGATTATAGGATCTAATCCAGGCAGCCGTTTGTGATTTTGGTTATGACCAAATGCACTTTCTCCAAATGTGTCGTTAGTGTTTCTGTGCAATGCTGAAATTAGCATTTTGACTTTGTTTTCAATACAGAGCAGATAGATAATAAGTAGCTTTTTAATATAATCAGCATCACTTCAAATGAATGGTGTTATCAACATTCTTAAGATGAAATACTGAGCGTGCTCTGTAATTTTAAGCATAATTTTCTTTCGGAAGGCCAGTGTGGGAGTGTGAAATAGGCTTCATTTAATTAAAAACAGCATTGATTTTTCTATTCCAAAGGCATAATACAAGGGTATGGAGTTGGAAGTAGGCTGCATAAACAATGTGTGGTGCATTGTTCAAGTTGTTCATGGCAAGCACGTTCATGCAGCGGTATTATATGTGCATGGCAAGCACGTTCATGCAGCGGTATTATATGTGCACGTGTCAGTGTGTTCTAGGAGAATCTTGCTTTCCCTTGTGGGTCACTATACAGTACTTAAATATTAACGAAGACTACAAGGTTTATGAAATGTACCGCACTATTCCAACAAATTGTGTGATATTTTTGGTATTTATGTTGTTGGGCAAGTGATAGTATTATTTTTTATTGTTATCAACAAACACAAGTATGTGTTTTATATAGTTTAAGATTTTGTTTTACTTTCCGATTGAGCTGTGTGAGGTGGCAAGGAGATGGCAGAACATAAACATGGATCCTTGGATCAGTGTGCGTGGTTATTTAAGTGTTGTCCGCTTCTGAAGCCAAACATTAATGTAACTGGCAAGACAATTTGATGCGGGACCCTCCTGACAAAGAGTCTTGAGACTGATGCTCTCCTGGGTAAAGGGAATTATTTGTATTGTAGTAACAAGCAAAGGCATATGGTGAAAGGAATCATTCAAATCTGTAAATGATGAGAAAACCCTTCACAGCCAATAATAGGCTGGAAACAAATTGATTTAACACACATTGATGTGCATTGCATGTACATGTTGTATTTTTGGAACCACCAACTCAAAAGCTTGAGAGAATGTGGCCAACCAACGACAGGCAGCAGCTGTGTCACTGCTGCCGCTTGTCCACATTCCTCAGTTGTTTAGTTGGTCGACATTGATAAAATTATCACACATGCAGTTCTTTTGAACTGGTGGTCTGCATAAGTTGAATAGAAACGTGTATACTTCATTTCTAAGGTGTAGAGATGATTATAGTCATGAACTTTGAGGTGCAAGTGGGATAGTATATTGTTGGCCGCGTGCATGGGTAAGCAACGACATTAACCATGGAGAGGAAGGGTGTCTTGAGCAAGGCACCCTCGACATGTTGTTTACCAGAGGGCTCCTTCTGGCCTTGTTCTGTGCTGCAAATCGAAACAACTTCTAGCAAATCACTGAAACATTTGTTTTGCAGTTTTAGGTGAGGTGAGGAAATGTGCAAAGGAGTGTTGGGGGCAGTTTACTATTGGCTATAGTGACACTATATTCTTGGTTCTTTCGGTAAAGTCACGTAGAATGGAAATAATAAAATAATAAAAATAAAGCTTTATAAAATAATTATTTGATCATGTTTTTATTATGTTTTATTTTTATTATTTTATTATTTCCATTCTACGTGACTTTACCGAAAGAACCCATTAGACAGACTACAGTGGGTTACTATATGGGAGGTGATTAAAGTGTAAGCATGAGGGGGATCGCATTGGAGATGTGTATGTGCCCCGTTGAATGGGCTGCTGGGTAAAGCATTGAAGGGTGTTAATTATTGAATATACTTTGAATCCTCCCAAAATCAGAGATTCTCTCTCGTTGCTTTCTTTTCACAATTTAGTGAATTAATCATCAAATTACTACAAACTAGTTATCAATAGATTCATTAACATAATTCTTACTATAGATGCAGCCATTGATATAATCTTTCAGACACTTGTCAAAACATTTACTTAATATTTTCTATATATATATACGCTGTTATTATATTTTCTGAATATTCATCATTACTGATGTGCAGGGTGGGTCTCTTTCCTGAGACTTGCTGTTACTTGAGTTTCCTTGTTGGTTTTATTGATCATCTTACGTTTTCCTCTCTGTATGCCATGAGGGGTGTAGCACGCAAGTGCAGGGGCTCATGCATTTTGCTCTGAACCCAATGACTTCGTACGCCTTTTGGCGTCATCTGGTCCAACACCAATGGAGACTAGGCTCTAAGAAAAGCTGTCTCGGGTGTGGACCAATCAACTTCAAGGACAGTGCATATCATTATCATCATCAGAGTTGTTTCTTTTTGTTTGCATTTTGACTGCTTGTGTTGTGGTTATTGCAAACATGATGCCTTGTATAAAGGTGTCAGTTTTTGTACCAGTTGAAAGTGTAAAAACCTATTACTACCCAATGACTTGAGTTTGGTTCCTGACCTCGCAGGCAATAATTAGGCAGCAGGTTGGCGCAGTGGTAACAATCATGCCTCGCAGCAAGAAGTACCTGGGTTCAACTTCCAACTCAGGCACTTTTCTGCGTGGTGTTTGTATGTTCTCCTCCTGTCTTGCATGGGTTTCCTCTGGATTCTCTGGTTTTATCCAAAAGGAAAAAAAAATATCTAACAGATATTGGGATTACACACAGCAGCAACACCACACGCTACTGCAAACAATTAGCAGAACCCTCCAGAATAATAGTCTTGAAACTCAGTGAGGCTTATTGGGGTAAACAAGCTTACATATAAAAACATAAAAAAGCAAGTGATTTTTGATCTAGTACAAAGCACCCCTTCACCATCACAACCCTATAAGTTATTTGGACATTTTCTATTCCATATGTGGGGAAGAATGCTCCAACAGCCCCAATGACAGGCATGGCAGGGGCAGGCCTTCATCCAGCAGTGGATTCACATAGGGATATACATTATCATATAGATTGTGTTATTATATGCAGGGAAACTTCCATGAGTCTCAAAACTTTTTCAGGAAGGTTCTGCCAAGTTTTCGCAGTAGGGGACGATGTTGCTATCAGTAATCCTAATTTAGTAATTAATCTTTCAGCATTGGTATGTTTGGCCAATACCACTTACATTGTATTATTTTTAATTTGCTATGGGAGGAAACTGGAAAACTCGGAGGAAACCCATGCAGAATATGGGAAGGACAATAAAAGCACCAGACAGAACGGTGCCCACATCCAGAATCGACACCAGGCCCTTACTATGAGGCACAAGTGTTACCACTGATGACCATGATGCTTGCGGGTGATTCTTTGTTTATCAACAGGGCTGCATCACCCTTCCACACACTCACATGCCATTCACCAGTTATGAATATCTGCTTTAACTACTGGTTGAAGGAATGAATAGTAGTTGGTTAGTGTTAAAGGCTAATTCTCAAAACATTAATCATATGTAATGACTCCATTATTCAACTAAGTACTATGCTTTTATCAAAAGCCATGCAGGACATTCGTGGTCTTTCGTTTAATGTATGGAAAAAGTCAAAAAGTGTCTGTACTCAGACATCAGAATCAGAATCTTTATTTATCCTGGAGAAATCCGATGAGCTATGAAGTTATTTTTCACTAAAGTCCAGTAAATAATCAGGTGTCCCTTGTGTCTTTTGACCATCCAAATCCAGTGGTCTGATTACATATTCCCCTGGCAGGTGCCAGTCAGTCACAAATTGGTTGCAAGTTTATCAGCTCTGGATGAACGACGGATTTGAGTTGACCCGCGACCAAGATTTAAATGCACAACGTTACTTGTATGAGATGAGTGCTTTTAACCACAGTACAAACCAGCCGGATAACCACAGTGGTAAAGGTAGAAGTGCAGCGCTGCAATTACTCGCTCACGCCACGGCAGGCAGAAGTTGCCTGTACGCAGCGGGAACACGAGAGACAGCCCCTCTGGAGTGTATTTTGGTCGACTCTTCCAGACTGGCCAGACATACCAGAGTACTGTAGAAGTAATCCACATAATATTTGAATGGCCCTCTGTGTTGAAAGTTGTACAGGGCGCAATACAGGAACGAGTGGGCGATTATCTCTTAACACCTGTTCTTGTGTAACGCGTGCAAACGTCAAAACAAAGTGAAAAATAATTCAGAATGGAGATTCACCAATGCACAGGCTGCTGCTATTGCTTGCGAATTTTCACAACGGAATTAATCAGTAAGATATCGCAGAATAATTTATTTAAATATATGCATAACTATATCATTCGATTTCTTTAAATAATTGTACTAGGCTCATTAATATAATTTGGCAGGGGTGCGTGTTCAATAAACGACATTGATTTATGCTCAAATTACTCCGTTGTAGGTTTATACGTCTTGAATGTTATTAGGGTTATAGTCCATCTTTTTAATTGGGATTTATTTTGCTTTAGTTTAATCCTGAATGAAAGCTCTATGCCTGACACAAAACATGAATTAAACTGTTATATTTACTACTGTTATAACATTTTAGTGGGGAAATTAGGATATTCCATAGTTCCAGTGTTTGCTACACAGCCTTGGTGCACCTTACGTGGAGTTGGTGTGATAAGCCAGTATTTTGTCTATGGATCCGTGTGCAAATAGATCACACTAGTGTATCGTGTTAATTATTTTCTTGCAATGGAACTACAGACCACAAGATGGCCTGCTTAGCATGAACATTCTAAACAAAAAAGAACATTTAATCAGTACATTTAAAAAAATAATATTGCAGTGGCAAATATGTTCTATTGCATATTTTATAGAAGAATAAAAAACGTGTTTTAGATTTTTGTTCAGAGGTTTTGCTTGTTTTTTTTTTATCGCACATCTCATTTTCACATTTGGTTAATATTGCAACCAGATTAAACCACTTACAACATAACATCTCCCAGTGTGCTGGCTAAGAAATTCCTTGAGAAAATAACATAAATATTTCATACGGTGTGTGTTTTTTCTTTGAGACCCACCGAGAGAATTGACTAAAATACAGAGTTTCATATTTGGGGATTTCTTTGCTCTGACTACTGTTATTTGAAACCGGATAGCTTTGTATGTGTTGTTGTCTGGTCTTGTGGAACAATATGTTTACTGGCTCCAGTAAGAATGATGCCAGGTAATTAAAGCACTGAGGTGGTTAAGTGCGTACAGTGACGGCTAATGCCTGTGTAATCTTCTTAGGGGAGTGAGTAGAAGATCTTTTTGAGACATTGATTCGTAGCCTCGTTGTTTACTAATATGCCTCTTTGAGATTTGGATCATTATTTACTCGCAGATATATCATACATTTAATAATCCTATAATGGTGTGTGTGCTGAAATAAATGCAATAGTAATGTATTTAAAAAAGAATAATTGTGAGGATATTTAAGATCGTGAAAATGAAACATAATTTTATTGAGATTTAAAACAAACGTCTTTTACGAATTGAATGCAAAATATAACTAATTGATTTGAGAATTAGGATTTGTAGAAAAAATATCCGTAGGCTATAAATATAGATACAGTTCATATGTGTTATTTTCAGAAAATGATCTGGCGTAAAGATCTAACATTCCTGTCAAAGTAGCTTTCATTTAAATTGCAAATTTGGCAAGCAAAGGCAGTATAAAGGCACATCTTAATTATTACAATATGCTAAAAACGATGAGTAAACATGTACTAATTAAAGCTTTGTGGGTAGTGGACTTTTTTTTCTCCCTTAAATTCATGAATGAAAAATGCCGTTTTTAAAACTCCCAACAAGTGCCAACTAAGTGTTTGGTAGGTTAAGGGATAAATTATTCATCTTGCCTCTCCTGTAGAACACAGCACTAAGCAGCACTCACACGCAGCTGGACTGACAGCCGTTCATGCAGATGATGCCTCCTTGGCCCCAGCAGCTGAACCCAGAGGTGGTGGCGGTGCCAACGCGAGAACACACTCGCAAAGCGCTACGTAACGCAGCGAGTTTGCACCGAAACGATTGCCATGACAATTATTGTTCCTGCAAGAAAAATCAAGCCGCATTAAATCAAATATCTAGCTTTTACTTGTTCACAATACATATTAAGCCATTGCAATTCTAATGCATTGTATTACTAATCGTACAAAACAATCCTTGGTAGATGAATGAGAATTAGAGCCAACAAGACATAAGTTTGCAATTACACACAACGATGTATTCTGTTGTCTGCGTGGCAAACTTTCCACACAATTATAAGCTTTAAATCAAGCTGCATAAAACTACCAGGGATGAGCGACAATCATTGATATTGATTTGGCACCTCTTAACGTGACTGTTGTCTCCTCCTGCTCCAACGCAGTTGGTAACATCAGTGCTGACATAAACTAAATAAATAAATAACCACCACTGGCTGGCAGCCAATATAGCGAGTAGCAATGGTAAAAACCCAAGCGCGACTTTAGGAGCAAAGTTTGATGCGTTTACCCACCGCCTGCCAAACAAACTGTGAGCACAGAAGCCACTTGCAGTGCCGCGGTGTGACGGCACCGGCAGTACACAAGTAAGGAGGTGTTGGTGGGTTAGAGACAGCCCCGCAATAGTTGAGACCTCTAAGCCACTGCCCCCGGAAGGAAGGGGGCTTGGAAACTACCAATCTTACATTAGGAGTAGCTGGATTTATAAGTGGCTGAATATTGATGTCGTAGCGAGAGGGAATTTTTTTTTTGTTTAACATTTTTTTGCGTGCGTATGTTGTATGCGTGCGTCGATCACAGACTTTGAGGGAGCATGGCAGGACCTTTCCCAAAAGTCTCGTCGTTGTCAAACCTACTGCAACAGGTGGAGGCGGCCACATCTCCCTCGAGCAGCCTGGGGGCACAGAGCCAGAGGCAGTGCCGCGAGGGCATCATGAACCCCGGGCCCTGCTCCGAGGCAGACCGGGGCTTCTGCATCAACAACAGGGACATGCCCATGGCGGCGTCATCATCGTCGTCCTTCAGCGAGGCACACGGCTACGAGTACTCCGGGGCCTCGCTCTACCAGCCACTGCCTCCCTCGTGCACAGAGTTTTCAATTGGAGCTCATCAACAACAACATCAGCATCACCAGCACCAGCATCAGCAGCACCACCACCAGCAGCAGCAGCCACAGCAGCAGCAGAATGGAGTTCTGGGCGAGGGGCAGAGTTCTCATCTCTCTTATCTTCCGCCCTCGACCGAGCTGCCCCAGTACGTGCCCTCCAGCCCCAGCGCGTCCTACAGCATGGAGCTCGGGGCAGGGCGTCCTCACGGCTACGACCCAGGGCCACAGAGCCTCTACAGGTAATACAGCAGCACTCAGCAGCAACTAGCCAACTTGCTTGCCCCGTACTTCGAGCGAGGCTAAAAATTCGCTCCCGAGCGGGCATGCGTTTGTTTCTTTGTCTTTGCGTGTTCGTCAGAGTAGGAGCCGTAGTGCTATAGGTAGCGTACTGCCCGATGAAACCGGCTGTCCGAGTTCTATTGCTGCTCACGGCCAAAACCATTGGAGAATTTGTCAACCCGTCCTGGGCCTCTCCCCTCCACCACCCAGGTGAATCAACCTTAAACGAGTAAACTGGTGCAGTAAACATCAGCTCTGGGGAGACAAAGCAGACCGTACGTTTTAGCCATACCATCCCTTCATGTCGGCCTTCGTAGGTGCTCGCTAACAGCACTTTTCCAAACAGCATGTGGAGGCTGCACGGGGGATCTTTTTCTTTTATGTTTTTACAAGTAGAAGTTTAAATGTTTTCAGTATCGATGTGGCTAGTATGTGTGTTCGTAGCTTAATCATGGTGATCAATGCACCTTAAAATATTACATTTCATCTTTAGTTGGTGATGTTTAGAGAGGATTATTTGTATTTTCTGCTACAGGATTTACAATTTAAATAAATTACCGTCCCTTAAGTTATTTTTTATAAATGTATATCTTGTTAATTTGTTATATTCACCAACCTGCACTGACTGGTGTGATAAGGTATGGTCAGACAACCCCAGCGAGCAACAAAATGTGGTGAGGTCGTCATCCAGCAGTGGATTGATGTACTGCCATTTATGAATCCTGTAATTTTTTGTAACTTTTAATTTTCTCTGGCTTAAATGTAGACTTTGGGTAGGCATGCCCTCTCATCCAGTGACATATTGTTATCTCATTTAAAACATTCTCAACCCTACATCAATCAAAACGTATCACTGAAATCACCATGGTCTTAAAGAATTATCAAACATTTTAATGTTAAAGTCTACCTTCCAAATTAGTTTTTGCCATGTGTTCATCTAAAACTATTTAGATAAACACATGGCAAAGACTTTGAACTGTTTGTATCAAGTGGTATGCATTGATTTTGCTATAGTCATTTGGAAATATTACCAAATGTTTAATTTATACGGTGACTGACAAACCGCAATGTGGCATTGTGTGTCTGTGCCTTCAAGGGCTCGCACACACAAACAGGTTCAGATACAACACCCGTGAAATTCACTGATACATTCATTATGATGATTATTATATATCATGGTGCAGTACCTAAGCATATATAGTATTTTGAACAATTTTTTATATGGGCATTATGCTCACACAAATATACCGACAGTGGAAATGATCACTTTTGATTGAATATTTAAAGATTGTAAACACACTCATACTCGTACACGTAGAACAGTAAAATATAAATTTGGAAATTAAGGAGTTTTAAAATGCTATCCCCCATGTCAAATGAGCACGAATATAAATTACCAATATGTAATAACTCATTCCGATCCATACGATTTCTGATGTCGTGATTCGGTCTCGTGGATGATTATGGTGAATATACAGATGAAAATTTTAATAAAAAGCCTGTCGCAATCCTGCCATTTACAGGTAATTATATGTTTTAAGATTATTTGTGTAATATAATATCTCACATATACGGTGGAACAACATTGCAAGTAAAATAGATGATGATGATCTCGTGTACGAAATGGTGTAATTCAGCAACAATATGAGGGTGGTTTTAGTCATTTGCAGTCTGGATACAGATACTATAATGGGAAAGGGGGAATGTACACAGCAGCATAAAAGTATATGCAAATATATGAATTAAGTTAATAGGTGAAATGACATGAGATTTAGCAGAATCAAAACTCAGCAATAAATACACTACATTAAACGGTGGAAAGGAGGTTTAAATATGAACCACAACGAAAAGAGTAATGGCTGCTTCCGTGAGAATAATGGTGGTTGTGAGGTAATGCAGTGGACAAAAGCAGGGAGAATGTAGAATTGTGGATGAGATGATACAATGAGCAGTGGTGAGGTGATGAAATATGCTACAGAGAGAGAAAACGTAAGAGTGATGATCAGAAAATATCTCATCAACTGGACAGATTCGGATAAATGCCTTGACTCTCGTTCTATACGTGTGAACGAGAACCATGAATGAAACCCTCTAGTTTTGAAGGGAGATTGATGTACTACTATATTTCATGTAGAAGATTTTTTGTAGATTTGACAGTGGAGTGGCTCATTTATCGGCAGAGACATTAGGTGTTACTAAGGTAGTCATAAAATGTTTTACAGAACTGACATTGTACAAATGCATTGGATAGCTGTTTATATATTTGATCAAGTTTGCGATTAACATTAAGGATCATTATAGAAGAGGCTGTCCAAGATATCCGGCCAGGTGGCTCAACGATAGAGTGGAGTGGCTCGCAAACGGGAGGCTGCGAGTTCAAGTCCTGGCTGGGGATTGACTCAGCTTGACTCAGCCCATCATCATTCTGGGGTCATTTAAACAAGTACCACATTGTGGGGAAGTCAACAGTGCTTGTCGTACCGTGAGACTGATATTTGCCATAGGAATGGGAAATTACACCACGTGCTTGGGACTGTAAACAGGAGACGAGCACCACCTTAATGCTCATTCGAGGTGGATATTATTCTGGAATGTTTTTATATTTGTCAAAGGAGACAATATACCAAGCTCTGCCAGATAATGCATTTTCAGGCATGAAATATCAAAGCCAAATCTTTAGAAGTGTCATTAATTGTGTACACATTCACACATCACTTGGCTGTGTGTATGCACGCGGGTCAAACATTCGTTAGGAAAACCCACAAGTGCGTTGATGCCCCAAGAGGTTTCGGATAAAAAAGGTGAAACTTTCCCAACAAATACAACACGAACAATCATGTCCTGCCATGCTGCCCAGTTTTCCACCAAAAGAGCCACCCACCTTCACGTGTAGCTGTCAAAGCGATACCACAGCCTGGCACACTGTGATCACTGTGACACATGAACAGCTTGCCAGTGTTGTTTTGAACGCTTTACATTCAAGCGCGAGCGTGGGGTGAACACGTGGACATTGCGTGGTGCTCACAAAGACGCACGCGTTCTTTGAAAGCTAAAAACATTGCATGTGAAAGTGCACAGTGTCCAAAATAGAGGAGAGAATAGGAGTTCATGTTGCTCAAGGTGGCCTTCATCCTACGAGGTTGGTGCTCACTCAGTGACCATTTTATCGTTCATGATTTACCCACATCTTGAGCATCTTTGTTGATTTTATTATGTGTTTTACAACGGATTATTCTGCATAGGTGAACCTTAAAATGGATCCAGCTTTAACTTAATGGAATTTTTTGGGAGATGAGACCTGCCATTTTGGGACTGTTTGATACCTAATTTTATTGAGATTTGTTAGACTTTTAACTTGCAATGACATGGCAATCTATGATATTATATTCATTTTAAAGACAGAAATGTCAATCTCAATAACAGCAGCATCAATCATTAGTTGTCATCATCACCAGCTATGAACAATCCACTGCTGGATGAAGACCTCCCCATGCCACGGCCACCCCTAATGATTCGGCCATGATACAATTCACCCAGCACTTCACATGAGTTGCATTCATTGTTCCATCTCCTCGGTCGCCATCCTTTTCTGGCAACTACTTCTCTATGATTAGTGTATCATGATAACTACAGTGAGTAAATGATTAATAGCTGAGAGTCTGGGTGGGTGAGGGTCTGGGTGGGTGAGAGTCTGGAGGGGTGAGAGTCTGGGTGGGTGAGAGTCTGGAGGGGTGAGAGTCTGGAGGGGTGAGAGTCTGGGTGGGTGAGAGTCTGGAGGGGTGAGAGTCTGGAGGGGTGAGAGTCTGGGTGGGTGAGAGTCTGGAGGGGTGAGAGTCTGGAGGGGTGAGAGTCTGGAGGGGTGAGAGTCTGGGTGGGTGAGAGTCTGGAGGGGTGAGAGTCTGGAGGGGTGAGAGTCTGGGTGGGTGAGAGTCTGGAGGGGTGAGAGTCTGGAGGGGTGAGAGTCTGGAGGGGTGAGAGTCTGGAGGGGTGAGAGTCTGGGTGGGTGAGAGTCTGGATGGGTGAGAGTCTGGGTGGGTGAGAGTCTGGGTGGGTGAGAGTCTGGAAGGGTGAGAGTCTGGAGGGGTGAGGGTCTGGGTGGGTGAGAGTCTGGGTGGGTGAGAGTCTGGAGGTGTGAGAGTCTGGGTGGGTGAGGGTCTGGGTGGGTGAGGGTCTGGGTGGGTGAGAGTCTGGACGGGTGAGAGTCTGGGTGGGTGAGAGTCTGGGTGGGTGAGAGTCTGGGACGGGTGAGAGTCTGAGGGGTGAGGGTCTGGGTGGGTGAGAGTCTGGGTGGGTGAGAGTCTGGAGGGGTGAGAGTCTGGGTGGGTGAGGGTCTGGGTGGGTGAGAGTCTGGATGGGTGAGGGTCTGGGTGGGTGAGAGTCTGGGTGGGTGAGGGTCTGGGGGGTGAGAGTCTGGAGGGGGTGAGAGTCCTGGATGGTGAGAGTCTGGATGGGTGAGGGTCTGGGTGGTGGAGAGTCTGGGTGGGTGAGGGTCTGGGTGGGTGAGAGTCTGGGTGGGTGAGAGTCTGGGTGGGTGAGGGTCTGGGTGGGTGAGGGTCTGGGTGGGTGAGAGTCTGGTGTGTGAGAGTCTGGGTGGGTGAGGAGTCTGGATGGGTGAGAGGTCTGGGTGGGGTGAGAGTCTGGGTGGTGAGGTCTGGGTGGGTGAGAGTCTGGGTGGGTGAGAGTCTGGGGGTGAAGTCTGTGGGTGAGAGGTCTGGGTGGGTGAGAGGTCTGGGTGGGTGAGAGTCTGGTGGGGTGAGGGTCTGGGTGGGTGAGAGTCTGGGTGGGTGAGAGTCTGGGTGGGTGAGGGTCTGGATGGGTGAGAGTCTGGATGGGTGAGTGTCTGGGTGGGTGAGAGTCTGGGTGGGTGAGGGTCTGGGTGGGTGAGGGTCTGGGTGGGTGAGAGTCTGGAGGGGTGAGAGTCTGGAGGGGTGAGAGTCTGGATGGGTGAGGGTCTGGGTGGGTGAGGGTCTGGGTGGGTGAGGGTCTGGGTGGGTGAGAGTCTGGATGGGTGAGAGTCTGGGTGGGTGAGAGTCTGGGTGGGTGAGGGTCTGGGTGGGTGAGGGTCTGGGTGGGTGAGAGTCTGGATGGGTGAGAGTCTGGGTGGGTGAGTGTCTGGGAGGGTGAGAGTCTGGGTGGGTGAGGGTCTGGGTGGGTGAGGGTCTGGGTGGGTGAGGGTCTGGGTGGGTGAGGGTCTGGGTGGGTGAGAGTCTGGAGGGGTGAGAGTCTGGAGGGGTGAGAGTCTGGATGGGTGAGGGTCTGGGTGGGTGAGGGTCTGGGTGGGTGAGGGTCTGGGTGGGTGAGGGTCTGGGTGGGTGAGGGTCTGGGTGGGTGAGGGTCTGGGTGGGTGAGAGTCTGGATGGGTGAGAGTCTGGGTGGGTGAGAGTCTGGGTGGGTGAGGGTCTGGGTGGGTGAGAGTCTGGGTGGGTGAGGGTCTGGGTGGGTGAGGGTCTGGGTGGGTGAGGGTCTGGGTGGGTGAGGGTCTGGGTGGGTGAGAGTCTGGATGGGTGAGTGTCTGGGTGGGTCAGAGTCTGGATGGGTGAGAGTCTGGGTGGGTGAGAGTCTGGGTGGGTGAGGGTCTGGGTGGGTGAGAGTCTGGGTGGGTGAGAGTCTGGGTGGGTGAGAGTCTGGGTGGGTGAGGGTCTGGGTGGGTGAGAGTCTGGGTGGGTGAGAGTCTGGGTGGGTGAGAGTCTGGGTGGGTGAGGGTCTGGGTGGGGTGAGAGTCTGGAGGGGTGAGAGTCTGGAGGGGTGAGAGTCTGGAGGGGTGAGAGTCTGGAGGGGTGAGAGTCTGGGTGGGTGAGGGTCTGGGTGGGTGAGAGTCTGGGTGGGTGAGAGTCTGGGTGGGTGAGAGTCTGGGTGGGTGAGGGTCTGGGTGGGGTGAGAGTCTGGAGGGGTGAGAGTCTGGAGGGGTGAGAGTCTGGAGGGGTGAGAGTCTGGAGGGGTGAGAGTCTGGAGGGGTGAGAGTCTGGGTGGGTGAGAGTCTGGAGGGGTGAGAGTCTGGAGGGGTGAGAGTCTGGGTGGGTGAGAGTCTGGGTGGGTGAGAGTCTGGATGGGTGAGGGTCTGGGTGGGGTGAGAGTCTGGAGGGGTGAGAGTCTGGGTGGGGTGAGAGTCTGGAGGGGTGAGAGTCTGGGTGGGGTGAGAGTCTGGGTGGGGTGAGAGTCTGGAGGGGTGAGGGTCTGGGTGGGGTGAGAGTCTGGAGGGGTGAGAGTCTGGGTGGGTGAGAGTCTGGAGGGGTGAGAGTCTGGATGGGTGAGAGTCTGGATGGGTGAGAGTCTGGGTGGGTGAGAGTCTGGATGGGTGAGAGTCTGGATGGGTGAGAGTCTGGATGGGTGAGAGTCTGGATGGGTGAGAGTCTGGGTGGGTGAGAGTCTGGATGGGTGAGAGTCTGGAGGGGTGAGAGTCTGGAGGGGTGAGAGTCTGGGTGGGTGAGAGTCTGGGTGGGTGAGAGTCTGGAGGGGTGAGAGTCTGGGTGGGTGAGAGTCTGGGGGGGTGAGAGTCTGGGTGGGTGAGAGTCTGGAGGGGTGAGAGTCTGGGTGGGTGAGAGTCTGGGTGGGTGAGAGTCTGGGTGGGTGAGAGTCTGGATGGGTGAGAGTCTGGGTGTGTGAGGGCCTTGAGCTGCTGCTTGACGGTGGATGGTGTTTGGATGCTGCGAATGTGCAGTGGGCGAGTACCTGACGATCGGTGCACCTACGGGAAAACGCTGTTCAGCTCGGACTATCCTGTTTCTGGGTACGATGAGAAGATTGTTGAACGTACTCTGTCGAACGTGGCGATTTGGTGTAGTTCGTGAAATGAGAAGGATGGAGAGATATGATGGAAGACCTTGAAAGATAACATGTATGTCAATTGAAACCCAGGACACCCTTACAACTCAGATGTTCTACCTCAAGGCATTTTCCTCGTTAATTATTTGGATAAATAACTATTTAAAAAGATGTGAAAATAATGGCAAGTAACGTTTTTTTGAAAGAAATTAAAATATTCACATTTTCAAATGGTGTAGGCACAAGAACAATGTATTTATATCTTGAGTTGTGGATGTAATTGGTGCCAGGGTTAAATGTTTGTTAATACAAAGCATTTTTCTAAGTATGTTTGAAGGACCCAATGTACTCTGCTGTGTTTCAGGAATGCATGCCTGTAACACACAAATCAAGCTACGCTCTTCCATTGCCTTTACATGATCCGTGATTCTTTTTTTAAATGAGAAAAGCATGCTCTTTGTAATGCTGTATCGTATTTCATAGCACGAGATCCATAGTCTGATGAAAACATGTTAACGAGCATTGAAAGTGGGTTTTTTCACGTTTGAGCAGAAATGTTTTATGTGGCCACGTGCATTAAGACATTTTGAGGTTTCAAGGCAGAATAAATCACATGTGACAATGCGCTATCAACAATTTCAGTGATCCATGTGCAGTTTTAGCGTTAGCGCCAGTTTGCCTTGTATGTGAAAGTTGGGCAACGAATGCGCAAAGTTCAATGTGGTGCGATTATATCACTGGCCTGCATGTTGAGCGATTGTGGGCTTAAGGCCATCAACAACCATCACCGGAAAACTGTGCGAACCAATCAGCGGGCGGGTTGTTGAACGTAAAGTCATAAAAGCTGTGGCAGATGTCAAAAGAAAGACACTCCGGGTCCAATGGCAGGCGTGAAAGAGGGATTGGGTACCTGTGCCTACGCACGGTGCTTGTCAAGTTTTTATTTTTCTCTGAGGTTTTATTTCTGTGGAAACTGCCGGGTGTGCCTGCGCTGCCTGTGATACGCGCAGCAAGTTGGCGGTGTCCATGCCAAGGCTTGCAGAAGGGCCGCGTCTTCCGTGGCGTGTGGTTTCCTGCCAATGCATGCCGACAGCGAGTTCTGGTGCGGTGCTCTTTCTCTCTCTCTCTCTCGCGCGTTTACCGTCCACTGTGGTGGCAGACATGAAGGGCTTGGTTTTGAGTTGTGGTATGAACGGAATATCCTCGCGATGTAATGTCTCGAGCGAGTTGCTTCGCCGAGTCGTGTTTGAGGACATTTTTAGGTTTGGATCTGTCCTGCGTTATAAAGGGACTATTTACAGCCTAGGCCGGAGGATCTGGCAGTGGTGGCGGATATGTGGCCAGAATTCAGGCTTGAGCTAAGAGGCCTAATTGTTCCGCCATGCTGTCTTTGTGTCTTAAGTATATATTTTGCTTGCTACAATTGCAATGTGCATTCAGTGTGTGTGTGTATATATTCTGTAGGAATTCATGGTCTGTACACCAATATATGTTTAAACTAATGGTGCTGTTTTTAAAAACGTTTCTTGCTGGTTTAACTAACAGATTAAACTAGTTGTAAGTTGATATTATACCATTTATAGATTCTGCTTATACAATTGTGAAGTGTGTGTTTATTTCACAAGTCAATAATTACTCTGTGAGTGACCGTACGTTTATGAATTAACGTACCAGTGTATGACAACTCACTTTCACCAGGAGAAGGCTTAAAGATGGTTTATCTCATCTAAAAGAGGCCTGCAAAAATATAACTATGGTACATAGGGTAAGTTCAGAGTTCTAATCTAATACTTTGGTTTGGGGTCAGAAACGCACGAATTATGCCTCATGTTTGTAAACGTTGAAATCGAAAGTTCGTTTGCAGTCACTTTACAGGAGATGGGGTGTGATGGTAAGTTTGTGTATGAATGCCCAGGTTGCTGCTGGGATCAAACTCGATGGAACCTCGCTAACTCACCTAGTGGTGAGCACACTCACCAGAGCACACTCACCGCTATTCTGTGCCATAGCGCTGTTCAGGTAGCTGTTTATTTTTGTATTTGTTAAACAGCATACAAACACGTTCTTGCAATTTTTCTTTGCTCGTTCTTAAAACATAATTGTAACAATATTTACAACAAAATTGCAGCAATAACATTTAATAATTAACCTGTGGAGCAAATAAAAAAAAATTGTATAGACACAGCATCTGAATGACCAAAAATCTAATTAAGCAATGACCAGAAGTTACAATAGGCCGACATACAATATACCTTACATCACTATTGTACCAACATAATATCGTGCACATTTTGCCTATGGGTGTAATTATATGGCAATATATTTCTTTTTGTTTTCATTATTTTTATATTGTGCTCATGC
This sequence comes from Lethenteron reissneri, assembly GCF_015708825.2. Lineage (NCBI taxonomy): Eukaryota > Metazoa > Chordata > Hyperoartia > Petromyzontiformes > Petromyzontidae > Lethenteron > Lethenteron reissneri. Next base: position 5,365,613 of record NC_083792.1, read on the forward strand.
CAGCGGTTGCAATCCTACATTTGATATTCAGCAGCAAGGGCACCCTGGCTCTTGAAGGCGTCTCACCTCATCCCATCAGTAGCGGCCGCTTGATATGTTAAGACCAAATGAGATGCCAGGCAGTGCCCCTCTCCTATCGCAGGGCCTGCCGCTGACATCGTACGTTTTCCATGCGCGTGCATTCAAATGTATTTTGTATAACCAGGTAAACACTCAAGAGACAAGGATTAGTTTGTTGTCAGTCCCCCGCACCTGTGATTTGCACGGTTGCCTCTGTACGGTGCGAAAGAAGTTCAACCTCCATACATAGTCTCGTTTGCGAGAGTGATATGTGTGTCTTTGTGTGTGCGTGTGTGTGCTGCATTTGCGGGGGGCACAGGGGCGGTGTGGAGAGCAGCGCCCCCCCATACTGCGAGCAGCAGCAGCAGGTGGTGGGCGGCGGCGGCGGAGCCATGTCAGCCATGGGCTTGACGGAGCCGCGCCACGTCGGCTCCGGATCGCTACCCAGCAGCACCCGGCCCGAGCGCAGCACCCAGTTCTGTGCCGTGTGCAGCGACTATGCCTCGGGGTACCACTACGGCGTGTGGTCCTGCGAGGGCTGCAAAGCCTTCTTCAAGCGCAGCACGCAAGGTGGGGGGCGGTGGATGCTCGTAAAATATCGCCGGAGGAGCCTGGGGGAGTGTGGGCGTAGTTGGCGCTCTTGGGAGATGGTGCGGGCATGAGGTTTGTGGGAGTGGATCCGGGTTTTTCTAGGAGCCGACTGGAAAGCATCTTGTCCCAGGGAGGACAGGAACAAGCCGCGACACGCGGAATGTGGGACGGACGTTCCCACCCCTCGGCTGAGTCAATTAATTGGAAATCCGCATGGTACTAGTACAGGAAAATGCAGCATAAAGCCAATAAAGGTTTTTGGGCTGAATCGTCTACAATTATATTCGTTTATATTTTGTTATTATGCTTGTTTACCACAGAAAGCCTCACTGAGTCTCAATATTTCTTTTCAAATGGTCTGGTCAAGTTTTCTCAGGATGGGGCAATTGTCACTACGTGGAATCCCATCTGAGTAATTTGCTGGTAATTTTCAACATTGTGAGATTTGGCCAGTAGAAGCTACATTTTGTGTGCTTTCGCTATGGGAGGACACTGGAGAACCCTGAGAAAACCCATGTAGAACAGGGGGAGATCATACAAATTCCAAACAGGAAGGTGCCTGAGTCAACAATCAAACCCAAACCCTTCTTGCTGTAAGGCACGAGTGTTGCCACTGTAGCACCCTGCCGCAAAAATTGCTCGATCGTAAAAATATTGTATCATGTCGATAAATACTTTTGGGCTGAAATGTCCAGTGAGTTTTTACCACTGTATATTTAATTGCTTTTATGCAAACTATTGTTATTCAATTAAGAAGCCCTCTTGTAGTTATCACAACACAACAATAAAATCCACGTAATTTAAAACACTCGCAGTCGATTGTTTTCGCCATGTCTGTCATTGGAAGTTTGACAAAAACTTTTTGTGCTTTTCAGTAATTGCAATGTTGATGAAAACAGACCAAGCTTGTGTCGCTGTGCCAAAACTTGTTCTCATAAAAAACCCACGGCAGACTTTCAGAAGCGGCAAAATAAACAAGAGAAGTGTCTGGATGATAATGTCGTCATTGCTAGCCGCGATCAGGCCACTGGTGGATGGATGCGTCCCCAAACCCCATTACCATCTCTCATGACCGATGTAATCACCCAGCATCTGCGCAAGAGTTATTCCCTCTCTGCGTCTTATTAGTGGGCATGCTCACGCACTCTCGTGCTCAAATCTCAATGCATCCCTACACTTGACCGTTGCCATTATCCTGCCCAGATGTAAATGTAGTTGTTGAAAATCATCAAACAATTATGCTACTACATTGGCATGAGTGCATAAGCACAAATAAGCAAACAATCATCATGTTTATCATTAATACTACATTATAAACATATAGAATATATAACAGGCTGACATTTCCAGGAATGGTCTTTCGTCAGGAGAGTGAAAGGACTCTGCCCTTTCTCTATTTACATTTTAGTAGTAGAAGTACATTGAGGTTTCTTAAAAATAACTTTGAAGTTTAAATATGCATTGTTTTCCATGAACAGATAATCAAGAATAAACCAAATTTCCCTCAAACCGTCAAATAAAAGCAAATGGATATGAATCAATAGAGGCGGTCCTCTACTCAAGTCGGTTCGACTCGAGTCGATCCACATTTCCGGGCCGGTCGCTATTTTCGACCAATGTCATGACTCACGGTGGTCGGACCGCAATTATGGCACGACGCCGACCCAGGCGCTGACAAACAAACGGTACGTCGCCCAGTCTGTCATCCGCAAAAATGGCTAGTGAAAGGAAAGGCGAGTGCTCTCGCGATGGTGTTCAAAAGAAACGTGGCACGAAGGCCATTCAATCCTTGTTGGACCAAATCTTCAATTATTGCAATGGTATCGGACACATAAACTTTGGTGAACAAAGAGACTACATCGAAACTAACGAGCAAATCATCTAGGGACAGTGAGATGTCTTTAATTGACGATACCAGGTGAGCTGAGTTAAGAACAGAAGAGGTAGTCTTGCCAGTGAATGGCTGTAAGGTATCAGACAGTTTGTAGGTGGGTGAGCCAATGGTGGAGACGATGGGACGAAGGGGTGTACCTTCTTTATGGATTTTTGGTAAGCCATATAGTCTGGGTGGTCTAGCAGCAGAGGTTTTTAAGGAAAACCGTTTGGTCTGTTCAATGAATGAAGATGAATCAGTGATGATACTGTTCGTTTTTGTAACGAGGCTGTTGGTGGGATCTCTATTATTTTTTGTGTAGCTACCATCATTAAGTAGGTCCTGAATTTTGTTATTGTACACGTTTTTGTCCATGATGACCGTGGCATTGCCCTTGTTAGCTGAGAGGATTACGATATCTTCCCTCTTTTTAAATTAAGATAACTCAAAACACTCCTCCTTACTGATGTTGTTGACTGGTATCTTAGCGCTTTTGAGGGTTGCAGCGATTTCAGATCTTGCTGATGTACCAGCCCTGGTGAGATACTGCCTCACCAATACATACTTCACATGGGGTGGAACATTCTACAAACAAACTGAAGGCACCCTAACAGGTTCTCCCTTATCTCCGGTTGTGGCCAACATTTTCACGGAAACATTTAAGACGGACGCTATCCAGGCGTCTACTCTACGCCCGTCCTTGTGGAAGAGGTACGTGGATGACAGGTTTGTCATCTGGCCACATGGCCGACCCGCTCTGAAATAATTCCTCAACCACATCAATTCCATACGCCCAGCAATCAAATTCACCATGGAGGTAGAAAAGGATGGCATGCTACCTTTCTTGGATGTCTTAATCAAAAAGAGACCAGATGGCTCAATGAGCGATTCTGTCTACAGGAAAGTAACCCATACTAACACCTACCTAAAACCTGATCCCCACCACCATCCATCCCAGAAAAATTCCCTTATCAAATTACTACACCATAGAGCTCAATGTATCTCCGACCATGAACACCTAACCAGTGAACTCAAAAACGTACACCAAGCTCTCAAGGCGAATGAATATTCTGACTACACAATCCGCAAAGCCATCACCTCAACCGTGAGGAAGGAGCCATTTGAAGAGCCAATCAAAACCATCACCGTGCCTTACATAGCAGGGATAACCAAAAAGATTTCCAAAATCTTGAACAAACAAGATTCATGTCCGATTTAACACAGTGCATACAATTCGTGATCTGATCCCACCTGTGAAGGACAAGATTCCTGACATGCAATATCCCGGTGTCTACAAACTAAGCTGTATCTATGGCAGCAGTTACATTGGGGAAACTAAATGACATGTGATAATTGGTTCTTTACCCTTCTATCTGGCAACAAAACTGACACCTTTTTGCAAGGAGTCATGTTTGCATAGACCGCAATACCTGCAGTCATAAATACAAACAAAAGACATAACTCTGATAATGTGCACTGTCCTTGAAGTTGATTGGTCCACACCCGAGACAGCTTTCCTTCGAGCCTAGTCTCATATGGGTTGGACCAGATGACGCCAAAAGGCGCACCATCGTCATCTGGTCCAACCCATATGAGACTAGGCTCGAAGGAAAGCTGTCTCGGGTGTGGACCAATCAACTTCAAGGACAGTGCACATTATCAGAGTTATGTCTTTTGTTTGTATTTATGACTGCAGGTATTGCGGTCTATGCAAACATGACTCCTTGCAAAAAGGTGTCAGTTTTGTTGCCAGATAGAAGGGTAAAGAACCAATTATCATATTTTTACTGGCAAATGAGGTCCCCATAGTGTAAATGACATGTCTCGGACCGTGTTCGTGAACATAAGGCAGATCTGAAACACGGCAGGACCAATACCTCTGCCGTGGCTGATCATTGTTATAACGCAGTGGGCTCGCACGATATTGTTTTTTCCGAGACCAAGGTACTCTGCAAACCTTCGGGCTACCATCAAAGATTTGTCCATGAAGCCATCCAGATATATAAACACAGAGACAATTTCAACCGAGAAGATGGGTATAATTTATTAACCAAGCAAAGTCGTAACTTGCTGTGGTGCTTCCATTCTTCCCTGCCGTTTGGCTGTTATCTCCGACTCTCTGAGTTGCATTGCCCTGTTAGGTGCCTCTGCATTAACGGGTTGGGGTCTTACTAACATAGCCACCTCTTTTCCCTTAGCCTCGATGTATCGATGGTTCTAGCTGTGTGATGGGCTGTGTGTCTCACTGGCGCGACCACCGTTGCGGTGGTTCTCTTGCGTTGACACGCTTGCCTCTCATAGCGAAGTTGACAGCTCCGCAGCTTGTGTTACACATATACATGACATTAACTTGCTAATACCCGTAATCTCTCTGCCTAATCTCTCCCATCAACATAGTGCTAATCTCCAATTAACACTGCTGCTTATGCTAATCTCTCTCCCTAATCTCTCTCTCTAATCTGCCCCATTAACACAACTGACGTGCTTGCGTGCGGGGATGGAATTCCTTTCCAGCTCAGACCCCGCCTGCTTGTCCTTCGCCACATATATAACCTCTTGTTGTAACAGCTCTCTCGCTGTGTTCTTCCTAGTTCAGCAGTTCCACTGCTGGATTATTTTTTCCGCCTGAGGACGTCCGCTTGTGTTGCGATCGAAACGTCGTGATATATTATTTTTCATTTAATTTTTCTACCTACGTGACTTTACCGAAAGAACCAAAGAGTATGGATTCCTGCAGTCACGAAAGCTTCAAATCAGGAATAATAGAGTATATTACTCGCTCACATATCTTAACGACAAAGTCCTTGTCACTAACATTTGGCAGTTCACCAGCATTTGTCAAGTAAGCCTGACTGCTGATGAGACACTGTATGTTGAAACCCGTCCAGAGTTTGATTGCATTGAACCAATGCTGTTGAAATTATGCACCCCCAGGGACGCCATGTGGTTGATGGGAGGTGTAAAAACATGCTTTTATTTTTTAGGTTTCTTTTTTATGTCTTGGTTGCTGCCTACTTGCAAAACCGCACCTTCCAATCCTCCAGGCACATATAACACACTCCGTTGATCTACGGGAATGACAAGACTTGCCCAGCCCAGGATTGTTCATCTGACATTGGGGGGCGAGGGGGTGAGCCATACTTGAGTACAGTCCCAAAAAAATTCTGGAACACCCTGCTGTCGGCCACCGCAACGTGCTGGGTGTTTCTCAATTTCGGGGTCTGTGCAAGAGACACTTTATTCCGATTTTCCTTCACATAAAATAACCTATAATGCAAAATAAATAAATATTTTCTTAGTTTTTATTTTTCTTTACTATATCATGCTATATGTTGCGCATGGTTGCACTTTATTTTGTGCGTGGTTGCAATTTACTTGATTTATTGAGCCCTGTTCATCCATAAATTATTTATTGGCAAGTCTCCGCTATGCTTAGATAATTAATTTACCCCATTGTCAAATCTAAGAAACCTAAGACGTCCATCTAATTGCTTTTAACTATCCCAAAAACAAGAACTGATGACAAAGCCTTTGCCGTTGCCACATGAACGTTACGGAACAACCTTGTTTCCTCCCCTAACATCGTACATCTTCCTTAAAAAATATTCTGGCAAATGTGATTTGTACATTTGATTCTTAACAATGTATTGATAGTTACATTTTAATGTGCATTTTATTGAGGGACTGTGTTTTCTTGGTGTGGTCTGGGACTGTTTGTTCTGTTTTTATGCGTTTTCCAAGCATTGGGAATTAATGTACGAATGCAATCTGAACCGATACACTTTATTTATTTAAAGGGCACCACAGTAGGTGAGATGTTATCTTCCTTGCCTGGTATGTAGGAGGTCGGAGGTTTGATCCCAACCTTGACGTCTGCTGTATATTTGGAGTTTGCAAGTTCTCCCCGTGGTCGTGTGGATTTTTTCTCCGGGACCCTGTGGTTTTTCTCTCCACATTCAAAAACATGCATTTATATTATTTAGATGATAAAGCTGCTATAAATTTCCACATGGTAAGCCACTTTCTTGAGCGATCATTTGCGGCCAGGTCGCTCCTGAAAAAGATGCTAATATTTCAGTGGCTTTACCTGGAAAGAAAAAAAAGAGTAGTTTTATTTGTATATTTTTTAAACTGATTTGTTTACCTTTCCTGTACTTTGAACTCCTATTGTGTTTTTGTATTGTTATTCCACATATCTGCGTGGCTTTACCGCGTAGAATATGTATTCCTGCAGTCACGAAAGCTTTAAGTCAAGATTTGGTATTGTTGTAACGTTCTGACCGACCCCTACTGGACATCTGTGAAAAAGAGCTTTATAGCTCATCGGATTTTTCCAGTATAAATACAGATTCTGATTATGTAAGCCGCTGAGGTAGTGGTGGGTTTATTTTTTCATTCCTATTGCTGTATGCCCCCGATACCGTTCCCGTTATGCTGTAATGTGCACTGATCCCTACTGTATTGAGGGCGATATTAGCACGTAAAATAAATATTGATTACGTGGAAAAACAGATCTGGGGAGATATATTATATGCTTATTTTCTTTGCAACATAATTATGGAGGTGCTAACGGACGATGGACTTTTCGGTGGTGTCCAAAGTTCCAGAAACATCTCGGAGAACTAGGAGTGAATGGGGCACGCAGCCTGAAGAGAGGATAAGGGCATTATCCACACGTGGGGGAGAAGTTTTAGTATTATAGCCGTGGTGGAGACCAGTGGAGCGAGAGGTGTACGGAGAGCTGGAAGAAGAATGTTTTCTCAAAATTTTCTAAGGAAACGAAGGTTTGAGATAGGAGGGAAATTATCAGGGATATTGGGTGCAGTGTCAGATTTTTCAGGCTGCATGTGGCAGCAGCAGTAGCAGCAGCAGTAGCAGCAATATTGAGAGCTAATGAAATTGTACTGGGTGAGATAGATGCCTTGACAAAGTTAGTCATATCTGACGGGCAGGTTCGATAGGCAGTGAGGCATGTGCTCTGTTAAAGGCAGAGGGTTTAGGATGCTATTTGGAAGCATTTAAAAAATATAGCACATTACACTTGTTTGCATAACTTTTATGCTGTTGCAATAGCTTTTTATATACAATTTTAATTGAATTTGATTTACAAATACTTATGAATCGAACAATTTCTGTTAGAAAACCTACAGTCAATGCATTTTGTCCTCCAGACCCATACATGTTTTCTGTTTTTAATTGTTAAGTGTAAAGTACAGAGCATATTGTGAAATGAAGTCGGTGCCGAACATAAAACATTACATAAAGCAGTTTCTGAAGAGTAATAATTAAAAACATGATACCAATTAAACGCAGCAGTAGTTGGCCATTAAACTGGAATCATACGGAGGTGTGAGAGGGGGTGTTCGTAGCTTTCCAGGTCGCATACTTAACGTTCAGCGCATGTGTCCAGTGTCGAAGCGTTTTGCCGTGTGTGTGTTTTGTGTACGTCAGCACCATTGTGTTTGCGATTTGCACGCTGAAGCGCGCACTGGCCAGTGTCTGGCACATTTGTTCGTTTTGTTCCATTGTCACGCCAGTGAGGATAACAGAAGCAGCAGCAACAAAAATAATAATTATGATGATACAAATTAATTACCCAAGAAGGCCTCGTTGAGTCTCATGACTCTTTTCCAAGAGGGTGCTGCTACATGAGGATGTTTGGCCAATTTCATCAATAGGTGTTTGGCTTTGTGTGGAAGGAAACTGGAGTGGCAGGGGGAATCCCACCGTGTGGACGAGGTGGTGACACCAGAACTCGAGCTAATCCCTGTGATTGTTTACGCAACAGCATTAGGGAAGAGAACTGAGAACCATATTTTCAATTATAATATCTCTGTTTTGGAATTTGGGTTCGGGTCATATATAATCAAGTAATAAAACATAGCGGGAGACAAACGACTTTCATATTTTAGTGAAATGTATTTTAATTACGTTCATATTTAAGTATGAAAATACTATACTTTTTGTTTCAAAGTTGAGAGCAATATGAGTACGCAATGCACATTTACGAAATACAAATGTCCAGAGAGTAGCAGGATTTTTTTTGGAGTAGTTGGGTTACGTGGATGAAAAAAGTGATAATACAATAAATACTGTCTAGACCGGATTGCAAAGGGTTACGGTCAAACTAGTATGGCTTATCTCTACAACACATATGGGGTTACCAAGTTTTTCGAGGTTTGGGCGGACAGTTTATGTGGAAATTTACAAGTCTAATCCTTTTGTGGAAACCTCACAAATAACTCCGTTGACAGTGCGTGTTCTATACACTCAGGACGAGGGGGTGTGATGATTGCCACTGAGTACATATCGGGTACATGTAGTACTGTGTTCTACCTCGCAGCACTGGCAGAAAAAAAATATTCAGGCTTCGCGTGGCAATAATAAAGAAATAAAGTGCACCATTAGCGCTGATTTACCCACGCTGAAAGCGAGTGGCTTACGGTGCGGATTGAGGAGGAGGCGGCAGCGGCGGCTCAACTGCCCCTTGACAATGTGGAATTTCCACCATTGGCTCAGGGCTATGAACAGAAGATGAACATCTGCTTCAATGCTCTTTTGAGCAGCAAATCACGATAATGCATAGTCAGCTTTCGTGACCAATATTAATAACGTAAGTATTTTTTGGCGTTCGATCATCAGCGATTTGACTGGTTGTAATTTACGAGCGAAACGTCATACTCAAATTGTAAATGTTGTGGGTTAACTCTCCAACACACTGGTGTGCTGAAGTAGTAACTAATTGGCAAATTTTATTTACATAACAAACCTTACTAATTGACTGTTGGGTGGTGGTGGGTTAACGACACATTTATATTTACGTGATCTAACCCCAAAAAACCTTTATTATTAGAAAATCACTATGAACTCCACTTTCTGAGTCTTTTATAATCGCTGCACAATTGAAAAAATGTTTGATGCGACCAGTGTATATGTTATTGCTATTGTAATTTTTTGCGACCCAGGTCACTTTGCAAATTAAGCTATCTTGGTCTCATGAGTTCTCACTTCTTTAAGCAAAATTAATTTGAACCTGATTCTGTATTGCGACTATCACTTTGAAGTTGCAATTGCATTGACAGCAGAAGGGTTGTTGTAAGTGTGTACATTTTCTGCTTTCAGGACACAATGACTACATGTGCCCGGCCACCAACCAGTGCACCATCGACAGGAACCGTCGCAAGAGCTGTCAGGCTTGCCGCCTGCGTAAGTGCTACGAAGTGGGCATGGTCAAAGGTAAGGGCTGGGCCTAAATTTTTGGACCTTGAATGTGCATGCGTTTTGGTAGCTCCCATAGCAAATTCCTGGAACTTGCCCGTAAAAAAATCCACATGCTGTGTTTATCGTTGAGGTTTGTTTTGACCATACGTCACCACGCTGGTATGGTGGAGTGTGATCCTGCGGCTCCTAGAAAGTGAGGACAGCTTCAAACCATTTACTAAGCTATAATATTTATAATAATCATTTACAACCCTTTTCTACCACAACTGTATGACGGGCCTCCCCACGCCGTGCCAGTACAGTCGTTTGACCGTAACTCTACCATGCTGGTCACTACGGGTTGGTGAAGGGGGGTGCCTTAATGGTTTCAGATATCGCCACTGACGTTTATCATGGCTGGAAATTGAACTCAGGCCAGGGGGTTCACATCCCAGCCCTCTAACCACTGGGCCACCGCTCCAACGCATACCACATGTAGGAGCTGAAGTAATCAGTACTCGCAGACTTTATTACACGTGTAACGGATTCCGGAGACACTTGTAGAGGTAACTTCTTTATTACAATACAACACTCCAACCTTTCAACTCTCCAACAGTCCTCATACTCTGTTACAGCCTAGGTACACAGCCTAGCTACACAGCCTAGATACTCTAGATACTCTACTCTGGCTACGCTCGCCCTCACAAGGTCGTAGAGTCGGGAGTTCCAGAGTCCCACCACTGGCTCTCACAGCATCCCAGGGTCTTCAGATGGCTGGTCGTGGGTCTTGGGTCTTGAGTTACAACTGGGCCCCGATCGTCCAGGGAGCTCCGCTTATATGCCCAGTCCCCAACGAGGGGTGGGGCCGTGTGCGCCCCCAGATATCCCACAGAGCACACACAGCCCCCCCCTTTGGTGGCGCCAAGGGGATTAAGCACCTGGGAACTCAACGCCTGACGCCAAGGGGCTTAAGCGTCTGACCCGCCTGAGAACCCACGCCTGACGCCAAGGGGATTAAGCGTCTGGACTCGCCTGGGATCCCAGAGCCCCCAGCAGCCCCTCCCTTCTTATGTCACTACATTACCCCCCTCTACGTAGCCTCCAGCCGTCCCGGCTGTCAATAATTAGAAAGTTTAAATTAACGAAAGGGAGAGAGAGAAAAAAAAAATATGCTAGCCTCAACAGGAAAAGAAAAGAGAACAAGAAAGCAACCATAAAAACCGTAACCAACCTGTACAACTCTACACTATATACAAGCATCAATCAACAAAAAGGTGAAGCAATGACACATGAACAAACGACCCGCGGCACACCTAGCCCTCCTCGGGATCCGCATAGAAAACGGGGAATTAACAACAACAAATATACAGATTCCGACGCGTTGGATGCACAACCAACACCGGTAATCAAACCGAAATCACATAACCACCGCATGGATGGCAGGGATCCACACCACTCTGCCAGCCTCCCATCCGTCAGGTGGAGAGAAGGCGAAGACCAACATGTCGAGCATCCCTCTGCACACACTTATCCGGACGTCTGTCTACGTCCCGCACTTCAGGGCTGCTCCAGTATCTACATTTTTAAATATATATATAAAATTTACATGACACAACCAAAATAAATCTGCCTGCTCCTGTCCATAAATGGTGGCCGCACGCGCGAACCGCATCTCCAAGGCATCCCGTGCTTGCGTCCCAGCAGTCCTCAATGAGGACCACCACCGACATTACATGTCAACCGTTTGCACCCCCCGCCTTTCCAACGTGGCGTCTCCATCCTAAAACCGCGCAAATCATAAGTACACGAGTAATTTGAGTTGAAGCAATTTCATCCAATTTGTGATTACGGGTAACAAAAAACTAGAATTGTTTTGGACATCTTAGCAGAACAGTTTAAGAACGTAATGATGTGGTTTTTAACTGCACCCTATGAAACATGTTCTAGGAAGCACTGCAGCGATTAAACATTTTCCAAAGAATATATTCTGTCAGACAGCAGCAATAAAACTTTAATTATGGGCTAATATGAAAAACGCAGCCTAAAAACCTGCCTTAGAATTAAAAATATTTTAAAAGCCATATTTCTGTTCAAAATTCTTAATATATGACCGCTATTGATAATTTGGGCAATTCTGAGTATGCTGACAAGATTTTAGTCTAAACGAACAAGTTGTAGGAAGAAAATCAAATACATTTTCCATTATTACATTCTGATTACTTTGGCAAATGTGCAATGAACTGTCCAATTAGCAAGTTATCTTCCAATGTAAGGTTTATATTAAATTTCAGATAAGTGCTCAATTCCATCGTAAATATGGCTGGTTTGATGAGGTTGATTTTTTGTTTTTTAATGGCTTAGCAAGTCACGAACTGTGGAAGCCAGTGTAATAAAAAAATATTATTTATCTGTGATACATTGATAGAACAAAATGTCTTTACTTTATATACATAAACTTTCAAATAGTGATATATACGCAAATTGTATTTATATAGCATCCAGCGGCAACTGCATATCAAGACCACTTTTATAGTGGCATATTCTTTACAATTTGAAAAATAAGCCTCTGATGTTAGGTTCCATGAGCGCTTCCCGTATTGTGGCAGCGCAGGACTAGAATTCGCTTATGGACTCGACGAGTGGCCCCTTGGCAACGTTGCAAATTTTTTACACAGGTCGAGTTGGGGCCATTCGTGTTTGGGCGGCAGGGTGGCGTAGTGGTAACACTCGTGCCTCACAAAACAAGAAGGTCCTGGGTTCGCTTCCTGACTTGGGTATCTTCTGTGTGCAGTTTGTATGGTCTCCATCTACTCCTCATAGGTTTCCTCTGGGATCTCTGCTTTCATAAATTGTAACTGGTGTTGGCCGAACATTGCAATGCTGATACAATACCTGCAAATGACTCAATTCGGAATTACAGAGCAGCAATATCGCCCCTACTGCGAAAACTTGGCAGGACCTTTGTGGAAGAGAGTCTTGAGACTTGGTGAGGCTTCCTGAGTAAACAAGCAGAATAAAATGATAATGATCATTTATATTTGAGTTATACGCAGCCTTCATTAAAATAAAATTTTAAACTTTAATCGGGTACGACTTGGTGTGTGACTTTATCACCAGTTGTTGGTTAAGTCGCCCTGCTGCTGCTGTTGTTAGTCTGCTGTCGTTGCTTTGCAGTTTCACTGTTGCTATTGCTGTCATGCATGCCAGTGCTGCATCTTTACTACTGCTGCTGCTGCCACAGAAACCACTTGTTCAAGTTGCCATTGGTCGATACAGTCCCCAATTGGTTAGCATTACAGCTGCACTAACTGGTAACATTCACCATCATGTTATATTCCCAGTCCTGATTTGCTGATTGACGATTGTGATTATATGGTGGAAGTCACACACAGTAACAGCCAATTAAAGTTTAAAAATCAATATTAATTATTATTTTGGGCTGGAGCCAAAACTCTCCTTATGGGGTGGCCTGAATTACATATGGCAGACTATTGTCCAAATAGCGTTACATTCTATTAGGGCATGTGCTGTTAGCATACACCTATTAAGGCTGGCATGGCGCATTGACCGGTGGTTTGGTGATAGGCGGTGTGATGTTTTTACACACTGCACTTGGCTGAGTTGACCTAGGGAAAGCCCAGGATCGATTCAGATACCGCTCACCACTGATGATAGCAGTGGCTGGTAATCAAAGCTAGGTCATGGGATTTATAGGGCTGTGTAACAAACAGTTGGGCCACTGCTCATGTATTATATATGTGTAGTGAGCGACTTCCGAGACACATCGAGTAGAAGGCTTCTTATTTATTAAGAGCACACGGGGCGATACATTTCGTAAAGCAGCTACACATAGGCGGTCCTAACACGCAGCCCATCTCCGTCATGCGCTACGCAAGCTGTTCGACCAGCGTAGCGGCGGCGACGGAGCTGGTCTTGCAGAAGAACAGCCATGTGGTCGAAGACGAAGAGGTGACGACGAGCAGTGACGCAGCCAGGACCCAAGAACCGCAGAACAGCCCCGAACCTCTGGTTCCGTCCCCTTTATATCTGCTCGGCACGGCCAAGCTCCAACTCTGGCCACGCCCCCTTTCCAGAACCTTTTGGTTGGTTCCCGGAGCTTCTCGACTGACTCTGCCCTTCACCTTTACCCCATGCAGCCATTACCGTAATTACATCTTTAGGCCTGCAGGTGTCACTTTGTCATTACATATGTGTAGTGGGTACAAATGGAGAGAGAGACTTCTCTGGAGGCAACACTTTTATTATAACAATAACAAAAGCCCTAACACAAAAGGGTATTTGCCCCTTCCACCAGGTAAGCTAAGGAGGTAGTCTCTCCGGGCTAACGAGCCCTAATACAACTGGGGTGGCTATCGGAGACCGGACCCTGACTCGGGTCCGGGATCTTGTCTTGGGGCTTCTCTTTAGGGTGACGCCTTCAGGTCTTCAGGTGTACAACAGCAACTGGACCCGTTCAGGGGTCCGGCTTATATTGTCAGTCCCTGGGCTTTCTCCGCCCCTAGCCATGCCTCCCTTCTCGAGCCTTTGAGAGGGACCTGGTCCTGGTCTTGTGGTTCCCCAGCCCCCTCTTTGGGGGCCCCCAGGCTGGTACCTCCGGTCACCAGGCCTCCGGGTTCATACAGAGTGCCATGGCCCCCTGTGAACCCTTCCACCATACCTGGCACGTTTGCCCCCTATCCTCTGGAGGCTGACACTGCACGTTAAGTGCAATGCCATCCATCCTTGATATACACAGCCTGGCTCATGCATCATGCAGTGGCATCCCACGATGCCACTACATCACCCCCCCCCCCTCCGTAGCACTCAGCCGTCCCGACTGACAACTCCCCCCTGAAGCTCAGCCAGCCTGCAACAGCAACATAACGACAATATGTGCCTCAATAGCAACAAGAACACAACAAAACACAATCCCAACAATAAATACCCCAGCCCACCAATGTGCACTATTTACAAATATACATAGCGACCGGAAAAATGGCGGAAGTAGGGAGCGACAACATGGGGTAGAGGAATAATGAAAAGCGCGCGAAGTGCGCGTCCCCGTACCCCAACAACCACTGTTACCAACACTGTGTACCACCACTCGATATTGCGTGAGACACGCAATAAATGGTGTGGGGGTGTGTGTGACTGGGGGTCATAAGAAACGAAGAGTTTTGGACCGAGTTCTCGTGGCCGGGCCCCCGGGGGAGGTGGGTCCACTCACCTCAGAGGACCCGGGGGGGACTTGCAAGTGTGGCAGATCAGCCGGTTCCGCCCAGGAGCATCCGGCTGGGCAAAGGAGCTTCCGGCGTCCGGTGCCGGGGGAGCAGAAAATGGTGGCGACTGTTAGGGTTCTCAGTCGCGCGGCATCTGAGGATGAAGTTACTGGTTTCCGCTGAGGATGCACCTCAGCAGGCACACGCCGCAGCTCGTCGGACACATCACACACTCGGCCCCTGCATTGTGGAGGTGAGATGGGATCGCGCGGAGCAATGAAGGGCTTTAGGCGCGACGGATGAACGAACCAGCAACGGCGGCCCCAGCGAATTTGCACACATTGCGGACAGACAACACGAACGGTCACGACAGGCCCTCACCAGGGCTTGAGCAATTTCGGTGACGTTCCCACCGGAACTTGAGGGCAATGGAGCCATGCCTCCGCACCTGCACTCCACTCATGGCCAGAAGTACGTAGACCCCGTAGGCGTTCATTAGCTAATTAGCGTGAATTAGAATGCACCCTAGAAGCCTCCCATGCTTCCGACAGCTTCTGAATATTAAAGCGTACCGAATCGTAAATTTTGTATATAATTTTAGTTGGTGCGACTCGTAGTTAAAAATGTGATTGGGGGGTCGTGATCCCTGCCGTACATTAAGATGAACGGCGGATAGCCGGTGGACGCTTGAGGGGC
The DNA here is from genome assembly GCF_015708825.2 of Lethenteron reissneri. Lineage (NCBI taxonomy): Eukaryota > Metazoa > Chordata > Hyperoartia > Petromyzontiformes > Petromyzontidae > Lethenteron > Lethenteron reissneri. Next base: position 5,381,252 of record NC_083792.1, read on the forward strand.
CATACGATAAGCGGCCAACACGCCCGGAATAAGTAAATCCCAATCGAACTGAGATTCGCTAACATGGTGACTCAGCATTGCAGTGAGCGTTTGGTGGAGGCGCTCGACCATACCATTCGTTTGGGAGTGGTCTGGCGATGTTCGAATTTTCTGTGTGCCCAACAGGTCGCACACCTCCCGCAGTAATTTGGAGTAAAAATGTTTCCCTTGGTTCGTCAGTAGATGCTCGGGGGGCACCCTTATCCATGACGTAGCCATCCAGGAAGGTGTCAGTGATGGCAGCTGCCAACTGGTTGGGGAGCGGCCAAGCCATAGGCCAGAGTGAAAAATATTCGACTCCCACCAGTAAATATTTATTACCCCGCGGGGTGGCGGGAAAGGGATCCATGATATCCAGAGCGACAAGCTCATTGATGCGGGAGACACAAATAGACTGTTAGGGTGGATAACAGGAGCTTGGCCAGTTGATTCTGCCGCGCACATTGCACACAACCTCTCAGCAGGTCCGCCACGTCCCTAGCCATGCCCGGCCAGAAAACAGTCACGTTGGATTGTGGCGAGGGTTTTGTGCACGCCCAAGTGCAGAAGTTTTTCATGCATTTCCCACACATTCATCCCTCGCAGGGCTGTGGGCACAACAACAGCGTAACGGGGTGCACCCTCATCCCAGCACATTAATAGGCCATCCCGCAGGACCACCCGAGCCAAGCCACTACGGCCTTCATCTCCATCAGAGTGCACGACGCGGCAGCGCATCTTGACCAGGGAAGCGTCCTCCATCTGGAGACGTCACCATTCAGCATGCCGCGTGCCACAGGATTGTCTGTCACCTTCAATGGGGCCACCTCAGCTGACGCTGCAAGGGGCGGGACCGAATCGTCTACAGGCTGCTTTCAGCGCCCAGATCCAAAATGCAAGTACAGTCGGCGCGCAGCGGCAACCGAGACAGGGCATCAGCATTGGAGTCCTGGATACCCTTTCTGTATGGAACGGTAAATGAGAAGTCCTGGAGGACCTCAAGCCATCATGACAGTTGGCCGAATGGCTGGTCTACCCGCAGCGCATATTGCAGCGCAGTGTGGTCAGAGCGCACTGTGAAGTGCCGGCCATATAAATATGGATGGTACAGCCGCACAAAAAAAACAATTGGCAGGAGTTCGCGGCGCGTGACGCAGCAGTGGAGTTCGGCTGGGGAAAGTATCCTGCTACCATATGCGATGACACACTCCACCCCGTTGACAACCTGAGATAAAACTGCCCCAATGCTGGTGTCACTCGCGTCAGTATCGAGGATGAACGGAATAGTGAAATCGGGGTAACGGAAGGGAGGGGCGTTGACCAGGGCCTCGCGAAGTGCCAAAAACGAGGCCTCCTCTTCCCCCCAATTAAACTTTTGACCCTTGGCTTTCAGCGTGTGGAGGGGCTTCGCAGTGGTAGCAAACCCGGCAACAAAGCGGCGGTAGTAAGATGCGAAGCCGATGAAGCTCCGCACCTCCCCCACCGATGTGGGGGTAGGCCACGTCCGAACGCATGCCGTTTTCTCGGGGTCAGTGGAAACGCTGGATTTACTAAGAATGTGGCCGAGATACCGCACAGACGTTTGCAGCAGGTGGCATTTTTGGGGCTTAAATTTGAGATTTGCCGCCCGCATTTTGGCAAAAACAGTGCGCAACCGATCGAGGTGTTCATCGAACTTGCGGCTAAAGACGATGACATCATCGAGATATGAAACAGGAGGCCCACTGGAGTCCAGCTAAAACTAGCTCCATTAAACGTAAGAATGTCGCCGGCGCGGAGTGGAGTCCAATCGGGAGCCGGTTAAATTCAAAAAGGTCCTGCGGCGTGCGGAAAGCCGTCTTAGGCCTGGAATCTTCGTCCAATGGAAACTGCCAAAACCCGGACAGGAGGTCGAGCGTGGAAAAATACTGGGCGCCCGCTAGGGCATCCAGGGAATCGTCCATCCGGGGGAAAGGGTAAGGATCAGCCATCAAAATTTTGTTGAGTTTCCGAAAATCGACGCAAAAGCGCAAGCTGCCATCGTGCTTCTTAACGAGCATAATAGGGGCTCCCCACGGACTGGTAGATGGCGAAATAATGTTGGCGGCCAACATTTCATCAACCGTTTGTAACCCGGCATTCAGGACCTGAATGAACGGGTCCCTGTCAGCAGACACCAGGGTCTGTGCCCCCGCTAGATCCAGCCCCCTCACAGCTTTGTTAGAGGGACCCAAGAGGATTCCTCCCGCTGTTGCTGCTGGGTCAAGTGGCTTTCGCAAGCGCAGGGGAACGAGCATTTGCGCGCCTGGGGGAATCCGAACTGTTTGAGACGCAAGCGCCTGTACCGTGGTGTTCACCGTACACAAGTGGGTTGGGGAGGGCAGGAATGCAAACCGGCATTTTTCCCAAACGACGCTTCCCCAGGGCCCCATCCCACGATGCCACTGCATATGTATACACATTACTCATTGTATATATGTGTGTAAGTGTATGTTTGTGTAAGTTTTAAGAATACAAGGTGCATTAACTCCCATCCTAACCTGTGAAACATTGTCTGTGGCAATCGACATGTTAAACCGTTGTTCAAACTTGATTTGAAGCTTTCGTGACTGCAGGAATTACTCTTTGGTTATTTCGGTAAAGCTACGTAGAAATAAAATAAATTAAATAATAGAATACTTTTGTGTTTCGATTGCAACACAAACAACCGTCATCAGGTAGAACTAAATTTGAGAGAGAGACAAAACACAGACACGGAGATACACAGACAGACACACGCAGAGAGAGACAACACAGAGACACACAGAGAGACAGAACATAGACACACAGAGACCCAATTCCTCTGTGTCGAGGCCTTAAATAGAGAGAGAGGGGGGGGCAGAGAGAGAGGTGGGTCTGCTGGAGCATCTGCTGGAGCAGAGAAATTAGCATGTCAATGAAAGACCCAACAAGACTGGTACATTTTATAGAGAGTTGTGTGGAAATCCACCCCTAAGCGACCGAAGGAGAAAAAGAACGAAAGCTTCAAATCTAGAATGGACCTATGAGAGCCTGGTAAATTTTAGAGAGAGAAATAGGCAGTTTGAGAAAACAAAATCTAGAATTTTTTTGGAAATGTAATGCAATGCAACACAGAGAGTCGGCTAACACAGTTAATGCATAGCCTGGTTGACTACCATCTCCAAAGATAGCTAAAATTATAAATTAAGTGTGAAATTTGACAAACAGAGACACAGAGAGATGTGTGGAAATCCACCCCGAAAGAACCAAAGAGTAAACCGTTGTTGTTTGAGCGAGCCACCTCTCCCACCTCTTCTCAATGTGTTGTTTTGGCGCTCATGAAATAAGATGATAGTAAATCCCGCGGGGCCGCTTTTGAAATCCTTTTGGCGCAGTGCTCAAAGCCTCTGAAAAACAGTGAATGCCTCCTTCACTCGCACAGACGTGGCCTTGGAGTCCCTTCTTAGTCTCTTCAGCTTTTGAACATTGTTTTTTACAATGTGTATTTTTACCACATTAGAAAAAACATAAATTGACATTAACCCAAGGCATAAATTGATGTTGAAGGATATTGCAGTTTTTTTTTCGTGTTATTTCGCTGCTGCCTGCCTCGGGAGCTGATCAGACATTGGACGGCAGGGCAATATACACTTTGTATTGGAATTATGATGGCATTACCATTCCTTAAACGTGATACACTCTCCTCAAAGACTATACACGAATGCAGCCGCTGCCAAGTTTGATCCTTCTGCTCTCTGCTTATTTCCAGACACTAATTTACTTTGTTGTCCATCCCCCACACCTCCAATTAGCATGGTTGGCGAAGTACAGTGCGAAAAAAGTTCAACATAGGTCATTCTTCACATGCTTATACATATACACAAAGGCCTCCTGTGGAGCCTCATAGTTTATCGCCATTATTAAGATGCCATCAAGGATTGCCTTTGTCTCTCTAGTCTCCTCAGTGTTGATGTTAGGTCAGGGCCTACGTAGGTTCAGATTCCATTTGCCACTGATGTTATCCATGGCCAGGGATTGATCTAAAGTCATTGAGTTTGTATTGCAGCTCACAAGCACTGCACCACTGCTCCCCTGTCACACACACACCACACATTATGTACTGCATACATGTGTGATGAGACAACTTCCAAGACACGACTTGTAGAGGGTTTCTTATCTATTTCTTAATAATTAAGGTCTGGGATGGATGGTGGTGGGAGTCAGGTTTTTTAGGTAGGCGTTCGAATGGGTGGCTTTCCTGTACATAGTGTCCGATTGAGCCATCTGGTCTCTTTCGATTAAAATATCCAAGAATGGCAACTTGCCATCCTTTTCCACCTCCATGGTGAATTTTCTGGCTGGGTGTGTGGAATTGATGTGGTTGAAGAATTGGTTCAGAGCTGGTCGGTCGTGTGGCCAGATGACGAATGTGTCATCTACGTATCTCTTCCACAAGGACGGACGTAGAGTGGATGCCTGAATTGCATCTGTCTCCTGATGACGACCGCTTGTGTTGCGATCGAAACGTCGTAGTTTTTTGGTTATTTCTGTTATTTCTTTGAACCTATTTACGTGACTTTACCGAAAGACCCAAATAATATGAAGTCTTGCAGTCACGAAAGCTTTAAGTCAAGATTCATCATTATTATTATTACAATATAAAAAATAAAGTACATTAAATGATGCATGTGCTGCTTTTTAAAGATGTTTAATAGGTGTGTGGTTGGAATTTGGCAGGTCACCTTTGTTAATACTTCGGGTGTATTAACCATAAAATAGTATGCGTTGTTTGTGTCAAAGTGGACCTTAAAAAGCCTATGATATTATTTTAACAAGAGTAGGCCATTACGTGCCAATGTAATGGTCCAAGTTCGTTAACTATTGCAAAAAACGACGGCAAGACTCTCATGCATCAGAGTTGAGACTCAATGAAGCTTTCCTGCATTGACAAGTGTATTATAATGTAAATGCGTTGTTCTTTTCCGTTTCTCTGGGGAGGCGTTCGCAAGGACCGCAAAGGCTTTCGAGGGGTCAAGCACAAACGTCAGCGCCCCATCCCCCAGAAGAATGGGGGAGGCGTCGGCGGCCAAGATGTGAGCGTGACGAGGCCTCAGGGTGAGAGGCCCACTGGGCCGAGGGACCGGGAGAGCACCGTCACCTCACTTGAGGCTGACCAGGTGATCTCGGCTCTTCTGGAGGCTGAGCCACCCACCGTACTGTCCTCGTATGACCCCGACAAGCCTGTGACGGAGGCCTCGCTCATGGCTGCTCTCACCAGCCTGGCTGACCGAGAGCTCGTGCACATGATCACCTGGGCTAAGAAGATTCCAGGTGAGCCACGGGCAATGGTGCACAAACACTGGAAATGTAAGCGGTGGTGCATGCCTGCAATCCACTGCTTTGAAGGTGGCGTTCGATGTAAAACTTTGTAAACCCCCTGGGATGTGAGGTGGGCAGGAGATGACCGTATAGTAAGCGGGTTTGAAAACTCGTCTGTGCAGACGTTTCAGCGTTATTCAATCAATCACCTGTTGGAATTTCTCTGCGTGCTCCAGTTATCTCTCAGATAGTGTAACACTCAGTGATACAAAGTAGGTGAAGCCCACTAAAGGTTGCTCGTAATATAATTTCTCTCACCTTATTATAGTCAACATATTGTAAATCCAAGTGACCCATGCAAGGAAAAAAATACGTTTCAGATGTAACTGTATGTTAAGACATGCGAAACACTCAAAAACTCAGCATCCTTCTGAAACAGTCTCAAACCCTGTGAAGCACCTCTGGGTAGGTAAATATTGCATTACAGCAGAAATCATTATCTGTGATGCAATAATCCACAAATTCCTGTAATTGCTTTCGTACACTGCAGCACATTGTGCCTGATTGAGAATTATTTGCGAACTGCAAACCGCTATCTGTAGACCTGGGCAGAACTAACAGATCTACAGGAGTGGAGCTGCAGGGAAAATGCAGAGGTAAGCTTTACATACTTTTATATTTTAAATCTGAACAGACTAGCTGCGCTGATGTGATTTGTCTAGTATACAATAATTTGTAATTTTTCTGACTTTGAAATCAAGTCTCTAAATTTTAAGAAAAACTCCTCAAACATAGAACCTCATGGCAGATTTGCAGCATTTAGATTTTATAAAAAGTAATAACCTTATAATCTGCTATTTTTTAAATACATTTAGCTGTTAGTCACGTACCATGGTTTCCTTGTAGTCAGTGAATGTTGTGGAGTAATTGGGTGGGGTGGGTTTTTTGTCCAACAATCCAATGCATACTGCGTTGGCATGGACACGTTCTTTTGGATTATTCGGCGTAACCTCCGCGATGAACAACGGATGCACAATAATACATTTTCAGATATGGGTCACAGCAGAATGTGTATAGCACAATTATTGATTCATAAATATGGCAAGCGAAGGTAGGCTAGCGTGTATTTGTTAATTACATTTAATGACTTGAAGCTTTCGTGACTGCAGGAATTCATATGCTTTATTATTGTATCTGTTATTTAAACAGGAGATGAAACAAACCCATTGAGACGTATGGAACATCATTGCCTCTCTTGCAAGGGAAACCTGGGGAGTGCAGGTGGTGAAAATGCATTGAAGCCCATGGAATGAAGGGGCCCAAGCGCCGGGCAATGAAGAGGAGGAGGAGAAATTGGACAGGGGGCTCCATTTAAATCCTTACACCCAGGGCCATGCCAACCTCGCTACTGTGCCACTGCTTGTGCATGAGCAGCGACTTCTCCAGCAGCCTGAATGCTGTCGTTTATGCTGCAGCTGACACATGCTTGGGTTTCACGTTGTGTGGTGCTCTGTGGGTTCAGGAGTCGTCCAGTATCAATGTTGCTACCTGGTGGAATCTTGGCAATATTTTGAATTGGAAAAGTAAAGAAGCAGCGTGTTTGATATGTGCAGGAGTGGAGTTATAAACACAAATGTACTTTTCATATAAAAAGATGAGCTTGGTTTGTATGGTTTGTACATATGTTGAAGCAGTCATCAACAGTTCCGATTTTCATTGTTGTGCTTTTCAACTCAAGTTGAAAAAATTGATTCAATAGCACTCTGTCTGTAAAGTAGGGCTCAGGATAATTCTTGTAAAATTTGATGCAATATAAACAAACTTTAGTTTAATGTTGTTTTGTTATGAGGGATTTACCATATATGAAATCACGTTAAAGAGTCACGAAACTAATTTCAATATAATTCAAAAAGTGAAAGCGAATTTCCGTTCAGAATCAAACAAGTATGCGGTAGCACCCATCACCCGTGTACAACCCTGATCCTGTTTGATAACTCCACATTCATATGGCATGGATGAGCATGAACAATCACTGCTCATCATTAGCAGCCATTATCAATCCACTGCTGGATGAAGGCCTCCCCAAACCATCACTATCTCTCAATCCAGCAATGTGAAAATCCCAGGTCACTTCTCACAAATTAATGCTCATTTTAAGGATGCCAGTTGGCACCTAACTGGGATTTGAACTCGAAATCTCCTGGTGGTTAATTGCACATTTTTTTGGGATAATATTTACAGATTACATTTCTCGAGAAAAGAAATGTTCTAGACAGCTTGATGACTAAATTTGTTTTATTTATATATAAATAAAGTCTCACTGAGTTTCAAGACTCTTTCAGGAGGGTTTTGCTCAGTTTTTGTGAGGGGCGGTAATGATCACTTTATTCCCAATTAAGTAATTGGCGAGTATTTTTGGAAAATTTGGACCATAACACCAGCACACAATGTTGAACTTCCATTGTGCAGCAGACGCCTTGGATTTTGTGCTTAATAGTTCTGCAGTGTTAACCAGGGTGGCTTGCCAGTTGTAAATCGTGAAGCAATGCAACAAGTGGTGGACATGCTGATGCTCCTGCTGCTATTACCAATGATGTGAATAGATTCTTATACCATGTAAACCACTCATGGGAATTGAAATGCAGTGTATATTTGTAGAGAGCCATGCCATATGGCCAAGTAAATGTATTCTAGCCCCTCAATGTGGGGATTAAGCACAATTTAATCAGATTTATTATTTAATTGCATATGCTCTTTTAAAGTAGTTGATTGATGTTAAAAGGCAAATATTGTAGTATCTCTAGATAATTCTAGTTGCTGTAAAGTTGTATTTGTAGGTTGGAGAAAACCCAAAGAAAACACGTGTTTTTGTCCATAACAACACGTCAATTATTATCATACAGTTACATATTAAGCTGGGATATCAACTTACAAGTTGATGAAAATAACAAGACAGACGGACAACTAACGCCATTGTTTTGCAGTGTGACAAAAGTATTTGAGCGTTGACTTCTCACCAAATATTTTTGCTCCACAGCAGCAGGAGAGGCCATCCTCACTGTGCGGCCCAGCGTTAACAAGAAAGCCTCGTGCTGTTTTGGACAGACATGTCAGTCGTGACGGCCCAGATTTACAAGATACCAAGTTTATGCCAGGATATGTCATGGGGAGTGTCACCTGTTGGCTGCACTACTGGGAGTTGGCTTGTGTCCGGCACTGTAAATGGCAGAGGAAGTACAGTACACTGTGCTCACATCAAGACGCGAGCTGTGCGGGTCAGCCATAGCTACAGCTGCTGCACTTGCATCCTGTGTTTAGTGACGGGAGCCCGCATGTGTTGCTACAGCAGTTGGGCAGTGATGCAGAGTGTGGTCTGCATTTGTGCACTTTTAAATACAACATTATTATTGTTGTTTTTATGATTGCGCTTGTTTATCAAGGAAGGCCTCACTGAGCCTCAATACTCTTTTTAGGGAGGGTCCTACCAAGTCTTTAGAATTGTGGGCAATATGCTATGTTTAATCAAAATTGGGTAATTTGTTATGTAATTTGTTTAGTTTTGGGATGTTTGGCCAATATCATTTTATTTGTGTTTTTTTTTTGTTATGGGAGAAAACCAGAGAACATGGAGGACACCCATGCAGAACAAGGAGAGAAGATACAAATTTTACACAGAAAAGCACCTATGTCTGTAATCAAACCCACGTGTGGAAGCCTACGTGTTGAACAAGGGTTACCTATGCACCACTCTGCCAAACCCATGACACCAAAGTGTACGCAGTAGGCTTTGATTTGATTTGCATCAATCCTCAAAAGTATGATAGGCATTGCACAGAGATTACAGAGTAATGCATAAATAACAATAGTAACATTCCCTGTATTAACCCAGGAAAGCCTCACTGACTCTCAAGACTCTTACTCAGGAGGAAATTGCATTGGGATGCCTCTTCAAATCTGTTAAAGAGGGTTTGGCATGGGAAGAAGTACGCAGAGAAAACCCATGCCACGCAAGGTGGAAACACTCGAAGCTCGATGTTGATGGCTTTAAAAATACAATTTCTGTAATGCAACCTCCTGGCCAACTCGTCGTCCAAGCATACAGTAACCTGATGTTCACCTCTCCTATCCAGTGCTCACCAGGCTCAAAGCTGCTTCGTTTCTGATATACAAATAGGAAAGTAAATTGTCTGTGTTATTTTGACACACGTTGATCTGCAGAAATGAATTCGGGTTCAGGTTTAAAAGGGCTTATTTTTCTGACAGTAATGTATGTTTTATTGATATTAAGTACATCTTTATTTTATACATCATTGGCCATGATGACCTCTTGACCCTAACCTTGAGTGTTTTTCATTCATTGTAATATTTGTAATCATCGTCATAATAAGCAGCAACATATCAAATGTCCATTGATTGGCTGAAGGTCTGGAATGGTTTCTACAATCGAATTAAGTACAGAACATTATTTTTTCGTATATTTTCACTACAAAGTGTCTGTACATGTTCTAATACGTTCAACTAATTTGGTGTAAAGTGAGAGTTGTTTGGTATCTGCCAAGCAAGATGCGACCTTTAGCACAGATTTGTGCTGAGCCCGTAAAATGAGCCAAAGGTCTTAAAAGAGTATGACCAACCTGCCTTTCCATGCCAAAACATATTATTGTCCAAAAATATCATGCTTTCTCTCTTGTGTTTTGCTCAACCATCCTGTGTGTGGGCCAAAAAAATGAGGGGTTTTAAATGCCATGGAAATTTAACAAGGACTCTCCATGCAAAGCCAACATGCAGAAATATGTGTATCAAAATTTGTATGAATGAGGGTAGGAAAAATAACACACGTGCAGACCCAAACCTATTGCATGATTTGTCAGGGTGAGTCATTGATGAACACTAGGCTAAGGCTTTTCGTTGAAATGGTGTATTTTAAGGGAGACCTGAGCAATTTTAAAATCAATTCTGTACAGCACACAATCAAAATACAAAGTACACATCAGAGTTGAAATGTACAAAGATGAGGAATTACTTATATATTATTAACACAAGGTTAATATTGATTAATTATGTTTAAAAATATGATTTAATCCACAACTACAAGCATTTGAAATATATTCCAAAAACACATGTCCAAATTAAGAATGAAAAGACAAAATTGTGCCTCTGTTCCAGTGACTTACAACATCGCTGTAGGCAGTCGATGATAAGCGTGGGTGCAACGTGCCTCTACAAATCATTTCAGTTTTAAGGCCCGCAACACACGGACCGGATCACGTGTGTAACAGTCGATGTTTTTCATGTTACATGAAAAAAACCCGTCACAAATGATACAAACGAGTTGGTTAAAGTTAGGCAAATTACTTGTTGATTGTGGCAATCAAAATGCCATTGGAGCAAATCATCATATCACTAGTAAATAGTAAGTAGCATTGGGTCGTTATGCTTTCTATATCTTGTTCTGAAATGTGTTGACCATCCTGTGTGTGTATATGCAGTCGCCTCTGCCTTAAATGGATACGTGGGTGCGGTGTGTAAATATCAGCACTGGGGAGATAAAGAAGGCCGGGCGTGGTGTTGGCCATCCACCCCCTCGTGTTCCGTGCCGGCCTTCATAGCTGCCACTCACTAACAGCACTTGCCCCAACAGTCTGTTAAAGGCTATATGGTGGAGCTTTGTCTTTGTGTGCAGTCGATGGCACAGACGTTCTATAGTTGCGTCATTAAATATTTCATGATGTTTTCTTTGCCCGGCCACACTCTCGGCTAATTGGCAGAAGTGTTGGTCATCTTAAGTTTTGCTTTCGTATTTTTTGCTGAAGTGTAATAATGTACTCGTGCTAAAGTATTTTGCATAGAGCTTAGACCTGCGTGCTATAGAAGTTGTGCATTAGCGCAGCCAACCACATTGTGCTGAATGTGCTGTTCTGCAGCAGCAGTTCAGATTACAAAGTTCAAGATGGGGTCCTGTTAATATTGATATCGCAAGTACAATATTGGTTTATCAAAAAAATCTGCAGCTTTTTTGATAAATTATTGTTTTCTGTTTTCCTCTTTTTTATTCACATTAATACGTGCATTTGAAAACACTGCAATTCATGCAACATGCTTAAATATGCAATGTTTAGGTATACAAGTACATGCTTATTTTCAATAAATGTGATATGGTTTCTGTAGTTGTGGAGTAGCTGCTTTAGTAACTGTCAGCTCTGCGTGCGTGTGTGACTGAATAATGGCCTTTGAACAGAGCCACCTCACGGCTAATTGGGATCCTATGCAGATGTGGGAAGGGTGCCCTGGACACGCGGCAATAGACAGTGAGATACACGTGGAGAGAGAGATAGACAGAGACAGACATGGAGAGAGGAGAGACACACATACAAAGCAACAGAGACATGGAGAGAGTTGGCATAGAGACATTTGGGATCCATAAAGTTGCGGCCCTTTGCGGGTACACAAATAATACCAATACTTTCATTTATATTGTGTCCATAAGGTAAAAATTAGTCGATTGGTTTTAGCCTAGATAACCCCCTAATGGCAGCTGTCCCTGGGTAGTACACAGCAACTACCAGCATGCAAATGTTCATTAGTCTGCCAGTAGGTGGTAATTATTGCTATCACAATTGAGTAATGGAACCTATTTTGCATACGAGTAAAGGCACCACTGCTTCTCCCATACTATGACTACTTCCTCGGGTCCACCTCTACCATCCGCGCTTCATATTATCCGTGCGCTATAGATATTCAATGTGATAATTCAGTGAGTCATGCACCACGAAGGGAACCTCTGATACAGCACTGGAGGCAAGGGTTTGTGGAACGTACAGATTTGTGAAACTCAAAAACTCAAAGACCCAGGTCGCCGGGAGATAGCAATATTGTAAGAGGATTAAATCCATCTTTGTGGAGCTTTCATTGTTATTTTCTCGTGTGTGAGTTTTCTCTGAGTACTGTGGTTTAAATCCACACATAGCAAAATACTCTTGAATGGAATTGGCCCAATATCTCAATGTAGCTGGATCCTGAAAAAGAGCTGAAAGATTCGGTGAAGCTTTCCTGCATAATTGTAATCAGAGCTGTATCGGAGGCGGCAGAAGGCAGCAGTCAGTGGCTCTGGATGAAGAGGAAAGACCCCAGCTGGGCCCCGAAATGAGAGGCCCAGGAGGTATGTGGTCAACAATGCTTGACTCAGGGAGGAGGACGCCCCTGCCATGCATAGTCCCATGGGATGTTGGCTATCAACAACAAGGCAACTCCTATGACTAATTGGGAATGGGACGCAAGCGTAGGATTGATCACCCTGTCGCTGGCCGCCTTTGGGGAGGGTGTATAGTGTGAAAGGCCGAAACACCCTAGGAACCAAAGGTACACTACTGACGATGTGCTCCCCAAATTTCACCAGGCTCACTGTTCATGAACTCTTGGAAGTGCTTGCACAAAGGATAGTAACATCTCATCCTGTGTTCTTGGAATCAGTTCCTTCATTTTATCCATCATTGTTTATTTCAAAGCTATGGCATGCTGCTTTAAAAGTCTGGGTAATGCTTGAAGTATGATGGAAATAATCCCACAATATTTACTTCTATCCCCTCCCCCCCATACCACCGTCACCTCCTTCCTCCCGACACCCCTACCCAGCCCGAGGGCAGTAATGAAGGATTACAACCGCATAACAATACAAGTTTTAGTTATTTGGCTATGAATCAACAAATGCCATTGAAGGTATTTTTAAGAAAAATCCTGTGCCAAAAAAAATCTCTCTGATATGACGACTGCTCGACTGCTTGGATTTAGGCTTTAGAGACTGAATTGTCCATGTTCAAGAATTAAAACACCATTGGGCAATTATTTTAATTACTCCGGTTTACAGATGCCGCTAAGATATCAATTTTAAAACATAACTCTCAGCTTCCTGCACAAAGCAAATATTCACTAAGATGAAATGCTTTTAATCAGAGGGCACTCAATAAACTTGGGCAGTTCGGAAAGTGGTACATAGGCTAAAGCCCGTAAACCAAAATCAAAAGCATTGCCAAGTTTTGTGCAACAGAAGTGTTTTATGTCCGTGGTTCTTGAATGCATCATAAACTCCTGAATTCCATATTAGCTCAGTGATCGCATTCTTTGCAGTAGGCACCTGGTGTCCCTTGAAGCTGTTGTCTGGCAACTTGAAGAGCTGGATGTTAACTGTAAACATCTACAATCATCACTGGGCTAGTGTGAGGTCGAGCAATGGTGCCATAGATAAATATAATCTGCCATGTCTATGTCTTTAGCTGATCCCAGTTATGAAGGGAGACATTCGTGACAATTTCACTCACTAGTATTATTCCCATATTAATGCTGGTTTATCCAGGAAAGTTTCAATACTTTTTCAGGAGGGTCCTTGCCAAGTTTGATCAGAATGGGGAGATGTTGCTTCTGTGTGTAATCCAAAATAGGGAACATTGCAGGTATATTTCGATTTAAAGCTTTCGTGACTGCAGGGATCAGGTCTTCACCTGAGGACGGCTGCTTGCGTTGTGGCCGAAACGTCGTGAGAATTATTTTATTATGTTTAATTTTTATTATTTTATTACTTCCCTTCTACGTGACTTGACCGAAAGAACCAAGAAGATTGCAGGTATATTTTTAGCATTGGGATGTATGGCCAATACCTGTTACATTGTTTGTTTTTTGATTGCTATGGGAGGAAACTGGAGGGTGCAGAGAAAGCCCATGCAGAACAGAGGGAAAACATCCACACTCCATACAAAAGTGGCCGAGTCAGGAATCTAAATCAGGGCTTTCTTGCTATGAGGCACGAAGGTTACCATTGTGTCACCCTGTCGCCCAAATTGAACCTGTAAAATACAATACAGACAACACAGAGAGGATTGCATAGATTTAACCTATCATTCAAATCTCTGGTTTTTTTTCTATTTGAGAATGGTGAGCAGGATTTATAACAGACTGTGTTGGAATTGGTCAACTGGCATGAAAAAAACTAAATCACCACAATGATCTTGAACACTACCTTATAACAGAAAAAATATACTTAATAATTTGATGTTCAGTTATTCGCCCTTCTTCAGAACAGCGCAGAAATTTGGAATGGCTTCACAGTAAATGTTTCTACTGTAACCTTTTCAACCATATTATATTTATTATGTGTTAACGATAAATATGGTGATTTTTTAAAAATATATATTAGTTCTAATATGCGTCCAATATAATAATGTCCAGTGTGACCTTCCATTGATGTTCAATTGTGAAGCATTTTTTCATTGTTAATACAGAATGCCATATGTGCATCACACCAGTATATATAGAACAAACACAGGGCTGTTTGCATGCTGTGGTGATTTGTTTATTGCATTCAGGGTGCTGACATTTTGAATCATCCTACATAATACGACACTCATACACACATTGTGTACATAATATAACCTTTGTGCAGTTTTCCTGTATGTTGCGAGGCTGTTTGAACTCCATATGAGCGTGGTAATGCCGCACTGTGCTTGGCCAATTCATGACAAAACATGAGTGCCCTTTGCGACTGTGTTGACTGTGCATTTGTTAACAGACGGGGAGACACCGATCATGTAAAATATATACGCTAAGTACACACAAAAGTGACCCAACCAAATTTTGGCGTCCGCTGAGGTTGAAACGACCCAGCCTTCGGGGTTGGGACACCACGACTTGGCCATCACGGAGCTCGGAGCTAGGAGCCCTGTGTCCATGTGCCCACTGCTGGGCAGGGGCACATTGGGCCTGCACTTGCTTTGGCCACCTCCATGCTTTTCATGGAATACACGTAACCTTCAGCCTATGTCATCATCAAGAATGTAAAAAAAGATTTCATGTTTCAGCTACCGATGTAACATTGTATTGCTCATCCTATCGACCCACTTGCGAACGAGCGTAAGCATTCGCCATGAGCACCATATGAGTACCTGTACTCATTACCATCATAATCATTCACTCTTTTGTTTCCATTATTTGCGTAATTTTCTAACCCCCAATAACATTTTATTAACGATAAGTCAAATAATGTTTAAACAGCATATGATGCTGTTCAAAGTAAATACTTTGTGTGCAACATACATTATGAACAAATACATTTATCAATTTAACACGTAGTAGGCTTTCGCGACCAATATTATCCATAATAGAGGATTTTGGGTTAGATCACGTAAATATAAATGTGTCGTTAAACCCGCCACCACCCGACACAGCCAATTAGTAAGGTTTGTCATGTAAACAGAACGTGCCAATTACTTACTAGTACAGCACACCGGTGTGTAGGAGAGTAAACCCACAACATTTACAATTTGAGTATAATGTTTCGCCAGTAATTACAACTGGCAAAATCAGGTGACAGCTAAAGTGTGATGATGCTAGTTGTAATTACTGGCGAAACATCATACTCGAATTGTAAATGTTGTGAGTTTACACTCCAATACACCAGTGTGCTTTACTGGATGCGAATTGGCATGTTTTATTTACGTGACAAACCTTACTAACTGTCTTTGTTGGGTGGTGGCGGGTTTAACGAGGCATTTACATTTACGCAATGTAACCTAAAAAACTATGTTATGGATATACATTTTAGCTATTTCATTTTTGTAGAAAGCTCTTATTTTAAATTTCCACTTTTTACATGGTCAGCACAGCTGCACAGGCTGAGTATTCCTGTGGAGTTTCAATTGTTGATGAATGCTGCTTTACTTTTTCGCCTATGTAATACATTTTGCAAAAACATTTTTGACTTGGAAAATTATTAGCATTTGGCTTAGTTTGTGGAGTGTTGCGCTCAGTATAAATCACTCCCAACGGGGCGCAAACATGAGATTTTTACACGACGTTTTTCTTTTTTGATCTGTCTCCCCCTCGAAGATCAGAAGTGCCACTGTCATCATGAACACAGTCGGATGTGTCACCGAGTTAGGTTACAAAGTTGCGGAAAGCAATCATGTTATGCATGCCCTGTTGTGTTCCTCTTGAGCCTTGTAATATTTGAAGAACAAAAAAATGCCGACTTTGTGAAAATGTACTTTAACTGGCTCAGTTGTAGGTATTATTTTTCTCATTTTTTTCTTCTTCATTTTCACTCTTTCCACCTGTCTGACACCACCATCCCTGGCAGGATTCACGGCCATCGGGCTGAGTGACCAGGTGCAGCTGCTGGAGTGCTGCTGGCTGGAGATCTTAATCGTGGGGCTCATCTGGAGGTCTATCGATCGCCCTGGTCAGCTCCACTTTGCTCCAAACCTCATCCTAGGAAGGTACGTGAGACTCGGAGGATCTGATAATTGGTTTTTTACCCTTCTATCTGGCAACAAAACTGACATCTTTTTTTTACAAGGAGTCATGTTTGCATAGACCACAATACCTGCAGTCATAATGCAAACAAAAAACATAACTCTGATAATGTATGCACTGTCCTTGAAGTTGATTGGTCCACACCCGAGACAGCTTTCCTTAGAGCCTAGTCTCACATGGTTTGGACCAGATGATGCCAAAAGGCGCAATCAGGAGGATTGTTCGGTGGCCGCGTAGCCCAGGGAACATTGCACACAGCATCTTCGCGAATTTTGTTTTAACGTCTTTAGTATTTTTTCAAGATGTTATCCTGGTTTTTCTGACAGCACCATGTCTGTGATGAACTCTCACAGAGCATGCAACCCTCAATGTTAGAGAATGGTCTGCAAAAGCAGATGTCACAGAACTACTTCCAAGTTCCCTTGAAGTGACCTTTTATCCACACGACGGGACACCACTTTTCCACCTGTCTTGTTACAATGAGAAAAGTTCACGAATATTTTTAATTACCAGGGCAGTAATTTAGCCAATTTGAGTGAAAAACCCAATTTAATATGATGGGTTTTTGTCTGATCATTGACCGGGTTAAGATCGTGAGCTCACCACACTTGAGAACTCTGTTTGATCACAGGTGACTGGCCAGATTCAAACCCAGCGTCTCAGCAGTGCCAGCTCAATGCTCTGACCTCTGAGCCACTGGGCCACGTTGTTTCTCTTATTTTGGTGCAATTTATGTATTTGCTTCTTCACTTTTAACCCTACTTGGTAGTGGAGTTTTTATTTGCTTGGTAGTAACTGTATATAGAATTTGGTCCTCATATAATTAATGTACAGAATAATGGGATACAATTAGTATGAATTACGCGATATAAAATTACGTTATTATTGTTAATATGTTAAAGATTGAATTCTCACAACTGCCTGGAAACATTTCTGCTGAATTATCAGAGCACGCTATTTGCTACAGCATGGCAAATGAAACAACCTGAGTTGGCATTCACTTACAAGTTGTAGACATATGTATATCCTGTCACAGGCCAAAATAAAATGTTACTAATTACCATCAACAAAATCGATACAATTTTCGAAAATCTTAGTCATGTGCAAAAGCCAAAATTATTATTACTCACAATGGGCTTTCACCTGGGTCATGGGTCGGCAACCTACGGCTCCGGAGCCGCATGCGGCTTTTTACGGGCTGCTTCTTGACGATATGTACGTATGTACAGTATGTACTCAGATGCATTGCGGCTCTTGAAATACTGAATTTTGTACCGAATTGGAAAGAAATGGCTCTTCTTGTTATTTTGGTTGCCGACCCCTGACCTGGGTCAACAAGTCACGCTCAATTGTGTTAAGGTCAAGTCCAGACTCAAGACATTAGTTCTCACCTCTGTTTATGACTGTCTCTTCACTTTTGAGTTCCAGGCAGCAGCACCTTAGTGTACGCGATCTACCCCCTTGTCTCTTCCCTCTGTTTGTGCAGCATCTTGAGAAGTAACATATTACATTTGAAAATTAAAGTTACCCTTGAAATTATACAATTTTTATATATATTTTAATGATGAAGAAATTTGCTCTGAGCATTATTTTTGTTTTTCTTGGGAAAATTAACTGAAACATCTGTAAGCTTGAGTGTGGGAGTTCTGCTTGCTGACCCTTTCAGTGATCTCATCTAAGTTGGACCTAATGGTCTGAGTTAGCAGCTCCGATTAGCGTCCAGCAATGTTAAAATAAAACACAAATAAAATTGGAAACCTGGAAATAAATGGCTCGTGATCATGAATCTAATTATTTGGTGACACTGCGTTGGCAGTGATGCACATTATGCAACACAAACCCAACACTTTCGTCAATATCATGGGGGCACTAAGAAGGGTAAACATATAATTGGCGACGTTATTGGGCAATGCTATGTTAAATCATTAAGACGTGCGGTCATAAATTATAACCTCAATGTTAAATTAACACTTTTCCGTGAAAACACACACCTACTTATCTCTAAACAGTGAGTAAATGTCCAAGATATTATTTCAAACATGTATAAGATAAACGTTTCAATATCACGTTGTGATAAGCACATGGTGATGGGCTGGATAACAGATCAGCTGCATACAAGAAAATTGCTCTTAAACTTAATTGCCTCCAGTCTTCATTGTCAGCGGCTGAAATAACAAATTGTAAGTCTGTGATGGGCTTAGAGTGAGGTGTGAGGCAGCTCTGGCACCCATCACGCTGTGTCTCCCCCAGCAGTCCTCTGAAATTGCCCTTGATGGCTGTCTTTAGGGCCGTTTTGTGCCTGCAGTGCAGTTCCATGTTGGTGATGCTAATTGTCCCAAGTCCACAACATTTCGATTTGAACACATTTTTGTTAGCCTGTGTATCCACCCTTATTAAACATTAAGGCAAGTTTTAACACATATATATTTACATAGTAAATTGTGTGTGTTTTATTAAGTAAATTTTGTAACAAAATGCAATCCGCACAGCCAGTGCATCATAAAGAGGCTGTTTTGCTAACTTTTTTTTTATTGCAACCTCCTTTTGGAGAACTGCTGTTTTGTAGAGAACACATGCAGTGTATGCAGGACAATCTTAATTAGCCCTGAAAAATTGCAAAGGGACTAACATGTTTAGTGTGGGTCAGTAAATGTGTCTACGTTGGGATCATTAGGAGTATTATGAAATAGATGGACAAGCGATCAAGAAAACAATAAATGTGGCGTTAAAAACCGCCACCACCCGACACAGCCAACTAGTAAGTGTTGTCATGTAAGCAGAAAGTGCCAATTCGTCACTAGTACAGCACACCGGTGTGTTGGAGAGCCAAGCCACAACATTTACAATCTGAGTATGACATTTCACCAATAATTACAACTATCTTCATCAGGCGACAGCCAGATTTGTGGAGAAGTCTAACTGTTTAATTCCTTATATAACGACACATTTATATATTTACGCGATCTAACCCAAAAAAACCTCTTATGGGTGATATTGATCGCGAAAACCTACGTGTTAAATTGCGAAAATCAAACGTGTGTGAGCAAAGCTGGCAGGGCAAGCTACGCCATGGCCAGTTTAGTAAACCTGTGAATAAACCTGTCAAGGTCAAGAGGTCATAATAGCGAGAGTTGCTGAACTCACCACACCTCACCATCGCTTCCTCTCTCTTGCTAGAGTCTGCAGTTGGTGTAAAGTCGACACCTGACCCACATGGTCTGCTCTCAGTCTCATCATCATCACCACCACCGCCACCACTGTCTGGCTTTTGATCCTCACCGTTGATTTATAACTCCAGCACCAATCTCAGCAACCGGTTTTCCATCAGGCACAGATGTGTTCCATACATTGCAATCCTGGTTATATTTAAAATACTTTACTGCCATGTTGTATTATGGACGTCCAAGTTGCTAACCCTATGTTATATAAAATCCATGGCATCCTCCGCATGCACCACCTGTATTGAATAGGCAGTAGTTTTATTGTCTAGCTCTCTGACCTATGCAGTTATGGTGCACAATACGTTTGTCCTGCTCATATTTACCTTGATTCAACTTTGCATCCTTCTCGGTGAAGTTCTGCAATCATTTATTTTCAATTATTTTCACTGATTTTGGAATTGACCGTCATCATCAAATCTGAGAGGGATATTATTTTCTCCAAAAGGTTTAAGCATTAATTTCTCCAATCTAACTTTCATAACATATGTTCCAATGTTGCTGTAAATAACTATGGTGAGAGCATATCTCCCTGCCTGCATCCTCCACTGTTTTGTATTTTGTTACATGCAAGCTCACTGTCGTTACATCTTTATAAATGGTTTTGATAATGGTTGTATATGTTTTTTTTAATTGAAGTGCTTTATGAGTTTGTGTATGGGACTGTAATTCCAATGGGTATTTTCGTCTCTTAAAGGGTCACAGTGATTGTTGGAAGGGAAACAAAGCGGAGGAAATCAAATCAGATGTAGAATATTACGTCAAATGTTTCAACTATAATCCACATGATAGTCGGAGTGCTCGCTGCGATGCCAGATTACACCTAGCAGATGAACCAAGCTCCACATTTAAATAGAAATCGGAGGTGGTTGTGTTTTTAAAAGCAATGTTCCAACACTGCCCATGTATGGAGGGGCGGAGGACAGGGTGTAACTGGCGCTCATTAGCGACGGAGCAAGCAGCGGAGCTGACGTGGGAGCGCAGGAGACAGGCGGAGGCTGCGGGTCACAGTTTGACGTGCGCATTGGCAAACGGCCACAAATTGTTCAACGTCCACAAAGGGAGAAAGGGAACCCAGCCACCCACCCAGCAACCCACCCACCCAGAAACCCACACAGCTACCCAGCCACCCACCAAGCCACCCACTCAGCTACCCACCCAGCCACCCACGCAGCCATCCACCAAGCCACCCAACCAGCCACCCACCCAGCCATCCACCCAGCTACCCACCCAGCAACACACCCACCCAGCCAGCCTCCAACCCACCCAGCCATCCACCCAGCCACCCACCCAGCAAACCACCCACCCAGCCACCAACCCACCCAGCCATCCACCCAACTACCCACCCAGCAACCCACCCACCCAGCCAGCCACCAACCCACCCAGCCATCCACCCAGCCACCCACCCAGCAACCCACCCACCCAGCCACCAACCCACCCAGCCATCCACCCAGCTACCCACCCAGCAACCCACCCACCCAGCCAGCCACCAACCCACCCAGCCATCCACCCAGCCACCCACCCAGCGACCCACCCACCCATAAACCCACACAGCTACCCAGCCACCCGCCAAGCCACCCACTCAGCTACCCACCCAGCCACCCACCCAGCCACCCAACCAGCCACCCACCCAGCCACCCACGCAGCCATCCACCAAGCCACCCAACCAGCCACCCACCCAGCCATCCACCCAGCTACCCACCCAGCAACCCACCCAGCCAGCCACCAACCCACCCAGCCATCCACCCAGCCACCCACCCAGCAACCCAAAACGCAGTGGCCCTTCTCATCGAATAAGTGCTTGAACTTATTTCTCTGCAATATACTCAACTTAATGGCAGTCACCATGGAAATGACGTATTTGACCGAGGGGCGCTCTGTATCCTTTGGGCCGTAGGTTCCATTGTGGGGGGATTTCTGGAGATGTTTTTGAGAATCGCTTGTATGGCTCTGGATATGCTCACATTTCTTAGTGAAATGGGCCCTGCTGGCTGCAATTGGGCATGGAATTGATGGTCTCTGAAAAGTATTGTACGGCTGTTTTTTTGCTGTTTAATTAAGCAGTGGCACCCATTGTTAGACGAACCGCAGATGTTCTCTGGTGTAGGTAATGGGGGCACCGTGCCCCTATGCTATGCTATCATGCTATGCACTTTCATGTCCCTTGCATTACCTCTGTGTTCGTGGCCTTTTGTGCTGCCGCTGTTTGTTCTGTCCTGTTACCGTCATCTATTTTTCCGCCACTGAGCGCTAAAATGTCCTATCATTACCATCATCATCACGGACCACGGTGTGAACCCATTTGTAACAAGTTTTCTAATGACGGGGCCTGGTGAACTAATTTAACCGTGTGCAAAACTTATTATTGTACATGGTAATAATTGATCGATAACACAATTTTTGTGATCTCCATGACTTGCAAATTATAACAATGTGACAAGTTTCTGAAACCCCCCGATGTGAATGTCCACCTAGCAGCATTGCCGTGTTCACCACAGTCGATCGGCAGTCGGGTAAAGTGTCGGTGCACCCACCTCTTCCAACACGTTAGATCAACGTATGTGAGTCGACCAAGTAAGCTCTAGAGTTTGCCCAAGCGGAGACCATTTCACCAGCACTGGCATAATCAAGCAATTGCAGGGCCACACCTTTAACTAAACTAACTACCTATTATGGTAGACTAATATGATTTTTTACATTTTCTCCAAAACGAGGGTATGTTTAATCTTGATTTGAAGCTTTCGTGACTGCAGGAATCCATACTCTTTGGTTCTTTCGGTAAAGTCACGGAGGTAGAACAAATAACACTGGTCAACACACTTTTTCTGGCATAAGGTATTCCAACGGTTTTAAGGTAATTTTGGGGTGCTGATTGCAAATCTGGCATCAGTTTTTGTCTATCACATCAGGTTTTTAAAATATCAAATATTACATTTTCAATAAAAACTGCAGAAGAAAAATATTAAATAAATGTGGATATCTACATAAATGATATTATTAACACACTATCCTAAAAATACAGCACCATATTTTAACACTAAAGCAGTCACTGACTCGCAACAACTTGCAATCATAAGTGACAGAGTTTATTTCGGGTAAAATCAATGAAAATGGGGTATGCCGATAGCATAAAATGAGATATGATAGAGCAAATCTGAGATCAGATTTGGAATAAGCACCCTGAAATTAGTCTAAAACAGCTGCAAAAGTCCAGGCGAGAAAAAAAAGTTTTTTTTTTGTTGACCGGTGTAATAGATCACGACGTTTCGATCGCAACGCCTGATGACGATTGCTTGCATTGCGATCAAAACGTCGTGATCTATTATTTGTTCTACCTACGTGACTTTACCGAAAGAACCAAAGAGTAGGGTATGTTTGTGTGTGCAATGGTTTTGGAATATTAAATATTTTGGACGTAAATCACCAAAACTATGGCAGTTATCATTGCAGGTGCTGCATCTTAAATGCTTATCAAGTCCCAGGTTTTTCTGCAGGAGACTCCAGGAAAAAAGCACAGAAAACATAATCTCCAGATTGAAAATTGTGGGAAAAAATTAAATTGAAATCGTCCCTACGAACCTGCATATCGCTAGATTCACATGCCCCATAGGATGTAAGAAAACTGCATGTGTGTGTGTGTGTGGTTGTATGAAGTAACCAGTGGAATTACTACTGAAAAGTGTGAGTAGTAAGGTCTGTTCTGACACTCTGCAATCGTCCGGCCGACATTTATCTATTCATTCAACAAGAAGATAACAGGCATTACTCAAAAATACTCGGAGCATTCACGAGCCATCATTTGTTGGTCTAAGGCCTCCCTAAGCTATTTTCATCCTTCACAATCATGCAGCTTCACAATCTGTGTAGTACATCCTGTGCAAGAGCTGACTTCATTGCTCTGTCTCTGCATTGGGTGTCATTTCATTGGGTCCCATCACAGTGAGTTCCATCTCAGCGGGTCCCATCGCAGCGGGTGCCATCTCCAGTGGGTGTCATCTCAGCGGGTGTCATCTCAGGATTATTTTATCCTTGTCGGTAGTGTTGACCAACAGCCATCACCCTCTGTGGGTGACGGTGTGTCCTGATCACTGTTTTGAGTGGTTCATATCATATCTGTCACCTGCATTTACCCTCTGATCCAATCTAACAAGACTAGGGGCGTAATGTGTTACACTCTTTTAGTATAACTGGAAATTGGAAAGATTAATTATTCACGTGGCATTTAAAGACGCATCGATTTTTAGTTAAAATCAAAACTTGGGTATAGATATATGCATTGAGTATTGCAAGCAAGAATCAATTAGGAATGACTGCGACAAATTATATGTATGTAATGTGCTAATGTAAAACCTAAAGGCTACGACTGGGCCATGCATTGCTGTGCCACACTTAAACATCTTGGTTACAAGTGTTGCTTCACACTCAGCGGAAGATGTAGAATGTGACACTTGGGTTAAACTGTGACACCAGCAGTGGCAGTCAGAGGAGACATGTCTTGTTGGGTCAACAAAGAAAACGTATCTTTCATCAGAGCCTAAGTTACAAGATTACCGGTCAACGTTAATAGATTTTACCATTTGGAGTCATTCTGAGACATGCATGGTAGTAATGGATGCAGCATACAGGTAAATTTGGATTGGCTGAATTGTGAAAGTTATTTATAATGAAAAGTTGAAATGAATTGATAATTCCCAATGTTAGTTAACATTATATAACAATGTAACATAAGTTCGATTAATATATCTGTGAAGTAAGGTTTTGCATTGTGTTATTTGCATTAATATATCATCTTATATTCTGTAGTATAAACTTCATGATTTTTTTTTCTAAACTTCATGAAGGTTTTTTTATTATTCAAACGTATTAAAGCTTCATATCCATGCTTGTTTTACTAGAGTCGATGAGCAATGTAAACTGAAAAGTAATTCATTTTGCTCTCCCGGCATGGCAGTTGAAACAATGGTGCAAGTTTCTTAAATCTTCCTCGTCTGTTCCACCCAGCAGGACAAATGGGTTCACCGCAGTCGATTGGCAGGTCACGTGTGTGGTGGGGTAAAGTGTGGCTACTCCCACCTCCTTCAATATGCCAGAGAGCTCTCTGGAGCCCCCTCTTGGAGGCCCTTCCACCAACAGCAGAGGTCGCAACCGGGTACCCGATTACCCGTACCCTACCCGATACCTGGCTACCCGTACCCGGCCGGGTACGGGTACGGGTAACCGTTTGCGACCCTGGTGGGGCCGGGTACGGGTAGGCCATGAGTCACTGTTGAGTAACCGTTTGTCACTCATTTCCCAACGTCTTGTCTCTTCTCACAATTCAAGTTCCTAGAATCAACCTACCCGCGCCTGCAACATGGCTTCATCCCAGAGGTCGCAATCAGGTGCCCGATACCCGTACCCTACCCGTACCCGGCCGGGTACGGGTAGGGTACGGGTACGGCCGGGTACAGGTACCCATTTGCGACCGGGTACGGGTAAGGAATCAAAACCCGTTTGCGACCTCTGACCAACAGTGGCGAGCATTGGCCCCTTCACCTTATGGGGCCGTCCATAAATGACGTCACGCGATTTTTTACGATTTTTGCCCCCCCCCCCCCCCCCTTCGTCACACGGCGTCACAAAAAGTCAGACCCCTCTTCAAATATGACGTGACAAAGCTCTGCCCGACCCCCCCCCCCCCCAAAATATATAAAACATGCTTCAAATCGCTTTAAACTATTGTCATTGTAGTGTGTATTTAATGTGGCGCTGCACTCTGATGTTGTAGGAGAAAACATTTATTTAAAAGTCTATTTCATTAAGTAGAACGTGTTGTCTATATTTATTTAAAGTTGCGAAATTTGATGTTACGTCACATTTCTCAAACCCCCCCCCTCGTCACACATCGTCACAAATGTCTGACCCCTCCCCCCCCTAGGTGCGTGACGTCATTTATGGACGGCCCCTTATGCACTTCCTTTACTTTATTCGGCATAGGTATGAAATGCATCAATTAAGATCCACTATTATTCTCAAGATACACACGCCAAATTGTGCATGTGAGAATCATTTATGTTCGTAAATATGTTTGTACGACATGCTGAAATGCACCAGAATGCACTTTTTTAGTCTTTAATTGAATCGCGACCCTTAATTGTGACAATAAAATTGTGATGGTGGAGAATCATTACAGGCATGTCTTTCAGAGCTAAGAGGCGTATCCGATTAATTATAAGATACATTTTCTCTTAAAGGCCGATATGCAAAAGTGAATATTTGCAATTCACAATCCATTAGCCACCCTTTTACTTTAACAGTCTTTGAAACACTCCATTAGTGTGTTCTTTAACACCTATGTCCCAGACACGGCGTTTTGCCACGATTTTAGAAATATAAAACCGTGTGTGGCTCTGGGCTTTAATGGAGGAGTTCGCAGGAGGGTGTGAGGTTTCATCCAGAGCCCAGAGACCCACCCCTCCTCTTTGCTCTCTGGGAGTGCCGATGCGGCATCACCGAAGGCGGTGGGGACCCTGCTTGGAGATTGAGGGATCATCAGACGATCATTCTTAGAGCTGGGCTCTGGATGAAAACAAATACGAATTTTCTCGAGGTGTATTGACAGGCCAATGCCTACCCTCCGCACTCCCCACCCCGAGTCCGGCGATCAGAGGTCGCAAACGGGTTTTGATTCCTTACCCGTACCCGGCCGCACCAGGGTCGCAAACGGGTACCCGTACCCGGCCGGGTACGGGTAGCCGGGTATCGGGTAGGGTACGGGTATCGGGTACCCGATTGCGGCCTCTGCCGGCGATGCAATGATTTGTTGTGATGCAGGGTAACGGTTTGATTTAGGAACGGATTTGTTTGAACGTGACGGTGGGTGTACTGGTCGCTTGTGGCTGTAGGTGTTACTGTACATACTGCAAGTACACATCTATAAACATCGATTCTTACACACGCCATCTGATGCTCGTGTCGTAAATGTATGCATCGTTCTAGATTTGAAGATTTCGTGACTGCAAGGATCCATACTCTTTGGTTTTTTCGGTAAAGTCACGTAGGTGAAGACAAAATAAAATAAAAATAAAACAACTAAATTAAATCACGACGTTTCGGAAGCAACACTAGCATCGTTATAACTTATCTCTATTTACTTGTCCTGTCGTAAAGTCTTGATGCCTTCAAATCTGGTATAACATTTTCATGATCTTGAGACGATTGTACAGGGACCACTTGATAACACGAGATTTAATTTCAAGGTCAGAGATATTGTTGTCATATTCTCAATTGTCAGTTAAATGTCACAGGTGTTTTATTGATTGTAATGGTATATCAATGATTTAATAGAAATGTACATTACTTGAATGAGTAGCAATGGATGACGTCGCCATTGTGTGTTAACTTTCATGTGCATTGCTCTTTATTTCGTTTTTGTTCATCATATTCCCTCCCATGTTGCTGACATTTGTTGTGCTATATTTGTTTGAAACTACAGTATAATAGCATATGTGATGGTATACAGCAGGTTGTGGGTTAAACCCTGACCCTGACACCTGTATATTTGGAGTTTGCATATTCTACCTGTGGTCACGTGGATTATTCTGCGGCTCCTGCGGTTTTTTTCCCTCCGCATTTAGAAACATACAATTTAGAGTATTTGGCTGCTATACATTTCCACGTGATAAGCCACCTTTGTTGCCAGGTGGTTTCTTCAAAATTCATATATAGCTCAGTGGGCCTTACCTGGTAAAATAAAAATAGTTTATACTTTAATTTAGATCGAGTGTTTCTGAGCATTTGTAATAGTGTAACTTTAGGAATGCCCGATGTTATAACTCTTGTTTTCTCGTAGTTACGAGAAATCCTATCTGATGCTGGAAGTCGTTTTGTACTCTGATACCGGGAAAACAGTAAAACTGTTGTGGGAGCATGAATTGTTTCAGGGATCAACAGCTGGTGGTCATTGATTTAACTCAGCCAGGCGCTTCTCACCCTCAGGAGCAAATAGCAAATAAGTGCCAATAACGTTACGAGCCCGATCGAAGTTGAGTTTGTTTTCAAGCCGATATAGGCTCTTAGGCCTTCCTCTTGGTCACCTGACTCGTGGATACCGCTTCGATGCCCGTCTCGGCAAATCGGCCCTCCGGCCCCATGCTGCAACGCACATCCTAACCCAGGGCAACCATCACATACTCTTAGTTCTTTCGGTAAAGTCACGTAGGTAAAAAATCTGTATCACTTGATACAGATTTTTTTGCTGTGACAGTTTCACCTGAAGACAGAAGCTTGTGTTGCCTCCGAAACGTCGTGATTTTATTGTTTTTATTTTTTATTAATTTTAATTTCATTTTTTACCTACGTGACTTTACCGAAAGAACTAAGAGTATGAATCCTTGCAGTCACGAAAGCTTCAAATCTAGAATCAACCGTCACATCTCCAGCACTCACCTGCCGCGTTTTCCTCCAGACTTCTGCGTCGTTTCTCCTGTCTGACAACCACAATCGCAGCATCCGTTCCCGCTGCCAGAAACTTGTTTGAGTTCCTTAGTGTACAGTCGAGCTGTCTGACCCACGCAACGATGCAAGTAGCACTCCTGCTGTTCAAATATCCAGCCGGGATAAAAGTATACATAAATAGGGCTCAGTTCTGGAGTCTGGTCATATGCTGTCAATATGAACATTTCCTGTAACTAAATTACAAAACAGATGTTAAATGATTTTTGCTCAACGTCAGTTACCTCGGCAACCTTTCTAAAAGGATGAAAACGTTTAATGGACTCTCACCTGGTCATATAAAATATATTAATATTTCATTGGAATCCCTGGGGGGTGCTGACATAATTTTTTTTCTTTCTGCAAAACAAATGGTTATCCGTGTAGTCTTTGCAGTTATGTGCCATCTGCGTCGAGGCTGATGGATGGGGCCACAGCTGCCTTGTGTTTATGACCTCAGCTTTTCAGGAGAGCATCTTGAAACCCCATATTGTCACTCGAGCGCAGGGGGAATTTGATTACCTTTAACATAATTTGATGTCACAATGAACAGACTGAAAACAATTTTCTCAGTGAGGGTCCTTGATGCTGGCAAGGAAAGCATTAATGAGCCGCTCATGTTGAAGTGTCATGCAGATTTGCGGTGCGATGGGTCTATTTATTTCTTGCAAAGCCTGCATACTGAACAGAGTTCTCATGTTTGTGGAGTAGTATTAGAAGTAGTATTGTGGAGTAGCATGAGGAGTGGTATTAGGAGTGGTATTAGGAGTGGTATTAGGAGTGGTATTAGGAGTGGTATTAGGAGTGGTAATAGGAGTGGTATTAGGAGTGGTATTAGGAGTGGTATTAGGAGTGGTATTAGGAGTGGTATTAGGAGTGGTATTAGGAGTGGTATTAGGAGTGGTATTAGGAGTGGTATTAGGAGTATTATTGTGGATTATTATTTTAGAATAGTATTAGGGCTAAGTATTAGGAGTATTATGCAGTGCAAAATGTTAGAGGTTCAGTTCACAGCCAAAGAGGCATCTGCACATCTACAAAGCTTTTGTGTTCCAATTAATTAAACATCCCTCGTTTGTGCTCATGATGAAGGTAATTAAATTACATTTTTGTTTAATTTATTTTCTTCCACATCTGAAGAGTGACAGCTTCAGTTCAATGAAGGAACCTACATTCGTTCTGTTGAGCCAGGTAAACAGTTGGATCGATCCGGTCTTCTTCAAAGCAGTTGTCAAATACCCTTTTGTACGAACTATCCCCACATCACTTCCCGCGTGAGAGCTGGAGAGAGTGCTGCATCGCAGGATCGTGAAGGGTGGCGGTGACTTTGGGAGACCTTCATCCAGCAGTGGATTGATATTGGCTGATAATAATTGTTATTAGTATCAATGTGTAAGTGAGAGGCATTAGATGCAAATGAGAAAATAAAAACAAGACAAAAACAATCATCAATATTTGTATGGATGTACTCTTTTGCACCGTACATAGCCAACTGTGCTAATTGGAGGTGCGGGGAATGACAACAAATTAAACACAACAGATCGAACCACGATTTTGAATCGCGTTGTAGACGGGGTGGGTGGGTGATGGTAAATCTAAAGTACATTGAATTGATGAGAACTCAGCTGCTTATCATCTGTACATGCACATATTTGGAGCACAACACTTTTTATTTTAGGTTTTTGATTATTAACATGGCAGAGAATTGTGCCGGAGACTCGTAGTGGTTGGGGAAGAGTGCTTTGTGTGGTACAATGAGCTGTAGGGCAGCGAAAGAGAGTACGAGTGAACGGGATGGAATGGGTGGTGAGGGACATCCACACAAAACCCATTCGTATGAGCTCAAGGATGCCCTCCAATGTTCATGGGGGAAAAAAGAGGAAATTCACAGGCAGAGGAATGTACAATATTGAGTTTTTTGGAAGTTCTTCTGTTGTGGCCTTGCTCAGCACAGTTTGTGAGATCAAGCTGTTGTGGAATGAGAGCGAGTGAGCTCTGACACTTGTGAACTATGTTCTGTAATTGCAGCGCATTATGCACAGGCACCCAAATAGCTCTTAAACACACGATGGCTCTGAATGGGCAATTTAGACGCTTAGGATTGACATCATCGGAACCGTTATTATTTCCGGAATGAGAAATGGCTTCAAATGACACACACATTAACTTCTCCAGCTTCAGTTGCAAGCAGAGAATGCGAGCAGGTCAGGCATCTGTTTTTCTTCTTCGTACTTTAACGTGTCTCTTTTTTCACCCATTATATCTATCTGTTCTCGCGGCTTCAGAGATACTAACAGCATCTCTATTATGTACTATGCTCCTGGCACTTACTTCTTAAGCTGAAAAGTTGAGTAATTGCTCACACTCTATCTTACCCTGTAAAGAGCAGCATGGAATGGCAGTTTCCCTTCACTGCAGATAAAGTGCACGTGCGCTGCAGAAGTGATCCATGGACTGCAACGAGGCTTGAACCTCTTAGAGTCTCAGCTCAGTTTCGGCTCTCCAGAGCCAGTGCGTGTTACTATCCGTGTGCAAAATATACTTTAGAATTAGGATGTCATCTCGACACGCAAAGCATACTGAGCTTCCTGTTAGGTTTTTCAGCTGAAGACATTTTCACGTATATATATATGAGCATTCATAGGGCGAATGCAGAACATGTTTTTATTTACGCTGAGTTACTGAGCACAGGCCCAAAGGCTCAACACGTCTATCAGCCAGCAACAAACAGCACTGTCAAAGTTTTAATAGACAATAGTATAAACATTCTTCTGGAATCGAGCAGGTTATTATTGTAAAAGTTTGGGAATAAGACAATCAGAGGAAATCCAAAGTGGCGTAGTGCAAGGGAGAAGCAGAAAGATACGTGTTGTGAACTAGTGTGGTGGTGGTTTAACACAGCATAGAGAAGACGAATCAATTAATCTGGTACACCGAGTTTTCAGCTCATGGAATTGGAGATTATGCCCTAGAATCGTGATGTCATCTTGACATGCAAAGCATGCTGAGTTTTTACGTTTTCTGATTTTTAAGACGTCTTTTCACGTATTTATTTAGACATTAGCATTCATATGGTTTGTGAGGTGAATGCAAGAAGTATTAACGGAGCAAGGATTTGAGAGAGCGTATTTTGTACTGTAAAAAAATTACAGCAACAGCAAGCCAAACACAGAAGCGCATTGCTCAGAACAATGAACAAAATGTTAGGTGGCTAAAGGCAGCAAGTTGGCAGTGCGGAGGACACGGATGGTGCGTATGACGGTCTCCCACTTTGTTAACCTACGACAATTAGGGTGGGTTATTGACCTCCCATCAGGAGGCCTTGCCATTCTGGATGGCCTCAATGCGCACATATCAGATATAAAGAGCAGCATATGCCTAACAGGTTTGACTGCTGATGGGACTCTGGAAGTTCAAATTGGTCCGGTGTTTGTTGATGAAACAAATGTTGTTAGAAAAATATGGCTGTAAAAGCCAAAGGCCGTTGGCCTAAAAGGCTGTTTTACCTTTTATGTGTAGAGAAGGAATTTTGTTTTTGTGTTTTCATCCACACAAGTGCCCCATTATTGTACTACCAGAGCATCCAACCATATCACTCAGAATGTGTTGTAGGATTCGGCTGTGAGTGGCCAAGGAGATGGCAGTACAGAAATAGATTATTGATCTTATTGTGTGGATAGATTTTCTCCTGGCTTATGAAGTCAACCCCTCATTGATGGCATTGGCCAAATATCCGAATGCAGGATCCTCACGAAGAAGACTTGAGACTCGGCGAGGTTTTATAAAATTAATAACGGTTCCTTAGAAAAGTGACCTCAAATAACATTTGAATATAGGGGTGGGATGCCCCAGTATATCTGCTTTCTAATCACAATCCAGTGGCAATATTCTTCTTCCACGCGTTTGTCCCACTCATGTTGGATTTGCTGTCCTTGCCAACCTTCTCCACGCTGCCCTGTCCTGCGCCATCTTTCCACTCCTCGGGCTACCATGTCCATTCGTACCACATTGCCCCATCTCTTCGTCCGCCTTACTCTTGATCTCTTTTCTTCCACTTGCATCACTTGCACCTTCTGACCCACGTAATTTTGCTGTTATCTCTCCACGTGACCAAACCACACCAGCCTTTTGTCTCTCATCTTCTCTGTGATTTCTACCACCTTGAGTCTTCCTCTCACTTATTCATTTCTCACCCCCCTGTTCTTCCTTGGCTTGAAAGTTCTCCGACACTCCACAGCTGCTTCGCACATGCATATTCCCCTCCTTCATATATATCCTGGATCAGCCGGACATATAAATCAGGAATACCTCTTTTTCTCATACACCACCAGATGAGCTCTCTAGGTACCCTGTCGTACGCTTTCTCTAGATCAATAAACACCATATGCAGGTCCCGTTTCTTCTCTCTAAACAATACTGTCAGTGCAAAGATTTAATCCATTAATAACCTTCCCTATCTGAATCCAAACTGACTCAGCAATTTCGATTTAAAGCTTTCGTGACTGCAGGGATTCATATTATTGTTTTTTTCATATTATTTCCCTTCTAGGTGACTTTACCGAAAGAACCAATAATATGACTCACCAATGTCAACTAGCTTCCTCAGTCTTCTTTCTATGATCCTTTCCCAGAGTTTCATGGTGTGACTCATCAATGCTATTCCTCTGTAGCTCCCACACTCTTGTGCATCACCTTTCCCTTTAAAGATGGGAACAGAGCCAGCAGGTGGCATCATGTCATTACACTTGTATTATATCAAAACACAAATAGTATTTCATATCAAGGTCGAGAATACGTGGTGTGGAGGTGTGGTCAAGCAATGCCGTCTACAGTAGCTATTGTTACACTTTTGAGCTTCGTGAGTGTGAATTTAATTATTTCTATATTTATAATGTATAACTATAATTCTGCTTATTATCCTCGGACCAGCTCACTGAGTCTCAAGACTATTTCTATGATTTTCCCAATTCAGTAATTTGGTGTTTGAACATCTTAACACCTGTTTAATTGCCAAAAAGGGTAGAACCTATTCTTATTTTTCATTTGTAGAGCAATTAATTAAACATTTTTGGAAAATTTAGACCGTGACCCCTGCATGCAATGGCTCTGATACGAAAATAACCCGAGCAAATGTGCGGGACCCGAAATGTCCGGCACATTGTTTGGAGGAGCTGCTGTGTTTCTCTGGGTGGTATCTGGCTACAACCACATTTGCGAATGTTATTTGTAACTTTAATTCTTACCCGTGTATCGATAGTTCAATTGCTGACCGCCCCTATGGGACATCTGTGAAAAAGAGCTTCATAGCTCATTGGATTCCTCTTGAAGTTCTTCTGAAAGATTTTTGCGAGGATGAGGCGGTTGTAGTAAGCGTGCCCGTGTGCATGCGTGTCCGGCAGGGAAGACGCGCGCAATGTGGAGGGCATGCTGGACATGTTCGACATGCTGCTCGTCACCGTGAGCCGCTTCCGTGAGCTGCATCTCCGCCGGGAGGAATACGTCTGCCTCAAGGCCATGATCCTCCTCAACTCGGGTGAGTCGAGCTGTCGAGTGTGCAGGCGGTGAAACTGCATGAGGACCCACGTGCCAGGAAGGGGGAGCGTGCACTCTCGTGTTTGGCTGAGGGCCCTGGCAGTGCCGGCTTTAGGCGAGGCAACAACATGGCCCGGCGGAAACGTGTTCGCCGCTTGTTGCAGGGGTTAGTGGTTTAAATCCGGCAAGCTGCCCTAGGTAATACTGCGATAGTGTATTAAGCATAAAATACGCGCTGTCTGCTTCAAAGTGGATGTTTAAAATCACGTGAATTCATTCTAAATGAGTAGGTCATTGTTTGCAGGCGTCAGGGTACAAATGTTAAGAATGATCTTCACATAACTGAATTGGGATGTTCGCATAGTTCCTTGATAAGATCAGTGTGAGTACAAAATGTAATCAATATTATTTATAACTATTATTATTCTAGAAGGAACGTAGCTCTCGTAGTGGCAGATGGTTAGGAATTTGGAAGACGGCTGCAATGTCAAGTTCTGATAGTCACGTGGTCTCCTAACAGGACACCAAGACACCTACACAAACTCTGCCCCACAGAGTTTGTGTACGTGCCCCGATTAAACAATGTCATGTCACAGGGTTGGATGCCAGAGGATGTAGATGTGCGGGGTGAACTGCACACACTGGAGATGGTTTGAGAGAGGAAGTCCTGCTCGAGGAAGCTCTAAAATGGAGGATGTTGGGGGTGGAAGGTCAAACGCTGCTTGGCAACTTAAAGAAAGGAGAGATTTATTGTTGAAATTACGGGGAAAATATAAATATCAATGAAGGAGACTTGAGCCAAGAACCTGCCCTTGGGCAGAGAACTGAAGAGATTAATCAGTTATAGAGTAATATTTTATTGTACCTATATATAGAATTATGACGGTACATCGCATCCTAAAATATAATTGGAAAAGTGAACGAAATTGTATTAACAAACCACAGCTTTGCCATTTCCAGAAAATTCAACGATGCTCAGTTTACACAACTCAAGGCACCCCATAAAGTTTGTCATGGCGGTGGAGTCGTGGGGTATGGGGCCCACAGACTAGACCAGTGGGGCTCACAGACTAGATCAGTGGGGCTCACAGACTAGACCAGTGGGGCTCACAGACTAGACCAGTGGGGCTCACAGACTAGATCAGTGGGGCTCACAGACTAGACCAGTGGGGCTCACAGACTAGACCAGTGGGGCTCACAGACTAGATCAGTGGGGCTCACAGACTAGACCAGTGGGGCTCACAGACTAGACCAGTGGGGCTCACAGACTAGATCAGTGGGGCTCACAGACTAGATCAGTGGGGCTCACAGACTAGATCAGTGGGGCTCACAGACTAGACCAGTGGGGCTCACAGACTAGATCAGTGGGGCTCACAGACTAGATCAGTGGGGCTCACAGACTAGATCAGTGGGGCTCACAGACTAGACCAGTGGGGCTCACAGACTAGACCAGTGGGGCTCACAGACTAGACCAGTGGGGCTCACAGACTAGACCAGTGGGGCTCACAGACTAGACCAGTGGGGCTCACAGACTAGATCAGTGGGGCTCACAGACTAGATCAGTGGGGCTCACATACTAGATCAGTGGGGCTCACAGACTAGACCAGTGGGGCTCACAGACTAGATCAGTGGGGCTCACAGACTAGATCAGTGGGGCTCACAGACTAGACCAGTGGGGCTCACAGACTAGATCAGTGGGGCTCACAGACTAGACCAGTGGGGCTCACAGACTAGACCAGTGGGGCTCACAGACTAGACCAGTGGGGCTCACAGACTAGATCAGTGGGGCTCACAGACTAGATCAGTGGGGCTCACAGACTCGATCAGTGGGGCTCACAGACTAGACCAGTTGGGCTCACAGACTAGATCAGTGGGGCTCACAGACTAGATCAGTGGGGCTCACAGACTAGACCAGTGGGGCTCACAGACTAGACCAGTGGGGCTCACAGACTAGACCAGTGGGGCTCACAGACTAGACCAGTGGGGCTCACAGACTAGACCAGTGGGGCTCACAGACTAGATCAGTGGGGCTCACAGACTAGACCAGTGGGGCTCACAGACTAGACCAGTGGGGCTCACAGACTAGATCAGTGGGGCTGACAGACTAGACCAGTGGGGCTCACAGACTAGACCAGTGGGGCTCACAGACTAGACCAGTGGGGCTCACAGACTAGATCAGTGGGGCTCACAGACTCGATCAGTGGGGCTCACAGACTAGACCAGTGGGGCTCACAGACTAGATCAGTGGGGCTCACAGACTAGATCAGTGGGGCTCACAGACTAGACCAGTGGGGCTCACAGACTAGACCAGTGGGGCTCACAGACTAGACCAGAGGGGCTCACAGACTAGACCAGTGGGGCTCACAGACTAGACCAGTGGGGCTCACAGACTAGATCAGTGGGGCTCACAGACTAGATCAGTGGGGCTCACAGACTAGATCAGTGGGGCTCACAGACTAGACCAGTGGGGCTCACAGACTAGACCAGTGGGGCTCACAGACTAGACCAGTGGGGCTCACAGACTAGACCAGTGGGGCTCACAGACTAGACCAGTGGGGCTCACAGACTAGACCAGTGGGGCTCACAGACTAGATCAGTGGGGCTCACAGACTAGACCAGTGGGGCTCACAGACTAGACCAGTGGGGCTCACAGACTAGACCAGTGGGGCTCACAGACTAGACCAGTGGGGCTCACAGACTAGACCAGTGGGGCTCACAGACTAGACCAGTGGGGCTCACAGACTAGACCAGTGGGGCTCACAGACTAGATCAGTGGGGCTCACAGACTAGATCAGTGGGGCTCACAGACTAGACCAGTGGGGCTCACAGACTAGATCAGTGGGGCTCACAGACTAGACCAGTGGGGCTCACAGACTAGACCAGTGGGGCTCACAGACTAGACCAGTGGGGCTCACAGACTAGACCAGTGGGGCTCACAGACTAGACCAGTGGGGCTCACAGACTAGACCAGTGGGGCTCACAGACTAGATCAGTGGGGCTCACAGACTAGATCAGTGGGGCTCACAGACTAGACCAGTGGGGCTCACAGACTAGACCAGTGGGGCTCACAGACTAGATCAGTGGGGCTCACAGACTAGACCAGTGGGGCTCACAGACTAGACCAGTGGGGCTCACAGACTAGATCAGTGGGGCTCACAGACTAGACCAGTGGGGCTCACAGACTAGACCAGTGGGGCTCACAGACTAGATCAGTGGGGCTCACAGACTAGACCAGTGGGGCTCACAGACTAGACCAGTGGGGCTCACAGACTAGATCAGTGGGGCTCACAGACTAGATCAGTGGGGCTCACAGACTAGATCAGTGGGGCTCACAGACTAGATCAGTGGGGCTCACAGACTAGACCAGTGGGGCTCACAGACTAGATCAGTGGGGCTCACAGACTAGATCAGTGGGGCTCACAGACTAGACCAGTGGGGCTCACAGACTAGACCAGTGGGGCTCACAGACTAGACCAGTGGGGCTCACAGACTAGACCAGTGGCATTCCACCCCCATGAGGGTCCAACCGAGAGGCATCGTGCATGTATGTGTAATGTAGCTCTCAGAGACACCGTCTTGTTTAGTTATATGTATATTTATTATGAATAAAGTCCGCCGACTCACTGATAACTTAACGAGCAACCGCGAGTGACTATATACACTTGGGTAACTTAGACAACTCTATTCTGAGACAACATAACTCTAGCCTTCCAAGACTACACGGTGCCAACTCCAGGATAATGAAGACGACCCACTCCATGGTGATGACGGCGACGGCAGTTCCCCCACAACAGCAGCCCAGAGCCCCGGTTCATGGCCGGCTTTTATCCCCCTCACGACCTGGCCACGCCCCTATTCCCGAACCCTCTCTCACCGCACCTGGCCCTGTCTGTCTCTGCCCTTATTACAATTTACGACTGTTAGGTCCCTTGCTTCCCCTCACTCGACCCTGTTAAAGCTTGTCGCATCAATCATTATTAGCGCCCACTTAGGTCCCACATTACCCGAACGTGACCCTGTCTGTTCTGTTACGTTAATTATTAACCATAGCCACGGGGAGCCATACTGTCCCTACATCACCCTGTACTGTCCTTATACAGTGATACCTCGGTTCACGAACTTAATTCGTGAAATGACTCTGGTCGTGAACCGAATTGGTTGTGAACCGAGGCACATTTTCCCATAGGGTTCAATGTAAATCCGGTTAATCCGTTCTGACCTTTTTTTTGAGAGACCACATTATCATTCATGAGATTTAACACTCTGTTCGTGACAGCTATGTTGGGGTGGTGCTTTTCAAAAAAATCATGGCACTCATTCCATTTTTGCATAATGGATTTTTCAAGGAGAGATCGTTTCGAGGGGCTGTGGTCAACGCTGACAAAAATACGTGGAAAAAAATCCATCGCTCGGGGTTTTTTTATTTTTAGGTGAAGAGGGATGACTGTCACAGCTGGCGCATGTGTGCCTCTCCGCTCATTCCGGGGTGCGCGCGCGTGCGTGCGCGTGCGTGCGTCCGTGCGTGCGCGCGCGCGTGTAGCCTGCGCGTGAAGGGCAGAAGAGGCGGGCGCACCACGTGTCGGCTGATTTTGCATTGCTCGCTCCCGTTACAATAAATCACGACCATGTGACAGCCTGGAATTAGCATAAAAATGGGCGCGGCTCCTGTTCGTGAACCGAAGCGGAGTTCGTGAACCGAAGCATATTTTTATGAAATTTTCTGGTCGTGAACCGAGTTGTTCATGAACCGAAGCGTTCGTGAACCGAGGTATCACTGTATATGTAATCCCTCTGGATGACCAAAGCCTCACGTATCCAGTGGGAGGATGTGGGATGATGTTGCGCTAATAATAATTATTCATGATTTTAATTATCGGTGAATTTGTCAATCCACTCTTGAATGGAGGCCTCATGGGGGCTTGGGGGGCAGGGGTGTTGTTTAATCACACTTCACCATGCTCGTCATACAAGTTCAAGGGCAGGAGACCAGGACCTGCTAAGTTATCACTCACCAGTAATGTCAGCTATTGTCAGGTTTCAAACTCAGGTTGCCAGGTTCATGAAACGGTGCTTAGTTACTCTAATTCTGGGGGTGACACGGACAGTCCGGGAATTGGCATTTGCGTTTGGGGTGGCAGGAATTGATTTGTTTATGACATCTGCCACCACTATTGTATTGAACTTCATCACGGTATATTGCACAAGTCTGATAGTTCTGAGCTGACGGATGAACATGTCCGGGTTTGGTCTTCGGTGGTAAAGGCGGTCGATGGTGGCGGTGGCTCCCGAGTGTCGACAAACTCGGAGGAACTTGGCTGGCACCATGGCTGCTTTCCTTCAACCGGCAGTTATCGTGTAAACTGTACATGCACTGTATTGGCACCGGGCTGCAAGGCCAGTTCAAGGCTTTGTGGGAAGCGGTTGAGAGAGAGCGATAATGACAAGAACGCCAGTAAGAAGAGTTCTCATGCCTACTCTGCGCCTTTGATTTATGCCACAGCTTGGAATGTTGCTTGTGTAAAACATCGCTAATCTTCTTCTTGGTTCTTTCGGTAAAGTCACGTAGAAGGGAAGTAATAAAATAATAAAAATAAAACATAATAAAATAATTCTCACGACGTTTCGGCCACAACGCAAGCAGCCGTCCTTTCACCTGAGGACGGCTGCTTGCGTTGTGGCCGAAACGTCGTGAGAATTATTTTATTATGTTTTATTTTTATTATTTTATTACTTCCCTTCTACGTGACTTTACCGAAAGAACCAAGAAGATGAATCCCTGCAGTCACGAAAGCTTTAAATCGAAATCGCTAATCTTGATTTGCCACTTGACTTTCTCTGCACTGGCAGTTAAAAGTTTAACACAAGGGAAGCCTTAGTTCTACATTTAGATATTTTCGTCAATGTCTTTTGGTTGTTTCATATTTCTGTTGATTTTGATTGGTTACATTTAAAAAATAAATACGCATGTTTAATTACCATGAATGTTTATGTACGGTACTTGCATCTATGTATCTATCTCTTCTGTATGAGTATCGGTTTTGTCTTCATATATGTACATGCTTATCAGCATTTTTGTACAATTATGTATACATATGTGTAAGTATACCTCCAATTATTACCTTTCATCACTTTAGTTCATTGACCTGTCTTAAGCCTATTATATATCTCTTTAATAGTGGTCAAGCAAATATGTGAGGCCAAATTTCGATTTAAAGCTTTCGTGACTGCAGGGATTCATATTCTTGGTTCTTTCGGTAAAGTCACGTAGAAGGGAAATAATAAAATAAGAATAATTAAATTCCCTTCTACGTGACTTTACCGAAAGAACCAAGAATATGTGAGCTCAATTCAACATATATTAAAGTGTATGCATACATATTGCCAGCTATGAAATATGGCTCATAGAGAAAATGAAAAACTGAAAAGTATGCTAAGTGTCATGAAGGGATGCATGCTTGGGCTTACACTGAGGGACAGGTAGATGACTTGATTTGGGGAACAAATGTAACACTTACATAAATTATTTCCAATGTTCACATTCATTGCTCCTACATTAAAATGAATAACCATGCAAATGTTTTGGCCTTTTATTAATCATGGAGGCTTCCTCATACCATGTCATTCATGGAAGTTATTTGACCATACTTCACCAAGCTGGTCAGTGCGGGTTGGTGAAAGGCGTAAGATGTACAGATAATACTCACCACTGATGTTAGCCATGGCGGGAAATCGAAGTTAGGTCACCGAGTTCATGGCACAGTGCACTAACCACTGTACTACCACTCCCCCCATGTGATAATGTGGTGGAATTTCAAACTTGGCACTATGTTTTATTTCAGTTCTTTAAAGAGTTAGCTTTCAACGCAGATGCCTTCTGTATTCCAAATGCATTGCAAATGTTCACCAACCCGCAATGGCCATCGTTGTGAATTATGCTAAAAACAGCCCCTATGAATAACATGGTCACTGTAACGATTCCTTTTAATTCGATGAATCATCATGATTCATGTTTGTGATGCCATTCAAGAAGAA
This sequence comes from Lethenteron reissneri, assembly GCF_015708825.2. Classification (NCBI taxonomy): domain Eukaryota; kingdom Metazoa; phylum Chordata; class Hyperoartia; order Petromyzontiformes; family Petromyzontidae; genus Lethenteron; species Lethenteron reissneri. Next base: position 5,422,123 of record NC_083792.1, read on the forward strand.
ATAGCTTTTTTTAAACATTCTGGTAAATTAGCGGCCTCTAGTGGCTGGAGCAGAAATGTGAACACATTACAGACATCATGTACAAACTAAATCCTAATGCAAACCACCAATAGTCAATATCACGGCTTGATTAATGAAAACTTTGCTACGTCGTGGACAGCAGGAGGGAGTGCAGCAAAATCCGCTGTTGTACTGCACTTCTACGCTTACATTTACATGCTCCCCACCTTTACCAACGCGCCCTGATCAGCGTGATGAAGCTGTGTCAAATGATACCGGCGACCCACTTGGAGTGAGGGTGCCCTCATCCAGCAGTGGATTGACAAACAGGCAGTGCGTGTGCATCATAATGCCAATAACCAACCAGAGACCACTTTCCGACAAGGTTTTATCATTATCTAACTGGACTTACTTAACTGCCATTTAACTCCACAATGCAGTGGATAGCTGAGCCAGTCCCAAGCCTGGATAAAAAGGAGGAGGATTGGGCGAAAGGGCGGTGCTGAGACTTCGGGCGTAAAGAGAAAAAAAAAAGGAATCCATTCATTGCACATGACGACCACAGATGAAGGATACCGGCTCGGATGTCGTCCAGATCAACAAAGTCCGCGTCCCCAATCGAGTAACCAGGATTGGGTCGAAAAATTAGCGACCGGAAAGCAGCAGCAGCTATGACACCGTCAGGAACCAAAGCAGCTAAATTCGGAAACAACAAAGAGGCTGAGATATCACTTTTCACCGATGTAAGCTATGGCCAGTTAAGGAAGTCCAAGTAGATGCACGAAAGAAATGTACAGTCTTTCATCTTTTTTCCAAAGCTCTTGTAACTTTGCTCAAGTTAAAACGAGAGTTCATTCTTACCTTTTACTTCTTTGGTAGTGCTGTTTCTTACAGGCCACTGTTTTGGGCCATTGGGCATGTGCTCGGCAGCTGTGTTAAAAAACATATATACACTGATATACACAGACATCATTCCTTACAGATAGTATCCATGGTGTGCGATCAAACTCAGGTTATTAAATATACATTTAAAAAAGTCTGTGTTCATTTCCATAACTGATATTCTATGAAATTGAAGTGGTCTTGAAGACAGACACACTAAATCAACCTTTAAATATAGCCCGGGTTTCTACGGATTTCTGCTTCGTGCTGACAACTGCTCTCTCCTGCAGGCGTGTTTTTCTGCCTCTCCAATTCTGCCAGGGAGCAGACGAATGTGCAGCTCATCCAGCAGATCCTCGAGAAGGTGATGGACGCCCTGGGCAGCACCATCGGCCACATTGAGGCGTCCCCGCTGCAACACTCGCGCCGCCTCTCCCAGCTACTCCTGCTGCTTTCGCAGATCCGACACATTAGGTCAGACGTGCGTGCGGATATCCTCCTTGCCTCTCCCGTGTCTCTGAGATATGCAGAGTATGCACGACAATGGTGATGTCATCTTGACCTGCTTGACTAGTATTTATCAAGTGTCCGCTCCTGGTTTTTTTTTTAAGTGCGTGAGCTTCAAAGGAGCCACCACCATAGCAATGTGGAATTTACACCACTGGCTCAGGGCTGTAAACAAAAGATGGGCACCCCCTTGATGCTCATTTGAGGAGGTGATCACTTGGAATTTAATTTTATGAAGCCTATGTTTTGGGGGCTTTGAGATATATTACTGATTACGATGTCGACAATGTGTTTGGCCAATTTTGATATATATTTGTGTTTTTCAAAATTTTTTATATTGTTCGGTGGATTTCATGCTAAAACGAATATCCAGTATCCATTATTTAACTAGAAGATGACAATACAGGCCCACTGAGGCACAGGAAACATTGCCTCTTGCAAGGGTGGGCCAGCGTTTGACACTTGCACACACTGACTTTGCAATGTGTGTGTTGTTTACAGCAACAAGGGCATCGAGCATCTCAACAGCATGAAGCGTAAGAATGTGATCCCGCTGTACGACCTGCTCCTTGAGCTGCTGGACGCTCACAGCCTGCAGAATACTGGCTTACGGACGTCGCCCCCACCGCAAGATTTCAGGGCAACATCCAATGGGGACGGCGACGTGGCTGCGCAGCCGGGCGAGCAGGAGTACCAACCGTACGTTGCCGCGGATTTCAAGGCCTTCCACCAGCCCGAGTCGCGGGAGTTCCGGACGCATGCGGATAGGCCGTACCTTGGCGGTGGCCACGCCAACAGAGGGTCCGTCGCGACCGTCACAGAGCCTGAAGTTAGGCCGCAGCACGAGAGGGAGTTCAGGGTGCATACCCAGCGAGGATTCAGAGATCACGTGGAGAGGGAATTCATAACTCTGGGCAAAAGTACCGGCGCGTCGTCAGAGGCGGGAGGCCCCGTCACTTTCACGAGCAAGTCATTGATGTTTTAGTTAAGCGATTCAGAGCGTCTGTTTTCATGGGTGCAGAATTCCATTGTGGATAAATATTATCGTTGTTACCTCTGGATGGTGCGTGTCCATTGATGATTAATTGCAACGGGGGCATGTTATTTTTACAACCGGATTGCACAATCTGTGGAACGTCATTGTGAATCAAACGAGTGACCTTTGCACTCCACAAGTTTGCGGTGGCCATGGTGTGGCCGGTCATAAGAAGGCATGAGACTACGTGACGTGGCGACGATATCTACGGGCAAGCAGCGGTGCAGATTCTCCAAGTGCAACTCACGCGCTCGTGCTGGGCTGTGTTGTTCTGTCGATGGATCCGTGATCCGTGTTCCGTGGGCTCTAGAGATACCAGAATCAGAATAAGGTGGTCTGGTGATGGGACTTGGCACTACTTTCCAGTATTTATATCCAAATTTGAGAAAGTAATATTTTCAGCCAGAAAATACACATGCCATCGTATTTTATAATTTATTTTTACCTGGAATCTTTAATTAACTAAAACCAAACGTTTTTATTTGTATCTGATTATGAATGTACCATTGAATTAAATTATCTGCTGGCTTCTGTTTATTTTTTATTCAGATTATTAACAATGTGTACATTTGGACATTGTTAACCATCTGAACAGGCATTACATATAAAAAAAAAATTCACTGATTGTTTTTATATTCATGGGCTGGATATGATATTAAAACAAAAAGGCTGCACATATATATAGTATGTAAAAGTTGTTCATAAATGGCTATAAATTATTTTAATCAAGCACCAAATCACCCATTATAATAATAATGACAACTTTCGTCGCAACTTAATATGGCAAGTCATATCAAGAGCGCTGATCGATTTCATGAGATCTCAGAAGCTAAGCAGAGTTGAGCTTGCATATTGCATGGATGGATGACCACGGTACACAAACAGGTCTGAGACAATGTTGGCATGACACCTGCTGGGTGAAGAGCACGTCGGGTGACACTCGCCAACAGGACAGTTGTCTGAAAAATAAGTCATGGAGTTAAGCCAGCAATAGAGGTCGCCTGCATTTGTGATGGCCTGACGAGAATTAGAAATGCCCAAACATTCGGTGTGGGGCGATGCGCAGTCTTGATAGCAGGATTCTCAACACCCGTGTGAGCATGAGAGATTTTGGGATCCGGTTTGGATATAAGTCCTGGTACTCGCTATGTACTGCATGTGGCGTTCTGCCACACACATTGTTTACTTCAATCACACTTACTATATTAATGCTGTATTAATATTATCGTAATTATATTTTTTATTGTGGATTTTGCAGACTTTGTTAAAGTGCGGGACGTGAGTTGGCGCTGACTGAGCTATGACAATCAAAACGAGAGCACAGTGGGATGCTGCTTTGTGGACTCTTCATTTCCATTGCCATGAAAGTTCCTGAAACTTTCACCCTTGAGTTATGACTAGGAAATCATGTCGAAGCAGGGCATGTCATGGCCCTGGCATGTCTAGTAAAATTGTCAAGATTGCGTTAGTGTCTTCTGTAGATAGGAAATTAAAAGCAGTGACTGACTCTGTGACACTCTTGATCTGCACTATTGGACATCAGCCAGGGACATGCGTGATGCCGGACAAGATATAAAGTCTCTGGACTTTTCATGAGCAGGTCTTTAAGTTGGGTTCGTGATTGAAATAGCTATTCAGAAAACATAGTTGTATTAAAATACATGATTGTGGTTACACGTTGTGTTTGAGTGAAAAATGTTGCTCATTATCACTACAGTGTTGACTTTATGCCATACTTTTATATGGGATTGAAATTAATGCAGTGATTGTAATGGCCTTGTTCAGTGCGACGATAGTTTAGTGTATCTGTGGTGTATATTGTAGATCTGTGTTTCAGTAGTTGCAACCCGACACGACATTTTTATGAAAAAATGAGAATAGGTTTTACCCTTTCTGGCAATAAAAACAGGTGTTAAGATATTTAAACACCAAATATAAACCTTTTGCAAGCAATCAAGTCTGCATTAACCACGCGTGCTCGTGGTGAACATGCAAACAAACATGCTTTGATAATAAATGCATTGTCTTTGAAACTGATTAGTCTACATCACCGACGAGGGTAAAACCTATTCTTACTTTTTCATACTTTGATACTGACAAAAAGTCCCCATTTTGTAGCTTCTCACCCGGAGCTATAAATGCTCTGATAGTGGCATTGTCTTTGTGCTGTTCACCATTCGGCGTTCTCTGGTCTGACACTGGTGAGACTAGCCCAGCGGTCGGGAACCTATGGCTCGCGAGCCATATATGGCTCTTCCGGTGACGGCATATGGCTCCCAGACAATTTTGAGTTGAAAAAAATAAAAAAATAAAAAAATAAAAAATAAAATCAGTTTGAAACTGATTTTAAAATACTTGTGATATTGCTTAATAATACTGTGTCATTTTTAAGTAAACAAATTAGTTTTGAAGATAACATTTCTCGGGTCACGGGTCCCGTGACCAGAAGTCACATTAAAAGTAAGACACATTTAATTTATTATACGTTAAAAATACTATATGGCTCTCAATGAAATATATTTAGAAATATTTGGCTTTTATGGCTCTCCCAGTCAAAAAGGTTCCCGACCCCTGGACTAGGCCCTAAATAAGGCTCCTGTCTCTGGTGTAGGCCAAACCGTTTCAAACACAATGCCATATAGTATGTTTGCATGTTCACCACAAGTATGTGTGGTTAATGCGAAATTGATTCCTTGCTAAAGGTTTCTATCTGGTGTTTGAACATCTTAAAACCTGTTTTATTGCCATAAAGGGTAAAACCGAATGCTATTTTTTCATACTTTGATACTGCCAAAAAGGTCCCATTTTATACCACATTATTATTTTGCATTGCCATTTACGTTGAGCCTATTTTTATAATATGAACTCTATTACAAGTAATTGGGCATGCCTACTTCTGCAAAAGCCACACAAAGGTACCATAAATAAACTAATCCATGCAGCGATCAGCATCGTCTGACATGAGAGCACTCTACCTATAAGGGGCGATGTTTATTTTGAGAAGTGTGGAGATGCAAGTCATAGCAGTCCTGTCTCATTCTCTGTAACGTGATTGTTTTATAGAATTATAATTTATATTTACTGTTATCAAGAAACTCAACTTTATTTAAGAAATCATTTATGTGTTTGTGTCTGTGTAAGCTGACAATTTTCGGAATTTAATTGCAGAATTACATCTCATTCAAATGACCTACACGGTTTCACAAGGATATTGTGAAATTGTATTGAGCATATTTTGTCTTTGGTGTAACTAATGCATGAAGTTCTTATTAAGGGAACTAAAGGTCCGTCCTTGCATCTGTCCACGGATATTTTGTTATTTCATAAAAACTGAATGTCTCTAAACTAATCGCTGCAAATCTTACCATACCAATTACTAATTCCCAGATGAGTATTCTTGTTATTGATCCATCATATGTATGTAGTTATCTACATGTAACATATGTCTTTTTTAAGTTTTAAAATAATGAAATATAAATGGATATACATATCAATGAATTATATTGCATGCCAGCTTAGAACCCTCAGTAGTAGATCAGTGTGCTGCACTGGTGTGGTTGCCATACTGGAGTGCAATCCAGAGGTCACCGGATTGATCTCGCAGCGCGACATATTGAAACATTTTATACGTTTCTTAAATCCTCCTACCTCTGTCCACCCAGCAGTATAAATGGGTACTCCGTAGTTGATTGGCAGGTCGTGTGTGGCGGGGTAAAATGCGGGTACCTCCACCTCATCCAAGACATCTGGCCAGCGTGGAAGAGCAGGGCAAAAACACCCTCGAGAGAAGGGCTCTCCAGATCTGCCCCTAGTGGAGGCCCTTCTGCCAGCAGGGGTGTGAGCAAGCAATTGCAGGGCTGCACCTTTACTTTGTTGATGGTAAGATCACAAATGGCAAGAGTACTCTGTAGGTTATGGTAACAAAATGCTTTCTAAAGAGTCTTTATTTTTTGAAAGGCGGATAGATCACATTTCTGTCGGCATGTGATTGAATTCGTGAGTGTGTGCGTTTGCGTGCCTTCATGCATGCTTATTGCTTCGTAGCCCACCCTCTAACAGAATATAGGCTGCTTGATGATTCGTTTTGGTTCCTAGGTGAGGCCAAGTGATGATCCGGCCAAACTTGTGTTAAACCCCTCCACCACCTGACAAAGGCAAATCAATCTAATTGTCACGCGGTGCACAAGGGTTTTACGTGTCGGTCGTTGTTGCAGCTCACCGGTAAAGTTAAGACAATTCTCCAAACAAATTTAGCAATTAGATGTACAATGTTTAATTGGAAGTTGCATAAAATATCAGGACAAGATCCAGCAAGGATAAAAATTATGTAGTACTTCCTGGATTTTTTAAAATATTAATTGGTAATTTAGTTTGCATTAATTTTCCAGTGAGCTGAAACAAAATAGGTACATTGAAGGCTTGCATGCCTGGTGGAGGGTCTCAATGAGACAAATTTGGTCAGCTCATTCGGTGGCCTAACGAAAAAAAATTCGAATCATAATGTAGGCTGCGAGAGCTGACATGTTAGAAACTACCTTCATTGACCGGCATGCCAGCTTGTAAATGTCGGACTGTTTCCTTACATACATTGTATGTAAATTGCAATGCAATGCTTTTCCTACGTTCACAAGTTTTGTGTTTGACACCGCGGTGTGTGGATGGGCAGCTCTCAAGCCTCTGTATAAATAATTGCGTATGACAATCAAATGTATTACTGTTAGTATATTACTTGGCATTATAAATGCACCATGTTTTTACTATGATTTCAACATTTTCATACTTTTACTTCCTAGTAAGCATACCAAATTGATACGATCGCACCGGCCATAACACCTCCGATTATCACAGCTGGCTACGTACGGTGCAAAAGAAGTTCAACAAACATACATTTTGTTTTTATTTCCCTGTTGGCAACTTGAAATTGCGTAATACTCTAGTACCGCTACACCAATCGGTGAGCGGAGCCTCCTTTTTGTCGGTTGCGGTCACGCGTTGTACGGGCAGCACGATGAGCCCTGGTCTCGTAAGCTGTACCGGGGCCGCACGCCCCAAGCGTTCACGCGAACTCGCTGTGGGTTCACTCCGCTGTGGTTCCGCTGTTTCACTTTGGAAGCTTGTGCGCTGTGCGTTGAGAACCCTTGTCGGATGTGCAATACCCACAGCTGCAGTGGCCACCCGATAATCCCACGAGCCTCCCTTCGAGTCGTTGTTGATCAACGTGTAGGGGTCAATGCACGTAAATGGGCATCCATATATCAGTCTTAAGGTTTTTAATTGAAGAGCAAATGTTTTTGTTACAATGTTTTCTTTAAGAAACTGTGCTGGATTCAGTGGTGGTCCAATCATAGCACCCACCTGCTCCTCATTTGGAGTTGATGCTATGGCTGGTGATTTTACAGACTGCACGAGGTATGATTTGCTGCTCAGAGTGAGAGAGAGAGCTCATGTGTTGGCTCTGAGGGGGCAGCATCATCTTGTCTCTACCCCAGGCGAAGGTCTGCAAGTTTGGTGCTGGTCACAATTGCACTAAAGCAGAGTGGGATTGCACCATCGTTGGCCAGCGATTGTGTTTTCTGAGCACTCACAAATATAAAGAAGCCATGGGTAAATCCGATCGCAGCATTTCAGTTCTGTACCGTTGGCTCGCATTGGCGATGCCCCCACGGGTCTGCTGGAACACTTTCAGTCCAAGACTGCCCTCCTGTGGCCATGTACTGTTGTCAAAACCCATTGCCTCGGTGTAGGATGCCACAAGGTTCCAGGCAATGGTCGACAACATCTTCCTGTTGCTTCTTCATGATCCGTCTTCATGGCTACTACTCAGTCCCCATCCATCCAATCCATTCATCATCATCATCATAATGTGCTCTCATTAATTTTCCTTTCACTCAATTCAAGCATCACACATTCATCTGTACTATTGCTAATTATCTGTAAAGCGCCTTAGGCAAGGCGCTATTTAAATTACGATAAGATACATCAAATCCTTTTCTCAAAGATCGCGAAAAACCATCGCGATATCAAACCTCGGTCACACAAATTGCGGGTGTGTAAAGTGCGGTTTAGTGTTTTCTCGCGTTGCGCACAACAGCAGGTCTCTCTGTGAGAAGGTGGCCGCTTCGTGCCGGGGTCGGCTCCTCGGACGGGAGGGACTGGTCGGCCCTGTGTCGTGATGTGCACTCGCTTGCAAGTTGTTGTTATTTACCTTTGAAATTGTATTTTTTTTAGTGAAAAAAAAAAAAACTGGACAGCTGAAATGCGGTACATTCCACGATAAACCACGCGTTTTGTGACGAAGCTGTAAATGTGTCTCAATGAAAGTGAAATTTTTATTGTACAGGCATTGTAAGTCATTTGTATTGATTCAAAATATTTTATTTTTTATTATGCTCTAGTTATCTACTCTTCGTGAACGTGTTTGGCAATTAGCGTATCTTTGTAAACATGTTTGAAATAATGACTGATGTATACATATCGAATTGGAAGTGTGTTTGTTCGTGGCACTTGATGTTGTTCCGTTGTGTCGTTTGATAGCACTTTTGTACTGTGACCTACGCCGTCTGCACTGAGCTCCGCAAAGCTTCTGTCTACATGGCGCGCTTGTCTTTATTGCAGTGGCAACCCCGATGAGCTACAAAGTATTGCTATTATTAACTGTTTTATCAGTTTATATCCACACATAAAATATGTTACAGTCAACAATTGTCGTTTTCTATCCCTTGTGCTGATTCTGAATTCAATCGTAGGATTCTATGATGCTGTGGAACTCTCCAATCTTTTTTTGTGCTGTACCACGTGTCTTTGGATACGGTTTGCTGGGAGCTTTTTTTGTTTCAGAAGAAGCTCCCAGCACGTGGAGTAAAACGTCGGACATCATTCCGAACGACATGCAATTACGACCCGAACACACGTGGGAGATCCGGCCGATATGAAGGGTTTTTTTGTGCTTGTCAGCTCGGCACACTTTTCGCACTTGGTTCCAGGAGGATGAAAGAGAACCTCATCGACAACCCACTCCCAGCACAAACACTCGGCACGGTGTCTAACTAACTGGAGGAGATGGATGCGTGGGGGTGCGCAGGGCTTGGCGATGCTGCCTCTGTGCACCGATGTCTTGCAAGTGGCCTTGTATCCCAGTACTGTACGTTATTTACAAGAGCGAGGGCTTGCAGACTTGGCATCCATCGCAAAACATCATTAGGCAGCTTCACTGCACCACGGACCAGCCTTCTCCAACATACGGGGGGGGGGGATACAACAAATACGCCTCTTACGCCAGCATTGCTTGAAGCCCAAAGGCAACGGAGGGCCCTAACATTCCACTTTTACGGAGACACAATAAAGCGAATTTACAAATAATCAGTGTCATTTAATCAGCGTCAATTAGCGAGTGAGTATATGGATGTGGATAATTACGTTTTGCCAAGCATAGTACGTTCGGGGAATACGGTAATGAATGCTAACATGTCCAATATTTAAAGCTGCTTGGGTTTTTAAAATATACCTCAAAAGGGCAAAAAATGCAGTTCCACATTGACGATTCACAGCTGTTTTAATGAGAGAACCAATCGCTCATTAAAGCCGAATTGGCCATAACATCCTAATCCTGCGAGATCCTGAAAAAGAGTCTTGGGACTCGGTGTAGTGTTTCTGTATAAATGAATTACATAGTTATTTTCATTAACAAAAATAATAAATTACAGCCCTTTGTAAATCCACTTCTGGGTGAATGCCTTCCCAAGTCATGCCAGTTAATCAATTTGATTTACCATACTTCACCACGCTGGCCATTGTGGGTTAATGATGTTGGGTGCTCAAGACCGGTTCACATATCACTCGCCACTTTGTCGTGGCCGGAATCAAACTCAGGTTGGTAGCTAAATAGCCTAGTACACTAACCACTGTACCAGTGCATCACCCGTATGAATATCTTGTAATACAATAGAAATCCTGTATATTTTATTAAAATTGGTATCAGCTATACAAGGTGTTCATTCTTTAGTTTTATGCCTTTAACAGTTATGAGCTTTGCTTGGGGTTTAGCCCGACAGTTCTCTTTGCTGACAACGTGTCGTTTCGTGAGCGTTCTGGGTTTCCCTGTTTGATTTATGGCTTTGACTGTTACAGTTTCGCCTCGTCAAGAGCACGCTATCCGTTAATGATCACGAGCAGTTGAACATTATGGAATGTTAATTGCAGCATTGACATAAGACCCTATGCAAATCACAGTTATTGAAAACCACTGCAGTCGGTATTTTTTTTGGATCTGAGACAGCATCGTCAACAATCTGTGGGATTTTAGTCGAATCTGTCTGTGCGTTCCATGGAGTTATTCTCTTGGTATATTTGACTAAAGCAGTTAAACGTTTAGTCCGACACTGCTAGTCATTCGTTGTTGGTGTTAGGAGCGCACGTCCCCCCCCCAGAGTGATTAAATCAGCCAATCAGTCAACTGGACACATCTTTATACACATACATAATTACCCAATTACCAATATTAGTCTTCCTCAGTGCACTGCAGAAACAAATCACGTCACCAGATTATTTAAGTCTGCGTCTTCATTCAGACACGTTGATGTATTCTCGTCCTAGTGATGTCTTGCTCTCTCGTGGGTGGTAGCCAGCCTCAAGCTTGATTTTCATCCACTCACAGTCATCGTTGACAAATATTTCTGTCGCGAACGTTGTTAACAAATTGACACTTGACCAAGTGTCTTGGGCGGTTTGAGAAAAAAAAATATCCTCGTCTCGTTCTTTGAGCAGGTTTCGCAACTCGTGCATGCCAAGCTTTACGAGGTTATGCATGCAGTCTATAACGGACATACTACAAAGGGCCCAGTTTTACGTCCCGTGCCCTTGAGAGTGCCACAGTGATATTCGTGTCATTGTCGAGCGCGTGGGGTCTAGACCGTCCATGCCATGGTTCACACTACAGCCGGCCGTAACATGGCATCCAAAGTCTGACTCATCTCCATTGATATTCAAAGAGTAGATCAGGATGGTAGGCTGAGGGTTTAAGAACACGTAAAATTATTATTTGAAATATAGGTTCGACATTAAACACTCCACGTGCATGTGCTGTGCTCATGCAAGCGTGGCTGTTGTGCAGCAGCGATGTTAGCATCACCACATGTTCTGGCTGTATTGATTTTCCAAGCTGTTTTTTGTATATTCAATGTTCTTAGCTGCTGAGTTTAATCTCTCTACCCTGGGTTTTTTCTCCCTGCCCCACCTTGTTATCGAGTGAGCAATTTTACAGCACAGTGTGTTTGGAACGCCGTGTTACGCAACTGAATCGATGCAATTCCGAGAATCGTGAATGATGTCAGGACATGCTGTGCTGTGTCCGTGTTAGCTTTATGACGCATGCCTGCCCTCTGCTGAAAGTGCTCCAGCAAATCATCTTCTAATAACATTGTTATTATTACGACGAGTCTCAACGTCATCATCGGCATTGTTTCAACTTTGGTTTTAAATGCACTCGAAATGAACGTGGCGCACGTGGCCCTGTGCGAACACAAAATTCCAAACGTGGGATAATTATAGTAATGTGTAGCCCGTATGGCTGTAATGTAAATTAACCACAAATATAATTGTGAATGAAAGTGATAATGGCCATGGATTGGGCCCATAGGGTCATTGAGTGCACAGTAGGCCACACCACCAGTAGAGTAAACAATTGAGGGTACAGGGCACCGATTCAGATTCGGGTGGACGCTGTACAGGGGTTGAGCAGTGAGGTGGTGTGAATTGGGGTTGATTGCTGTGCATCTGGTCATAATTACAGATGCCAAATGCTCCTCAGAAGAACACTTTGAAAGAAAGAGTTGCAGTCACACAATCCTCTGGTGTCCCTTGGTGGTGGAGACATCTGATTCTCAGAAGGAGGGCAAAACACAACGCAGAGTATCCACTCAGCGCCTCCGAACTCATCTACTAATGTTTTTTTTGTACTTATTAACCGGCCTGTCCCCTCGTAACGAACACGGGAGGAGAGGGATAGTGCGGGCCGGTTGCAAATGCCAACCAAACTTAGCAACAACTGAAAATGAGTAACAAATCGTAGCAATCAAATGTGTGGGAAGATATGTAAATTTGCAATGCACTACATGGGCTCGGTGTTTCAGTGGTTATAGTGGTAAGTCTTGGGTGGGAGTCGATTTCGCCCATCACCCTCCTCCAGGGCAGAGCCCGCGTCCCCAAAGGCCGCTTCAGCTCCGCCCAAGTTCATGGTCCTTGGCCCGCATACGACGACATCGCTGCTGGGCCCCCATCCTTGGGGAGTTGGAGCCAGGCCTGCTCCAGGGTAGATTAAAATGAATGTCATTTTGTGGGGAAGTGAACAGCAATTGTCATAAAAGTAGACTTGCCCCAGCCATATAAATGTTGAGTTTCAACTACTGCTCTGGTCTGTAAAGAGAAGATTACAATTTCACAGTCATTTAAGGAAAGAGGTATTTGACTTTTGTATTTAAATGGCGACAGCAGTTTCTGCAACAGAGTAGTCGACCTGGCAGGTGATGTGTTGGTCTTGTGTTAACAGATAAGGCAGTGGAATCCGGGCGATTTTGTGTGTGTGTGGAGTGCATGCCCCTGAAAACTAGGCCTTGTATTAGTTCTGGCCTTTGTGCTGCTAGTGTGGGGAAACATGTGCCAATGATAGAGACCACAGCTTCCCAGAGTAAGCACGGCATTGCTTCCTCTGGGCTGGCGTAAGTGTTGTGTTCAGTGCCTTACTACTGCGTGTAGCTCCCAAAAGAGCAGTGCAAGAAATCGAGTCGGAGAGTTGATCCGTTTGTGTACAGCTATGGAATTCATTCAGCAAAATGTGTACAATTTCCTATGTTGTGAATAGACCGCTCTTTTGCAGTATGTTTTAATTTCAAACCCAACAACAAAAATAAATTAAATCACGACGTTTCGGAAGCAACACAGCAACACAAGCGTCCAAAACGTCGTGAATTAATTTATTTTCATTTTTTTTTATACCTACGTGACTTTACCGAAAGAACCAAAGAGTATGGATCATTGCAGTTACGAAAACTTCAGATCTAGATCCAACAATAAAGGTAAGCCTTTTTCATCATCAAATTAAACACAACAGTTTTAATGTGTCAATTAATTCCCAGCGTTGTGGAGAATATAAATAACAAAACGAATACATTTGCAGCGTGCCTTCTTCCCATAGGCGTCTCTCCACATAAACAAATAAGGTTGTTTACACATCCTATCAGCCACACGGCCTTCTGGGACACTCGTAATTTGTGTTGTGTATTATATTTTCATCAATCTAGGACCCATTTCATGATTTCAAACACGGATGGGCATGACAGTTCACCCAGCATTTGTTTAAGCAAGTCTGAATTCTGATGAGGCGCTGAATGTCAAAAAGCGGTCCAGAGTTTGGGGGCCGTCCATAAATGACGTCACGCACCTGGGGGGGGGGGGGTTCAGACATTTGTGACGATGTGTGACGAGGGGGGGGGGGGGTGAGAAATGTGACGTCACATCAAATTTCGCTACTTTAAATAAATATAGACAACACGTTTTTTTTTTTCTCCTACAACATCAGAGTGCAGCGCCACATTAAATACGCACTACAATGGCAATGGTTTAAAGCGATTTGAAGCATGTTTTATTTGGGGGGGGGGCAGAGCTTTGTGACGTCATATTTGAGGGGGGGTCTGACTCTTTGTGACGCCGTGTGACGAGGGGGGGGGGGGGTCAAAAATCGTCCAAAATCGCGTGACGTCATTTATGGACGGCCGCTTGCTTGTAAAAACCAATGATGCTGACATGCACTCCAGGAAGGCTGTGTGGGTGATGAAATGTTTAATAAAATGCCTTTATTTTTGAACATGGGAAACAAATATGGGAAGGATGCTTATCATGTATGTAGGTATTTTGTTTGTAATGTGACTGAATTTCAATATCGGTTCATGTGGGCAGGTTGAAAAAGCATTTTCCATACACGTATAGCGTTCTAAAAATGAGCATGAAGAGACAGGGGGCAGATGATTGAACCTTTGGACCATTTCCCACTTTTATGCCAAAGCTGAAAATCAGAACGACACCACAGATTGCGATTTGCCATGGTATAGCAAGCCCCACATGCACCCCCTTCATTTAAAAAAATGTGCAGATGTTCAGATTATGTGTGAGTAACCGCTTGTGAGTGCTTGTGTATCTGTGAAAATCGTCACATAAAATAGGAGACAACTAAGTGCTAAGTTCATCAGAAAATAACTTCACTGGATGTACTGATTTATACCTGCGGTGTGAAGACAGGTGAAATCGATAAATAGGTACTGCAAAATAACCAACTTTTCTCACATGTTTTGATCACAGGCCCAAAGGCCCACAATGTCACGCGGACAGCAACTAACAGCATACAGTCGTAAAAGGTAAGAACACGTTTCTTAAATTGAGCTTGGGACAGAAGGTGGGACGGATTTCCAAAGTGGAGCAGTGTGAGGAACGAAGGGTAAAGAAAAGTGTTGTGACGTGCAGTGTGGTGAGTGGGTGGGTGAGTGGGTGGGTGTGTTGTGAGCTGCAGTGTGGTGAGTGGGTGGGTGAGTGGGTGGGTGAGTGTGTTGTGAGCTGCAGTGTGGTGAGTGGGTGGGTGGGTGAGTGGGTGTGTTGTGAGCTGCAGTGTGGTGAGTGGGTGGGTGAGTGGGTGGGTGAGTGTGTTGTGAGCTGCAGTGTGGTGAGTGGGTGGGTGGGTGAGTGGGTGGATGAGTGTGTTTGTGAGCTGCAGTGTGGTGAGTGGGTGGGTGAGTGGGTGGGTGAGTGAGTGTGTTGTGAGCTGCAGTGTGGTGAGTGGGTGGGTGGGTGAGTGGGTGGATGAGTGTGTTTGTGAGCTGCAGTGTGGTGAGTGGGTGGGTGAGTGGGTGGGTGGGTGAGTGTGTTGTGAGCTGCAGTGTGGTGAGTGGGTGGGTGGGTGAGTGGGTGAATGAGTGTGTTTGTGAGCTGCAGTGTGGTGAGTGGGTGGGTGAGTTGGTGGGTGAGTGAGTGGGTGAGTGTGTTGTGAGCTGCAGTGTGGTGAGTGGGTGGGTGGGTGGGTGAGTGGGTGGATGAGTGTGTTTGTGAGCTGCAGTGTGGTGAGTGGGTGGGTGAGTGGGTGGGTGAGTGTGTTGTGAGTTGCAGTGTGGTGAGTAAGTGAGTGGGTGTGTTGTGAGCTGCAGTGTGGTGAGGGGGTGGGTGAGTGAGTGGGTGGGTGAGTGAGTGGGTGAGTGTGTTGTGAGCTGCAGTGTGGCGAGTGGGTGGGTGAGTGAGTGGGTGAGTGGTTGGGTGGGTGAGTGGGTAAGTGTGTTGTGAGTTGCAGTGTGGTGAGTGGGTGGGTGAGTGAGTGGGTGAGTGGTTGGGTGGGTGAGTGGGTAAGTGTGTTGTGAGTTGCAGTGTGGCGAGTGGGTGGGTGAGTGAGTGGGTGAGTGGTTGGGTGGGTGAGTGGGTAAGTGTGTTGTGAGTTGCAGTGTGGTGAGTGGGTGGGTGAGTGAGTGGGTGAGCGAGTGGGTGAGTGTGTTGTGACGTGCAGTGTGGTGAGTGGGTGGGTGAGTGTGTTGTGAGCTGCAGTGTGGTGAGTGGGTGGGTGAGTGTTTGTGAGCTGCAGTTTGGTGAGTGGGTGGGTGAGTGGGTGGGTGAGTGGGTGGGTGGGTGAGTGGGTGAGTGTGTTGTTGGCTGCGGTTTGGTGAGTGGGTGGGTGAGTGGGTGGATGAGTGTGTTCTTGGCTGCGGTGTGGTGAGTGGGTGAGTGAGTGGGTGAGTGTGTTGTGAGCTGCAGTGTGGTGAGTGGGTGGGTGAGTGGGTGTGTGAGTGTGTTGTGAGCTGCAGTGTGGTGAGTGGGTGAGTGAGTGGGTGAGTGTGTTGTGAGCTGCAGTGTGGTGAGTGGATGGGTGAGTGGGTGTGTGAGTGTGTTGTGAGCTGCAGTGGGGTGAGTGGGTGGGTGAGTGGATGTGTGAGTGTGTTGTGAGCTGCAGTGTGGTGAGTAAGTGGGTGTGTGAGTGTGTTGTGATCTGCAGTGTGGTGAGTGGGTGAGTGAGCTGGGTGTGTGAGTGTGTTGTGAGATGCAGTGGGGTGAGTGGGTGAGTGTGTTGTGAGCTGCAGGGTGGTGAGTGGGTGGGTGAGTGAGCTGCAGTGGGGTGAGTGGGTGAGTGTGTTTGTAAGCTGCAGTGTGGCGGTAGAACACCGGGTGGATGAGATAAAATAGTCCTCCACACGGGTGAAAGAATCAAGGAGTGAAATTCACGGGAAACGGTCACCATGGCAGTAGCGATAGCAGAGTGCGAGGTGACTGACCACCGGTTAGTGGTTAGCCAGTAACTGGAGTGAATGGGTGAGTGCTGAATGATCAATCACCCCGACTGCTTAGTTTAACACGTAGGCATTCGCGACTAATATTATGAAGTTAATTTAGGTAAAAAGTGGGTTGGTTGATCATGGTAAATATCAAATATAACCAGCCGGTGATTGTGTTAAACCAATCCTTTTTTTGCAGGAATGCAAATTATTTAAATAAAAACACTTCAAAAGCAATTCCGTAATAATGTGACCTTGGTTTTGCATATTTATGAAGCGCTTTGAGTCGAGTAATGATAGCACTGGTCATTGACTTTCAACGTGCACATAAACAGTGCAATCTTGATCTTTACGGTATTTGAGCAACATCCGCGTGCTAAAGTGGTGTGACGTGGTGGGCCCTGTATATTGCAAGTCACTTCGAGTTTATCATCAACATCATCAGCCATGAACACGAACAGCCGGATGATGATCTCACCAAGCCGTTGTCAGCTCGATGCTGCTGCGAAGTTACATTTCAGCTCGTGCCTGCACACCAGCTGATTCCATTGCCCCATCCCAGTGTTGGACTTCCTTTCGGGCAAGTTTCCTCCCTTGGCTGCCACTCTATCTTTAGTCTCGTTCAGTGGTCATGTGTGAAATAAAAAATTATGTTAGGCAGGAACGTTGATGAAGTTCATGATTCTCTTTTTTCTTTTTTTACCTCGCTGTGACTGTTAGTGCCACGCGTGGCTGCAGGAGTACCATGGCTGACGTGAATCCATTGCTTGACCATCGTAAAAATCTTGGTTGGGACAAGGTACCTGAATCCATTAAGTATCAACAACAACATTTAATCGCGCATACTATTAAATGATGAAATGTCGTTGGTGAGCTAAAACTGAACACGTGCATCAATGACACTGGGACCTTTAAAGGAAATAAAACCCAAGAGGCGTCGTTTGGGGCATTGCCACAAATATATTTCAGATTTTCCTTTTAAAGTGTTCAGTTTTTGTCGTGTGTAATTGTGCACATTAACTTGTAAGCTAAGGTTGAACATGATTGAATGGCAAACATCCTAAGCTATAATTAACTTGTAACTAAAAACATTTGCAATTAAGCTAAAGTATGAATCCATTATTTATTTCCATCACGCACATTGTATATACGGTACAAGGATCATGATGCCCACATACTCAAGGAAGGCATATTCTTAACAATCTCTAACGTATGACAAATGGAAGACACTTTAACTCTTCCTCAGGCAAATTGAAGGAATTATGAACTTTGTGTGGCAAATTAGATTTTAAGATTGTTCATCACGATTGCACGCGTAGCCAGTGTCTTGCATTATGCATTTTTTATTTCTATAATTTAAGCGTTTATGTGGTAGATGGGCAACGGAAAAGAAATCTGTTTTAATGGAAGAAATATCAATTTTAGTAGCAGATGATGATTTAAAATAGTTCTTTGTTGTGGCATGCGCGGCGAGTTTTGAAGCGGACAATCTGCATCAGGCCGAGAGCTCTGCTCGCAGTGCTCATTGCTGGTGGTCATTCTATTTGTTTTCTGGCCTGCGCTTCTCTCTTGTGATGGATTTGTCATCATATTACACTTTTTGGCTCGCATACTTTTTTAATTGTCACGATTGATTTGTATCTGTAGCTTAAAATGTACTTTGCAGCTTCTGGCTTCATCAGGAGAAGACCTAATATTAACTTTTATGGCCAATGAGGATCTAAGTGGCTGAGAGAAAGAGTACAACAAGAAGCTTATTGTGTTGTGAAGGTGTTTCCATGTTTACGGCGCAATAAGCTGCGAGCTGCAATTCTCGTGCATTTCTACCGCAGTGACACCCGTCGGTGTTGAACCGCCCATACGGAAACAACGACTATCCTCCCATCGCAATCGGAGAACGTGGTCAGACTGCGAGGTCACCGGAGCCTGCCGGCCGGACCATGGGTCGCTACTCGGGGAGGTCGTGCCGGCTGATCTGCATGCTGTGCTTGACGTCGGTCTTCTTCGTCACGGAGCTCGTGAGCGGCTACGTGGGAAACTCGCTGGCTCTCGTGGCCGACTCGTTCAACATGCTGTCGGACGCCCTCTCGCTCACCTCGGGCCTCGCGTCGGCGAGGCTGGCGCGATGGCCTGCCACTTCGAGGCACACCTACGGGCTGGTGCGCGGCGAGGTGGTGAGCGCCCTGGCCACTGCCTCGTTCCTCGTGGCGCTGTCCCTATCAGTGGCGGTGCAGGCGCTCAAGGCCCTGTCCCAACCGGACGTCATCGACAACCCCAAGCTGGTGCTCATCGTCGGGGCGCTGGGGCTCTCGGTGAACTTGACGGGCTTGATGCTCTTCCAAGATTGCTTCTCGTGCAGCCGGCTGTGCGCGAGGTTCAACGCCGCAGAGGTTACCGACGATCGCAAGCCGAGAACGGGTGACAAGTCAACGGAAATATATTCCACGCTTTTCATCGTTAAACGCTTACACGTACTCATGTTAATAACATTCAAGAAGGCCTTACTTAATCTTCACACAATTTTCAGCAGCATCCTGCATTGAGATGTTTGGACAATTTCACTTAAGAGTGTCTTGTGTGTTGGAGGGAACCAGGGTAGCCGGACAAAACCCTCGTGGATGATGGGACAATACTGAAAGGTCTGTACAAATGGATTCAATAATTGATTTGTAGTGTGTGTACTGCCATGTGGCGGCCTCAGCTCGTGTGATTGAAAGTTTCACAACTTTGCGAAGCACCCAAAGTGCTGGAGTGCAGGCGCTTAGCTCCTAACCCTCTAACCTTCCCCCGACACCCACGACACGTCTTATACAACTATTACTATAATCACCCACTACAAGTGTTATATAACTATTACTGTATTCATACAACTATTACTATAATCATGTTACTCATAACGCATCAGCTGAAAGATCATTGATGCTGACATTGAGTAGGGCTGAATGTGTGACATATGAAGATGGCCGGTTGCTTAATGCAGCTTAAGTGAAGAAAAATAATTGCACTGATTTATCGATGAAACGAGAGATAAATTTACTCTTTGCTTCTTTCGGAACAGTCACGTAGAAAGAAAATAAATTAAATAATACGACGTTTCGATCGCAACACAAGCAACCGTCATCAGGTAGAAAACAAACCTAGTGAACTTAGAAATGTAACGCAATACAACACAGAGAGCCGGCCAACGCAACAGTCAGCACCTCACCTGGTTGATTACGTTCTTCCAAAGATTGCTAAATGAGTCGATGTTGTGTCTTTCTCTCTGTGTCTCTGTGTTGTCTCTCTCTCTGCTTGTGTGTCTGTCTGTGTGTCCCCGTGTCTGTGTTTTGTCTCTCTCTCAAATTTAGCAATCTTTGGAAGAACGTAATCAACCAGGTGAGGTGCTGACTGTTGTGTTGGCCGACTCTCTGTGTTGTAAGTTCACTAGGTTTGTTTTCTACATGATGATGGTTGCTTATGTTGTGATCAAAACGTCATATTATTAAAACAAATTATTTATACGTGACTTTACTGAAAGGACCAAAGAGTTATTCCTGCAGTCACGAAAGCTTCAAATCAAGTTTGAGAGATAAATTTAACTTCACTTCTTTTATCCAACCAGAGGAACGACTAATTTTCACATCAGGAAAGTATAGGCTGTGGTACGTGTGCAAAACTTGAATATAAAGTGAACATTTGGCTACATAACAATTCTCACGCAAGTTTAATACCTATGCTTAATATTTATAATTTGAAACTCTCTCATTCACAGGAGAAGAAGAAATGGGAGCCTCCGTTAAAAGGTCCAAAGAAAATGCCATTAATATCCGAGGTAATTGAACCATGCATCTGAATGCCAGAGTTCTGGCATTCTTAGTCTCATTTCCAAGCTGAATTAGGACACATTTTACGATGTCAATCTCTTGCTTAATGGTAAAGTAAATATACATCTATTTGCTTCCTGTATATACAGACGGGGTTGACCAACGGTGCAGTGCTTTGCGTGGACAGCGAGTTCTATAATTGGCTACAGCTAACGTCAGTGGCGAACGGTATCTGAACCCGTTCTGGACACTCCCTCCATCAGCCCACACTGACCGGGCTCTCATTTCTGTCATTCGGAAAACCCATCGCCACTGAAACATCAGTGCAGGTGACGAACAGAGAATTAACAGCATGCAACGACGTGCATTGTGTGTGTAAAAGTTATTGTCCTCGGCCAGACCACCGGCTCAAAAGAACTGAATGCCAAGAAATGTGACAAATTGAGCTGCCGGTGTGGATCGGGCCGGAGCTTGCGTACGCATGGTGCACACGTCCCCGACACAGTGAAGTGCAGTCCGATAGCTCCCACGACGCGCGTGACACGGTGAGGCCGTCGTCCAGCAGCGGAGTGACGCGAGCGGCCCATGTGGGTTGTCGTCGTCACCCAGGGGTGCTGCTCCACACGCTGGGGGATGCGCTCGGCTCCGTCACCGTGGTCATCACCGCCATCGTCTTCAACGTGAGGCCCATAACCAGCAAGGAGCAGTGCAACTGGCAGTGCTACATCGACCCAGCCCTCACCATCGCCATGACCCTCATCATCATCACCTCCGCGGTGCGTCTCATACGGGAGGCGGCCGTGATTCTGCTGCAGATCGTGCCTCCGGACATTCTCATCAAGGATATCGGTGAGCGTTTCTCTTCTCTCGCATGAAGCCGGCCCAGCGGCAGAGTGAGCGAGTGGCTTGCAGCAAAAAGAGAACAATTTTGTCGAAAAGTCAGCAGTGGTTCTGTGTTTAGACTAGCACCCGGAGATCGCTTTCACGTTTTGATTCGGCTGCTTGCTGAGACCCTTATCCATGCCATCATCTCATGCCAACTCAACTACTGCAACTCTCTCACCCCTCCACTCCCCTCCACACACTATCCTACCTCTCGCCTCTCATCTCACTCCACTCCCCTCCACGAACTCTCCTGCCTCTCTATTCATCTCGCTCCCCTCAACGCACTCTCTGCTCCAGCAACTCAGGATTCCTGTTGAAACTCCCAGTCAAGCATTGCTCCATGGTGAACAATGGCAATAGCTGTGGATTGATCGTGGCCAATTATGGCGGTGAAGGTAGTGATACTGGAGAAAAGCCAAGCAGATGAATGGTGCTTGTACCTGCGTTGGTTTTAACCAAGGGGGCCGTCCATAAATGACGTCACGCACCTTGGGGGGGGGGGGGTCAGATATTTTTTGACGATGTGTGACGAGGGGGGGGGGGGTTTAGAAATGTGACGTCACATCAAAATGCGCAACTTTAAATAAATATAGACAACACGTTCTACTTAATTAAATACACTTTTTGATAAAAAAAAATTATCCTACAACATCAGAGTGCAGCGCCACATTAAATAAGTACTACAATGACAATAGTTTAAAGCGACGTGAAGCATGTTTAATTTTGGAGGGGAGGGCAGACCTTTGTGACGTCATATTTGAGGTGTGGGTCTGACTTTTTGTGACGCCATGTGACGATGGGGGGGGGGGGGGTCAAAAATCGTCCAAAATCGCGTGACGTCATTTATGGACGGCCCCAAGGGCCTTCACTTCAGTGGCCCTGTGGGCGGGCACGCGGCACGCCATGCCGCAGACATGCTCCCAGCCGCGCCATCACGGCGTACATTTGCGTGTTTAACTAATCGATAATTGCTGCGTAGGTTGTCTTGGTTGTGCTGCTGTGTAGCTCTGCCATGTTTTATTCAGGTTGTACAGAATATTCATCTTCTTGGTTCTTTCGGTAAAGTCACGTAGAAGGGAAGTAATAAAATAATAAAAATAAAACATAATTAAATAATTCTCACGACGTTTCGGCCACAACGCAAGCAGCCGTCCTCAGGTGAAAACCAGGTCTGTCGGGGAGACAGCGTCTGAATGAAACAGCACACGAGCTTGGAGCATATATAAAAGCTGGGTTATGAGGGGGGGAAAGGGCGCTTTGACAAAAGAATTTGCATATGTACAGAATATTGTTCAGCGTGGTGTCTGACATTTCACTCCATATGGTGCTTCGAAGCTTCTTCAGGAACTCATCACTTCCTATAGACCCTATCCTGCTCTACGCATTTAGGAGCTTCTCCAGGAAGTCCATTCTAAGATCCTTAAGCTGTCAGCTCATGGAGCGAAACGTGGAGTGAACACGAAGGAACATAAACCATCACACAAAATCCGGTCATCCTCTCAGCGGCTTTTGGATAACTATCAAACAAAGAAGGTTACTGCATCGCGCACTGTCAGATGTGTTTCTGCGGCCGTCTGGAATGCTCTTCCGATATTGGGAAGCCGCTGGAGCTATGCACTTTTAAATGTAGATATAAAACGAATTTCTTTCGAACTGACTTTTGTTTTTTGTTTTTTTTGTCCTTCCCCTGCACCGCCGAATAGCATGGTTGGCTACGTACGGTGTGAAAGACTTTCAATATACATACAAAAATCGAACATTGTGCCAAACAACACACCTCACAACTCACACATGGGGTGGCCAACTTTTCCACTGTAGACCAAACCTGGACATAATCTCAGTCAGCCGAGGTCTATTATCAAAACAGTGAAGTAAACTGGATAGATCTTCTTGGTTCTTTCGGTAAAGTCACGTAGAATGGAAGTAATAAAATAATAAAAATAAAACATAATAAAATATGTTTTCTTTTTATACGTGACTTTACCGAAAGAATAAAGAAGATGAATCCCTGCAGTCACGAAAGCTTTAAATAGAAAACTGGATAGAGTTCAACATAATGCCGTTTCCATGACTCGGTACAAATCAATTGCTGCTGCCACCCAAACACACATGCCAATTCCTGAGACAAACCCGGAGAGGTGAAAATCCAAACGCAAATCGATGCGCGATGTCAGTTATTCACTTCCTCGTTCATTCGATCTGGCACGTGTATGTGTGTGCGTCTTTGTTTTTTTGGATGGGGGTTGCAGAGCAGAAGCTGAGTGGGATTCCAGGCGTCCAATCCATCCACCGCCTGCATGTCTGGCGGCTGACGGCCGGCCGGGACGTGGCCAGCGTTCACATCAAGTGCGCGGGGATGTCCGACTACGCCACGGCAGGCCTCCACATCCACGACCTGCTGCAGCTGGAGGGCATCGACGACATCACCGTGCAGCCCGAGTTTGCGCTGCCGCGTCACGGCGACTGCGAGTTTCCCTTCCCCGTGGCGGACGACTGCAATGAACGGGGGGCCTGCAGCGTGCCCGAGAAGGACGAGTGGAGCGCCGCGACCCCGGTCACTGAGAAGGCCGGAGGCGAGCGGCTTGGGGTCACGCAGAATGGAGCGGACGCACAATGTGGAGTGCACGTCGTCACGAGGAGCTCCAGGTTGTGATTAGTTGCTTGAATGAGCAGAAAGAGTTTTTTTTTGTAAATGGGTTTGTCTCTCTGTCATTTTCATTATTGTCAGAGCTGGCCTCAGCATACGTGGCGCCGAGGGCAGACAACAATTGTAGTCGAGCCAATTGGCGCCCCTCACGGCGCTGTGCCCGGGTCATCCATCCACAAGGTCGGCCCTCTCATAAAGTTGATTGAGGGCCAGCTTGGTTGAAGTGAGGTCTGTTTTACTGTTTTGCTGCCTTGCCACTGGCTGCTGAGTGATACTAGAATTCGTGACTTTTATGAGAGCAGGCAATTGTAAAACAATTGGACCTTGCTAGCGCCACCTCGCTTGAGAGGATGAGATCCCCCATCCATGTCTCTGCCACCCAGTGACTCCGCAGTCAAATCGCTAACCAGTTGCCTGCAACCTATGGGTTGAATGCAGTTAAAAAGTGTGGGACAAATGGCTGAGTCTCAGAAAAAAGACAACCACGTCCTTCTCCTTCATCGTGTGATGCCTTTGATGGAGGCTGCGTTTCTGCCACTTGTGTTTCAAAGCCGATGTCCACACGCCACTACGTTGATTGAGTTGATGTTCTCACGCTTGGGTGACCACTTTCAGTGGGTTCATATCAGGGAGGGGGCATTTTTGACCCATGGTGACCAGGGATGGGGGGTTGTTTATTCTTAATCCTTAACAAGGTTGCAAAACTGTATAATTGTTACAGTAATATCCATAATGAAAAATTGTAAATATTTTTTTATATTTTGGCTAATTTAAGTGGCACTCTGGAGATATACAGTACATTATGTACGTATTACAATAAACAACCAAGGTTCTCAAGAAATATTAAGAACCTTCAATTGTATTATCTTGCGAAGAAATATATATATTTTTAAAGGATTTCGTTGGAATCAACTTCACACTTAACAGCTGTGATGTAACACTGTACAGGACATCTCTAAATTGCAGCCATACACATTGTTACATATCAAATGTCAAATAAAAGATTGATACATTATTGAGGCGCATCGATTCATCTAGATGATTCCTGAAACTCATGACGCATGCATCGAATCGCGTCGCGTTCGTGTTATGGGGTTCCTTGTCACTGCAGCCCAGAGGTCGCAAACGAGTTTTGATTCCTTACCCGTACCCGGCCGCACCAAGGTCGCAAACGGGTACTCGTACCCGGCCGTACCCGTACCCTACCCGTACCCGGCCGGGTATCGGGTAGGGTACGGGTATCGGGTACCTGATTGTGACCTCTGGGATGAAGCCATGTTGCAGGCGCGGGTGGGTTGATTCTAGGAACTTGAATTGTGAGAAGAGACAAGACGTTGGGAAATGAGTGAAAAACAGTTACTCATCAGTGACTCACGGCCTACCCGTACCCGGCCGCACCAGGGTCGCAAACGGCTACCCGTACCCAGCCGGGTACCCAGCCGGGTACGGGTAGCCGAGTATCGGGTAGGGTACGGGTATCGGGTACCCGGTTGCGACCTCTGCTGCAGCCACGAGAGGCGCCACCATTGATCACGACGAAGATAAAGAATAGCGTCGTGACGTTGAATCGTGACGATTAATGAAAAAATGTACAGCTCTATGACAATGCACGGCTGGATGAAGGCCTCTCCACCCCGTCGGCCACGAGGGTTGATTGGCCATACTTCAGCACGCTGGTAAGTGCGGGTTGCTGAATTGGTGACCCCAGCACGGGTTCAACACATTACTGATGTTGGCCGTGATCGGGAATCAAACCCAGATGGCCGGGTTGATGTCGCAGACCGCGAACAACTTGAGCCACCGCCCCACTTCTTCAAATAGATCGGGTGATTTTAGAATTCAGGGGTCAGCATCTTGCGTCTGCTCCGCCACCATAATCTCGCCGTGCTTCAAGGAGGGCGTTCGCTGCCTTGCGTCGTTTTTTTGGGAAATCCGATTCAAAGTCTGGCGAGACAGCTGTTGATCAGTTGCATTGCGCCTCCTACCGGCGGGTCCTCTTGCAGCCACATCACATCCACGCCATCGTGACTCACGCCCGGGCGGTGACAGCAGCGATCGTTGGGGCACGCGTCTGTACGGGGTGGGGAGGGGGCTCCTCATCCAGCAGTGGATTGACAAAGGGCTGTACATATATCAAAGAAAAAATAACAACATGTTGTTTCTCTTTGGTTCTTTCGGTAAAGTCACGTATAAAGATAAAATAATAAATTAAATACTAGCATACGACGTTTCGATTGCAACACAAGCAATCATCATCAGGTATAAATGAAATAGAAACACAAATCTAGATGATGATTGCTTGTGTTGCAATCGAAACGTCGTATGCTATTATTTAATTTATTATTTTATCTTTATACGTGACTTTACCGAAAGAACCAAAGAGTATTTTGTTATTTCTTTGAACCTATCTACGTGACTTTACCGAAAGACCCAGAGAAAAATGAAAGACCCAAAGAATATGAATTCCTGCAGTCACGAAAGCTTTAAGGGTTGTACATTATTGATGTTATTTTCATGAAAATTACTTCCAGATTTATTAAGGTTACACGGAGAGAGTATCGCATTGATCATGGCTGATTATGACAGCAATCACGATCGGAGATGCAATTGTAGTTCATACCAAACAATGGTGCGTAAGAGAATAACAAAACACGCAATCTCTTCAAACTGCAATGTTGACAACATTTGAATTTGCCTCGTGCCACATCGTGGATGATCTCGCCATGAGCTATCAGAAGCTAAGCAGTGTTGAGCCTGGTGAGTGCTCTGTGAGTGTTACCCCTTCAGATGTGTCGTGGCTAATCTCCAGTTTCTCTGTTTTCCTCCCACATGCGAAACTCTCACTCATGGAACTGACCAAAATCCCAGCGTAGGACATTACTGAATAATAGGTTTGATACTCGAGACTTTCCTGTGTAAATGTCATTATAATATTTATTAAACTTAGGTAATCGAACGTGTGCTCAAAACACAATAATATCACCACGGAAGTTACAGAGCTATAAAGAAGGAGCAACAATCAATGGACAAAAGCAGTGAACGGTCACTCAAGATAAGGTGAGGGTTTGTATTGATCACTAAAACACAGAGCCAGGACGCGTTCATCCAGCAGTGGTTGTAAAACTGTCAACTCATTCATCAACTTACAGTGCCGGCCCTCTTGTATAGAAAACACAGGACATGTCTGAAACTCGCCGAACACTGCGCATGGAACAATGCATTTTTTTGACCTCCACAAAGTTAACCCACCTTGGGATATTAGCAGTACCGCGCAGGGCGTCCAATAATCTACGCACACACCCTGCTACACTTGGTCGACAAATCGTTCCCAAAATAGCCTCTACATTTTTTATATATTATAGGGACTACCATTACCCAATGAAACATCGCTATAGTTGGTAAATACAAAGTGGACCTGTAAGACCAATGGCCACCAATGTACATGTTCAGCTCTTTTTTTGTGAATCCGCTGTTGGATGACGGCTTCCTCACTCTGCACGGGTCGTGGCGGTACTTTGACCATACTTCACCACGCCGGTCAGTGCAGGTGGTACTGGTTGGAACCTCCTGGTTACCACCAGCCCACAGGGGATTATTGTGTCCGTCCATCCGTTGTGCAGGGAGGGGCTGGGTGGGGAGGGAGGGGCTTGGTGGGGAGGGGAGGGTGGGGAGGGGCTGGGTGGGGAGGGTGGGGAGGGGCTGGGTGGGGAGGGTGGGGCTGGGTGGGAGGGGTGGGGCTGGGTGGGGAGGGGCTGGTCACCCCGTGGTGCCCTTATAAAACTCAACGTTTAACCTACTCACGCCGGCTTGTGCCCGCCCTCACAGTCGGGCATATTTACGGAATACACCACGCCGTCGTTGACCCTGGCCATTGACCGAGCAACCCAACATTCCTACCAGCTCCCTCCGCAGGAATGTGTTTTAAGCAGGGAGATTAAACATGGGACCGTAGTACAGTATAACAATGGGGTTTTCCGAACTGCCCTCTGGCTGACAATGCAGCCTATGACCAAATCAGCCAGAATGCGGCCGAACGCATTGTTTTCAACATGAAACATTTCACCTGGATTGTATGTACGTTTAACTTTTTTCGCACCATACGTAACCAACCGTGCTAATCGGAGGTGCGGATAAACTGAAAGTTATTCTTTTAAACTATAAACTATGTTTATTTTATACGATAAAATAAAGTTGCATCTAACGGAAAACCCCAGGTTGTCAAGCGACACATGCAGAGCGAACACGAATGACACAGTTCTTGGAAGTTAAGCAGGTTCAAGCCTGGATAGTGCTCGGAAGGTGACATAGGTGGTATAGGCTGCTGTCAGGGCCTGCTTTGTGCATGTTCATTCATTATTAGTTGCTTTAAAAAAATCGACTAATATTCGTGACACACCCCAGACAGGCAAGAAATTGTAAAACGACTTTGTGCCACTCGTAAAGTCATAAATGACCCTCTGAAGCTCACGTTTGCGTTGGTTCCCACCTCCTACATCGTTCTAACGCCACACGTGCCAGTAAACACCCTCTTAGACGCAGAGATTTAAAAAATTCCAACCCAGAAAAAACTGAGCCCAGTCCAGGTTTCACATGGACAGCGCTGCTGCTGCTTCTGCTGCTGCTTCTGCTTTTGCTGCTGCTGCTCCTGCTGCTGCTTCTGCTGCTGCTTCTGCTGCTGCTGCTCCTGCTGCTGCTCCTGCTGTTGCTCCTGCTGCTGCTGCTTCTGCTGCTGCTGCTTCTGCTGCTGCTGCTCCTGCTGCTGCTCCTGCTGCTGCTGCTCCTGCTGCTGCTGCTCCTGCTGCTGCTTCTGCTGCTGCTTCTGCTGCTCTGAGTGTCGAGGAGTGGGGCCAAGGCGCGTGGACGTGGATGCTCGTGCTCCTCACCGTGTGACCCGCTTTGTTCTTCTGCGCTGGCGGAGCCGATTACGTTTACCGACCGCGGTCCGTGGCTGCGTAATGGCTCGTGCTCGGTGACCTCGGTCAGCCCACCGCGTGCGTGTGCTTGCGGTTGGTGGCCGGTGGGTGAGGCGACTGACAGAGTGGCAGCCAAGGGTGGATTGAGCGATGAGACTCAATAGTGGTCGAATGAATCGTAGAGCCCCGATATGAAAATTGCAGGACCTGACTGTTTTGCGTGTGGCGATCGAACGACATGTTCTGGTCGAGTATGGTGCCGAGGCTCTTTAGATGAGTAGAAAACTGAATCCTGAAGTCCGCGACCGCCACACCTGATCCTGCCAACAAATGTTTCCGCAAAAATGTTTTCGTTTCAGGTCTACGTAACAGTTAGTGGCGATGTGAATGGTGACACGTGCAGGATGTATCTCTCTTCCTGGTACTCTCCTCAAAGTTGTGACAATACCTTTGTAGTTTTCGTAATGGTATGGCGGTGGTGGTGGTGATTATAATGGTATTCACCGATGAAGATGTGTAGTTGATAAATATGTGTATTTTCGATGTCTTATGTAACGTAGTTGTCTTTGGCTTTGACTTCAATTGTCTTCATTCTCGTACTTGAGGTTATTGCTTTCGTCATTTCGGTGACCGAGGTCGTCACTCTTGTAAATGAGACTATCCCCATACAGACCAGCCGCCCCTGCTGCCAGAGGAATGTTTTATTTCATTAAGCGGAAAGACCAAATTTTATTTGTGTGAAAGCTTCAGATGACAGATTGAGCTCTCTCCTTGTTTCTCCCTCTAGGCTCACAGACCGACAAGATATCTGCCCAACCCAGCCATGAATCCTCTGCAACGGCAAGACCACCAACATTCACGTCAATTTCACCAGCGGTGAGCAGCGCACAGAACCACGCACACTTTTTTTTTCTACGGAGCCAATTGGCTACTGATCGACCAATGCCCAAACGTACATCTGTCCAACGGTGCATTCGTAGACACTTCACATTTGCTGATGCAAACTACGAAACCCCCAAACGACCTGTACCAGATCCTCTTACCAGTACTGTTGCCTTGATTTGTCTAGTTGTCAGGCAAACTTTGATGTGCTATATTTTTTAAAGCATTTTTATCATGAATTATTATATAGTTAAACTAGCTGTACTACCCGGCTTCGCCCGGGACTTGTATCCACCACGGCCGGCCGCCTTTGTCTCCCCAGTGGCGATGTTAATACGCCACAGCAGTTACTCGTTTGAGGCAGAGTCGACCTAGGGGAGGTTCAAATAATGGTCACCGGTGGTGGCCGTGAGCGGGAATGGAACTGGGTTTGCCGGGTTGGTAGCGCAGCGTAGCGTTAAGCACTACACCCACCGATCCTCACACACCACACACGCACAGACACACACACAGACACACACACAGACACACGCAGACACACACAGACAGACACACACACACACAGACACACAGACAGCACGCTAAGCAGTACACTACCGCTCCCCACACACCACACACGCACACACACAGACACACACACAGACACACACAGACACAGACAGCACGCTAAGCACTACACTACCGCTCCCCCTACACAACACACGCGCGCGCGTCCATAGGTACACATACACGCGCTTGCTGCAGACACACACGACTTTCAGGGAGCGGCAATGCTGCGCAAGGAACGCCTTAGACCTGCAACACATTTGTGTAATGCGCGCGTAAACACACAAACACATACAAACACATACACAATACACACACACATACATGCAGACACACAGACACACACATAACACACATACATACACACACATACATACACAGAAACACATACACACATACATAGACACACACATACATACACACAAACACATGCACACGCGTACATACACACATACATACAGACACGCAGACATACACATAAAGACATACAAAAAAACGCACATACATACACACACATACACACAAACACATACACACACATACATACACACATACATACAGACACACAGACATACACATAAACACATACACACATAGACATGACCCGGCTTCGCCCGGGACTTGGATCCACGATGCCCGGCCGCCTTTGTCTCCCCAGTGACGATGTTCACACACGACAGCCGTTACGCGTTTGAGGCTGAGTCGACCTAGGGGAGGCCCAGGTCCGTTTCAAATAATCGTCAGCGGTGGTGGGCGTGAGTTGGAATCGAACTGGGGGCGCTCAACCAGCTTAATGACTATTTGTACAAAGAACATATAAAGAATCGATTATAATAAGCAGGCAACAGTCCACATTATAGACTGTCAGTACACGCACTCAGCTTCATAAGCAGGCTAGAGTGTACATGATAGAGTGGCAGTACGCTCACCGAGCTTAATAAGCAGGCTACAGTCTACATGATAGACTGGCAGTACGCTGACCCAGCTTAATGACTATTTGTACAGTGAACATTTAAGTAATCGATTGTTGGCGCGTTGGGTTTAAAAGTAATATTAATTGCACACATTGTGGTGGGGGTGGAGTGAAGAGTACGAAAAACTTTGATGAATTTACCTCAGAGTGGCGTGGTGGGTGTCGAGGCCTAGTAGCGTGCAGAGCCTGCGGCCTCGCCAAAATTGAGCACCTGGCAGAGGCAGGGTACGGGTGGCGTTCCTTCCCCCCCCCCCTCAGCGCACCAACAATACTGTGTAATGGCTATTATTTAATTATTTACGGAGCCTATGAAAGTGGTGAAGGCGTGGCTAGCCGTTGGCAGGGGCAACCGCCGTCCAATGAAAGTGCAGCCCTTAGCGAAGGCGTCGCTAGCCGTTGCCAGGTCCAATGAAAGCGGCGAAGGCGTCGCTAGCCGTTGGCAGGGGCAACCGGCGTCCAATGAAAGTGCGTATGGTCCGGAGACACACAGACACACAGACAGACAGATAGACAGACAGATTCGCGATTTTATATATATAGATTGCATATCATTGTGTTTAGGTTACATACATTATAGGGCGTCTACGTGTAAGTTGGTGCATTACGGTGTAGTGCGCATGTACACAACACACCGAATGTGTGTGTCCATGTACATTTTGCGCACGTGTGTATTCTTGTGTGTTCGTGGGGGAGTGGCGGTGCAGTGGTTATGCTACTGCTTTTCGAACTTGGCGACCCGAGTTTTGTTTCCCGACCATGATTAACATCAGTGGCGAATGAAATCAGAACTTGGTCTTGAGCCTCTTCTAGATCAGCTCAGCATTAAATTAGTGCCTGGTGCATTGTGTAAACATCAGCAGTGAGGGGACAAAAGTGGCAGGGTGTGGTGTTGGTCACACCACCCGCTCACGTACAATTCCGTCCTTAACAGCTGAGAACAGAACTTGCCCGAACAGTCAATGCGGGCCCATGTGAAAATGTTTTTGTACCGTTGAATCCAATATATATACTGGAAATCTGTGAAAAAGAGCTTTATAGCTCATCGGATTCCTCCAGTATAGCTAACGATTCTGACATATAAGTAGGCTCCCTCAATGGGTTGGCTTGTCAGCTTGCATTCACCGCCAGGCAAAAGGCAGTTTGTACTATTTGCTGAGTGGATAACCGTGCTACCGTCATACAGGTCCATATTGTCTCTTGAGATTCCCACAGTCCAGGTTTGCATATCTGATGTGGCACATGTTTTGAAAAATCCAATACAGTCATACCTCGGTATACGACCGCTTTGGAATACGTCGAATTTGGTATACGTCGTGTTTTGACGATAAAAAAATGTCTTGGGATACGACGCACTTGCTAGAACTTGTATGGGTCAGGATGAGTCACCGCGTCTACTCCGTTCACGACTCCTCTCAGCAAGGTAAAGTGATGTTACATTTAAATTTCATTTCAATTTGTTTAAATTTATTTACGCATTTATTTTAATTTACGTATGCATTTTAGTAATAGGTAGTGTCTAAATAATTGTATACACCCCCATTAATGTATAATATGCCATATCAAATATAATATCTTATACTCTGGAACGGATTATTTCCTTTCCAATTATATTTCTTATGGGAAAAAATCGTTTGGTATACGACCATTTTCGGTGTAAGTCCTACCTTCTGGAACGAATTAACGACGTATACCGAGGTTCCACTGTATGACGAGGAAGCTGTGATTGTTATTACGTACAAAGGCCAGGCACTGTTGATTTTTATTATACGATTCCTATATGATATAATATAATGTTTCTGGATATTTTCATGAAAACATTTGTTTTAGAGTTCATCAAATGTATGCAATGTAAGCCTGAGGGTGATACTACCATGGAGATGGAGCCATGAAATCAGCTCACTATCATCACGTGCTCGATGGATTGTTGTCTTCCAGGACCGTGAGAGACGTGACGACTTAGGGAGGCCTCCACACGGCCGTGGGTTGATTGTAGCTGCCGTTGATGATGATGAGGATGATGTTATGTAAGAACAATACGATAACAGGTCTCGGCAGTTTTGCTTAGTTTATGCTGTTTGTTACTGGTAGGAACCTCCTAGTTACACCAGCCCACAGGGGATTATTGCCTCCGTCGTGCAGGGAGGGGCTGGGTGGGGAGGGGAGCGTGGGGAGGGGCTGGGTGGGGAGGGGAGGGTGGGGAGGGGCTGGGTGGGGAGGGTGGGGAGGGGCTGGGTGGGGAGGGGTGGGGAGGGGCTGGGTGGGGAGGGGCTGGGTGGGGGGTGGGAGGGGTGGGGCTGGGTGGGGAGGGGCTGGTCACCCCGTGGTGCCCTTATAAAACTCAACGTTTAACCTACTCACGCCGGCTTGTGCCCGCCCTCACAGTGGGGCCATTGACCGAGCAACCCAACGTTCCTACCAGCTCCCTCCGGAGGAATGTGTTTAAACCAGGGGTCAGCAACCTGCGGCTCTGGAGCCGCATGCTGCTCTTTAAGGACCGCTTCTTTATGTTATTCATTCACGACCACCGTCTCGTTTTTACATTGTGCCTCTTGAAATACTGAGGGGGTTTTTTTTTACCGAATTTGTGGCTCTTGAAATACTGAGTTGTTTTTTTACCGAATTTGTGGCTCTTCTTGTTATTTTGGTTTCCGACTCCTGGTTGAAACCATTGTTGAAACGCGTGCATTCCAACAGCGACCGCGTGCTCTTCGACGTAACGACGTTTCCTCAGAGAACACGCCACAAAAGACTCGTGTTGTGACGTGTCCTTAATGTTTCACACGGGCTGCTTCGCACACTTTTTGCCCAAAGCAGTTTTTAGAGTTCCGTATGGGGAGGTTTTCCAGTGTCCATTGGCTTCAATAAATACGAA
Organism: Lethenteron reissneri; assembly: GCF_015708825.2. Taxonomy (NCBI): domain Eukaryota; kingdom Metazoa; phylum Chordata; class Hyperoartia; order Petromyzontiformes; family Petromyzontidae; genus Lethenteron; species Lethenteron reissneri. The sequence continues at coordinate 5,456,363 of NC_083792.1, forward strand.
CTCACTCACCCCTCCACTATCCTCCTTGCACCGCCCAGATTTTGGCTGGCAGGGTGCCTTGCCACCTCGCCAGCTCCCGGCTCGTGCCGTTCGTGTTGGGGCGAGTGAAGTTCGTTGCTGGCCGTGACTTCTCAAGTACGGTGGGGCAGTCCGACATTCGAATCGCGCGTAGCCGTGGCCGGCGCGTGTTGGATGTCGTTAACCCCGAGAGCGCCGATGCATTTCCTGGACAAAACGAATCGGTCGTTTTAAACGTCAGAGTGATTTGCTGCTGAAATCAGCGTTGACGTTGTATTCGTCTGTCAACGGCCCTGGGTTAGTGTTGGTCTGTTGGAAATTCAACATTCAGATTGTATGGGCGAGTATATTCACGTGACAATATAGGTCGACTTCCGCATAAATTGGTACCAATTTTATCGACCCCCGAAGGATGATGGGCTAAGTCTACCCCCAGGCAAGGCTGAAGCTGCTGCTCACCTTCCCCTTGCGAGCTGCTCGCTCGAGCGATGGGCCACCTGGTGGGTTACCAAAGCTATTGCAGCAGTTTTCAATGATACATAACATTGTAACAAAAACATTTTGGTTCCTGGGGTAGTAAGTGTTGTTTCCTAATTGCTTATGCCTCAAAAGTACAGAGAATGGCTATTGTTCCCCAAAAACTTTGCTTTTGTGACCAGGATAGTGATATTTAGAAATTTACCTATTTTCAATGAAAAAACGGGCGAATTTGTGTCTTTTCGTTCACAAATAGTATAAAAAAGCAATATATGAATCAAAATTTACATTTATTTATACTAAAGGAATACAAAATTACTACAAAAGATTTAGACACCAAGGCGCACTATACCACAGGCGGGACTGGCCACAGCGGACCGAGTTCTGTGTGGGGAGGAACAACGTCAAGTGGGAGCCACTGGTGGACCCCTGGAAGGTGCTGAAACAATTTGTCAGAGCTGTAGATAAGGAGTCGGCAGCCTTCAAGTACCTTCAAGACTTCTTCCCTAAGCTGTCTGAGGCAAAGGTCAAAGCCGGTGTCTTCGTCAGACCACAGATAAAGAAGATCCTGGACTGCAATGAATTCCCCAAGAAGCTCACTAGTAAGAAGAAAGCGGCTTGGAACAGCTTTTTCGCAGTGGTTCGAAACTACAAGGTCGAAATCTATGTTGAGCTGGTTGAGACTTTGGTGAAGAACTACGGCACAATGGGCTGTAGGATGTCCCTCAAAGTGCATGTCGTTGATGTTCATCTTGATACATTCAAGGAGAATATGGGAGCGTACACGGAGGAGCAAGGCGAGTACTTCCACCAGGATATACTGGACTTTGAATGCCGCTACCAAGGACAGTATAACGAGAATATGATGGGAGACTACATTTGGGGGCTGATTCGTGAAAGTGATTTACAGTATAATCGTAAATCTGGAAAAACTACTCACTTCTAAATATTTTGTAGCCATTTTTGTATTACTTTAATATAAATAGATGTGAATATTGATTCATATGTTTTTTCTTCTGACTTTATGTGAACGAAAATACACAAATTCGCCCGTTTTCTCATTGAAAATAGATACATTTCAAAATATCACTTTCCTGGTCACAAAAGCAAAGTTTGTGGGGAATAATAGCCATTTTCGATACTTTTTAAGCATAAGCAATTACGAAATAACACTACCCAGGAACAAAAATTGTGTTAAATAGTGTAATTGATTGTTGGCAGTCTATTTTGGCTGTGTAGTCTTAATATTGCAATTAGTGATGCATTATTTAGCACCGTTTAATTGAATTGAACGTTTAATTAGCGACAACTTCAGCAATCGTCCACCCATGGTTTAACACAGCTTACATTATATCATAAAAATGCACTTGCTAAATCATTTTTGCGATGGAATAGCAATGTGAATAAACGGATACTTTTATTACAATTCATGCTCAACGTTGAGGACAGGAGGCCCAGTGGTAGAGCGAATGGCTCACAGTCAAAATGTTGCAGGTTCAAATCCTGTTTGGGGAGTGACTCAGCCCATCATACCTCCGTGGTCGATACAATGTTTTACCACTTTGTAGGGGAGTCAACAGCGATTATTTGAACAGACCACCATAGGAATCTGGGACTTCTGCCAATGGCTCAGGGCTGCAAACTGGAGATGACCTCCTACCTTATAGCTCATTTTAGCATGAAATCACTGTGACGCATTCAGGAGAAAACCGGGGGCATGGCCTTTGCCCTATTCATTGATAGTTCGGCCGCTCCGCTGTGCTGTGGGCTGGGCAGCGCCGATCTTCGTGCTCTATGCTGCGCTGCAGGAGTGGTGAGCAGCACGGTGACCGCGGTGGTGCACAGCATCGTGGCGGGCTTCCCCGTGCACTTCTCCATCCCACAGAGCGACGGGTGCAGGTCGGGCATCGCCTGCCAGCTCGCCGTGGGCCAAGGCTACAGCTACGACGCCAGGGTGCGCCCGTCAAGAGCAGCTACCCCAACGTATGTCGCCATTGATCATTTATCATCATCAATAATGATCAATCCACTGCTGGATGAAGTTCTCACCCAAGCCACCGCTCACGATATTACGATGCGACAATTCATCACATGAACTGATTTCATTGCTCCATCTCACTTGGGTAGTCCTTTCCTCGGCTGCTACTCCGCTATTATTCCTGACCATTGTCCATGACTCCTTATAGCGACGTGTGCAGCCCATTATGTGTGATGTCACGTCACCATATCGCACATCATGCAGGCCACCTCTGCTCCCGATGATATCATTGCATGTGATTACATCACACTGTGCGGTTTGGAACGTAACATTATTATCGCTAGTTAAACACTTCCAAGAACAAAGGCGTGTTGGATAGTGCAATAGAATCCATGCACGTGCATGATTTAGCTTCCTGGTTTATGTTTTCAGGTATAAAAAATGCCACACGTAACTTTGTATTTTTTTTCCTGGATGATGAATTGTCAAATTAAATACGGTGTATGTTTTTTGTGAAGTTAAGTAAATGCAGGGTGTTTATTTTGCTAATATGCTAGGAAAAGTATTTTGCTGTTAGTAAAAACAGGTTTTTGCTGTTTAAGCAAGTGTGCAAACTTTAAGTAAATGTAAATTACAGAAATGTAAATTACGTCTGCGTTTGTTTTATGACTATACCGTATTGGCTTTGAGATCAACTTGGGTCTGGTGAGTTAGGGCAGGACAATTTACGTATCAAATGTTTTTAACCGCACCTTTATTCAATTCTCCCACTGTCCAATTGAACGGTAAGCAATTGAACGGTAGGCAATCGCTGGGTGGTTGATTAAAGTGGACGTGCATTGATCGTCTGTCTTTGGCGAGGCGCAGATCAAGCTTGTGGTGAAGTGGCAACTGAAAGACGACAACGGAAAAGATTTGTTCTGCTTCAAGTTGCCCGTGAAAATTGGCCGTTGTGACTTGTGAGCCTTGCCCTGGAGCAGGGACCTCGCCATCGCGTCGCGTCCTTTGGAGATTGGTAACGGGCTATTACTGTGACTGATTGGTAACGTGGCATTACCGAAAGTTCAAGTTCAAGTTCATTTATTAGGTATAGCCCTGTGAGCCATTCGGCTCTTGAATCGGGTGCAACCGCAACAAACAAAAAACAAAAACATGAACAAAAAAACATCTTAAAGTGAATATGTGACTGAGTGCAAACAGAAAATCCAAGAAAAGACAGCAAAATATTGCAGAAAAAAACACCGTACACCAACGCAGTGTGCAAAACTCCCAGTGGGATGGGTTTAGACATGGAGCTTGGAGCTACACTTTTAGGCTTGGGTCCTGGGCAGTACAACAGCAGGTTTAAGTTATGTTATTTAGAAACCAGACGCCACGGTGGCATGACTGCTGGCCTTTAAATACAAGGTCACTGCAGTGATGTCGCCCAGATCGTGCCTAAAAGCCACTTTACAGTTGTCATCAATGAAAACGAAGCTCTAAACTCAGTCAGTGGTTCCTTAACTTCTGAACCCACTGACCACTGTCAACTCTCTGAAACATTTTTGTGGACTACCAATCACCAATAACATTTATTTCCAAAATTAAAATGACTCTAAATCATAGAATCTGCAGCAGTTCCACGAACTGCTTCCCATGGCCTTGCTGGACCACATGTTTGGAGCCACTGCGATACGGAATGTGGCTAGAAGACAAAAACGATTTGTTTTTCTGGATGTTGTGTTTCTTTACCAGTCTAAAACTGTATTCCATTATAGAGCCTGCAGTGCCATGGTTATTGCATGCATTTTTATTTAATAAAGTTTTAATTATCAGTTTGCTGCACTGTATTTTGACCCTTATTTTATGGTCAAAACTATTCCAAGGAGCATGCATTTGTATGCATTCAATTATTATGTTGGTGTTAAATGAGCCCTCTGTGGGTTAGGGAAGCAATCTCAGACCTAGTGAAGTGGGTATGATTCAGCCACAAGATGTCTCACTCAAAATCCACACAGCTCTGCCGCTTTCAACATTTACATTTCTGAGACAACATGTGTTGTGATAAGCCTGCGGTAATTCAAGAAGAGCGTTGTGTTATTGTGCGTACGCAAGCAGTTATAGGAATTACACCAATAAAAGTATGACCTTGATTTTGGCAAAAATAATACTCGCAGCATATGTCACATGCTCTGGTTGTATATTATATGCGGGTAATGGTCTATTGTGCCAGAGAGCCCAGTTGGCAGTCACTGCCAGCGTCTGTCACAAATTGTTGGAACATTTGTACTGACATGATGTGGCCTAATGATGTGGCCTTGTAAATTGCCTAATCCTTTCGAGTAATATTTAGACTGCACATTTTAAGAATTTTGCGACTCTCAATGTTGTAGGAATATTACATTTTACTCGTATTGTTTGGTGGTGTGAAAAATAAATCCATCGTAAAAAATATTTGTGCCAAAAGTTGAGATTCAAATCAATGTAAACAATTGTCTTTTCTCAATCTACTGTATAGCCTTGTGCTAACATAGCACAATGTACACACAGACCATTTATTAAATGTATAAATATTTGCATTCAATCATCACACTTTATATTTATGAGATTGCCAAACAATTTAGAAATGTAATACAATAAAATAACTAGAGTAGCTTGCATATGCTAAACCACGTCATGCGTTGCTCTGAAAGAGAAACATCCAACATGCTGAGAGCTAAAATTACTTGTGCAGATTTTGAAATTGTGAAATAATCAATGTAATAAATGACGTCTGCCGGAGGGAGAATGCATTTTGGAGAGCCGGGCTTTAGAAAGGATTCCATTTTCAGCACTGAAGCCACCTTCAGCTTGGTGGAACTAATGCACGGGCAGCCTAATGTGTGGGCCACGGGCCCCAAGCACCACAGCTTCTCTGGGCCCGGCGAGAGAATAAAAGCCAGAACGTGCCGTGTGATCCGACTGTTGCGTGTGTTGTGCTTTGGCAGGGTGGGTGGTTTAATGGTGCCTTTCCTATGCTGTTAGAAATAATCGATTTGCCTGGAGCTGCAGTAAAATTTCACAAAAATGAAAGCTGAACATGCTGCACTTGGGCATTCGGAGAAAAAGTCGAGTACAGGCACAATTTGTTAACATTCGTGGGTTTGTTCAGTGGGATGTAATGCAGACTTTTCTCTTTTGGATGTTATTGTTTTTTCAAGTATTTTTTTCCATCGAGCCCATAATAGTATTATTACTACGCGTGCTTATCCAGGAAAGCCTCACTCGGTCTTACCTCTTCTTCAGAAGGGGCCTGCTAAGTTTTTGCAGTAGGTGGACAACGATCACTGTGTTTCTCAAGCGATTTCAAGTAATGCTTCAAATTAGGGAAATTTTACCTACGATGTAGACACACAGTGCTTTAATCTTATTCTCGTGATTTCACGGGATCTTCAATATCCACTGCGAAGCACGCATTGTATGGCTAATAAGCAGCACAGTGTTTAACCAGGGCAGCCTGCCAGATTCAAACTGCGAACTTATGTACCAATCTGTAAATGTGCTTCCGCTGAGCCACATCACCACCCCTACGACTGAGCAGAGCACTCCTACTATCGGAGTTCCATACCCGAGATTGATTCAACGGACATATAGAAATGTCATGATCACAACCTCTGTGGAAGCATTTTGAGGGCCACTGCATAACTTAGCGAGGTTCTATTCTACTCAATCTCTATTTACACTCTGCTGAGTGTGGTCAAATCAAGTGCATACATTGATAGAGAATACACTTGGATTTTGTCTGTGCCCTCATCGTCAACCAGGTCAAAGCTCGCAAAATTGTCAACTCGATGCCCACTACCATCTTTTAACTTGGGTAACTCGATTTTAGTCGTAGTCCATTCAAGCAGCAAACCCCGCTTTCTCGTAGCTGTTGGCCAAGCAGGGACCGGCCAATCCGACAGGGATTCAAAAAGACCCCCAAATGAAACACCGTGGGAAAAACCCAAGAAAGTGAGGCAGAAACCCAATACACCGAGGCACAGAAACGTACCAGTCACGCAGCAGGCCACGTTGAGGTCCATTCGTAGAGAAACGAGGGGTGGCAGAGCTGCAAGAGGCTTATGTTTCGCACTTCGTGAACACCTCCCTCCCTCACCAATAGTAGATAATCATAATACTAATTTTATATAGTTGTTTTTAGTTCCCCCACTGTTTTCTAATAGAAAGCCTGAGAGTAAAAGACAAAACTTTTGGAACCAACCGTCACATCAGACCTGAACCGTCGGCAGCCACTGCCGATGAGACACTGCAATAAATATGGCTGAGTGCGTGATTGTCGGGCAAACAACAACAAACGTGGGCATGCATTTCACAGCCAGGAGACGCTCAAGACCAGTGGCGGCTCCTGCAAAATCTCTCAGGGGGGGCAAATGTCTGGATGATTGATAAGGATAAGGTCCACCCATGCAATGGATAAATTAACAGCTTAAGCATCTAAAGGCAACTTCACTTCTTCAATATTAATGAAAAATAAAGTGACTCTTACAATACATCTTGTTTGTTTCTATACTCACTATTATTACAATCCACTCCGTTTCTTTTATTAAAGATTCCACTAGGTGGCGACAAATAATATTGTTGACTGAAACGTGCTTACGTATGATGACGTAAGCACGTTAGTGCGAGCCCTCCCGGAAGCCATAGAGAATGCATTGGAGCGCCCGCCGTACGAAAAAAAACATCTTTGAATGTAAGTCTATGGGAACACTCTGGGCGATTGTCAGCCAGAGTGAAATCGCCCAAAAAGAGGCGGTACTCCACAGAACGTGACATGACGCTGATTGGACTATATCCAGAGGCACAGTGACGGCTCGCGTAACTTTGTGGTTCAATGACATTGGTGGTGCGTCGCCCAATCGCCCTAATGAAGAAACCGCCCCTGCTCAAGACTGTGAGACACCGCGAGTCTCACGGCTACTAGTGATTGAGACTTGACGTGTGAGCGTTTACTCCAACACCGGGCGCATTCGGCCGTGGGCAAGTCGGCAGCCATCTGGCATTGTGCCTATTGATCGAGTAGCTCCATTTATTCCCTGCATGTTTTATTAAATAGAAACAATAAAGTTGACGCCTATTAATTTCCGGTGCGCTCACGTGAATTCACCCACCACACGCATTATGCACGCGATTGATTTTGGCCCGTGTGGGGTATTTGCTTTGAGTGTCACGATGCCAGCAAACCGTGACAATTAACTGGCATGTGTCAGGATGAGGCGATGTGTGCAGGCACGACCACTGTGCGATGCATTATTCATAGCGGGGCATCGTGGCGGTTAGAACCCTGCACTGACTCCTCCCTGAGAATCTCGCGCGAAAGGGCAGTGGATCTCAACTGGGAGGATGGAGTGTGGTTAAGCATGGGGGATCACTGGGTCATCGCTTGCATTTCTACTTTCTCGAAACTGTAAATTATATTTTCCATTGATGTGACCTCCAAATTCACATTTGTCCATCACCGCATGTGTATAATTCCGTGCTCCATTCTGCATACAGTCTTAACTCTGACCTGTTATGTATGAGAGTTATGTCATTAATTGCCTATTCATTATTTTACTCACCCATGCATAAAAGGACATCTTGGTCTCCTGACATTAAGAAGCATATGCACTTAGAGACCCGAAAATGTTATGAAGCGTTTGCTGTAATGGAGACTGAAATCCAGTGTCGCGCTTTTTTAAAAAGGCCAATGTAAATATAACAGAACCGCCTTGGGGCTTAATCACAACAGCAGATGCAAACCTGAGCATGCAGGGACGTTATTTATGATGTAATTATTTCATATTTCGAGCACAAGCTATCCTCACGTATAATTACCACCCTAGCCATAGGTCAACAAAGGACGGTGGCGAACGCGTGTCAGCCGAAAATGCCGCGTAACGCGTGAATCCCAGAACACCAGACACTTAGATAACTTACAATAAAATTTGCAGTCTTACAAAAGTGAAGAAAAAAAAAACAAAATGGCAATTGACACAATGATCAAAACCATCTGCCCATTAAACACATTGTATCCATTTGCCTGGTAGTTGTGTCGTGCAGGATGACCTTGTGATGTGTTGAAAAATGTCAACTTGAGTCTTCAGAACCTTTGCGCGTGTTCATTCTACTGGTGTGGGGAAAACCCACAGGATCCAGCGCGATTGCCTAACTGTGCACAGTGGACTGTGGACTTTCTCCCATCGAATTACGTTGGCATTTCCCGTTGGCCACTGGTCTGGCTCCCAAAAGACACAATCCAGAGAGCAGAGTCTGGTTTTTGTGAGCGTGTGTCCACGCTGGCGTTTGCTTTAAAACTCAGCTCGCATATCCAAGCATTCGCTTGCTTTTGAAGGGCAAGAGCACTTATTTCACCCAATCGTATGACAACATTCATTTAAATTCCAAAGCCGGCCATTGTGAATGAAAAGCTGAGGTGACACGAGATTACTTGGTGGGAGAGGCTCTGGCCCACAGCCTCAGCCTACAATGGGCCCTTGGATAGAGAGTTGTCCAAAGTGCATCACTCTCTGTAAGTGTCGAACATTCCAAAGCAAATGTACCGAAATGTCGAAGAGGAGAGTACAGCAATCAGTTGCATTAAGAAATGTATCCACGTTTAATCCTGGATAACATATTGTGGCACTGTATGCCAGACAGTTCAACAGTTTTTAGGTAATTTATTAATTTATTTTACCTGGACAAACTATAATCATAGGGGGTTTCCTCTTTTTTTCTCCTTTTTTTTCTGGCAACAAAACTGAAACCTTTTTACAAGGATTCATGTCTGCATTAACCACAATACTTGCAGTCAAAATGCAAAAAAAAACACTATGATAATATATGCATTGTCCTTAGTGTGGACCAATCAGTTTCAAGGACAATGCCAATTATTTTGTTTACATTTTGACTGCAAGTATTGTGGTTAATGCAGACATGAATCCTTGTAAAATGTTTCAGTTTTGTTGCCAGAAAAAAAGGGGAAAACCCCTATTATTATATTTTGGTACTGGCAAAGGAGGTCTAATGCTGGACAAACTATTTAGATGGAGGAACAATCTCGTTTGAAACATTGTCGAGGGTGTCACCTGGCACATGCAAAACTCACGTGTAAAACACATGTTGTGGTATTTTAGAGAATTTAATTTTTATTAACTCATAAATATTGTTTCATTTGATAGCAGCTTGAGACATTGTAAATGAGCCACTTTCTGCCCTCCATTGATATGGCAGTTTTACCAACAATAGATTTTGATCTGACAATGAATTATGCCCTCTATTAAAGTTGATATGAGAGTGATCAGTAAGTATGATTTTAATTCAAATTAAAGCCGCAGTCAATGAAAATGTACAGGGCGTATTGATATTCATCTCTGCATGTATACCCAATATGTTATGTGTGTGGATATGTGTGATCCTTTTAATGATGATTGGTAATGGTGTGACCCCATGCTGTTAGCTGGTTGACACTGTAAATTGCATGAAGCATCAGAGCATTGTCATCTAACAAGGTGCTAAGTAAGCGAATAAAAACCTAGTTAATTAGATAAGGAAACCCCACAAAATAGGTGTTATCGGTCTGGTTGTACAGAAAAACTATCCGCATATATTTAATCAGGCATTGAGGCGGCTGGTTTAATTACAACAGTAATTACTCGTGACGGCAAGGCCCTATACGAGTGACTGGAAATCGTTTGCTTTTACTGCCAACTTTTACATTCTCAGACAATAAGCTGCCCATTTGTTTATGTTGAGGATTAATCATTTCTGTTCAATGCTATTGATTGGCATTGTTAATTACTGTGAGACAGAGGACATACATTTGGAATACGTTCGGTAATGCCCTGGAACGAGCCCTCGACAAACACGGTACAGAAAGTTGGTCTATTTATGTTTTCTTTAGCTTTGAAAATGGCCAAACGACATTAAACCAGTGAATGTTATTAGCTGTTCTATTACTAGTGTAGCTTACATTTTTGGTAGCTAAGCCAATTATATTATTATTGTTGTATATAACATGACTGGGTGGATGAAACACGTGATATTTTCTTGGCTAAATCATCACTGAAGGGTGTGGAAGTAGGATTTGTGCATTGTCAATTGTGCTTTCACCACCAAGTTAGTACTAACTTCACCATGGGAGACAAGTTAAATTTACCCGAGTTGCGACTTGTACATCCAATATCTTATGCGTATTTTTAAACATAAGCAAAACATTGATGTGCATAACACTTAATTGGTGTTAATTGATTGTGTATTGGTAAAATGTGAGTAACTGAAGGTGCAATACCGGTTCCACTACATTGATTTTAACGAACCCAGACGGAGGCAGGTGTACACACAATGGCATCACAAGAACACCTGCGTTTTCCCCTTCACACAATAACTACAATCGTGACAGAATTGAGATGAGATTTAACCCGCGTTGTCAGTGTGTCCGGGCAACTGCGCATCTGCCCAAAAAAAAAACATCCCCATCCCAAAGAGCTTAGGGAATCCTGCCAAAATTGCCGAGGCCCAACATTAAATCAATGGAGTTCTTCGATCTACAAAAAGACAGCACGCTGACATTGGTGAGTCAACCCGAATGAAAGACTGCAACGCCGGCTCGTCCCATTCCTGAGCAAGATTTATCAGCTCTGGCCTGGCCTTCGCGCGAGCTCCGGTGGTTCGCCGTGAAGAGGCTCTCTGCAAACGGCTGCCGAACGCGCACGAACGCGGGCAGCTGCGGCAGCGGCCGTGACTGTCTCCACGGACCAGGCCGCCGTGCGCTTGAGCCGTTTTGAATGCGCCACGACGGTGTCGGAAACGCTGAACCGCAGACACGGCTCTGAATGTGCCGCTCCGTGACATATCCTCCGCTCCTATGAATGGTTGTGCCAGTGAAAAATTGTTTATTTTTTATGAAAATTTCTGATGGCCATGCAAAAAATGTCGCAGTAATGGGTGTAAGCATTTCGATTTAAAGCTTTCGTGACTGCAGGGATTCATCTTCTTGGTTCTTTCGGTAAAGTCACGTAGAATGGAAATAATAAAATAATAAAAATAAAACATAAAATAATTCTCACGACGTTTCGGCCACAGACTCTGTCTCCTCGACAGACCTGCTCTCCACCTGAGGACGGCTGCTTACGTTGTGGCCGAAACGTCGTGAGAATTATTTCATTATGTTTTATTACTTTATTATTTCCATTCTACGTGACTTTACCGAAAGAACCAAGAAGAAGGGTTTAGGCATGTTGAACTTCTTTCGCACCGTACGTAGCCAACCGTGCTAATCGGAGGTGCGGGGGAAGGACAACAAACTAAACACAAACATCACTTCTAAAGAAATTAGTTTTCAATATAGATTTAAAAGTGTATAGCTCCAGTGGCTTCCTAATATCGCAAGTGTTCCAAACGACCACAGAAGCGCATCTGAAAGCGCGCGATGCAGTGACCGTCTCTATTCGATGGTCAGCCAAAAGCCACTGCGAGAATGACCGGAGTTTACATTATAGTTTATGCTCCTTGACGAGATCAACAAGGGATTGTGCATATAATTGTAATGGGTATGCTTAAGACTCTGCCTATTCACAATAATTGCATATAATTGTTCGTGTGTGTCTTCACTGTGTTTACTTTTTTTCTGAAACCACCGGAGAAGAACAAGCGGCTAAAACAATGTATGTTAGTTCAAGTTCAAGTTCATTTATTAGGTATAGCCCTGTGAGCCATTCGACTCTTGAATCGGGTGCAACCGCAAAAAAACAGAAAACAAAAACATGAACAAGAAAACAATGGATGTTGTTCAATTCATGCAAACGGAGAGTAGCTGCTGGTGGTAATGTCATTGCCGATTGCAGTGGGAGGTGCTTCTCGTTGCCTCTGTAATTCTGATTGCTGCTTGACCGACCAAACAGCAAAGCCTGGTTGGGGATCGACTCAGACCATCATCTCGCCGGGGTCAATGAAATCGGTACCACCTTAAATTTCGATTTAAAGTTTTCGTGACTGCACGGATTCATCTTCTTGGTTCTTTCGGTAAAGTCACGTAGAAGGGAAATTATAAAATAATAAAAATAAAGCAATAAAATTCTCACGACGTTTCAATTGCAACACAAGCAATCATTTCCCTTCTACGTGACTTTACCGAAAGAACCAAACATATAAAACGTGCATGTGACGAGACAGGCTCAAAATCTGCTTGGCTTTTGAGGTCTGATGGGATTAGGAGCATTCCATTCCAGATGTTCAAGCAGCCGTCCTCAGGTGAAGAACAGGTCTGTCGGAAAGACAGTGTCTGAATGACGCTGTCTTTCCGACAGATCTGTTCTTCACCTGAGGACGGCTGCTTGCGTTGTGGCCGAAACGTCGTGAGAATTATTTTATTATGTTTTATTTTTATTATTTTATTATTTCCCTTCTACGTGACTTTACCGAAAGAACCAAGAAGACGCTACCACCTTGTGAGGAAGTCAACAGTGACCGCCACATGAATAGACTCTCCCCACAATAACGATATGGCAGTTTTTCCACCGCTGCCTCCGCGATGTAAACATGAGATGAACACCGTGTCAATTAAGCAAGGAAGAACTCTGTTTACGTTGTCTTTGCAATTAGAGCCACAGTGTTTCTCTTGGAGCACGGAGTGAACCCGGCTGCATCCGTGCATCCAATTGACGTGCGCAACAAATCGCTTTAACCTTTAATAATTGTGGCTGAATACCATTTTAAATAAGGAATAAGAGCTAAACATCAAGTGAGATGCCGAGATAAAGTGTTTTCAACATTTCGCTAGCTACATGACCCCCTTTTACCAAATAATTTACTGTGAATGTATTGATTTTTAACAGCACGCGACCATATCGCATGGCCTCGATAGAGCTGTACAAATGGGTGTGGGGTAGTGGATGAGGCTGCATGGGTCGCTGTTTTCCTGTTGGGCTTGCGGACCAGGTCAAGCATAAAGCAACACGACCTCAGCTCCTGGCCACACTCTTAATTGCGCTATTTCGCAAATTGGGTGGCTGTAGAGCTTTAATATTGGTGTACTAGACTCACACTGACCAGCTGGTGAAGTATGGTCTCATACTCTTAGTTTTTCGGTAAAGTCACGTAGGTAAAAAATGAAATTTAAATTAATAAAAATCAAATAATAAAAATCACGACGTTTCGGAGGCAACACAAGTCTCCGTCATCAGGTGGGACCATCACAGCCAGCAAATCTGGCTGTGACGGTCCCACCTGTGACTGATCCCACTTGATGACAGAGACTTGTGTTGCTTCCGAAACGTCGTGATTTTTATTATTTTATTTTTATTAATTTAAATTTTATTTTTTACCTACGTGACTTTACCGAAAAAACTAAGAGTATGAATCCTTGCAGTCACGAAAGCTTCAAATCTAGAATTTAAGTATGGTCTCCCCACTACCCGCACGGCATGGGGAAACTCTCATTCAACGATGGGTTGAGAATTGTCTCGACGTGTATGCATATATAATCTACTTGTAGAAATGTGGTTTGATTATTTTTGTATTTTTGTATTTTTGTATGACCATTTGCACACTCATACGATGAACGGGGCATCTGAATGCGATTTCTCACAGTTGTGTTTAGAACACGGGGAAGTGATCCAAACTGAACGAGCTCAGCGCACGCTCAATTGCAATTCTCTCTTGCCCGTTCGCTGTCTGGGAACGGGAAGTGATGCGTGCCCCGAGACATCATCTCAGCCTGAAGAGACCACTCGCCTTTCCCGGTCTCGAATTATAAATGAATGAATGAACGAATGCAATGAATGAGTTAATGCAGTACAGTAGTTCAAGTAAACAACATATACGGCCCTGAGTCAATTCATTGCTGGGTTGGTGAAGGGGGTGGCGAAGCCTGATTCAGATATCTCTCGCCACTGATGTGAGCCGTGTTCAGGAACTAACCACTTGCCCCACCACCCACGCCAGTATTTCTATATTTACAAAGGAGTATTAAATGGTCCTTATCTCCTTTCGGAATACTGACCCCATTGGTGGCCATTTCCATGTTCCTATGGCAAGGGCAGTACTATAATGGCATAGCTAATCACTCATTCGGAGGAAGAAGTGATTTGCGCAGTGCACTTTGACTCATGCCATCTGAGTTAAATTCTCGATCACGGTGAACATTGGTGGTGAGTGATATATTAATCTGACCTGGGCACTCCTTTACGAACCAAAAATGACCATATTGGTGAAGTATGGTCAAACAACGTCATGACTGACACGGCGTGGAGAGGCCTCCTTTGCATTGACACATATTTGAAAATGATTACTCCAGATATAATTGCTTCTAACTTCTAATGCGATTCTCAAAGTACACGCCCTGGTAATGGATTTGAACTCGCAACTTTTGCACTCTCCACCGCGTGATCTCCATGGCACAATGGGCTGCACGATGCCAACTGTCCGGCAATTTTTCGCGTTCCCTGCAGCGTGCCATCTCCATCCTCCTCCTGCCCCGCCAACTCTTGCCTGCATGTCATCACATCACCTCGCCGACACCCCGCATCATCCCCGAGCATCCGTCTCGCCTCCCCATCTCTGCGCGCACAGGGAGGAGGGAGGGCGGAGGGGTGGTGGATGCTCGGGAGAAGGCGGGGTGGGAGAGCATGAACCATCTGAATAATTGATGGTTCCCCAAGGTGACACGCGTGGCTAAGCCGCGCCGGGGTGCGCGGCGCGTTTGTGGAAGCTCACTCGCATTTGTTGTTTGCTCGCTTTGTGCTTTCGCGAGTGCTTGACCGCACCGAGGGATGGCGTATCCTCTGGCCCTCTAGATTCAATTTCTTGATTTTGATTTTGCGTGTTGTGTGTGCGTTTGGTCTCGGGTTTCCGCGCATCGTTTGTTTTGCCGGTTTGTTTTGGGTGGGTTCTGTCTTGGTCGTGGCGGCGGCGGCGGCTCGGCGCAGCGGAGATGATGCGCCCGATGGAGTCAGCGCCACGCCGCTGCCAGGGCCGCGCAGGCGGCTGCCGGAGGTCCCGCACCCAGCGCGTCGGACACTGCTGCTGATCGCGGCGAGGCGCAACAGCCGCGGACGCCCCATGCCGCTGGGACCTGGCGGACGAGTTGACGCATCCAGGAGCCTCTTCCCTCGCAGCCCAGCCAGTAAGCGGGGAGATGCTGCAGGAGGAAGTAGGGGCTCGGTGTCTTCCTCGCTGTGCGCAAGGGACGGATAACTTTGCCGCGACCACGCGCGCTGAGAGCGCGTTGTCTCCGATGTGCGTGTATCAGTGTGTGTGTTAGTACGTCTGTGTTTGTGTGTTAGTACGTCTGTGTTTGGACGTCTGTGTTTGTGCGCCTGTGTGCTTCTACATGTGTGCGTAACGCTGTGCCGCTGCGATACGAACTCGGGAGACCTGAGTTTGATTCCCGCTCAACGACCAACACCAGTGATGATTATCTGAACCTGGCCTGGGTCTCCCCTAGATCGACTCAACCTCAACTGAGTACCTGGTGCCGTGTATAAATTTCGTCACTGGGGAGAAAAAGGCGGCCGGACGTGGTGCTGACCACCCACCCACCCTCTCGTGTGCCGTTCCTGCTCGCTAACAGCACTTGCCCCGCGAGTCTCTTCAGGCTATAGGGGGGGGGTATGAGGTCTATGTATGCGAGCCAGTTTAAAGTACTGCTATTTTAACGGCCTGCAGTTCAGAAAGAAAGTGAAATACTCGAGTGAACAATCACAACGCGCGTGCTGTTGCTTGTCTGGCACGAGTGTCGTCTTCTTGTGTGTCTGGGCGTGGCTCTGCCCATAGCAACTCCTGCGCTGGTGCGTCGTGTCAATAGGCGCTCGCTAACAGCACTTGCCCAAGAGCCTGTGTAGGAGACGCAGGAGATCTTTGTTGTTGTTAATTGAACTTTTAATTTATTTAAAGGTGTCCGTTAAGAAAAGTTGATGTTTTCATCGAATCCTTACAAACTCCCCGTGTCTTAGCTCACGGGGTGTTTCCTTCACTCTTTTGCCATCTCTGATGCAAAGTGTCCAACATTCATGCCTCTGCGTGTAAACGTTGCCGCCTCTGAAGCAGTGGTTCTTAACCTTTACTGCAGCCTTGCACCCCTTTGATTCTCAATCGTACATTTTTTAAAATGATATTAATGAATACACCGGTTTGATGAAACAAAGTCGTTGTACTTACATGCCCGTGGTTAATGTGTTTCGATGATTTACCTTAAAAAAAAATCTGGCCGTGTTTCGCACCTCCCAGGGGGTGCGTGCACCCCAGATTAAGAACCACTGATCTAAAGTGATTGAGATGTGAGCGCACTTCAGATCAAACCCCACGCTCTAGTTGCGAACCGAGAACCACAATAGCTCCGCATGAAACAAAGTATCTTTCAACACACCCCCCATCGGCCACACGATGTTCTAGGGGTACATTTTTCAGCAGCGTTGTTTTTTTTTTACGTAAGAAAGCGTTGGACCCGTTTCAATATTCAGCGTCTCATCAGCAGAGGCACCCAGCCAGAGCGCGTTCGCCGCTTCTGTTGCAGGGATCCCGGTTGGATGCCAGAGGTTTCCCTGGTCACTCGCGCCCCGTGTATTCACTGCTTCACAGTGGACGCCGCTAAAGGTGCCCTCACGTCGCTCGCGAGAGGCCTTTGTGTGCTGGCGTCATGTGGTCTGCATTCGTCAACATTCGAACGATTACGCGCAAAATTACTCAATTGGGATTGCATATCTCTCGCGATCATCGCCGCCTCCTGCCAAAACTTGGCAGGACCCCCCCCTCCCTCCGTGACCAAGTCATGAGACTCGGCGAGGCTTTCCTGGATAAACACGTGTAATTATACTAGTGTAATTAAACAAGTGCAATTACAGTGTACGAGTTTAATTAAACAAGTGTAACGATTAGAGTCACGTTTGCTTAAACTTGCGTTTAGTTGATTTTGCTGCAATACATATCCACATGATAAGCCATTTCTTTGAGCTATCATTTGTGGCCAGGTCGCTTCTGAATAAGAAGCTAATGGCTGGGTGGGCTTTACCTGGTGAGGTAACGCTCTCACGTGCCACTCCTGGACATCTGTGAAAAAGACCTTCATAGCGCATTGGATTCCTCCAGTATAAATATTCAGATTTTAAACCAACGCTGGTAAGCTGCCAGATATTTAAAAGCAAAGGCCCTATCGGCATCAACATTACATAACCCGGCGTGCAGTTGCGTGCAGTGTGGTAGAGGCGTCTATGCCACTCTGGAACCAACTCTGTGCACACGTTTGAGCTTTGAGCCCTTAAGATAATTACTATTTATTGTATTTCAATGGCCCAGAGACAATTATTTGCACGAAACATATTTTGTAGCCTTTGAGAACACGTTTCAATGTCGTCGGTGTTGTTTGACCATACTTCACCATGCTGGCCAGTGCAGGTGGGTGACGGTGGGGAGCATAGACGGTGTGGTATGTAGTATGGTACAACACAACGATGGATTTCGTTGTTCTGCCCTCGACTGACAGTGCAGCTCCCTGCTGCAGCCCGCAACAGCTGTTCCACACGTGGAGGGTCACCCATCGTAGCAGGATCGTGAGACTAAACTCGATGTTTTAACGTCTAACAACACGTCATCATGGGTTATTGACCATCCACGACCATGCATTGAGGTTTTTATTTATACTTTATTTATTGTTTGCGTTGTCGTTGGGAAGTAAAGCTCTTGCCAGTAATATCTAATAACATTGTAACAACAAGCCGGACTGCTGGTGGATTACTAAATATCTATCGAAATTGGTCGGGAGATAAATTGTTAAAATAAATGCTGGTCGATAATGGTTGGTATTGAAGACCGATAGGACAAGGCATGATAGCATGCATATAAATAATGTTTTTGCGGAGATGTAAAAACAAAATGAATGTATTTATACATTATTTATTTAGATTGCAGGCGTATGTGATGCAGCTTATATATATCTGGTGTATACTCATGGTGTAAGCTGAAAAGCACATGTCTGTTTAGATTAGCGCTTATATAATTATACAAATTATACATTTGCAATCATCTTAATCCCCTGCTGGATGAACGTCTCGCCACTGCGTGTCAGTCATAGAAGTTGTTTGACTAAACATCACTGCATTTGTCAATGTGGGTTGGTGAAGGGGGGTGGCAGTAAAGGTTTATTCATAAAATATCTGTGCCATCTGCTTCAGAGTGGACGTTAAATATCCCGTGGCGTCATTCGCAAGAGTAAGGCCATTGTGTGACGGCATCCTGATCCCAATTAAAAACTTTTCCCGGAAAAAATTTCCATTGGAATATACGTAGCAATTATCGACCCCCCCCCCCTACTGAGATAAATTGGCAGGACCCTCCTGAAAACGTCACGACAGGTTTTGGGGCTCACAGCCACCGTATCGAGATGTCCACTGGCCACGTGGCTCAGCGGGATCACGGGAGGCTTGCGGTCAGAAGGTCGAGGTTTGACTCGGCGAATCAGCCCTTCGGGGTCAATACAACTCGTTCATGACGCTTTTTATTTTTCGATTTAAAGCTTTCGTGACTGCATATTCTTGGTTCTTTCGGTAAAGTCACGTAGAAGGGAAATAATAAAATAATACAAATAAACATAATAAGATCAAATTCTCACGACGTTTCGACCACAACGCAAGCAGCCGTCCTCAGGTGAAGAACAGGGCTGTCGGAAAGACAACGTTCTAATAAAAATAAACATAAGTTAAGCTTAGCAGTGTTCATTAGAACGCTGTCTTTCCGACAACCCTGTTCTTTACCTGAGGACGGCTGCTTGCGTTGTGGCCGAAATGTCGTGAGAATTGTATCTTATTATGTTTATTTTTATTATTTTATTATTTCCATTCTACGTGACTTCATGACGCTTGTTTACCCAGGCTTTCCTGGGTAAAGAAACGTAATACATAGAAAATAAAGAACATATCCATAACTCGTCACCAATGTCAGTGAGCCTTTGCTAGAAATCAAGCTCGCTTGGCCGAGTTAGCACATTCCGCCACCGCGCCCGCTGTTGCTGGATGGGAGTGGGATTCCTCGCCTCACTGGGTGAGGGAGGTGAGCGCGAGGAGATGAATCCCTCTGGGGGAGAAGCCACGCGGTGCTCTAAAGGATAGAATGAGTTCGTGAAATATTGAAAATTAGGTGTGTTATGCCCAAATAAGGCAATTGTCCATATAAGGAGTTACGGAACACGAATCGATATAAATATTAGCGATTTTGATTCAACTCTCGACCCCGTGAAAGATCCCATGCTCAAACCCATAAAGTTCGTTCCCATGCGAGAGCCCATAATGACGCTTTCCATTGGTTGTTCATTGTGTGGCATCGCTTCCCACTAGGTTACATTAGGCGCACGCAAGCGCAATCCCTGCATGTTTCACGGACTCGTTCTGTGGCGTCACGGCGCCTTCGCACTTTTGCTAGTGGTACGTGGGAGATGTGCCGCGTTGTGGGGAGATCGGTACCGTGTGTTTAACCACAACACGATGAGCGTCATTGTGGAGAATTAAACTACCGACTCGCTTCACTCCTTTACATAGTTGTCCCACCACATACAAAATAAAAAAGTGTATTTCACACATGCCATCAGCCACACAGGAATGGGTCCCTGCCTATTAACACGTGGCATGCCACTAGCATTGTGACAAGCAATCCTCACCCTGCTGGTGAGACATTGAGTCTCGTGACTGGTCCCAAATTTTTTATTTTAGTTTCTAATGTGGAGGGACAGCTATGAGAAGGAGTCTGTTGTTTGCTTATTTCTTAATGGGTAACCGCGGAAGAGCCCATTAAGACCGCAAGGCTTCCAAGGGAAGCTGGGTTATCGGTCGACTGCGTTGTACCATAGCCCTCGCCACTGGCAGGCCCCTGGCTTCATCTGACAGCACTCATGAGCAGCGGCAGAAGGAGAGTGGCTTTGGGAATGTAGCATCGTGAGCCCAGTAAGAAGATGGTATCGGCGCTGACTCCCCTCGCCACGAGGAGCTGGCTTCTTGACTAAGTTGACGGCACGTGGGATGTATGACGCCGCATATTAAATTACATCTGCGTGTGTACGTCTGTAACCCCCGCCTTCACCAACCCGCACAGACCAGAGTGGTGAAGTATGGCAAGACAACCCCGACAACCTGCACGGCGTGCGAATTCAGCCGTACGAGTCGTATTGCCGCCGTTCGTGAGTCCCTATCGCGTAGACTGGAACAACGCGAGACATCCCAGGGGCAATTGAGATCCAGACAAAAGTGCAGTGGATCGATATCCCAGGTGTCCCCAGAGGGGCTTCTGGTCTCATCCAGCAGTGGATAGGGAGGTGGGCTGCACCCTTTCAAACGAAATGAGTAATGGGCAGCATCTGCCTGGGCTACGAGGAACACTGTAGGGACACGAAACCGTGACTGCTGCATGTGGATGTACGATTTGAAGTGATTTGTAGCGGAGGGGAAACGCGATGCCTGTTCTGCAATTCCATTATGGCTTTTCCACAGACCTCCTTGTTTTTGTGCAATCAGGACGCGTTGGATGGATGTTCCTGACGTTGTTGGTCCGGCTTTGTTATTGTTGTGGCTGTTGTTGTCTCGAGTAACTATACTTTCTGAATGTCCAGACTCCTGCCCACTGTCGGAATGCTGGCTTGGGATCCCAGACATGTCTCTTGGCCCGTCGTGTCGGCTCACTTCACTGCAGCCGTATTGGTCGCAGTTTTCCAAGTGAGTAACAACTATGCTACTGCTGTTGGTAATAGCAGCCATACAGTCATTGTGATCACACTTCACAGATTCGCATTAAAGGTTGCTCATCCTAGACATCAACACGGGCGCTGAATTTGCACGATCACGGTCATCTCATGGGCATGGAAGGGCCCTCGCGACGCCGCAGCTGTCCATGGTGACACTGAAACCCAACACGGCCATAACGTGTTTTGAAACTGTTTGATGCTCCGAGGCTGGGCTGTTCAGCCAATCAAAGCCTTAACAATTCGCGTAAACCGTTACCGACTAGCTACGAGGTGTGTTACAGGACGCTCTCGCGAACCTGGTAAGTCTATCTCTCACCCCTCTTGTGTCTCTCTGCACTCCTCACCACGTGCTCTCTGCTTGAATGACCAAGACCTCTCTCAAAACTATGCGTGAAGCACCACTCATTGGGAGATTGTAGCTTCTTCTCTACTGCCCCTCCAGTCTAAAATCTCTTCCCACGACCATCCATGCTACGACTCCTTACTGCTGTTAATATAATTATTCTTTCCTATCTGATGGGTGGGGGGGGGGGGCACTATAGCTGTCATAATGGGGAGCCACCGTGACAGTGATTCACCACAGCGGAGGGTGAACTTGGGTGGTGCCAAGGACATTTGGTGGCGCAGGGCCCAACATGACCTCTTCTGCTGCTGCTGCTGCTGCTGCTTCTGCTGCTGCTTCTGCTGCTGCTGCTGCTGCTTCTGCTTCTGCTGCTGCTTCTGCTGCTGCTGCTGCTTCTGCTGCTTCTGCTGCTGCTGCTTCTGCTGCTGCTGCTTCTGCTGCTGCTGCTTCTGCTTCTGCTGCTGTTCCAAGGTGGTTAAAGCTGAGCAGGCACAGAGGTCGCCGGGTGGCCGAGAATTCTCCAGGACGGAGAGCGGTGGCGACAGTGCCGGCATTTGCCGGAGCCTGTGCATGATCAGTCCGCCGCCCCCGCTGCCTCCACCACCGCCTCTGCGCAAACACAAGCCCAGGGAACCACCGCCATTGCCCCGTGAGTATTCAACCCGATTCCAACGCATCCGTGTATTATGAGAATAATCGAAGAGAATAACGCACAACCATCACGAGTGGCATTGTGAAGAATTTAAAGTGACAAAATCAACCGGCAGCCAGTATGCCCCCTGAACGTATCTGCCGCACGGCTTTGGTGTGGAGCGTGTGACTTCGGCAGCATTGGTTAGCACGAGGAAACTCTGGACCGAGTTAAACCTTCAGTGTCTCGTCAGCAGAGCCAGGCTTGCTTGAGCTGGTGAACTGGCAGATGCAATAGGCAAGGACCCACTCGAGTTAATATGGGTCCTCGTTCGACACGAAACTCTATAATACACAACCCAAAATAATCATCAGTCCGGTTTATTTATCTGGGAAAGCGACCCTGATTTCGAATATACAATTTCACTCGGGTCCTGCTACATTGGGATATTTGGCAACCACCGTTGACGTTGGGTGTTCTAGCTGTGGGAGTGAATGGGGAATCCCAGAGGGATCCACGCATCACAGGGGTAGAACATACAGAGTACACACGGAAAAGGCACCCTGCACAGCGATAAAACCCAGGTCTATTGCGCCACCCAATGCACGTTATTATGCATTACCAACGTGTGTGCCATGTGCCTTGGAGAGCAGTGGCAGAGTGGTTAGCGTACTGTTCTCTCAACCAGATTACTACCAGATTGATTCTCAGCCATGGCTAACCATCGGTGATATCTGAACTTGTCCTGGGCCTCCCTGAGGATGACTTGGTCTTATATTAGCACCTAATTTTGTAGTTGAAGTTGGACCTGACCACACCATCCCTACATGTGCCATGCTGGCTTTAATATGCGCTGGCTAACAGCACTTGGCACATGGCGATATGAGGGTTGTGTTTGAGGCATATGTGTCTACACATGCACGGGAAGTCCATGGGCCCAGACCAGATAAGTCACTTAATCATATTTAGTGGGGTAGCAAAGATTGTTTTAATCCAGCCTAAAATAAATGTTCACTCTGTGGTAATATTGTTTAAAGAGTGGATCATTGCAAAATATAATTCCTGTTAGACCTGGGAGGTAATTTTTTTTAAGAACAGTTCAATCCAGTGTGCACACAGCACACTTAAAGTGAGAATACTTTTGCTTTAAAACGACGATATTTCACTCTATTATTTCGCTGTGTGAATATAATTAATGCAATTGTTTTATTTATTGTTTGCGAAAGGAAATGCAACGCTTCCTTAATGTTTGTTGTTGTGTGTATCTCCGTTTGTCGGCGCGTGTTTCGTATGTATGCTTTATGTAAGTATGTATGTTGAACTTTCGCACCGTACGTAGCCAACCGTGCTAATTGGAGGTGCGGGGTGAGGACAACACATTAAACACAAAACGCAGTTCTAAAGAAACTTGTTTTTTTTATCTACATTTAAAAGTGCATAAATCCAGTTGCTTCCTAATATCGGAAGGAAAGAGAGCCCCAGACGGCCGCAAAAAGCGCATTTGAATGCGCACGATGTGCTGAGTGTAATTCCACATCTCAAATGTACGATTCCCATGATCACTGTAATCTCTGTGCAATTGATGCGGCAAGATTTGGATACCTTTTAAAGCATTTTGTTAATAAAGTGCATCTCCCTGCATGCATATATGCAATTTATTGTGGACATGGATGTATCGTATAAGTTCAAAAATATGGAATTTAACAACAACGCCTAATTTGTTTTTGTTGTCTATAGTCTTCATATACTGTGCATTTGAATACTGAAACAAAGAAGTGGAAATGTTGATTGGTTCAGCTGCTGAGAGAGGGCTGACAGGTCAGCAGGGGACATCACATTTCAGTGCCTGTACCCTAATTGGTAAGAATGTTTCTACCATGGGAAATGCTCCTGAAGCAGGAATTCCATGATTTTTTTCTCTCTGATTTAATTACATAAATGGATTTCCCAGCACAGCTAAAAGTGTGGTTAGCTTATTGACAAGGCACCACATACGTGATTGATGAGGTGAACTCCCTCGGTTTTAGGCCATAATTAATTTTGTTACTGACGTGCGGAACTTGTAACAAGGCTCTCGCAATATGCCACTTGACAGCTGAAAAACCACGGGAATACACACAAGCATTACCGCGCTGTGCCAAAGTAAGTAACGGTGGATTTGGCGAGTGTTGGCGAGTTGGGATTTGGGACGTTGAGATCCACGGCAATGCACCACAACAGGTGTGGCCGGTCATGGCAGGTGAATAGAAACCACATTCGACCTTCCACGAGGCCACAACGCAAAATGTACCGTCGTCCACAATTTTCAGTCATTTAGACTGCGCGATGTTTACGTGCTTAAGCTAAGTTATTTTTTTAACTTTCACTGCTGTAACCATGCTCAATCCCCAGCCCTTCAAAAGCACAGTCTGTGATTCTTACTCCATGCATGTTTATTCTGTTTTCAATTTAGTACCAAACCCAACCAGAGGGCCTGTGATAGAAGACAGCCAGTGGCTGGAATTGGTCGTTTTCCTGGTGGTGGGTGGCGTGATTCTCTTAGCCATCATCCTATTGGTCACCATCTGCTACAAGGCCATCCGGAGGTAAGCCAACAATTGTAAAATTACTGTTACAGTAATAATGAAGGTCCTCTGTCAATGCATTGTTGTATGAAGGCCTCCGCACCTTGTGTCAGTTATTATTTGAACTATGCTTTACCAAAATGGTCAGCGCGGTGAAGGGGGGGGTACTTGGGACCGATTCAGATTCCACTCGCCACTGAAGTTATTCGTGGCAGGAAATCAAACTCAAGTCGCCAGGTTCATCAAGAAAGCCTCACTGAATGTAAAAAATATTTTCAGGCGGATTCTACACGGGAAGGTTTGGACAGTTTCTTTTTTTAAAGAGTGCTCTGTGTATGGCAGGAAACCAGAGAACCCAAATAAAAACCCACCCATAGAAGGAAAAACAAGATTCTGCACAGATGCGTTCAATAGCCACAGTGCTGTGCTGCTATCTCCTCGGCCCCTTGCTAGCCCAGTGGTTCAGGAGTTTCACAAATCTATCTGATCCATCAACTTTTTTCCCAAAATTACCGTATTGCAGGCAGTCAACCAAGGGCCTTCCTTGTCTCTCAAAGGCAAAGTGATTTCCTGTTCAAATGAGAATTGCCTGTTTACAGCCCTGAGCCAGTGGTGGAAATTCCGCATTCCTATGGCAAGGAGAAGTCTATGCACAAGACAACTATTGTCGTTGTTTCTGTTTCATACAAATGTAAAGTAGTAACTCGGCGGGAGACGTGTTGACGGGTAGCACACTCTTTATTTTCACCAACTTGTAGTTACACGGATGACTAACACCCACTTCGTTGCACGGGTGACTAACACCCACTTAGCTACTCGGGTGACTCACACCCACTTCGTTGCACGGGTGACTAACACCCACTTAGCTACTCGGGTGACTCACACCCACTCAGCTACACGGGTGACTAACACCCACTTCGTCGCACGGGTGACTAACACCCACTTAGCTACTCGGGTGACTCACACCCACTCAGCTACACGGGTGACTAACACCCACTTCGTTGCACGGGTGACTGACACCCACTTAGCTACTCGGGTGACTCACACCCACTCAGCTACACGGGTGACTAACACCCACTCAGCTACACGGGTGACAAACACCCACTCAGCTATACTGACACGGGCTCTTACGCCCCGTAGCCTTCCGGGACACACCCAGCCGGGGGTGCCCGTCTCGGCTCTGGGTACCACCGTCCCGACCCACACGGGCGTCGGACTACGGGTCCCCCAGTCTCGGCTCCGAGCCACACAGGGCCCCGGTCCTCACAAGGACGGCGGGACTAGGGGTCTCGGGCCACTACCTCCTCCACCCCGTCTTCGGTCTTCAACTGGTTAACACTGACCACGAGTGCTCTCGCGCGTCTCCCTTTATACCCCTCCTGCGGACGTCGCTGAGAGCACCCACTTATCTGACCAATCACTGCGCACTCGCTACGATCCTCTTTTCCCCAGCTTGTGTGAGCGCACCTTACCACCGGCGCGCGCGTCCATGCCACGCCCACATCGCGTGCCCAACCCCGCGCCCCGTGATCCATCACTGTCAGCGCACGTCAATACCACCACTACATCACCCCCTACCACATAGCTCGCAGCTGACCCGGCTGCTAATAAAATATACAACACCCCTTCACCCCTATGTGTGCCCCGTAACATAACAACAAAACCCTAACAACACAACATGAACACCGCAATCCGCAAAACCCAGCAACCGCCCCACCCACAACAAGAACAATATGCACAATCCGGCGAGTGGCAACGATACTGTGTATGCGGAAAGAATAACAATAAAAAAAAATTTCTTTATTCATTTTCTCTTCTTTTCTCTCCGACTCATGCAGCGTCCCAATGTGTCCGAGCGTCCCTTGAACGGGACATTACCCCGGCAGAGGGAAAAGCCGGCAACGAGGTCGGGCTTTAATAAAAAAAAGATTTATTTATTTTTTTTTTTTTTCATGAAAAGTGTTGCGTCCTTGCCCGAGTCCGCCTTGCCGGACCGTCGTACGGCACAGGACGCAGTTGGCCATCCGGCGGCGCCGGCAGTTCAGGAAGGCATGGGCCAGGCATCGGGGCTCCGCGTGAGCCGCGGGGTTCCGGTTCCCGACGGTCAACAGCCGTCAGGTCCGAGACACCTGGGGGTGGGTCAGGTGGAGACACGTGAGGATCAGCCTGCGACACATCCCACCCCGAGTCGACGGTCACATCACACGCTCGGTCGTCACGGCACAACCAGGGGTCACGCGGCACCGCGTAGGGTTTCAGTCGGGAGGGGTGCACGTACCAACGGCGTTTTCCCCATTTAATCTGTATACTCTGGGGTCGTGCAACCCGCACAATTTCCACCGGTCCCCTCCATGGTCTCAACAGTTTGGGGGACGTAGCCAACGGTGCGTGTGGACAATGCAGCCAGGCCTTATCGCCCGGTTCCCAATTGTGCGTATGCACCTTCCGTTCATGCAATCGCTCGTTCGCGATCTGCCGAGAGCGTGAATTCAATCTCGCAGCCTCACGCGCCTCAGCCAATTTGGCGATGTTAAACTTAATATGGTCTGCCAATTTAGATTTTGCACGTGGCTGTGAAATCCCCAGTTGGACGTCCATGGCCGGATCAGCCTCCCGCCCATACATCAGAAAAAATGGAGAAAACCCCGTCGCCGCATGGGGTGCCATCCGATAGGCCGCTAGTACCCCCGGTACCTGTAAGTCCCAATCCACCTGGTCGTCGCATACCTGTTGGCACAGCATAGACGTAATCGTCCTGTTCAGACGTTCAACCATACCGTCAGTCTGCGGGTGGTACGGGGAGGTACGTACTTTCTTTGTACCCAACAGGTCGCACACCTCGCGCAACAAAACACTCGAAAAGTTTTTCCCCTGATCCGTCAGCAAGCGTTCGGGGGCGCCTTTGTCCAAAACGTAACCTTGGACAAAGGCGTCCGCCACTGCCGCAGCCGACTGGTTGGCGAGTGGCCACGCCATGGGCCAGCGGGTGAAGTACTCTACGCCAACCAGCAGGAACTTATTTCCCCGAGGTGTAGTGGGAAAGGGCCCCAAGATGTCTAGCGCGACCAATTCGTTCGTGCGCGAAACTTGAATGGATTGCAGCGGTGGATTAGCCGCTATTGGTGGCGGTTTTCTTTTAGCGCACCCTACACACCCCTTAAGAATGTTCGCCACGTCGTTGCCCATCCCCGGCCAATAGTAGTCTCGCTGAATGAGGGCGAGCGTTTTGTGAAACCCCAGATGCATGAGTCGTTCATGGGCAGCCAGGACGACCTTACCCCGTACAGCAACCGGCACCACAAGCATGTGACGCCGGGACATGGAGTCCCACTTCATCAAGAGGCCCTGTCTGCACACCCAGGAACCGACCCGCGTTTCCCCACCCTCGGGAACGTCAACCTTCCGACGTAGCGCGAGTAGGGAGCTGTCGGCCATTTGCAGACGGCCCCACTCGATGAGAGGCAATGCTAACAGCGAGTCCCTCCCCGTGGGGGCGTCGACCCCCGTAGTATCGGTGGCGGCTAGCACCACTTCCGCGAGGACAGCGACAGAGGGTTTACATCGCGCCGATCCTAACTGACATGCGCATTCCGTACGCGTCGGCAACCGTGACAATGCATCCGCATTCGAGTGGCGCAACCCCTTGCGGTAAATCGTCGTGAATTGGTAGTCCTGAAGGACCTCCAACCATCGGGACAATTGGCCGGATGGCTGCGCCACCTGCATAGCGTATTGGAGAGCCGCATGGTCCGTGCGAACCGTAAAGTGACGGCCATACAGATACGGCCTGAATTGCTGTATTAAAAACACAATCGCCAGCAATTCACGCCGTGTCACGCAGTAGCGTTGTTCCGCGGGGGACAGAACCCTGCTACCGTAGGCGACCACCCGTTCGACCCCCCCGACCACCTGTGAGAGCACTCCCCCGATACCCGTGTTACTGGCATCCGTGTCGAGCACAAACGGTTGCGTGAAATCGGGGTAACACAAGGGGGGAGCCTGCACCAAGGCGTCACGAAGGGAGCAGAACGCGGCCTCCTCCTCCGGCCCCCAGTGAAACCGCACCCCTTTAGCCGTCAAAGCGTGCAGGGGCCTGGCTATGGTGGCAAACTGCTTGACAAAACGACGGTAATAGGAGGCAAATCCTATGAAGCTGCGGACTTCAGTAACAGAGGTCGGTGTTGGCCATGAGCCGACGCATTGCGTCTTAGCAGGGTCCGTCGAGATCCCCGAACGGCTAACGATATGGCCCAAATACCTGACCGATTCCCGAAGCAGAAAACATTTAGCCGGTTTAAACTTTAGCTTCGCGGAACGCATCCTGACAAACACTGCTCTCAGTCGCTGGAGATGCTCCTCAAAAGTTCGGCTGAAAACGATGATATCATCGAGGTAAATCAAACAGGTGTCCCATTGGAGGCCTGACAAAACCAATTCCATGAGCCTCTGGAACGTGGCAGGAGCGGAATGTAAACCCATGGGCAATCGGTTGAACTCAAATAGGCCTCCCGGTGTCCGGAAAGCGGTTTTTGGTTTTGATTCGTCATCGAGGGGCAATTGCCAAAATCCCGAAAGCAAATCGAGCGTCGAAAAAAACTGTGCTCCTGCCAAGGCATCCAGCGACTCATCCATCCTGGGGAGCGGATACGCATCGGCCATTGATATTTTGTTTAGGCGGCGGAAATCGACACAGAACCGCAGGGATCCATCCTGTTTTTTAACCAAGACGATAGGAGCACCCCACGGACTGGAAGAGGGCGCAATGATGTCGGCCGCCAACATGTCATTTACTGCCGACTGCACATGCTCCTTCTCGGCTGGACTGAGCCGGAAGGGATTCTGTCGAATAGGGGCCGCGTCCCCAGTCTCTATGTGGTGGCGCAACAGGTCTGTGCAGCCAATGTCGTACTTGTGCCTGCTAAACACGTCAGCGAACTCGAGCAGCAAGCCCCTCAATGCACCCAACTGCACACTGGACAAGGTACTGGACCCAGTACACAACGAGTCCAACCACTCCGTCCCCTCCTCACCTTGGGGATGCGTATCGACATTTGAATCGGCGTGAGCAACGAGCTGTTCCTCGACGGGTAGCGGCGCGGCGTGAGCCAGCACCGTTCCCTGCGTAATCACGGCCGGCCGCGACCCCGTGTTCAGGACCACAACGAACGGCTCACTGTCCCCCCTCACCATGGTCTGGGCCACCGCTAAGTCGAGGTCCCCTTTAGCCCTGTTAGACGGCCCCAATAGAACTCCCTGTGCCCCCACATCCGCCCCAAGGGGTTTTCTCAACCGAAGGGGTACCAACATTTGCGATCCCGGGGGCACCCGTACAGTCCGGGTTGCGAGCGCCTGCACCGTCGCACAAGCCGTGCGTATCTTATTTGGACTCTTCAAAAACTCAACCCGCCGACCCGACGGAAGCTCAATGCAGGCCTGGTCTATAAGAATTTTGATGGGCATTTTAGACAGAAAGTCCGTGCCTAGTAAACAAGGAACGGCCAACGATGATGATACAAAAATAGGACCCGCCAATTTAATGTCGCCAATACAAATATTCGCCCGAATCTGGCCGATGATTCCCAAAGATCCCCCGTTCGCCGCGTAAAATGGTACGTCCACCGGCAGAAGGGGTCGACATTGGACGGGAAGAATATTATAAATAAGGTCCGAAATAATAGTGGCCGACGCACCCGTGTCCACGAGCACCCGGACCTCAACCCCGTCAATATACCCCGTTACCACGGACGACCCGGCCGACGCAGCCACAATCCTGTGGGCCAATTCGGACCACTCGACTGCCTTCGGGCCGTACGCAGACCCCTCTCGCCGAACCGAACCCCCGGTGCCCATACACGGTCCCCCCACCGCTAAGCGGCGACCCGACTGTGCCGTGCGTGTGGACCGAACGTGTGAGGTGCCGCGACTTGCCGGGTTCAGCTGGGATGTCTTGAGGCCCTGGTCGTCGTCCGGACGTGGTCCCGCGGTGCGTTGACGTGGGGCCCGGCACCCGGACGCGACGTGGCCCCGAAGGCCGCAGTTGTAGCAGACGACGAGGGACGTCGTAGGTTTCGGTTGCTCCAGCTTGCGGGAGGAGCGTGTGGGCGAACGACCTCCCGTTCTCCACTCCCCCGGCCTTGAACCAGCGAAGGCCTCCTCCCGAGGCACAGCAGGCTGAGGGCCGACGATCGTGGCGGCCGGTGCCCCGTTCCCCACCGATGCGCAGACGACCGTCGGCTTTCGCTTTAGGACTTCGTAAGCGTGAATACTTGTGGCAATCCCCAGAGAGCAAATGTCCATCTCGTCCGCCGTATTTATGGGAACTCCCAATCCGTGAGCCAACGCCAACAGCTGCTCCGTCACCATGGCGTCCTTCCCCTCCTTGTCCATGCGGGGAAAAGCTGAGTCTGCCAGGGCGAGCAGCGCCGTGCGATAGGCGAGCGTTGTTTCTCCAACCACCTTCCGCCGATCGTAAAACTGGTGGCGACAGGTCGAGGGTGGCCCGAACACCTTGGCCATCAGGTGTAGCGCGGCCTGGAGCGTTGAGCGGGACGACCTCGGGGCCGATGTGAAGGCTGCAAGCGCGTCGTCGTCGAGCATCGCTGGCAGCGCGCGCAGGGCAGTGGTGTCGGACCACCCCGACATTTCTTGATGCGCGACGAACCGTCGCTGGAAGGCTCCCCAGTCGCCCCCGTCCGCCTTGAACACCGACAGCGCGGGCAATCGTTGCTGGAGGACTCGATCGCCGTCGTCGTTGTTGGAACGATTTTCCCGCGCGCCGCTGTGGTTGTAGAAGGTGTCGGCTCCGTCTGCAGGCGCGTAATGGAGATCTCCGGCGCGCGCCGATGATGCGGGCTGCGCTGTGTGGAGATCTCTGGCCGCGTGGTGTCCGCGTTTCCCGCCAAGCGGTGGCGGGCCCTCAATAATGGCGCCAACTCCAAAACTTTTGGCGCGAAACGCCGTCTGGCGGGATCCCTTCAGCCGCGCCGCCTCCTCCAACCCCGCAGCCGTCCCTCCGCCCGCTGGAACGGAGATTTCCGCCAAAATCGCAGCGGCGGCGAGCAGCAACTCCGCCAGGCGGGAGTGTGCGTCCTGCAGGCTGGTGTCGGAGGCAAGCGGAGTATCGGCCATTTCCGCGAAGTGCTGTATTGGCGGCAACTCCTCGTCCTCTCCTCCCGAGGTTGGTGTCTCCGGTACGCCGTCGTCTCCCCGATCTTGCACGTGGGTACGCGAAGTCTTCCTTGTGTCCATTTTTCTTGAAGACAGGTTTACTTCTGACGCCAGTTGTAAAGTAGTAACTCGGCGGGAGACGTGTTGACGGGTAGCACACTCTTTATTTTCACCAACTTGTAGTTACACGGATGACTAACACCCACTTCGTTGCACGGGTGACTAACACCCACTTAGCTACTCGGGTAACTCACACCCACTTCGTTGCACGGGTGACTAACACCCACTTAGCTACTCGGGTGACTCACACCCACTCAGCTACACGGGTGACTAACACCCACTTCGTCGCACGGGTGACTAACACCCACTTAGCTACTCGGGTGACTCACACCCACTCAGCTACACGGGTGACTAACACCCACTTCGTTGCACGGGTGACTGACACCCACTTAGCTACTCGGGTGACTCACACCCACTCAGCTACACGGGTGACTAACACCCACTCAGCTACACGGGTGACAAACACCCACTCAGCTATACTGACACGGGCTCTTACGCCCCGTAGCCTTCCGGGACACACCCAGCCGGGGGTGCCCGTCTCGGCTCTGGGTACCACCGTCCCGACCCACACGGGCGTCGGACTACGGGTCCCCCAGTCTCGGCTCCGAGCCACACAGGGCCCCGGTCCTCACAAGGACGGCGGGACTAGGGGTCTCGGGCCACTACCTCCTCCACCCCGTCTTCGGTCTTCAACTGGTTAACACTGACCACGAGTGCTCTCGCGCGTCTCCCTTTATACCCCTCCTGCGGACGTCGCTGAGAGCACCCACTTATCTGACCAATCACTGCGCACTCGCTACGATCCTCTTTTCCCCAGCTTGTGTGAGCGCGCCTTACCACCGGCGCGCGCGTCCATGCCACGCCCACATCGCGTGCCCAACCCCGCGCCCCGTGATCCATCACTGTCGGCGCACGTCAATACCACCACTACACAAACACTGAGGACTGCGTAGTCTGGATAGCGTGGAAAAAGTGTTCCATATGAATATTCATGAACCTTCCACTTTCAAAATTACTTTGTGAAGGCAAATTTACTAGGAGCTGTTAGTTTTTAATGCACACTTATCTACGTCATCGAAGACAAGTATAAAGACAACACATTCCAGGCCCTGCCTTACTACAATTATGAAAATATTTTTATGTTGCCACATTACATTTGTTACAGTTGTGAGAATAGGATCATTCTTTTGGAAAAGCCATAACAATAACCATTCAATGATGATGCAGAGGATTCCCATGGGCTCTCAGGGAGTCGTATAGCAGGCTAACCACATTAATTACAGATGGGATGAGTTTACATTTTAATTCCACACACCGAGTAAACTAGAGGTGGCCAGGTGACTCAGAGGTCAGAGCACTGAGCGGGCACTGCTGAGTTCCTGAGTTTGAATCCAGGCAGGTGCCTGTGATCAAACCGGGTCCTCGGGTGAAGAGAGTTGACGTCTCAACTTGGTCATCAATGTTTGAACTAACAAAAATAATCTTACTAAACTTGGGTCTGCACTTTTGCCTAAATTCCAGCTTTGAGAAATAGATTGGCATGCGACAGACATTACCCCTCGCGGTAGAGTGGATGGCAAAGTACCTTCAGGTGACCTCTGCATAGATCAGAGGTCACTTGAAGGGATCTCAAAGGTAGCTTTGTGACATTAGCTTCCGTGGGCTGTTTTCTGACATGAAGGGATGCATTGCTGTGGGAGATATCTGGATGAATACTTCATGTAAATTAGATGATTTTATTAGGTACATTTTGGGGACAAAGCTAAAAATGTAATAATAATATATATGATATAATCAGGTACATTTCTACGTTCATTTTTTTAAAGTAATAATACTGGGCCAACCACTGTACCAACATTCCCCAAAATAATAATGTAATTTTATTTTTTAATCAACGAAAGCCTCACTTAAATGTCAAGACTTTTTCTGCTAAGTTTTTCTGCAAAGTGTTTAAAAGTGAAATATATATTTCATGGTTAATGCATCGCCAGTATTAACCAATGCAGCCTTCCAGGAGGGAACCACGAATCTCTGCAACAGGCGGTGAACGCACGACCACTGGGCCGTGTCACCGCCCATGTGCCTGTTGCCACCCACCACGTATTGTCCCTTCACCTTTCTTGGAGGAATTTTTGCAATGCCAACCAAAAAATAACCACAATAATTACCACAATTAACGTTGTTAAATTCCCATGTGTCTGATTGTGATCACCACAATCAACGTTGTTAAATTCCCATGTGTATGATTGTGATTACCACAATCAATGTTGTTAAATTCCTATTAGTATGATTGTGATCACCACAATCAGCGTTGTTAAATTCCCATGTGCATGATTGTGATTACCACAATCAACGTGGCTAAATTCCCATTAGTATGATTGTGATCACCACAATCAACGTTGTTAAATTTCCATGTGCATGATTGTGATTACCACAATCAATGTTGTTAAATTCCCATGTGCATGATTGTGATTACCACAATCAACGTTGTTAAATTCCCATGTGCATGATTGTGATTACCACAATCAACGTTGTTAAATTCCCATGTGTATGATAGTGATCACCACAATCAACGTTGTTAAATTTATATGTGCCTGATTGTGATCACCACAATCAATGTTGTTAAATTCCCATGTGCATGATTGTGATTACCACAATCAACGTTGTTAAATTCCCATGTGTGTGATAGTGATCACCACAATCAACGTTGTTAAATTTATATGTGCCTGATTGTGATCACCACAATCAATGTTGTTAAATTCCCATGTGCATGATTGTGATTACCACAATCAATGTTGTTAAATTCCCATGTGTATGATTGTGATTACCACAATCAATGTTGTTAAATTCCCATGTGTATGATTGTGATCACCACAAACACGTTGTTAAACTTCCATGTGCATGATTGTGATTACCACAATCAACGTTGTTAAATTCCCATGTGCATGATTGTGATCACCACAATCAACGTTGTTACCATGACCAAGATGACACCAGGGTGGCAGAGGGCAGCTGCACTCTCCATGTTTACGCTCCGCTGAGCCACTGCCGATCCAGTCTGAACTCTCAAGAGCTGTTTTATTTTTTAAATACTTTATTTTAAAATGTCAAAGCATTGCCACAACCAAACCAATAAACCTGAGTGTGTTGTGTCCTTGAGATTCGCGGGAGGGGGGTTTCGTTTGGAGCGAGGGTACTGACAAACCAGTCTCGGAGCTTTACAGTGGTTGGATGTCGCACTTGTCAAATGTTTGGCAGTCTTTCTTGATTGATGGCTTCCTTGGTTGATTGATTAGTTGCAAATACATGCGTTGAGTGCCCTGGGTCCCATGTGACCGTAGCCATTCAATGCAGACATCGTGAGCCCTGCTAGTTGTGCACAGAACATTAATATGGCCTTGTCTCGTGCCTGCATCTGTTGTAGACATGTATAATGATTGCTCTGACACAGACGTTGTCCGTGTGTTTTGGGGCTCAGAGCCACCGTATCTAGAAAAGGTAACTGGCCAGGCGGCTCAGCGGGATCATGGGAGGCTCGCAGTAGGAATATTGAGGGTTGACTGGGCCCATCAGCCCTTTGGGATCGATAAAACTCGTTCAACTTTGTGTGGAAGTCAACAGTAGGTGTCTTATGGGGAGACTCGCCTCCACTATAGGAATGTGGAATTTCCACCAGTAGATGAGCACCACCTCAACGATCATTTGGGCTGGAAATCACATTGCCTCGATTATAAATAGACTCATAATTGATAGCTGAATGGCCCAACAGTGCCCCATGTCTGTTTTGCCTACCTGGGCATGGCCCGTAGCCACAAGGCTGGCCGTGGCTGAGGTTTTCCTGGCGGTCCGGGGTTTTGCTGAAGGTGAGTTGCAGCGATACTAAGCACACTGTCAGTTGCGCGTAACCTCGCTGCTGCTGCTGCTGCGGCTATTACCACCGCCGTACGCCCCACTGCACATCGCCTCCCTGCCTACGAACGGCAAAACAAAGCATCGTCCCGAAACGCATCTCAAGGACACAACACGGAGCTATGCGTCATCCCGCTTTTGAACTCCTCTCTAATAACGGTGGCACGCGATTATTAGTAACAAAAGGACGTGGGAGTGAGTGCGTGTGAGAAGGTCGCACTTGGGGTGCACTGATCCCCAACACAAACAAGGGTTTGCTCTAATTAAATGTCGGTAGATGATATGTTGTAGCAGGTTTTTTGGTAGGTCCCATTAGCAGAGAAAATAATGTGCGTGGCAGCCACTTATTTGTCTTGATAAAATAATTATGTCAAAAAATGTCCCTCTCTAAAGGAAGCGGATAACATAATTAAACGTGCTAAATGCAGTTCGCATGCAAAATGCTGCGTATTGCACTGCCATAAATATCTTAATGTCAGTTGCACTTTCAGGCAATTCTTCATTTTAATTTTAGCAGCCTGCATCTGCATATGAATAGAGCAGACATTGATATCGTCACAGAGAGAACACTCCAAAGTGTCTGGCATTTTGTAATAAAGTTTTAGAATGTATTATTGTTTTGGAAATGGCATTTTCAGATTCCATAATGAACTCCGATGTTTGATCTGCTGTCCAACTGGACTTTGGTTCACTGCAGTAAAAAAAATAGCAGGCTGTTCTGCTCAGGCAATCAATACAAAGTCTATTAGCATGAGGCCAATATATAATACACATGGCAGCATGACGTTTTTTGTAAGAGTAGATTTAAATTATTGCAGCTGAAATGCACTTATAAATGCCTTGCATCCGTGCAGGTGGTGTGCATGTTACTTGATTCCAAGTTTGGGGAAAATTTGGGTGAGATCCACATTGATTAAGTCAACTGAATCTATGTTCACGTTCATATATCTCAACACGCGATAGGAAGTAATGTTTATTGCCATGAGCTTTGAATGGGAATTGTATCTCGGTTTCATAATTTTAGAAATCTCTCTTAAAAATAAACTGGTAGATTTTAGTTTCCAAATGTGTACTCGATTAGCGCCCACTCTGCCACCATCTGCCACATGGGTTTTAAATAGATGTTCACTAATCTGAACTTGGGGGGAGTGGTGGCGTCGTGGTTAGTGCACCTCAATGTCTGGCCTCATCCGAACATCAGTCGTGAGTGATATCTGAAACGGTCCTGTGCTGTCCTCTTCAACCTGCGCTGACCTGTATGGTCAAGTCCGGTCAAAGGAATGACACGGCGTGGGGAGGCTTTAATTCAACAGTGGATCAACCATGGGCTATGATTATTATGAGTATTTTTTTGTAATCTGCATTTCCCCCACCAGATCTGTGCAGGATAAATATGGATACCTTGGGCTTTCTTACTGTATTTGCACTGCGTGTGCAGCGTATAGATGCGTTTTTTTATATATACAATTCCTGAGCACAGGCCCCAAGGCTTAAAACGTCAAGCACCCAGTAACAAACGGCGCCATCAAAGTTGTAAAGGAAAAGAGTGAACAGACTGCTGGGAAACTTTACCCAGCAGTCTGTGCGAGGTTTGGCCACAGAGACGAGCAGTACTGCACCATGACATGTTGCCATGCTCTGCGCTGTTTTCTGCATTTAGAAACAAAAAAAAAAGAACAATACCCTCGTTTTTTGCTCCTTCAAAAATCCTAAGCCTTCAGGGGTTGCATTTTGCTTGACAAGTCACCGCACTGGAAAGGACGTTTCTATTGCCGCATGCTTTGTTCAGCGCATTTGCCAAGGCAATACACGCAGTCCTGGGACGAGGTTAAAGCCGCCGATCGGAGGATCTGTGTATCTACGGTTGAGCATGCGTAAATGGGAACATCGGATGCAGTGCACTACTGCCATTGTGCTGAACGAAACATAACAAAATATTGTCTCGGGATGTAAGAGGAGACAACCCGTTCTTTAATGTGTTTAGTCTTTGTGATCGTTTTGCATTCGTGCTATCAGCATCATGTCAGGAGACGAAATGTCCATTTTCATCTCTCACAGAGCAGCTGCATCACCCGATGTTAGCGAACGAGATTTCACAGAACTACTTCTGCGTATCAACGTGACCTCTGGTCTGAACAGAGGAGAGGGCAGAGTTTTTCTACCCACCCTGGCTCGTAACAGCAATTTATACTCTCCGTAGATAGAAAAAATAATCAAAGAAGCACGTTTCTGTCACAACACAAGCGTCCGTCACCTGATGACGTCAGCTGATGACGGACGCTTGTGTTGCGACCGAAACGTCGTGTTTATTTTATTATTTTTTCTATCTACGTGACTTTACCGAAAGAACCAGAGAGTACGGGTTCCTGCAGTCACGAAATGTTTCAAATCAACAGCAATTCATCTTATAGCAGTTGTTATAAATATGCCACAGGACTCAAGCAGCAAAGGTGCAAATGTTAGTGCTTTTTTTTTTACAAAAATCTGGTTGGAATTGACATTAAATATAAAACAATGATGTCCTTATAATGTTATATGTATCAATAATGTACAACCCACTGCTGGATGAACGCCTCCCCATGCTTTGAAATGTCCTGTTTTCACTCACACACTCGGGAGAGTCTGCTATGCAGAAATGATCTCGCATGGCAGTCAAAATCATATTTTTCATTCTCAGAGCTGTAAAATTGAATATACTACCGTGGCTTTTCATGCGGGTCACCGGTGGGTGACCGAGTTGTGACCTCTCGCTTTGCTCGAACATTGAGTCGAATCGTCGGCGGCTCAATCCTCGACTTGAGCCTGGGACCTGAGTGCTGCTTTTGGCTCGGTGCCCTCTCCCCAGAGCCACTGGGCCCATCATCTATGTCTGCGAGTGGTGGCTCTTTTCATCAGCATTGCATCAATACAAGCCAAACTCTGGGCCGTTTTCAACATGCAGTGTCTCATCAGCAGTCAGGGTTGCTTGAACCAATACTGGTGAATTGCCCATTCACAAGGAAAGAATGCACTCCCAGAAGGTAGTGGTGGACAGGAAGTGAAAAAAAAAACACTTTTTTATGTGGATGGACATAGATGGGAAGGAGATGTATTGTCTGCGTATTTGTTTTGTTACATTCTCCACAATGACGCAAATTCGTATTTAAGGGTTAGTAGTAGACGACGTAGATTTGATAATATTCAAAAATCCTGGAATGTGGTCAACAGATGAAGGTTTGTGAAGCCATCTGCAATGGGCTGACCTTTGTTTGTTACCTCTGAAGCTTTGAGACAATATTCAATGTCATTGAATCTGTAAAGCCAAGGAGCACTCGAGCCTGGCTTCGCCCTTCAGCTCTTGCAGGCGTAAGGCTGTGGGCTTTGAGCATCCCAGCAGCTGGAAATACAGCATTGGGCTACATCACGTATAGATTGAATTCATGGGGTGTCTGGGGATCGAATCTATCTGTGCGGAAATCAGGGCATCACCCATTATTATGCGCAGGATTTGCTTGTATGCTGAGGCTTCTCATCTTACTCATTCATGGAATTATCTAAATATTCAACTGCATGTCCACTAAAATAGAGGCTTGAGACTTTTAGATATTTTCTTCAGTAAATAATTGATATTCGAGTATTTAAAGTAAATTTTTGGCATTATTGTTTCAAATTTCTCCAGGTAATCAAAGACATTTAAAAACGGTATTAACCTGACATATTGATGCAGGAGCCTCGTGAAAATTTTGTATTGAGCCTCAGAGGGCTTTCCTGGATAGACCGTTGGCATTGTTATCTCAGTGTGCACCTGTGGGCATTGAACCTCCCTTTGTCACACCTCAGGGCAGAGTGGAATTGGCGTCCATTCCCAATAACTGACATTATTAATCACCACGTTCATTCATTAAATAACAAGAGCATTCCGTAGTTCTGGTCGAAATTTATACCTCACTATTAAATTAGTTTTATTTTTTAATATCTTCAAAATATCATCCATCTCAGACATATATTAAACTTTATTGTTTTTGTAACAAATGTGGTCTTGCACACCAGCGTATCTCATGTACAGCCAAGCACAAGACAAACATCTCCATATAGCCTTAATGGACTGTTGGGGCAAGTGCCATTAGCGAGCATCTATAAAGGCTGGCACAGTACATGAGGGGGAGGGTGGCCAGCACCACGCCGGACCGCCTTTGTCTTCCCAGTGGTGATGTTTACACACTGCACCAGGTACTCATTTGAGGCTGAGTCGCTGGGTTCGTAGCGCAGCGCGCTAACTGCGACACTACCACTCAACAAGATCCCCTGTATATCCTTAACAGACTGTTGGGGTAAGTGCTGTTCGCGAGCACCTAAAAAGGCCGGAATGGTACACGAGGGGGTGGGTGGCTAGCACTACTGCTCCACACACACACAAACAAATACAAACACAACAACAACCTCCATTCGTCACTAAGTGACGGTGATGTCACCACGGCGCTTGTGCCAAGTTATGTGCACTTTAAGGCCAAGTGAAGTGTCGAACACCCGTTGACAAGAGGTCAGGGGACAGACCCAGGTGCCATGGCTTGACTGACTGAGATGACTGGCACACACACAAACACACACACACTTTATGACTTCCTTTGTATATTTTACCACTGATGGGACGATGGCGTAATGGCAAATTGGCATCGCGGCAGTCGGCGAGATTTGCCGGCTGTGGCATCCAACTTCAGTCTCGGAAGTGTCAATCACCGGCTCCCCGGGTGCCGTGCCCAGCTCTGCCGTGAGAAGGCGTTTGTTTGGCTGTCACTCGATATTTACTTCAACTTCAAAATGAAACCTCAAATGAATATGGATATGGCACTTTGTGTGTTTATTTTAAATACATTTCTGGCTTATCACTCACAAAAGAGTTTTCCTTCACAAAGCACCGACAGACTGAAGCAACGCCGGACACCCAGCAGGGCCGGGGTGCACCGTCACTGCTTGAGTCGGCTAATTGGCACGAGAAGCACTTAAATGCCGACAAATCATGCCGCGTGGTGCGGTGCGTAGCGATATTCGTCTCGTGGCAAGCACGGCGCCTGCTACTGTCAAGCCAGGGTTTTCCTGTTTCCCTAGATCTTCCCGCGATGACGGCTCCTGTCAAATACCGTGACAGGAGTGCCCAGGCACTGTGAGGGTGCCGTAATTGCCTTGTCGACGGTGCCTGTGATGTACGGGGGGCCCTGGAAGTGGAGGAAATGTCAGTTTTTGCGACTGCATGAGGAATGAGATCATTAAGTCAGCTGGGCGTATGTTTATTGTGGCCCGCTTAGGCGTGGGAGATCATAAATGTCCCTCGGTTGACGACCCAGCACTTTCAAAGTCTACAGCGGCATCTTTAGGACTTGTGGAGGTGAAAGGATTTTCCTGGGAGACACCGAAGCCAAGTGGATTTGAGCAGTCGGGGAGGGTGGTGCAAAAAATGTGCATCCACCGTAACCCCCCGAGGAAAACCGCCCACCGCAGTTCACTCTTGGAGTGAACTCCATGTCCCCTGAGCCCACATGTCTGGCTTAATTCAGAAAATCATGTAACCCATTATGTGAATTGTAAGCCTCGCCTTGACCCATTCCATTTGTGCCGATACCATCTACAGAACCCTGGCAGCTTTCCCTGAAATTGCTTCAAGCCCTAATTGTTTGGTAATGTCCCAGTTAGTCTGTGTGCTTCACCGCTCATTGCCCTTCATTCCACTCTCATCATCTGATAAATAAATCTTTGTATCAAATGTGATCACAGTGCCAGCTACTTTCATTCTCTGGTTAACTACCCAGATTAAAAACTCCGTAAGAATAACAACAACAATGTTAGTATCATAGCCTGTATAATTATATACCATACAATATAATTCTTATACTAATGTCATGAGTACTCAATTATGTATTGATTTCCTTGTGTAAAAGTAAAGACCATTATAATTACTGGTTGTTGACCAGGCAGGGTGTACTGTTAGTTGCAGTGGTAGTGCAACTGTGCAATGGCCAAGTCCGTCGAGTCTGACTCCTATCCAAGGTCAGTGGCGAGTGATTGTATGAGATGGTCCTCGGCCCTCCCCCTTCATCCAATAATTTGCACTCACCAGTGTGGTAAAGATAACCATTTGCATCTTTGTGGAGAATATATCTCTTTCATATATCTGTCCTGCCACTTCCTGTCAACCGCAAGGCCTTCTGGGAGTGCATCATTTATATGCAGAAATAGTGTGATAAATTATGATCAAACAACTCCCATGTAAATAATTGTAATTATTATGAATAGGCGAATAACAATGCAAATAACGGATGATGATGATATGCTATCCATTAAAGCTCACTTAATGGCAAAGCACGTATCATTGCGATTGATGTTAGCCATGGCCGATAATCAAACACCACTATCAGCGTTCAACCACTGCCAAAGTGACACTGTGTTACATTGTAAATTATCTTGCTTCTGAGCTGTGGTTGTCTTTATTTAATCAGGAGAAAGACGTCGAGTTAGGGAGTGGAATGCTGGGTGTTCTGCCAGAGCAGAACGGGCCACAGGACACATTTCGTGCATTTTGTTATCGCGCTCACAAATTTTTGCTCCAAATGTTTTGTTTGTATCTTTTTGTAGGAAACCGTTACATAAGGAGGAGAATGGAGGGAACCAGGCTGAGTCTGCAGCTCCAATGCCAGATGACAAAACTACTGAAGCCAACAACACTGTAGCTTGACCAGAAGAGAGAAAATCACACGAAACAAAAATCAAAGGACAATGATAAGGATTCGCCACAATAGCCTTGTCATCTAGGACGCTTAGATGCCCTTTCGCACTTACGAGAGCCCGTCAAGGAAGGCATTTCCCGAGGGCTGACATTCTGACGAATGGTGCAAATACGCATGCGAGTTGAGGAAATGTCAAGGATAAATTCTGCAGACCGAGCGTACAGTGTATAAATCATTCAAACGACTCCGTGCCAAGCTTTCCCATCCTCAGAACAGACCGACGTATTTTGCCTCCCGCTTAATATATGAAAGTGTCCCTGAGTTGTCGTTATTTATGCGCTGTCAAGCCTGCGGAAATACCCCTCGTTTCTTTTTTAGCAAAGTTATAAATAATGATTTAATTTCGTCACGTTTCCACTTGAGTTCTTCCAATATAAGTTCACGGTGCTTCAAATGCCTCCTTAGATGTGTTTTCCCAATCACAAGTCTGATTACATAGTGAAAGAATTTCCAACTGAAATCTTGCTTGAGCACGTTTGGCCCATACACCATAACTTGTGTTTGGCAAAGAGCTGAATTGTGAGACAGTATTTTGCCGTGGCCGATGAGTGTTAAGGAAGGAGAGCGCTTGCCAATGATCTGTTGCAAAAGTGATGATTTCATTATCCATTTCCTGATGTGCTCACACATGTCTGGGTGAATACTTTTAGAATGCATGTGCTTAGGGTCACCACACACCATGGCACTTGAAACAAAGTGAAATAGTTCCTGAGCTTTCCCAGTTGATTTCATGAAAACGAGAGATGACTACAATGACAAGCATGCGAGACATCTTATATAATTTGTCATCTCTTTTTCATGTGCAAACTATGAGCATTTTAATCAATTTTACTCACTTACTGAAGACACAGTGGGCCTGCCTTTTAAAAGTTTGCCTAAAATAAACATTTACAAAAATAAATTCTGCTAACAATCGGGTTTATGAGGCTAGCTTCTCATAAGGAGCAACCAAGGGGAGATTGACATTCAAGGCGGCGAGCGTGTACATTGAGAATCGCATGTTGAGTCAGAAGCGATCATAATAATAATATATGAATATTCAAACGTGTCAGACCACTGCTGGATGAAGGCCTCGTCATGCCAATATTGGTGACGGGAGTTGTTTGAACCAGACTTCACAACGCCGGTCGATGCGAGTTGGCCAAGAGTGGAGAGGTGACTTAGGTCGGGTTCAGATCGCCACTACCGATGTTAGCCATGGTAGAGAATCCAACGCAGGCTGCCGGCTTCACCGTTGCAGCACGCGAGTCGCTGCGCCGCCGCTCCACCGTCGTGGGTATGCGTACGTATTTGTGAGCCTGTGTGTGTGTGTACTTAGAAACCGTGTGTGCGTCAGTGTCACTGAAACGCGTTCCTATTGTAACGCAAGCTAAAGTTGTGCCTCCCCTGCCAACTGCTCTGAAAATCAAGGTGAGATTTTTGTTTTAAGATGGGAGGAGAGCGCCAACAATTTGTTTGCTGGTGCTCTCCATGGGTATGGATCACGCTGTACACCCGATATTCTGAAGGTGAGCTCGTTGAATTGTTACTTATATTTTTTCCATCTCAGAGAA
Source organism: Lethenteron reissneri (assembly GCF_015708825.2). Classification (NCBI taxonomy): domain Eukaryota; kingdom Metazoa; phylum Chordata; class Hyperoartia; order Petromyzontiformes; family Petromyzontidae; genus Lethenteron; species Lethenteron reissneri. The sequence goes on from NC_083792.1 coordinate 5,500,539, forward strand.
AAAGAAAACTCATCACTTGTCTCTATCCTTTGTATGACTGCTGGAGTAGCTGCAATTGCGAGGAATGCATCATGAGTGAAGTACAATGTCACATTTCCGACTTGCTTGGAACTGAAATAATGGTTGCCACCTGCGCAGACAGTCTGGGAATTGGCGTCTGTGTGTTTGTGGCAGGAATTAATTTGCACTGATATCTGGTGGTGTTGTGTTGAACTTTATTTACAGTCGAATGCACAGTGCTGACCGACAAATATACCCGGGTTTGGTCTGTGGAAAAGGTGACAGACCTCGATCAGAACATCTACGTAAAATTACAGGATATTGAACAAATATGCCACTCAAGACTGCTTTAAGCACGCTTAACTGTGGCTTTATAAGCGGGTGTGCACGAGATTAACGATACATGTCAAGTGATTCATTGCTCAAATCAGCATTGAGGCGTTGTCATCTCCTTTTGAGAGCCTTAAACCCAAATTATGGAAATTCCACATTCCTATGATGGGGGTGAGTTTCTCCATAGGACAACTGCTGTTGGCTTTCACACAAAGTGGTACTCGTATTAATTACCCTGGAGGGGTGATAGGCTGAGTCAAGATTCCAGCGACCTGCTCCCTGTCCCTCGTGTTTGCGAGCCACTCACTGAGCCGACCTGGCTGAGGAATGCACGACCCTACACGACACGTTTGGATTTGTGAACATCGATAGGAAAGGACTGTTACACCAAATGCAAATATTGTATTGGGTGTGGGTGGTTAATTGGTCAGATATGCGACGAGGAACTGTACCAAAGATTGTCACTATTTCACCAAACCTGGACATTTCTCAGCACGAGGTACATCAAACATTGCAATATTATGGAATAAAATTCAACACAAACCCAGTCCCAGATTTCGGTTACAAATCAGTTCCTACCATCCGAACACAGATGCCCAATTCCCGGACAGGTGGCAACCCAAACGGTACCTAGAGTATTTGTGTAATGTCCTGCAATGCATTGTGCCAAGACGCAGAGTTTAACCGTGGAGACGGCACGGTGGTTCTGGCTGGGGTCGGGCCCTGAGGTCCATGGGCGTCGTGGAGGAGCTCATCTACTCGAGGTTGTGCAAAGCCACGCAGGGAACCCCCGGCTCGATTTGTGTTTACAACGGAAATGCAATTTGGAACGTGGTGCGGTCTTAATGTTCAACTTCAACGTATATACTTATCCACTAAATGTACATTTGCCAAACATGTACATGATAACTTTATACAATTTATTAGAGGAAATGCTAATTGTAAATTGTGTAAAGTATTCATTTTTTTCAAAGCTAATGTGGCAAGAAAGTTTCAAACATTATTTATATATTAAAACTCTACAACATCTTTATATTCATAATCAACGATTTTTGGGTTTAGATCGCGTTTATTTATAAATGTGTCGTAACCCTCCACCACCCGACACGGCCAATCAGTAAAAAATGTGTCACGTTGACAAAGACAAATAGTTCACTGCTTTAGCCCACCGGTGTGTTGAAGCAACAACATTCACAATTTGAGTACGACGTTTCGCTGGTAATTACAACCAGCATCATCGGGCAATTCGCCAGAATGGTGAGGCTCTCCTGTGTCTCCCGTTCTTATATAGAGCAGCAGCAGGATGACGTCATCATTAACTCATTAACTCATCAGGTGCAAAGATTCAAGGGGGGAGTGATTGTAATTATATACTAGATTAGTAATCAGGCTATTGTTACGATGCGAGTTGTAGATTAGTAATCATTTGGAATGTGTTTTTTGTCAACGTGACACATTTTTTACTGATTGGCCGTGTCGGGTGGTGGAGGGTTACGACACATTTATAAATAAACGCGATCTAAACCCAAAAATCGTTGATTATGAATAACATTGGTCGCGAAAGCCTACGTGTTAAACTAACATCTTTATAGTTTATACTGTATAAAGCAACAGCTTGTTTATTGTGATTAGGTTTTTTTTTATTTTAACTTGGCAATATTATTTATTGGTTTTGAGATCTTTTTTCCCATATCCGATACCTTGTACAGCATATTTGACTCATGTTGACTCCCACTAATGATACGTTGAGACATACACAGCTGGGCTATTTAGAAAATCTCACATCTCTTAAAGGACAACAATAGACAGCGTTACAATTACAAATAAATGCAGTGACGCGTTAACACTTCTATATCCCTAACATAATTGTATAAAGGGTTCTACAGTAATTGCAAAGGTGGCATTGTACGCAATAATCTGTGTAGCATTCACTGCTGAATGTATGAAGGCTGTTTTAAATAGACAGTGAAAATATTAAGCAGAATAACTGTTGTGCGTGTGAACATATTTAATATTTACTGAATATATGGCCAAATAATATATGGGTCTCAGTTATTTGATGGACAGCTTTGTCTTAATCAACCTATCGTTTTGAAGCAATATGCAACAATATGCTATGTTTAAATGTACACGTTCAGCACTTATGAATAATTAACACGTATCATTGTTCAAACGATGAAAAAAGCCATACTTGTCATTCTTTAGCAAGAAAAATCGAACGTATCATGATGGAACTTTTAACTCGTAGCAATGTTTGTACACGCTAAATATATGTAACCAACCGCAGAGGTGAATCCGCAGCGCAAGTCTATCCGTCACGGGTGTCTGTCCATCGCTGGCTGGAACACAACTCTCGCTCCATGTATGGAATATGCACAAAGGTGCTTTATGCTTTTGTATACTTTTTTTTGCAGCATAACTTAAACCAATTTTTTTTACTTTTCGTTGAATATCATAAATGCCTGCCTGTAAATATGTTCAAAGGAAACTGTAAAGCAATGTATACTATCAGATCTTTATCGTGTGTAAATTAAAATGAGGCATTACCTTAATGTGAGATTCTGCTGGGAGTATTTCACTTTAGTTGTCCCACATACAACACGGTTCTGCCTTTTGACTTCAACGGCCTGGTTACATCCGTGAACATCAAATGCGAAGAAAATACCACAAGCGAGAAGGAGCTTTGTACCATATCATCATCATCATCATCACTGCTGGATGAAGATATCCCAAAAGTCGTGAAGCACATCTCCCATGGGCCTGCGACGTCACAATCCGCATTGAACACCTGCACCTCAACTGATTCCATCGCTCCATCTTCCCAGTGACCGTCCTCTCAGGCGCATTCTCTCCTTGGATGTCGCTGCTCTTCCCCTGGCCATCGTCCCTTTGAGTGATGTGTGCCGCCCTGGTCCACCTACTCTCTTTGTCAATCACTACGATGCGTCTACCTTGCACGTGATCGCTCATCCACGCTCCTATTTCTGTCTCGCCGTGTGATTCTCGACGATTTGGGTGCGCTTTTTAGCTCTCGTTCCATTTTTCTCGATAAAATAGATACATTTTTTTTATCACCGTGCAGAAATAACCCATACACTATTAATAAACAGTTAATATTGATAAGATACGTAACAGATTATCTCACTGCAAATACTCAAAATGTAATGCATGAACCACAGTGGGCACATATCCGCCATTGATTGTGCAATTCCATAGAAGCGGATTAACATTTGATCATAACTTAGAAGAATAATTACATCATTAAGTTCTCTGAAGAGTTAACTTTGTTGAAAATAATTACGTATTATTATTACTACTATTAGGACAAACCAATGGACACGTTGATGCAGGCTGCGAGGAGCTCTCGTCAAACTCTGCCAGGACAATGCTGCGGTGTGAGTCCCCTTGTGCTCGCCGCAGCATCTCCACTGCTGCATCATCGCTCACTCTGGGCTTCCGATGAGGCCTCCGCTTCAAGCCAACTTCTGCCCCCAGAGGGCATGTAAACTAAAAAACATAGATCACCGGGTTTTCATATCGCACATTATTGCAATCATGTTTACTGATTTATTTATAAAAAGACCATCAATTGGCAGTGCTCATTTATTCAGAAACATACATCACCACTTGCTCTCGACAATTTCCTTCTTGAACTCTCAAGCAATGAAAATGAATCTCGCTGGGGAGCCAGAGTCAATATCTGTAGGGGGATGTCTGCAATTACAGGACTGGAGAGAGAAACGCTCCCAAATTAGAACGCCGCACACACGCACAGACAACGCGCGGTAACAAATGGACTGTCCTTGCAGATGCAATTTGTGTGATTTAGGAGCGTCTTGGCTTGTTTGGTGCTTTTTGCGAGATTGAGTTTCCCCACGACTCACAGATGATCGATAATACTCTCATGTCTGTGCCACCGCGAGGCATCCATCACAATTGCAGCTACATGTTAATGGATCCTTCAGTAATTGCAAGAACCCAATTCCACTGGGTTGTTTTTTTTTGTATTCTCAGTAGTAGACGTATTCCAGAAAGAGCCTGCATGATGTGGATAACATTCTGGAAAGGAAAACACGACATTGTGGGAACTCATGTGAATTGATTCAGACCCCTGAATGGGGTACAGATATACATCGGATGTTTTGTGCGCTGTTTGAAGAGTTTACTTTGTTAAAAAGTGCGACGTCCTTTTATTGCAACCTAATTCAATCAACAACTTGTTTTGCTCCTCTTCACAGAGTAACAAAGCATAGAGCACAGCAAGGGGTTTCTGACATATCTAAAATAAAGGTTTACCAGTATGTTCACAATATACTTAATACAGCGTTATAAATTTAATACATTAAAAATGTATATTAAGCAAAGTTGTTGGTGTGCGTTACCCTTTTCCCAAGTTATATCATCAGATTAGTATTTAATGCGTTTCGCTCTCAATACATTTATGACACTAATTGAAGAAAATATTCCAAATACAATATAAGAATATATTCTCTAAAATGTACCTGTTAATCCTCTCCGTTGTCTCATACCTCTTGTTGTAGAACAATAGCAAGAAATGTAACGTCATGGACACTTTATATGTTGAATTAACTGGGTAAACCTCATATATAAATGCTGCTCCACCACAACCGCCAAAAGTATTTCGTAGACCTGGGATGCCATTTGTCCTCGGAGCCCTCGGAGTGGAGGTTCATGGAAAACTTCCGCCCCAGCTCCTCCCGACCATCCCCACCACTTTCCTGCTCCTCACCACCAATCCCCACCACTCCCCTGCTCTTCACCACCATCCCCACCACTCAGTGTGGCTCTGTGCTCACCCACAAGAGGCACGCCTACCCACAGAGCAAAGTCAAAAGGCTGTCCCATTGATGGAGGGCCACCCAGCCAGCAGCAAGTCGTGAGGTCTCCTGCACCACAGCTGCCTTCACTTGGCACTGCAGGCACAGGCTGCACGACGCGTGGCCCAAATACCCGTGTGTGGCTGCTTGTGCCCTGCTCCAATTTGGGCCCCACCATAGCTGTGTGGGCTCTCCATGGTGAATAACAGGGAGTTTTTTTTATTGACAACACTTATACCCTCGACCTCCCCCGCCCTGCCTGGAGAAAGCTATGGCCAAGATCCAAAAATCAGAGGTGAAAACTTCAACCGGTGTCAGTCATTACCGTGGCTGTAGACGGGGGTTGTAACGCAACAGTGGCCACTCTTTGCATGCAGAAGTTTGGTGGCCAAGCAAGGGAGCACGCGTAGCCCCAAGTCGTAGATCAATCATGCATGTAGATCAAAAGCTGTTAGAGGAATATTGTTTAATAAAAATAAAGTTATTTACATATTTTTTTTAAACACAACATATTGAAAACAATGACATAATAACCAGAACAAGCCGTGAATCACACCCAGTCTGTGTAGTGTAACGGAGAGCATGGCTGCATCTAAAGTTGATGTTTCAAGTTCAAATCGTGTTTTTTTTTGCTAATTTATAAATGATGCGATGCCATAATGGAGTGCCCAGTGAGGTCACTACGCCACGTGAAGCCCTCGTGAAATATTTTTTTTTAAATCAAACAACAGGCGGGAAGTAAATTATAATTTTTGTATGGTTTGTAAGAAAATATGCAACTGAAACAATGTTCAAACTTCGATGATGTAATAACTGGAAAATTATTTACATCCGAGACCCCCCGTGGTATAATGGATATCATGATTGCCTCTGAATTTGAGGATCTTGGTTCAAATCCCACAGTAGCCTTTTGCTGATATAAAAAAATTACACGATGACGTTACTGCCTGCTTTTACACAGCGACGAGCGCGCAGTGCAATCACTACACCAGGCGGAGCCCCCTGTCTCTGTGTGAAGACTCGGTGGCGCAAAGCGATGAGAGCCAAGCCTGAGAGTCTGAAGCCACGCGGTTCGAACCCCGGTCAAGGGTAAGTGATGCATAATCACCAATGCGCAAATAAAACACCATGTGAAAATGAAATGAAATGCCTGCTGTTGTAGTATGTATAAACTAACATGTGTGTTATCCACTGTGTGCGTGCAGGCCGATATGATGAAGATGGAAACCACGATGAGGAGACCTGGACCAGTTGTGCAGTGAGACCTGAAACAACAGAAAGGGAGGCCACAAGGGAGAGAGGAGGATTGTTGTTTTTATTGCATGGCCAAAGGAATCGTTTTCACCACTAGGGGCGCTGTTCTACCACTAGGGGGCACTATTTACAACTAGGGGGCGCTATTCTATGGACATCACCATTAAAAGTGTCACTTTCTTCGAAATAAAAGCATATACACCGGATTTTCTAAATATTGCACCTTTAAGCCTTGTTTTTTTCAAAATCGCGATAAAATGTGCCCACAGCCTCACCAAATAATGTCACAACGGTAAAAATAGCAATTTACATCCAACAGGGACAGCTGTAATTCATAGAAATTGGCATTAAATTGCAGATTTTACCACAATTGTTTTACAACAAAATACAGAAAACACAGTGTAACTACAATAAATACCGTTAAATATTACCAAACCAACTAAATCTAGCTGTTTAAAGATGTAAACCTCACACCACGGCAAGCAGTGGTGAAGTATGGTTAAGTTACTCCCATGACCCGCCACACACTGCAGAAGTTACTCATCTAGCAGTGGATTGCCAAAAGCTGTGCATACAGCAACCAGCAACGGGTTCCAACGAAGCGAAAACGTCATCAAACCAATGACATCCATCTCTCGTAAATCTTCAAAAACCATTAAGTCGCTGCTAATGTTTGTTTTACATCAAAATACGACTAAATGCGGGACTTTCCCGAAAAAAAAAACAATGGTGTCTAACATGCAACATATACCCATACATGTGAAATCCCGTTGTGAAAATCACAGGAAGTGAACATTAATCAACCATTCTCTCTCCCTTACCTCTCCCCTCTCACCTCACTCCACTCCCCGCACCGTTCTCTCACCTCCCTCCACTCCTTACCGTTCTCTCCCCTACCTCTCCCCTCTCACCTCACCGTTCTCTCCCCCACCTCTCCCCTCTCACCTCACTCCACTCTCCTTACCGTTCTCTCCCCCACCTCTCCCCTCTCACCCTCACTCCACTCCCCTCGCCGTGCTCTCCGCTCCAGCAACCCCAAGGTTGCTCTCCAAGCCCCCTAGTGAAGCTCCCCTCGACGGGAGTTCGCTGCTCCTCGTCGCCCACGCCCGCCCGCCTTGAGAGCCCCCGGTGTGGCCTGGCCGTGGCAACGGCCCCTGGCCGTGGTCACCTGTGGAGTCTCCCCCCGAGTCTCTTCAGTCTTCACCGCTTTCACCTGCTTCTAACTCAGGGGATTAACTCGCTACAAACCCCGCGCGGATGGATGCGTCCCCCCTGGGACATCGGCACTGGCAAATCCTGGCAGACTTCGAATTTGGACGGGGACTACGATGTGATAGCACCAGGCATCATTCATTATATATACAGTTAAACTAACACCTGTGACCAAATCACCTTATATCATCAGATCTCAAAAGCTATGAGCCTGGAGAGTGCTTGAATGAGCGACCACCAGGTGTTATAGGCTGCGTGGCTGTGATGGGCAGAGCAGTGCAGCAAAACCAATTGTGCATCCATTGAACTCTACAGCTGTCTCCCTGCGTGTTCACCAACCCGCACTGATCAGCTTTGGTGAAGTATGGTTAAATCAACAGCCCCCATTTACAGACACGCAGTAGGAGGTCCTCATCCAGCAGTGGATTGATACGAAAGCTCTGTACATGTACGTACATTTCGTGGTGATGATGTACGTATTATTATGACAGCCAGAATTCCGTGTGGTTGACATTAAGTACTGAGTTGAATGTATATTTATGGGCTTTTCCCTACAGAAACCCTCACTCTTACTGGGGTTCCCCTGGGCACACAGAGCGCATCAATGGGGCTTCATATAAATAAAATATTCATGAATCAACATTAAAACCATTTGCCAAGCTTCACACCTCCTTCCCAGAAATCACATCCAGCCAACGAAACGTCACTCAGCGCGGATCCAACTCCGACATCAGCCCAAAGGAGGCGGCAACTCACGCTTCAGACGGCTCCGGGTGCAGAGTGTCCAGACTCCAGGTGCAAGGTCTCTAGACTTCAGGGGCAGGGTCTCTAGACCTCAGATGCAGGGTCTCTAGACTTCAGGGGCAGGGTCGCTAGGCCCCATATGCCCTGGTTGTATCTTTTCGGGGAGTAGAACGTACGCTTCATTGAGTGTAAAACGTAGGCTTTCGCGTCCAATATAATCCATAATAGAGGTTTTTAGGGTTAGATCGCGTAAATAATCTAACCCAAAAAACCCTCTATTGTAGACGCTTCATTGAATTCATTTCAACCCCCACTACGCGGGCTTTAATCTTCCACCCCAATGGGGGTTTTGTTACAGTAAAATACGACGAAGCAAAACAGTGGTGTCTAAAATGCAAAACGTAACAAGAAAACATTGAGACTATACTCTCCCACCTCTCCCCTCTCATCTCGCTCCTGCCCCCTCCCCTCTCACCTTACTCCACTCCCCTCCTCGTCCCTTCTCCGACCTCTCAACTCACTCGACTCCACTACCCGTGCTCTCCACTCCAGCAGCCCAAGCTTGCTATCCAACCCCAAGTCAAGCTCCCCTCAATGGGAGGTCGCTGCTCCCCATCTCCCACGCTGCCTACCTTGAGAGCCCAGTGTCACCTGGTTGGGGCAACAGACCCTGGCTGTGGTCACCTGAGTCTCCCCCTGAGTCTCTGCATTGCTCTCGTCGCGGTGGCGAGATGTTAATTCCCTCGCCTGGTATGCAGGAGGTCGCGGGTTCGATCCCAGCCCTCTCCCCATAGTCGCGTGGATTTTTATCTGGGCCTTCCGGTTTTCCCCTCCACATTTAGAATCAACATGCGTTTAGAGTATTTGGCTGCTATATATGTATACATGATAAGCCACTTCGTTGAGCTATTATTTTTGGCGAGGTCGCTTCAGAAAAAGAGCTTTATATCTCAGTGGGCCTTACCTGGGTAATAAATAGCAGCTTTAGTTTAAATAGTTTCTTACTCAAGGGAATTACTCGCTACATGTGCCGCTCATCCGCGCGGGTACCAAATCCCACGCGTACCCCCATGTGTAGCTGCTTGTCCCCCAGTGCTGGATTATCCTGGTAGCAAAAGTAGCTACACATGCTACAGGCCCTGCACTTTTAAGGGCCCCGCGTGAAATGCTTTCAATCTATCAATTCCGGTTCAGTGATTCTGCACTTGCTCTATTACTATAGCACTATATATGCCTTCAACTTTTATGAACGACTGGGTGTTTAAGATGAGCGATTTGTCGTATTATCTGGCTGTTTAGCAAATGAAAATTTACAATTACTTTACTATGCAAGTAAAAAAATGTGTGTTTTAATATTTGTGTTTTTTCATATTTCGGCCCCCTGTATAACATTTACTACAGACCCCGCACTAGCTTAATCCGGCACTGTGTCCCTCGCGATTCACTTAGGGCTCCACCATATGCCCCAGGTGCTGTGTGGGGCTCTCATCACGGATTATTGTGTTTACCAGTAATCACCTACAGGGCACAAGCCTATATAAGGATCAAGTCAGAAAGTTACAAGTATTAAATATAGCGATGCAATGGAGGATTTTTTTAATAACGAGTGGTGACAATCTTAGGAATGAATATTTGAGAATGAGAACTTGGAAAACAGAAGTTAAATTGAATTGGAGTTGGGCAGGACATCGATCTAGGAAACCTGATTGAAAGATGGGCAAGATTTAACAATGGCGTCTTATTGAGTGAATGGATGAAGACACAGACAGAAAGTGAGGTAGGAAGATTTTAAGAAGCGTGCTGAATGTACCGGTCAAGAGTTCATAAAGTGTGGATGACACTGGAGGAGGGCTCTTCCCAGCAGTGCGATGTTACCGACTAAGAAAGCGGTCTCCTCCACGCCACGTGCCACTTGGGCAGTCCTTGCACACCTCGGCAGTCTCGACTGTGATGCTGCCCAAAAGGGGCCTTGAACCAAAGCTCTTGGGGCTGCCTCATCTGCACTTTGACCCTTGCGTCGCGAAGTTGTCATTGTGCTGCCAATTTTCTTTAACTTTGCGTTTCCCCGATGAATGCGCTGTACGTGGTCCTTGGCAGGTCACGTTGCTACAAGAGGGGATGGGATGGACGGTGGGTGACAACTGGTGGATTTTTGAATCGCTAGACTCTTGAGGGTGGCAATGGCTTGGGGCAGCCTTCATCGAGCAGCAGATTGATCATGGCTGATAATGAACACATTCCTGCGGAGGGAGCTGGTAGGAACGTTGGGTTGCTCAGTCAATGGCCAGGGTCAACGGCGGCGTGGTGTATTCCGCAAATATGGCCGACTGTGAGGGCGGGCACAAGCCGGCGTGAGTAGGTTAAACGTTGAGTTTTATAAGGGCACCACGGGGTGACCAGCCCCTCCCAACCCAACCCTACCCTCCCCTCCCCACCCTCTCCACCCAGTCCCACACCTCCCATTTTGGATGCACGACGGACGGACGGACACAATAATCCTCTGTGGGCTGGTGGAACCAGGTGGTTCCTACCAGTATAAATACAACTTGAGATTTATATAGAATGAAAATGCAACACGACAGAAGTTGTGCAAAATATAACATCATGGGGACGAGTAAGGATTTTATTTGTGATATTGTTTTAATTTATATAGCGCCTGACAACGATGAATGCTACTTGGAATTGTAAAACAGAAAAAAAGCAATTTGACAGAAGTTGTGTAAAATATAACATCGCAGGGAAGAGGAAGGATTTTATTTCGTATCTCATATTATTTTAATTTATATAGTGCCTTCACCAAGGCGCTGAATAGAAAATGAGCAATTTGTAAAGCAGAACAATGTGATGAGACGATTTGATGAGAACGATCGCAGTACATGAATATTTTGAAACGTGAAATAAACTATGAGAGTGACAATGAGCGGTTGATGATGAGCGAGTATGATGAATGAATAATGAAGTTGGTATGAAGAGGGATGTTGGTGCTAATGATGGGGAAGGAAGGAGGGGGAGTTGGGGTATGCAAAGAAAAATAAGTGAGTTTTGAGGGAAGAATAAAACAGTGAGGCTGATTGTTTGACGTGTTAGGGGCATCATGCGGAGGGAGAACAGAGCCAGCAGGGATTGGTGAATGCAGAGGGCGAGGAGCGTAGAATGAAATTAGAGAAGCGAGATAACTTGGGGCGAGACCATGGAGAGATTAGAAAACCGGGGTGAGGAATGTGAAAAGGCAACAATAGACGGGTGGCCAGTGTAGATGGACGACGAGAGGTGATGTGTGGGAGTGGTAGGGGAGATTGAAGATGATCCGGGCAACGACATTTTGTATTTGTTGTAGCGCTTTAAATGCATAGGCGGGAAGGCCCGAGCGTGATGGAGTTACAGTTATCGATTCGAGTGAAGATGAGGGAGTGAATTAGAAGTCGTGCGGTCGTAGTTGAGAGGGGGTAGAATGTTGTAGATGTGCAAGCGGGAGGAACGGGTAGTGGCAGATATGTGGTCGGATAGAGTCGAGTCGAGGATGACGCCAAGATTACGGGCAGAAGAGCCAGGGGTAAGAGAGAAAAGGAGGATGGAGATAGTATGGCAGGGAGAAGGGGAATGAGAAGCAGGGAAGAACATATTTTCGGTTGTGGAAGTTATTTATACTGAGAAAGTGCTGGGACATCCAAGATCGGATGGTGATCAGGCAGCTGGAAATGTGAGAAGCAAGGTCAGGAGTGAGAGGGGAAAAAGAGGAAATTATGCAAGGCAAGCTCAACTCCAACACGACCTTTTTTATGTAATCGATTATGTTTTGCAGCATTTTCGCGAAAAAAACATATACACTATACTCTTTGGTTCTTTCGGTAAAGTCACGTAGGTATAAAATAAAATAAATCAGGTTTCGAGCGCAACACAAGCGTCCGTCATCAGGTGGGAAACATGAAAGCAATTAATTTTAATACCAACGTGACTTTACCGAAAGAACCAAAGAGTATGGATTCCTGCAGTCACGAAAGCTTCAAATCAACATCTCACTATCTATCTACACATAGCTCATAAATTTGCCAATTGACATTAAGGAACTAAAATCTTAGTTGCATAATTTAAAAAATGTAACAATTATTTACTGTCCTGTTTCAATGACGATGTAACCTTACATATAAGAGCATGGTTTTACCGTAAGTGTTGTGACAGGAGACGTCTGAGCGTGATTTGGCAAATGATTGGTAATGTGATGAGAAGCAGGGCAGGACATTCACTGTAGGCTCAGAGAACCCCTTCCAGCAGCGCCACTCAGTGGACCAAGGCTCAGCCTCCAAAGGAAGCAAAAAACGGGAGACACTGAATAATCTGAAGATACCCTTTAACCTTTTTCAACTCAAGATAAAACACCCAACTCAGAATTGTAAAATTAGGCAAGCATTATGCATTCACAGAGGAGTTTGGTGGCACAGTGTGTAGCACATTGCGCTACGAACAAACACGATTTCTATTCCCAGCCATGGCTAACATTAGTGTGTAGAGATATCTAAACCGGTCCTGGGGCCTCTTCCTTCACGAACTCTCTGACGGAGTAGCAGCATGGTGAAGTATGGTAAAACAATGGCCGACACTGTGGTGAGGCTGTCATCCAGTAGTGCACTGACAAGCGACTGCAATGCATTATTGTTATAATGACTCACCAGGCTTGAACAACTGCAATGTATTATCTTCATCTACTCACATTCATCGCTGTGGCATCCTGCAGCTGCTGATGACATGACGGATGTGTGAGTTGTCTTCCGTCAGGCACATTGCCCTGAGCGGGAATCTTTGCAATGAAAAATGAGTTTCTCTTGACAACCAACGAGAACATAGCTTTCCCATCCACCCATCAATAACATTCCGTCAAACATTTTCAGGTACAGTTATGAACTTGATGTTTTCACGCCAAGTGCCAATGCCTCTGGGGGCATTCGTCAATCAGCAACAGAGGGACATTATGAAAATGACAGCACATTCAATCGGTATGTTTATATCTTTACGTTGTGTCTGTCCTCTAATCCAGGTGGTAGACGAGGTGTGAACAAGGTGTGCACCTGTGCAATAAATAATGCACTCGATGTGTTGTCAAATTTAGCAAACAGCACAAGCAACAAAGAAATGATTTTCAGGATTTATTGATATGACTTACAGCACCATGAATACTGTCGCATTTGCAATGGCCAGAAAATGTTGTGGATGAGTGCAGACAAAAAACAAATCTGTAAAAATGTGGACTTGAAAACAGCATTAAATGCTACAATGCTTGTCCAGTTTTCTTAGCTATTGGAGATAAACACCATTTAGATTGGAATAGTAGGCCAAAACATCCATTAAGACAACTTCTCCAGAGCTCCCTCTGATGATGGAGGCCCTTCCACCAGCAGTGACATGAGCAATCAATTTCTGGGCTACCTGTACGGCATGCCTACAGGATAACACTCTAAAAGCCACAAGGAATTAATTCCATGACTTATGCATCTCATGCCAATGGACACACACTACAAGTTGCCGTTGTAGAATTTTCAGAGCACAAGCAACACAATCCCAGCAAGGCAAGTGGCCTCAAAAGTACAGAATATCCATACAAATATAAAACGAGACAGAAGCTTGAGCACGGTGGACAAATACAACTACACGCACGCTTGGTAGGACAGATATTTTTTTGTGTGCAAGTCTCATTTCTATGAAAGCACCACGTACCCGCCGTGGCGTTGGCGACGCGCGTTGTATCGAGACGTGAGAGATTGTAATCAATCCCAGGTGTTCGCTAGCATCTCAGGTGCGATGGTTTCAAGGGCTTCAGTTCTGTGTAGTTGAAGCTAACTCAAGCCTTTCCGTTGAAAGACTGTAAGTCTACTATGAATACATTTTCAACATTTCAGCCGCTCAATGCCAACCGACAGATTTTACAATAAATGTGTGCAGTGCATGTAGAAGAGCTCTCAGCCTTATCCAGACCACTTACTGAACAAAACTGAATGTGTGGCCACTTTGTCGTTTGAACTACGAACTCAAAGAGTTGAAAAATTGTGGTCACCTCCGCCATAGGCAGTGACACAAAGAAACAACCCTAGCTGGTTTCATCCTCGTTATGACTCACCAGTACAGCACAGTCAGATAACTTAACACTTTGGGGACCCCATTAACACTTACCTAAAAAGGCAACAATTCAAATCTGTAAATGAAAAAAAAGACTCCATCCCAACTTTCGATTTAAAGCTTTCGTGACTGCAGGGATTCATCTTCTTGTTTCTTTCGGTAAAGTCACGTAGAAGGGAAGTAATAAAATAATAAAAATAAAACATAATAAAACAATTCTCACGACGTTTCGGCTACAACGCAAGCAGCCGTCTTCAGGTGAAGAATGAGACACTACCAAACTAGGAGCTTATATATAAGCTGCATTGGGGGTTGAAGAGCGCCTTAACAAAAAGAATGTGCATGTGAAGAGGGATTTAGCATATTCATGGAAAATGCGTAGGCGTTGGGCGGGGGGGTGTCAAAGTCATATTATGCCCATGCATTATGCAGGATCAGCAGCAACCAAGGGGGGTGCAGGGATTAGCAGTAACAAAGGAAAGGAATGTTAATGATATGTAGCTGCAGTTACTCAACAACCACGTAGAAAACTAAAGTATAAACTACATAAAAAACTAAAGTATAAACTGCATCGCACCATCAGTATACTTACTATACTCTATAATAAGCTGAGTTACTAACAGCAAGTAATACATTACAATTTTACCTCGTAACAATTCTATAATATGCTTCCATCTAAACCTTATTCTCTTACATCACACGAGCATATACCGTACTATATACTGCCATAGATAAACCCAACATTAAATTATATACTGTATTGCTGTAAACCAACCTATATCTTATACATTTAATATCACACTATGTATTATTCTACACACCCTAATGTGTATCGAAATGGTTTATTACGTCCTTCCAATGATTGCTGAGCCAGAATCCATCTTCTCGGTTAAAGTTGTCTCTGTGTTTGTATATGTGGATCGCCTCATGAACGAATCTCTCATGATAGCCAGATGGCTTGCAGAGAACCTCTGTCTTGGAGAAGTCAATATCATGTGAGCCCACTGAGTTGTAACAGTGATCTGCCACGGCTGAGGTGTTAGTCCTACCGTGTTTCAGGTCAGCTTTATGTTCACGGATGCGGTCCGAGACATGTCGTTTGGTTTCCCCAATGTAACTGCTACCACAGAGGCAACTTAGTTTGTAGACGCCAGGGTACTGTATGTCTGGAACCACATCTTTTACAGACGGTACCAGATCACGGATTTTATGTACTGTGTTGAATCGGACCTGGATCTTGTGTTTAATCAGGATTTTGGAGATCTTTTTTGTGACCCCAGCAATGTAGGGTAAGGTGATGGTCTTGAAAGGCTCCTCAACAGGATCCTTCTTGATGGTTGGAGTGATGGCTTTGCGGATTGTATAGTCGGAGTAACCATTTGCCTTAAGAGCTTGGCGTACGTGTTTGAGTTCACTGGAAATGTGTTCATGGTCGGAGATGCATTGGGCTCTATGATATAGAGTCTTGATGAGGGAATTCTTCTGAGATGGATGGTGGTGGGAATCCGGTTTTAGATAAGCATCCGTGTGGGTGGCTTTCCTGTAGACAGAGTGGCTCATTGAACCATCAGGTCTCCTTTTGATTAGGACATCCAAAAAGGGTAGCTTGCCATCATTTTCGACTTCCATGGTGAATCTGATGGCTGGGTGTATGGAATTGATGTGGTCGAGAAATTGGTCTAGAGCAGGCCGGCCATGTGGCCAGATGACAAAAGTGTCGTCTACGTACCTCTTCCATAAGGTCGGGCGTAGAGTGGCAGTCTGGATGGCGTCCGTCTCAAATTTCTCCATGAAGATGTTGGCTACAACCGGAGATAGGGGGGAGCCCATTGGGGTGCCCTCAATTTGCTTGTAGAAGGTTCCATTCCAGGTAAAGTATGTATTGGTTAAGCAGTGTCTCACCAGGGGGGGTACCCCAGCATTCAGTCCTTGATGAACCAAGTCTTCAATGATTGCGATGGTGTCAGGCACAGGTACCTTGGTGAACAAGGAAACCACATCAAAACTGACAAGCAGGTCGTCTGGGGACAGGGCAATCCCCTTGATTGTCGATACCAGGTCAGTAGAGTTTAGTACTGCAGAGGTGGTTTTTCCAGTGAAAGGCCGTAGGATTTCGGACAAAAAACGAGCCAGTTTGTAAGTGGGGGAGTTGATAGTAGAGACAATGGGACGAAGAGGTGTATCTTCTTTATGTATCTTTGTACGGCTTGCCAAAGATACATAAAGAAGATACACCTCTTCGTCCCATTGTCTCTACTATCAACTCCCCCACTTACAAACTGGCTCGTTTTTTGTCCGAAATCCTACGGCCTTTCACTGGAAAAACCACCTCTGCAGTACTAAACTCTACTGACCTGGTATCGACAATCAAGGGGATTGCCCTGTCCCCAGACGACCTGCTTGTCAGTTTTGATGTGGTTTCCTTGTTCACCAAGGTACCTGTGCCTGACACCATCGCAATCATTGAAGACTTGGTTCATCAAGGACTGAATGCTGGGGTACCCCCCCTGGTGAGACACTGCTTAACCAATACATACTTTACCTGGAATGGAACCTTCTACAAGCAAATTGAGGGCACCCCAATGGGCTCCCCCCTATCTCCGGTTGTAGCCAACATCTTCATGGAGAAATTTGAGACGGACGCCATCCAGACTGCCACTCTACGCCCGACCTTATGGAAGAGGTACGTAGACGACACTTTTGTCATCTGGCCACATGGCCGGCCTGCTCTAGACCAATTTCTCGACCACATCAATTCCATACACCCAGCCATCAGATTCACCATGGAAGTCGAAAATGATGGCAAGCTACCCTTTTTGGATGTCCTAATCAAAAGGAGACCTGATGGTTCAATGAGCCACTCTGTCTACAGGAAAGCCACCCACACGGATGCTTATCTAAAACCGGATTCCCACCACCATCCATCTCAGAAGAATTCCCTCATCAAGACTCTATATCATAGAGCCCAATGCATCTCCGACCATGAACACATTTCCAGTGAACTCAAACACGTACGCCAAGCTCTTAAGGCAAATGGTTACTCCGACTATACAATCCGCAAAGCCATCACTCCAACCATCAAGAAGGATCCTGTTGAGGAGCCTTTCAAGACCATCACCTTACCCTACATTGCTGGGGTCACAAAAAAGATCTCCAAAATCCTGATTAAACACAAGATCCAGGTCCGATTCAACACAGTACATAAAATCCGTGATCTGGTACCGTCTGTAAAAGATGTGGTTCCAGACATACAGTACCCTGGCGTCTACAAACTAAGTTGCCTCTGTGGTAGCAGTTACATTGGGGAAACCAAACGACATGTCTCGGACCGCATCCGTGAACATAAAGCTGACCTGAAACACGGTAGGACTAACACCTCAGCCGTGGCAGATCACTGTTACAACTCAGTGGGCTCACATGATATTGACTTCTCCAAGACAGAGGTTCTCTGCAAGCCATCTGGCTATCATGAGAGATTCGTTCATGAGGCGATCCACATATACAAACACAGAGACAACTTTAACCGAGAAGATGGATTCTGGCTCAGCAATCATTGGAAGGACGTAATAAACCATTTCGATACACATTAGGGTGTGTAGAATAATACATAGTGTGATATTAAATGTATAAGATATAGGTTGGTTTACAGCAATACAGTATATAATTTAATGTTGGGTTTATCTATGGCAGTATATAGTACGGTATATGCTCGTGTGATGTAAGAGAATAAGGTTTAGATGGAAGCATATTATAGAATTGTTACGAGGTAAAATTGTAATGTATTACTTGCTGTTAGTAACTCAGCTTATTATAGAGTATAGTAAGTATACTGATGGTGCGATGCAGTTTATACTTTAGTTTTTTATGTAGTTTATACTTTAGTTTTCTACGTGGTTGTTGAGTAACTGCAGCTACATATCATTAACATTCCTTTCCTTTGTTACTGCTAATCCCTGCACCCCCCTTGGTTGCTGCTGATCCTGCATAATGCATGGGCATAATATGACTTTGACACCCCCCCGCCCAACGCCTACGCATTTTCCATGAATATGCTAAATCCCTCTTCACATGCACATTCTTTTTGTTAAGGCGCTCTTCAACCCCCAATGCAGCTTATATATAAGCTCCTAGTTTGGTAGTGTCTCATTCTTCACCTGAAGACGGCTGCTTGCGTTGTAGCCGAAACGTCGTGAGAATTGTTTTATTATGTTTTATTTTTATTATTTTATTACTTCCCTTCTACGTGACTTTACCGAAAGAAACAAGAAGATCCATCCCAACTCTTTCAACTGCCATTTATGATTCTTTAAGAATGGATTATACTTTCACAAACAGCTTGTACATTGCCTAAAACTATGACAAATGATACACGCAGAAAAGTAAAACGCACACGTTCAGCTTACTTTAATATCAAACAGAGGAATGTAGATTAGCGACAATTACCATTAAAAAATCAAGACATATTTGGTATTTCTTTAGAAGAAACAAAGCATCTGAATGGTGACATCGGCTTAAGCGATGTATAAACCTTACGGCACGTGTGACGTTCTTAATTCTAAAATAAAACTTCCACCAATAAGAACACATTGATAACCATCAAATCACATAAGAGTACTCACAATGACATGCTCCAGACATTGCCAATAGCACGATCGGCTACCAGGAGGTTTAAAATCAATTCAGACACATGAAGAGATTAACAACATATTTACTTTCCACGTACCTTTTCTACATTGTAGAGGCATAGTTGAATACAGACACTAATTGCATCCTTGAGAAAAGCATTCTGTACGGTACTTACAGTCAGTAGTGTGGAGTGCTTGGCTTGATCCCTGGTGCAAGGAATGAAACGGGGGGGGGGGGGGGGGGGCTGCCTGCCTTTCTTAACGTGGCCCTGTACCAGAGCCCCATCCAGCCCATGGGCCCCAGTGAACTTGCACCACCTGCACACTCGATAGCTATCCCACTGCAAACATTGTCAACCCCTAGGAGTCAAAAACATCTGCAGACCTCTCCACAAAGATCCAGTTGTACGTAAGTCTTGCACCGCAAGCAGCTCCCTGGCACACACAATAGTTATCTGCGCAAGCGCTTATTATTAACACAGCAGTTCAGTCCACAGTGGTACAATAAGCGTGCAGAGACAGTAATTAGGAAGGTACCAACATTGCGAACACCTGATAGTGTTTTTAATAATCAAATAGTCAAATAATTTGTACATTTGATGTGTGCCATTATTATAGCGCAAGGCTATCACGAAGGTGTTATCTTTCACAGTCCGCAGACATTTTGCAATACGAGGGGTTGTTGTTCTGCCTAATGCCAATTGAGTACTTTTGGGGTAAACTTTAGAAGCAGATCTTAGAAGCAGTTCCGTAATATCTGCTTCCGTGGGTCATTCTCTCGAATAACATTTTACGCTTTTGCTGAGATGCAAATGGATTCTTCACATCATGACGATGAATCTCATCACCGAAAGCATGATTGGGATGAAATTTGATGGGAAAAAAAACTTCATCGAATTCAGAAATGGCAGACCAATAAAAAAAATTGTTACAATCACCCTACATAGCATGCTCAACTGGCAGAACGTTGGTGGCAAGGTGCAGGAAAGCGTTCAATTGCAGCGGGCTGCCACTGCTGCCCTTCCCGAACTGGCACATCACAGTGGGTAGAACTGCGACGCCGCCTCAGACGACTGCATTTCCACCTGCGCCATCTTGAACTGCGTGCATCGGAGCCACTGTTGGAGGTGGGGAGGCCCGCGTTCGGCCGACATGCAACCAAATGCGTTGGAGAAGGGCGCGGAGGCCGGCTGGCATGGCGACGGGCCGGCCAGCCCCACGCCTGGAGAGCGCACACGGCTCTGGACGGCTTGCAGCCTCAGCCGGAGGCCTCCCGACAGGTGCTGCAGCGCAAACAGGACGAGTCGCGGTTATTATTATTGATACTCTTGTTTACCCAGAAAAGCCTTCAGTAGGGTCCTGCCAATCTGTTTGTGGTGATATTGCCGTGTCTAATCATAATTTAGTCATTTGCAGGTAATTTTTCAGCATTAGGATGTTTGGCAAATATCAGTTACTGGAGAACATGGAGAACAAAAAATTCCATGCAAAAAGGTGCCCGAATCGGGAATCAAACCCAGGCCCCTTCTTTCTGTGAAACACAAGTGTTACCACTACGTCACCCTGCCGGTAAACGTTCATTTACGATACAATTTACCAAGTGATTTGGATTTATAGAGAATATCTAAATGTGACCGCATCTCCATCATACCGACAAACGAGCTGATGTCATGCATTCTATGATGAGCGCAGCCCAACATCAGATGTGTATAAAACTTCAACACATCTTGACCATACCTAATGCAAAAATACGGTTGATATTTTTTTTATTTTTTCTCATTACAAAATGTTGTTTGTAAAACCACATTGCATTTGTTTACATCGGGGCTGTTCCTCAGTAGCAGCCCCTGCCATCTGCCAACGCCATCAGACTTCACATTTGCAGCAGCAGCGCTCACTCTCTCCAACTTTCAAGAGACACTTCAAGGCCCCACCTCTCTCGCCTGGGTTTCGATTGGCACAAAGCTTGGCTCGATGCCTCAGAATTATGGTGATGTATGTCTGTGACATATTGTGTGCGTTACAAATTGTTTTATTATTATTAATGGTACGATAGTTCGTTTTTTGTGTCAAAAAGCATCAATTTGCTTTATAAACTTTTTTGAGGGTGAAAATCAATTATATTAGACTACTTTTTTATGGTCAATTACACAGGCCCCTTTAAAATGGTGGCCACCAAGACATCCTGCTTCATGACGGCTGGAAACCCCCGATTAACCTAACCGTAACCCATAATATCTCAGCCAGAGGCACACCTGGCACAAAGGTAACTTTTTCACAATAATTTTTGTGTTATCTAGTTAGTCGAGTAATGAAATCGATAATCTGTATAGTTTTAAATTATTTCAATAATCAGAGAGCCCAGCATGAGAATATATATATTTAATGACACATTAGAGCACACACAATTCCTTACCTTAGAGTTGGAGTTGATCATCGGTAACCACATGGGCAGAAGCTGCATGTGGAAATGACGGGAGAGAAAAGGTGAAGTAATAAAGGTTTCGCGTTCATTTGTCTTATATTAAATGGTGCTGAAAATAAATGAATGACATGTCACGTAATCCATTTGTGAGCAAGTGTGCTGAACAACAACTGCCTGTTACTGGCAGAGTTTGACTGGCCCAGTGAGCAATGAGGCATTGGCCTGGAAATCCAGGCCTGGAGTCGAGTAATCATCTCAGCCCAACTTATATCTAATCTTCAATGATCGGTCAAAAGAGGCCACTCTCTAACACATCCAGTCGTACTGCTCTCTGTGATTGTTCAGATAGGGAATGTCCTCATATTGTGACACAACACCAATGAGCACAATTGGAATATAATTAATTAATAAACAATTAGTAATACATACAAATACATGATAAATAAGAATGCATAGCACTCTAGATCCTGGCCCAGTTTGAGTCTAGTTAAAGCGTGAGTACCTTGACTAGAATGCTGGAGTTGCAGCCCTGCAAGGCCTCCATGAGGCTGATGACGTGCAGGCTTACCATCTCCACCAGCTGGAACAGACACAGTCATCACCATCGAGCACACAACGTGAGAACGTTATAAATCCTATAGAAGACAAATGCCGTTACACACCGTATTTATGGTCCTGTGCAGCTTCCATGGCTCTTACGACTGGTACGTGAAACCCATCAATATTTAACAAGTCTCCAAACTGGTCATTATCTGCAATGTGACATTTCCTTTGGGTCACGTTACATCACAGCTACATTTTCTTCATTCATTTCCCAATTGTTCTCTCCACTGTCTTTTCTATTCCTCACATTCTTGGCCGTAATCCCATTTGCTATTTGGCACATCCAGCAGTGATCGTGAGTGAAAAGTGGCTGGGTGGCTCAGTGCTGAGCTTGCAGCGCTGAGATCCTGGGTTAGAATCAAGGCAACTGCCTGTGATTAAACCAGGTTTTCGAGCATCGTGGGTTTTTTTGGTTTAAGCTTGGTCTCCAATGATCAAGCAAAAAGGCTCATCGCAGAGATAACGTACGAACACTTTTCGCCATCATTGTAAAGCGCCAAGAAGGCGGGGGTTAATATGCGGCGGCACCATGCACCCGTACGGTACGGTTGTGCGCCATGAGCTGCAGGATGCCGGGCGTGACGCGGCTCCAGAACTCCATGGCAGTGAGCGCCGCGGCCGAGCCGGCCTCGTTGAGCGTGGGCGTCCCACCGCCGGGTCCACCGAGCTGCTCGCAGTACACTGTCCACAGTTGAGCGAACACGAACGCGTGGAACAGCGACGACATGTGGACCACCGAGGCCTGGGAACACGGGCACATTGGTCACACGCTGTCTTTCTGGAGCCTGCAGCAAGGCAGCAAGAAGGCGGACGGAGGAAGGGGAGGGAAAGCCATCGACTTTGTGAGGATAAGCCTCACCTTGGAGTGCTCCGAGAAGCCCATGATGATGACGAGCAGGTGATCGGCCACAGTGGGGCCCAGCGTCGAGCGGGATGGGGGTACAGGCCGGAGCCATCGGGGAGCTCACGCTCAGGTGGTTCAGCGAGCCAAGCAGCAGCCACGACAGCAGGCGAATATGCGACACGCACTCTATGAACTCCTTGGGTCTGCAGTGAACAACAACAACAACAAGAATAGAAAGGCCAGCGCTGCTGTAAATGCCTGGCAGCCCCGCCAACAATTACATAGCAATGGCAACTCACCCGCTAGCCTCCTCTAGTGAGTGGCCTCCTTGCTCTCTCTTACATTGACCCTGTCGACTACTGATAGGCCACCCTATTCCCCTACCAACTTCTCCATACTATTCAGGTAGCCCTACCCTTCCTGCCCTTTGCTGCACCCACTGCCCAAAGGCCCCATCCTTTGTCTGTACCGTGAGCCTAGCACGAAGCCAGAATATTTTAAGCTGTAGAAAAATTCAGATTTTCAAAAATGCTTCGAGTCACAAGGATAGACTGACTCCTCACAGGGTGCTGGTCACAGAAAAGCATCTATATGACAAAATGTAATGTTAACCATTTTAATTGAAAATAATTGACCGATGAAATAATATAATAGCAGATGGAGTTTGTGATATTGATTTTTTTATCAAAGCTGATAAGTGCACATGCACACGTGCATGTCTATGTGTGACTGCTTTACATCTGCGGAACAGTTAACGTAAAACGCTGCGAACCAGGCGACCCGAGTTCGATTCCTGCTCACAGTCAACACCAGTGACAGTCCTGGGTCTCCTTAGAGACTCAGCCTCAAATGAGAACCTAGTGCGATGTGTAAACATCGTGACTATGGATACAAAGGCGGCTGGGCATAGTGCTGGCCACCTACCCCCTCGTGCGCCGTGCCAGCCTTCATAGGTGCACGTTAGCAGTACTTTCCCCATGAGTCTATCAAGACTATAAAGGGGAATTGTTGTCTTTGTGTTTGCTTGATCCTATCAAGTCCAGTTGGTGCTCGCGTGCAAAGCTGACCCTTGCTGCATGGTGGAGGGTGGGTGGAAGAGCCAGGGCAGGCAGCGCATAACTGCCTTGTTATCACGGTGATTTCCCCGCGTTATCTCCATCGCCACCACCTGCGACAGCCCCACCTTTAGCTGGCCGCCAAATGTGTCCTCATGCAAGCTCTGGGCGCATGCCTTCATGTGCGTCTGTGGTGGAAACGCAGTCATATTCACAAACGTATGTTAGCAGTCTAAAATAAAAATTTCCTGACTAATTGAGCATTGAGGTAATGTGCAACTCCTATTACAATCCGGTCGTGAAATTCCACATCCCTATCGCAGAAGGAAGTCTGTCCATAGGATAACCATTGTTGACTTTCCCGCAGAGTGGTACAAAAATGTGAGTAGCCCAATAATATTATTGGCGAGCATCGAGAATAAAAATGGTTGTAGAATGGTGTGCAGGGTGGGGGCGGGGTAGTGCACTGTGCTATAAACCCGGCGCCATAAGTTTGATTCCTGTACAGATACACGATAGCTACAGTGTCAACTCCTGGGCATGTCATGGCCGAGTTTTACAAAAACCCTTGCATCTAAAGTGCACATGTAACCATACCTGACTGTTCAATTAAAAAGTCATACATGTATATAAAGTTGTGTTAACATTAGTAAAACACAATAAATGCAAATTTATATTAATAATGAGTGCTTCCTGTAAAACACATACTCTGAGCTTGGTGAGTGTATGCAGATCGGCGATAAAGTCCAGAATGTCCATCAGGTACTGCCTGACGCACTTCCATGGCAGCCGTCTGGCACTATAACAGAACAAGAGAGTCGGTATCTTGTCAGAGAAATTCAGCGACACAGATGTGCTCACTCACTGTGGCAGAACCGCGCGAGGACTCACTGTTGGTAAGTTGTTGATGATATTTTTCTGGAGGATCAAGGAGCTTGCCAACCTCGTGCCTACATCCGAGCAAATAAACTGGGAAACAAAATACAAAACACACCAAGCAGGTCAAAATGACGTGTGTGTGGGCGGCAGGGTAGCACAGTGGTAACACTTGTGCCTCAGCAAAAAGGACATGGGTGCCATTCTATGTAGAGTTTGTATGTTCTCCCCATTGTGCAAAGTGTTTGAGAGTGAGTGAGAGTGTACGAGTGTGTGGAATGTGTATGTTCTCCCCCTCTGAATTATCTGGTTCCATCCCATAGCAATGTAACTGATATTGGCCAATCCTTCCAATGCTGACAAAATACCTGCAAATTTCTCATTTGGGATTCTACATAGCAACATCGCCCCCATCTGTGAAAACTTTGCAATTGGGGGTTATGCTATCTAGGGATGTTATCTTCCAGATTCGACAAGATAAAACTGAAAATGTGTCTTGAGATTCAGTAAGGCTTTCCTGGATATATAAGTTTAATACTATTATCTAGGTTACAACACCAAAGGATAGCAGCATTGTTCAATTGTCATCAGAGCTAAGAACCCACACCTGAACAAGGTAGAGAATGTTTGTGTCCTGCAAGGTGGACTTGAACTTCAGTGCTTGTAACAGCTCAAGAACGACACTCCGAGTCAGATAGAGCTTGTCTCTCTCCTGGGGGAGAGAAAGTAAGATCCTGCCTGAGAAAATGTACGGCACTTTTTCCGAGAATGCTTGGCTTTATAAAATAATTACTTTATTCAGAAATTCCAATGTGCTGACAAATACATTAATCAATGAATGTATAACTTTCTCGTGCCATTACCTTTGTAAATCCCTTGTAGCAAAGGGCGCAGAGTTCCATGACATAAGCCAGATTAAAGTTGGAGTTTTGGATCACAAAGCCGAGCAGCTTAGAAAACTGTTCAAGCAGACTCTAAGATTCAACAAGATAAAACGGAAAGTTAAAAAATGACAACACCTTCTGCTGTTTAGAAAATTTAAACAAGACAGTTAACTTACTACTGTGCATTGTTATTTCATGTCGAGATTGTACTTTTATTTGTTTTTTTACTGCAAAACAATTCCCTGGAGGTAGTGGCTCACGTACCCGTGTGGCGACGGTTGCAGGGATCTTGAGGAGACTGATCATGATCCGCAGGCAAGAGTCCAGGCAGCACTGGCACATACCACATACATCTCGTTACTTTGCATCAGCACCAAAATGGTTCAATGTGTGCACAGACTTCATGCTTTCACATTGGCTCCAGCCTATTCTCAGGACCTGGTGATGACACCCAACTATAGCCGGGTGGGATATTATTACATGTGATGTGTCAGCTGCCCTATTGTGAAAAAAAAATGTAGTACAGTAAAACCTTGGATTGCGAGTAACTTGATCTGCGAGTGTTTTGCAAGACGAGCACATTTTTAAAATACATATTCATTTGATAAACGAGCGAGGTCTACGCTTTGTCTGCCGAGCGTCACGTGATCACAACTGATATACGAGTGCTTTGATATACGAGTGCTTTGGATTACAAACACGTTTCCAGAACGAATTTTGCTCGCAATCCAAGGTTTTACTGTACATGGAATAACCCAGGGTTATTCCCAATTCATTCATTCTCTATTTTTTTTACAAAAAATTTAACTGACCAAGCTTATAGAATAAAAAAATGCAAGGTTATGAAAGGGTTAACAAGTACAAAAACACAATTTATATAAGTATGCATTTTAAATGTGACTCTTGATAAACAAAAATGTAATGATCGACACTGGATTTTCTGCAGCTACTGCTCTCCCTCAGTGTGGGTCCTTAGTCTACCTTGACAGGCAGGACTGAGGATAACTTGGGCAAAAAGGTTTGGAAGTGGTTACAGATGCCAGCCCACAGGTTGCTGGGTGACTCCATGGGCAATGCCTCCATGAACGTGGCCAAGTTGTCGAGGCATCTGAGCATTGCTCCCCCCATCGGCAGGTTTTTCTTGCCATTGAGGCCCTGGAGGAAGAAACTCAGTGGGCGTCACAGTGTCAGGCATGGCCCGCTTCAGAAACAAGGCACACTACGGGAGAGTTTTGCGAGTTCACGTCACACGGCAACTGATTAAATCCGCTTACCTCGAGGAGAATGTTCAGGGCAGCAAGCGAGCTGAGTTCTGAAAAGTCAGACAGGGCTGACGACAGCGTTCTTAGGAAGTTTGTATCTAAAAAATACAAGTAAACAAACGAATTGAAGTATTAAACATATAAAACATTATAGATTATGATGAGAGAATTATGGGGAGCTGCTGTGGTATGATGGTACACTGGATTTGCAATTCAGACCGGTATGAATCCACCTTCCGGCACAGCAGTTGAAACGACAGCGCAAATTTATAACATGCCCCCGCCTCCGTCCACCCCGTAGTATAGATGGCTACACCACAGAGTTCGTCCACCGGCAGGTCGCGTGTTGTGAGGGTAAAGTGTAGGAATACACACCTCTGTCAACACGTCTCGTCAGTGTGGAAGAGTTTCAAACACATGCACTGTGTGTACAAAGAGCTCATAGCATTGAGCATCATGCAGAATCTGTGAACTTTTTAATATTCATCTTGTTTTTTCTTGTCATTTAGAGAAATGGATTAAAGTAGAAAAATGGACCAAATAAACTCTACAGTGTTGATCTCGTAGAGCCCCTTCCACCAGTCATGGCATGAGCAAGCAATTGCAGGGCAGCACCTTTATCCTTTTTTTCAACGTGAATATGTATCCGTGTGCTTATTTAGAAAAGGTTGCATTAAGCATAAACCATTATTTTACATATCAGGAGTGCACACTTGCTGTACACTCCCAGAAGGCCTTGGGGTTGATGGGTAGTGTAACATAAACTGTATACTTTTACGTGTAGATATATATGAAGAAAAAAAATATCTGCTTATTTATTTTATTTATATTCTGCACAACACAAAATGATCATTACGTGTTTTATAGTGGATGTTGTGGCTGTAAAAACCAACGAATCACGACGAGTTGCACCGCATTTACAGCAGCCTTGTGTGTGCAGCACTTCCCTGTAAAATCCACTTAACATGGGAAGTGAACAGCCATCACACACACACACAGAACTGCATACAGTTTGAAGAAGGACCTTTGATGTTGCTTTGGAAGAGCTGTGGCAGGATGCCATTCGGAGCGAGCTGGTGGAAAACGCAGCGCAGAAACTGCTTGGCGACGCCAGGTGCATTACCCGGAATCACCACACTGGGGACACAGAACAGGAAAGTAATTATAAGCCACCATGTGACCGTTTCACCTCATCTATACGATGTTTAATCACAATACCGCAGGTCACAACACTTATCCGTATGCTTCTTCCCTTGAATTGCACTACTTTTGAATTCCTTCCCTTCATGTCCTTCCGTAAGCTGTTATAAGCTTGCTCAAATCAATAAAAGTGTTAACTCTATTTTTATTTTGATAGTGCTCTTTGTTGCTGGCTGCCCTGCCTGAAACGTTGAGCCTTTGGGCCTGAGCTCAGTAATTAGTTTAAAACGAACCCAAGAGTCATTCCAGCTGACTCACCCAGCCCAGCTCAACCTCATCACACTGGAAATAAAGCATAACAGCAATTCACCCAGCATAAGAGCCATTCACCCAGTCCAAGTCTTCATTATGGTTGTAAAAAGGTAGGGTCCACGGCTAACTTTGAGCTACAAAGACATTTCCGAACTGCAAGGCACAAACTACCATGATGATCGGAGCCCGTCATCATGACATGCAAGATGTTCAAGCACCCACTGTGCATATGGAGCTATTTCACGTAAAAGTCAATAATTAGAAAATAACAATCGACATCTTTCATCATACGTTACAACACACTGCAGCAAATGTCCACGGTACAGGGGAATTGACGCAATGAAGGCATGACTTCATCCTACAGTGATTTGAAAGTTGAGGCTAAATCATCGTTAGAAGTCAAATATCCAGGTTTTGGTGCTCGTTTAGGATTGCCAAAGGTGAGGCACAAGAAGTAAAAACAGATACGTGGGAACACATTCCTGTGGAGGGAGCTGGTAGAAACGTTGGGTTGCTCGGTCAATGGCCAGGGTCAACGGCAGCGTGGTGTATTCCGCAAATATGGCCGACTGTGAGGGCGGGCACAAGCCGGCGTGAGTAGGTTAAACGTTGAGTTTTATAAGGGCACCACGGGGTGACCAGCCCCTCCTCACCCAGCCCCACCCATCCCACCCCCTCCCCACCCTCCCCACCCAGCCATTCCCACCCAGCCCCTCCCTCCCAACCCATTCCCCTCCCTGCACGATGGACGGACACAATAATCCTCTGTGGGCTGGTGTAACCAGGAGGTTCCTACCAGTATAAACTTACCTCTCTGTTTGCCATGGATACGTCGCACTGGATGCCAGTCTAAATGTCAACATGTAATAAAGAGCAAGAGTCATGCAATAGTCAGTTACGGATTAATATGAAAACTGATACCCATTTCATACGAAAGATTTGTAATTTTTGTCAATGAGGTGGTTTGGTGAACTGAAAAAAATGTGCCCATGACATGTAAATGTGCATGTAATCTGCTCAGCCACTTGATACAAATCTGCTCCAAATAATAAAAGAATACAAATTCAACTGCATAGGTCTTCAAGGTTGTGCTGTATAGCTCGGTGATGTGTTTCAGGTTGTACCACACTGTGTTGTTTTTCACGATGTCCAAAGTTTTGCTGCATGACCTAGGTGAGCCGCAGAATCTCCCGGCACATGGAGCAAAACGTTGGACATCATCGTGCCGAACAGCATGCGGCACAACCCAAGACGCATCGGAGAGCCATATATATTCTACTCTAGGTAAAAAGTAATTGGTACCAACGAATACACTCCTATAAGAATAGGTTTTACCCTTTCTGGCAATAAAACAGGTGTTAAGATGTTAAAACACCAAACAGAAACCTTTTTCAAGGAATCCTGAGCTATAAATGCCCTGATAGTGCATTGTCTTTGTGCCGTTTGCTTTTTGGCGTTCTCTGGTCTAACACTGTGAGACGAGGCTCTAAAGAAAGCTGCCTCTCATGTAGACCAATCAGTTTCAAAGACAATGCATATATTACACTATGTAACACAATTTTTGTTCCTGGGTAGTAAGTGTTATTTCGTAATTGCTTATTCCTATAAAGTATAGAAAATGGCTATTATTCCCCACAAACTTTTGTGACCTGGACAGTGATATTTTGAAATTTACCTATTTTCAATGAGAAAACAGACGAATTTGTGTCTTTTCGTTCACATAAAGTCATAAAAAACAACATTAATCAAAATAAACATGTATTTATACTAAATTAATACAAAAAATACTACACAAGATTTAGAACTGAGTAGTTTTTCGAGATTTATGATTAGACTGTAAATCACTTTCACGAATCAGCCGCCAAATGTAGTCTCCCATCATGTTCTCGTTATACTGTCCTTGGTAGTGGCGTTCAAAGTCCAGCATATGCTGGTGGAAGCGCTCGCCTTGCTCCTCCGAGTAGCTCCCATGTTTTCCTTGAATTCATCAAGATAAGCATCAACGATATGGACTTTGACGGACATCCTACAGCCCATTGTGCTATCGTTCTTCACCAGAGTCTCAACCAGCTCCACATAGTTTTCGACCTTGTGATTGCCCAGGAAGCCAAGAACCACTGTGACAAAGCTGTCCCAAGCTGCTTTCTCTTTACTAGTGAGCTTCTTGGGCAATTCATTGCACTCCAGGATCTTCTTTATCTGTGGTCCGACGAAGACACCGGCTTTGCCCTTTGCCTCAGAAAGCTTAGGGAAGAAGTATTTACGGTACTTGAAGGCTGCCGACTCCTTATCTACAGCTCTGACAAATTGTTTCATAAGGCCCAATTGGATGTGCAGTGGTGGCATCAGCACCTTCCGGGGGTCCACCAGTGGCTCCCACTTGACGTTGTTCCTTCCCATAGAGAACTCGGTCCGCGGTGGCCAGTCCCACCTGTGGTAGCGTGCCTTGGTGTCCCTGCTGTCCCAAAGGCAAAGATAGCAGGGAAACTTGTTAAAACTGCCTTGAAGACCAATCAGGAATGCCAACATTTTAAAGTCTTCGATGACCTCCCAGCCGTACTCATTATACTTCAAGGCGTCAAGCAAGATCTTGATGCTGTTGTAATCCTCTTTGAGGTGCACTGAGTGAGCCAGGGGAAGAGACGGGTACTTGTTACCATTATGGAGCAGCACAGCTTTGAGGCTCCTGGATGAGGCACCACTCATTCTGGATACAGGAGATTCTGATTCCTCAAACAGACTGGTCACATTGTGGCAGAAGCAGAGGCCATCTTGGCGGGTGAAAAAGCTGCAAAAAGGTTGGTGACGCTTTCTCTGATCTGCGACTTGCACACTTTCATCCAACAAGTTCCACTGCTTGAGCCTCGACGTCAAAAGCTCGGCATTGGACTTGATGAGACCAAGATCTCTGATCAAGTCGTTGAGGTGTTTTTGGTTGAGGTAATATGGGTTTCTCTCCTCAGCTCCACCTCTGAAATTGTCATCTGGATCTACAATGTCTATCTCGCCCTCTGACTTGCTGCTCTCTTCTAAAGACGGCTGCTCTCTCTCCAGAGGAGTGGGTATGGGGAGCTTATGGCAATGTGGCACCAGGGCGATGGATGATAGCAGGTGCATTTTTGCCAGTCTGACGATTGGAAGGGTCCACCATGCAGAAGTAGCAGTTGCTTGAGTGGTCAGTGGGTTCCCGTCAAATTCTTGTGATGGCGAACTTTATGGCTCTCATCCTACAAAAATACATTTATTTCACCCATGACTAATGTGTAAGAGATTCTTGAAACATTTTTAATTTATATTTTTTCAATAACATTGAAAATTGTAAAACATTTTAAAATTAAAAACTTTTACAATTAAAATTTTCTGAACAAATTTTATAATAAAATTCCTAGCAACAATTGTACATCTTACCTTCCAGAATTTTTTTGCATTGCTCGCAGGTGAAATGAGGTGCCCAGGGTTTGTCTTGATCCCCGACAAGCCTCACACATCTTAGCAGATGCTTCCACAGAGTACTTTTTCGCTCTTGTCTTGATAAATTGGCCGCAGATGTAGCAAAATGTGTCTGCCGGATGCTTGCAGCCTCTTGATGCCATCTCAGAAAAAAGCACTTAGGCAGCTGGAACTAAAATTAACTGGTGGGTTTCAGGCCCCTGTATATATACTATTTGTATTACTGGAAAGTTCTAAAATGTTCTAGAAGTAACTCCAAGTTTACTCAGCACTGAATCTATCTGGAATGTTATGGAAGATTTCTAAATATCAAAGTCCTGGTCACAAAAGCAAAGTTTGTGGGTAATAATAGCCATTTTCTGTACTTTTCAGGCATAAACAATTAGGAAATAATACTTACCACCCAGGAACAAAAAGAAAATTTGTTACAGTGTTATCAGACCATGTTTTTCATTTGCATGTTTCTGTTTGGTGTTTTCACATCTTAACACCTGTTTTATTGCCAGAAAAGGTAAAACCTATTCTGATATTTTGATACTGGCAAGAAATATCCCATATTGAATACACTCCTGCAAGTTAAAAGTTGTTCACATTGCAAAAAAAGCTAATGTTTGAGAAATGTAGTACTGTGTCGTGAACATGTGGCTCAGCGGTTTTGCAAGTGGCTAACAATTCAGAGAGGTGCCAGTTCAAATCCTGGAAGCAGGTTGAATCAGCCCATCAACCCTCCAGAATGAGTAAAGTAAGTACCACTTCGTTGGGAAGTCAACAGTAGTTGTCCTATGGATAAAACCCACCCCCGCCATAGCAATTTCCACCACCGGCTAAGGGCTGTAAAATTGGAGATTAACAACGATAAATGTTTGAGAAGTAAATTACAATGACTTTTGAGCAAATACAATACATTATTTGCAAGGTGAACAATGTGTCCGCAATAAAGATGGCGTTCCGTCACTTTGGCTATTCCAAATCATCGTTCCAGAGACACATTTCCATAACGTACCATAAGAGAAGCAATGCGCAATATGATTACCTGCAGATGGCTTGAAGGATGTCTTACAATAATTCATGTGAACATATGTATTGCCATTGTTCAATGCGACCACAACAAAGCGTTCAAGAGGTAAGGGACCATCCCCCTACAAAGGATGGTACATTCCTGTTACAGAGACCATTGCTTCCTCCTACAAGCTCTGCAGCAGCAGACATTGTTATACTAGGCCTGCCTTTGCACAATACTTGGCTAAGGAATGTACCATGTTTTGTTGAAAGGGGGTGGTGACCCCTTCTTGTTGGACCCCTGCTGAAGAGTAGCGGCATCACACTGGATGTAGACTCAATATGGCATTGTAGACTCAATATGGATTGGTGAAACAGTGAAAGTGGTAGGCACAACGACACCACCAGCATAGCCAGGTCTCAAGCCGGTGGAAGGCGAAGGGGAGGAGAGTAAAGATACCTTTCATTCTGAGAGGGATAAAGTGCATCAGCTGCAATCCTGAGAGACAGAGGAACATGCAACAGGGCCGATAAATACTCACCTGCTCATGCAAAAATAAAATTCGAATCAAGGAAAGGAGGATACATTCAATTAAATCAATAGATAATAAAAAGAAAAGACAATAAAGAGATATTTCAATTTAACGGTAATAAACCGTAGCTAAGGAGGGAGCGGTGGCGCAGTGGTTCACACGCTCTACTATGAACATGGTGACCTAAGTTCGATTCCCAGCCATGGCTAACATAAGTGGCAATACTGCAATATCTGAACAAGACCTGAGGCCCCATTTACCAATCCACACTCAGCAGTGTAGTGAAGTATGATCAAACCATACTGCATCACTTAAAGCCCTGGGGAGGCCTTCATTCAGCAGTGGAGCTCAATGCTAATGTTGAGATCTGCTAGCCACGAGAGGGCTTCAGTCATTCATGTAGTTTTTCCATTCCCCTGTTGAAGGCGTGCAGGCTACAGTGGATTAATATATAGTGCATAGTTGTGGTTGCATGGCCACAATTGTACTGTGACTTGTCTTTAATTGTCTATTTATGAAGATGTATGCATTGGCCTGTTAATGCTATTGATGGTTACACCACCGGTGTGTTCGAGCAATGTGCGATGAAAGCCAGGTCGTGCGATGATGATTGTGTCTCGAATGAGGTGTTTATTCTTGAAGTCCACGTTGTTCCACTCTGCTTGCTAGCGTTCTTCCGGATCTGGGTGAAAATCTAGAAGTAGCGTGATCCCAGAAAGGGGATGGGCACTTGAGTAGGTGGCGGTGAGGTACATTGTTGAGCTCATTGTTGAGGTGGGTAGGTGGTTGTTGTTGGCAAAAAAGTGTATAAATGCTCTTGCATTCTCTGCGAATATTTGGTGGCGGAATGTCTACCAGAATATGAAGCCAGGAGGTTGGTGTTGGTTAGTGGTCTGGCTATGATGCACATTCCGTTATTCCATTGTACATCAAGCAGTTTTATGTACGAGCTCCCGGACCAGGCTGAAGCACAATTTCCATTACAGGACTATCATGAAGGCATTTATTAGCATGCACAAAAAAAACTAAATCACAATTTTCCTATGGGAGACTATATATATCAATCAGTGTAGTGTTCTGATGAACTTATAGAAATGTATAATTTGGGCAAAGCTTGGTGGGTAAAGTATATATATCTTTTTTATTTCAAAATAGTCCACTGGCATTAATGAGAAGGCACTCAGCAATATTCATTTAGGTGCCAGCAACGTTTGGTTAGGGAGCTGGGAAAGTTTAGTCCTAAAAACAATAACAACGTAAAAAGAAGCAAGTCAACTCAGATTTAGGTTAAAAAAAATCATAACATACTGAGGAGACCTCCTTAATAAAGATGCGCACCGTCAGGGTAGGAGCAAAATCGATCATTTTGTTCTCAAATTAAGTTTACTAAAACATTTCAATTCCTATATTTTAAGTAATTTCAAATCCATTGACCGAGTGTTTCAAGGAACTCAGCAAGTTGCAGTCAATGGAAAGACATTGGTAGGCTCTGACTTGTGTGCTCTCCAATAAGAACATCTCACCAAAAGGGAAGAGTAGAGAAAATATTATTAAGATTATTCACATGCATTTGTGGTTAATAATATATAAGTGAGAATCATATTAGTACAGATAGTAGCTTGAAAGGTGAACGTGGTTAAAGACTGACATACATGTGCCAAGTACAAACTATTAGCATGCCCTTGCAAACACAAGGCTAAATGCTGTAATTTGCAAATATGTTAGAAGTGGAAAGTATTCAAAGAATTGTAATGCATAGCAGGGATTTTGAGATGAATTCCAACCAATGTAAACATTAAGTGTCATAAGAGATGGAAGCATCATAGATTTGTGTTTAAGTTCTTGAATTCGCCACTTTAAATTGTAAACACAAACCACACATGAGTTTAAGTTAGATTATTTTATTTCATTAAAACAACAATATTCTCTAGAGAACATTGTTCTTTGAAGCATACTCGAGTAACAAGACAATGTGGCTTGCACCCATGACAAATGTATTAACATTTACAAACCGCATGACTTTTACAATAAGCTTCTGCATTCCAAGCCTACATCCATTTTCCTTGTAATATTCACCTCCCGGAGGTGAGCGGAGAAATAAGTACCTGCCGACAGACTGCAGCATATCGAGCAGCAGGGGTGCGGCGACCTCAGGGCTGAGGTGGATGAAGGTGGACAGTGTAACGATGGACAAACTCAGAGTGTCCTCATCGTACTCCTCCAGAATGGCGCCGCAGTCGTGGCACCTGGGAAAGAAAAACCATTATACGCACATCTCACCGGTACAAACGCCACGACTTCATAGGCACGGCCCGTTTGTCAGTCCACTGCTGGATGAGGGCCTCCCTGCGCCATATGGATCTTGGGGGCTATTCGACCATTTTTTTTAAACTTGCTCAATACGGGTTTGTGAAGGTGGGGAAGCATATCTATTGAAGCTGAGAATGAAAGTACAACAATTAATTTTGTGCACTTCTTTCTGCTCACAGCATAGCCCCGCAGCAGCATATGACAACCTGTTTTATGCATGGTGGTGGGCGCGCCAAAATCCCTGCTTAGCTTCTGGAATATGACGAGATGGCACACATTCTGGGTGACTCGGTCATAGGCCACCACCAGTCAACTGGGACACGTGAACAAATGCACTGCTTCACAATGCTGGCAGCTGCTGCTGCTGTACATGCTGGTGCCTGGAAAAGTCGAGGCACAGATACTAAGTCTTCTCTGTTCTCCCGTGTTTTTCCCACCTCCGTTTTTCTTTTACTGTGAGTCATCCTCTTTCCCTACCAATGCTATGATAGCATTTGCATATGCTCTGTACAGTGCGAAAAGATGCAGTGTTATTTAATTGCGAAGGAATGAAAATCTTTCTTATTATCTATTTCGGACATCTTAATTTAAAATTTGACGGCACTATAAAGTAATTACACTGCTCACCAATCTACACAAACACATGTACAGTGGTCGCAGTGCCACACAGTCATTGAATAATGTCCGAGGCTTCAAGACCTAGGTGTGGACAATTCATGGATACATTCTCAAGAAATAAAATGAAGGGAAAAAGTGTTTCCTCTCTTCCTCTGCCTTTAACGGACTTTATCTCTTATAAAATAAGTCCACCTGCTGTTTATGTGCGGCTTCTTCCGATCCAACCTAATTTAAATGCTCCCGAAAACCAAATTGCATTGCATAACCGTGGACAGGTCTGCAACCAGAGGTACAACTCGTTTCGGCCTTGCACAAAGTGAATAATTCGGCAGCGAATGCACGGTGCCTCTAATGGCCAAGGCAAGCTCAACTGTGAACCTACGGGATCGTGGCTGCAGTGCGGGGTTGACGACAGGTGGCTTGAGAATTCATGACGATTTACAGGGAGCTGCTCTTTGTGGACAATCTGACCTGTCCGTTGCCAGGGTCGGCTGCTCGTCCGTGAACTCCTCTGGCACCGGCACAAACATGCTGGGGATGCTGGCAGCTGACACCAGGCTGTACTTGGTGCCTGTGGCAGCACAGCAGAGGGTCAAGTCACTACATCTTCCTCGTCACATGAGCCATACGGCAGCACTCATTCACATTTGCGGTCTCGAGTTGAAATTTGACTTTCGAATGATGATGGGGGATGAGCAGTCTATCCAAATTACGACAATGGTTTGTTTCAACCGAGTGGTACTTATTTCATCGACAACATGAGGATTTTTTACTGGTGATCATCCGATTGTGCCATAGATACCACACAGAATTGAACTCTGGATGCTCACGCTAATTTGAGCTGCAATAAAATGGTATGAGACATACAAAACTAATACGACTGCATAGGGTTTCGCAGTTGTGCAGAGTACCTCTCCAATGTGTGTTTCAAGGGTTGTCCTGCGTGTTGTTCAGCATGATGATGACCATGTCCAATCTTTTTTGTCCATGTGCTGGAAGTTACTTAATAATTTAGTTCCTAAAGAAGTTCCCAATACATGGAGCAACATGTGGACAACATGCCAAACACGTGGTGCAACCCAAAAACACATCGATCAGACAGCTGCAACTTGTTCCAGTCCAACTCTGCAAGCGGCGATGCCGGACGCAGGTGAGGTCATGCATCGTGTACTTGCCTGCCTCCCAGGCTCCGAGGGGCTGCGGACTGTTTCCCTGCTGCTCCAGCTGCTGCCTTAGCGGCTGCTGCAGTGTCAGGACGCCCAGAGAAGCACGCTTCATTGGCTTGTAATGAGCTGTCCAGAAAGAGCCCCAATAAATAGTGCAATTAGATTTTTAAAAAAACGTTATTTTTTCGGCACATTTGGATATTGCTTTTCATGATATAGCCTGGCATGGCATACAAATGGAGAGGTACAGGCTTGGAATTACACAGACAGATAGAGGAACACATGGATCAGAGAACATGTGCAAGTTAGAGACATCATCTTGCTTGTTAAGAAAGTGACGCATCTAATCTCATGAGTACCGATCGTGGGCCTGGGCAGGACACGTTGCTCAAGGAAAGATGGCTGGTGGTCAAGACTATTGACAGTGGCAGCCAAAGGAGAGAACACGCCTGATAAGTCATCCACTGCGGAGACAGATCATTGTTGATGATGAATCACATAAGCAACTCTTACACAATCATACATGTCAACCCCAAAGGGTTCAAATCAGTGAGACCCCCTCCTGATAAATATTGGGGAAAATAAATAAAAATATCGATATATGCACGCAAACCAAAATAAAAAAAAGTACATGCTTATAAGCATGAAATGCAAACCCTTTACTCAAATAACTTGCTCCTTACAGCACAGCCAATGCTCTCACTGTGAAATTTGTCCTCAAGTGCTGCACTGTCATATTTTCGTATGCCCCTGACACCGCTGCCACTTTAATATCACATCTACACAGTGCAGAAAGTATTTTGTTTTCCGCATGTGGATGCTATGAAGCATCTGGTCAGAGGGGGGGGGGGGGGGCTCGGGTTACTCTGGACATCAAACATACAGTACAACCTGAAAAAAGGTAAAAACTTCTATACATCAGGAAGATGTGCAGAGAAAAACAGGGAAACGTGGCAATTCATTACATTGACTGCTTTCAGCTGATGCAGCCGTTCCAAATGACTGCGCAGAGGTACTTTCCCGAGGCAAATCCAGCGTTGGGGGACCACCTACAGCAGGGCCCGGAACATCTGAAAAGAGTCAAAAATAAGCCACAATGGGTATTTTTACTTTCGTAAATTTTCCCCAGTTGTATACCGATTGCGCTATCGACATCATCTTATGAGATGCATGAACCATTCGGATCTCTCACAGAGCAGCATATTTCGTGTTAGAGAACAGCCCAAAGCAGAATAACTTCCTGGCATCCCTTCAAGTAACCTCTGATCCACACAGTAGAGGGCAATACATTCCCTTGACTTCGCATATGAGAGTAACATTCATTGCATTAAGTCAAACCGATATTTAAATTCTCAGAGCTGAAATTTTGCCAAATTAAGGATGTTGAAGTAAATTTAATGGAATGGATTTGTTGTGCGGTCATTGGTGACAGGGCTGGGACCATCATCTAAACTACACTTGAGAACAACCTACTGACGCACAAAGTATTGACACGCTAAACAAATACAAGCGCTCCCACGCAGTCCACGAAGCGTACCTCCATCGTCGATGTCTATGGACTGCTGCGGCATGCTGAAGGGCATGTCCAGGTATTCCCTCTGAATGGCGCTGACTGCGATTTTCCGCTCCTTCTTCTGCCGGGGAACAATTTGAATGCGGAATTCTCCCTCTTCCCCCTCCTCTTCCTCACCCTCCTTGAGGTCACCTTCTTCTATGGTTGCCTCGGTCGTTTCGGCCTCTCGATCATCTTCTGCGACAGCGCAGGACGGCGTGCGCTCTCTCTCACCGTCGATGCCGTTGGAGGGGCTCTCATCAGGGGGAGTCTCCTGCACCGCCATGTGCTTCTCGAGCGGGCCCCTCTTGGTTTTCTGCTTCGCGCTGGCACCGTTGTCTCTGTCCGAAGTGCTCGTCGAAGCCGGGCTGTCTGCGCCGCAGCTGAAGATTTCGAGGCACTCTGACGTCGCGCTTGGGATCGCGGGAAAGTCTGCCGCGCTCGGAGGCTGCAGCCAAGCGGTGCTGTCGGGCACCCGGATGGAAACCTCCCCGGTGCAGTCCTCGATGTTGACCATCACCACAGGTGTCACCTTGGGGCCATGACCTTGGGTGTCCATACCCTTCAAAGGCTTCCCTTCTCCCGGCTCGTTCTCATCGTCGCTCTCTATGATTTGCAACGGCGGGAGAAGATCAAATGTTAGCGAATCACTGTCGGAGCTTGTGATCATCGACAGCTTTTCCAAAGCGGCCGTGACCGCCTTGTCAGGCGAGATACTCATCAGATCGCCATCCTTTCTGTTCTCCGCTTCAAACTCCTCAATGTCCTCGAGCTTCACCTCCGGCACATCCAGAAAACTGAGCCTGATGTCGGGCGTGATGCTTTTCGTCATCTGCTTCGCCTTGGCCGCTGCTGCCACGTGCTCGTCGCCTCCCCTGTGGTGAGACACAAATATCTGGCTGTCGGGCGAGGAGTTCTGGCTGGCGTCAGTGGTGTTTGGACGATGGCAAGAAGCGTCTTTCAATATCTGGACTGGCGGAGAAGGACCTCCTGTGGCACTCCACCAGGGCTGGGTGGAGTGGCTCCGAATATGTGCTCCTGTGCTCCATGGACCTGTGCTTGGGCCGCAAGAGCCTCTTGCTGGATGAACTGATGGATGGCACGGAGATGGACACTGAAAGCAGCTCCTCCTGGGTTTTTGGCGAGGGGCTTGACTGAGACTTTAGGATGTCGTGCAGGGCACATTTATCTTTGTATTGTGATAGCTCTATGTCTGAATCTAAACTACGCAAACACAAACACACAGCAGTTAAGTTGATGATACATTTTAACTCACAAGATTGGTTGCAAAGCTAGTATATTACTCAAATTTGTTTATGAAAGCTCTGAACTCACTCCGTTGAGGTAGCATATCAACTTGCTGATATTTGGTATTCTTCAATCCTCCCATCTTCTTGAGTTTTGCCAGGAATGTTTGGGACTCTTTTCCTCGTGTGGGTGTTTCGTGACCATCAGACTCATCAAAAACGCTGTCTTCTTCTGGGAGAAAAAACACATCAATAAAATGAATAAGGGGATTACACGACCACTTTTGAGCATTTCCCCTTCATATCACAATTATAACTCATGACGAATGGAACGGAGGTGCAGTGGTTAGCACATTGCGCTAAGAATCCGGCGGCCTCAGTTAATTTCTTGGTTATGGCGAACATTAGTGGTGATATCTGACCTGGTCCTGGGCCTGCTAAGCTTCACCAACCTGGACTGATCAGCATGGTGAAGTGTGGTCAACCTTCGTTCAGTGGGAGATCGCTCGTTCTCTTATCTTGCTTTCATCTTCTACAAGTGACCTTTCGCCAGTCATCCATATTGTCAACTCCCGAGTTAAAAACCTTCCCCCTTTCCTCTGTCAACGACGTACCACACCTTTTTATAATCTAAACATTGACTACCGTTTAAGTGTGGCATCTTGAGATGTGGTTGCATTTAGACGATTGGGTCTCAAAATTTGTGATATGGCGGCCCCCTCGTCAAACCCCCGCTCGCTCCACCCCAGGTTACTAAAGCCAAAATATAGAGATCACATGCCCACATCTCTAGTCAATGCAGTGTAAGGAATTTGTTTCATGTTGTATATAAAACATTTGTTACCAAGCACATTTTACATTTATCCTGGTCAGTATCCATGCCTGCACCCCCATTGAATCACCAACTCAGACGTTATACAAATCAAATTTTTGTTGTTTTGTGTTGTCAATCAACCACCAAGACCAACATAAGAGAGGAAGGCCTTCATCCAGCAATGGATTGACATAGCGGCTGGAAATGTTCTATCTTTTGTCATTTGAAATGTTATGCATTTTTCAGTCAGGATATCTGGTGATGATAATTATTAATGACTATGCTTGTTTAGCCAGGAAAGCCTAACCGAGTCTCAAGTCTTTTCAGGAGGGTCCTGCCAAGTCTTCGCAGGAGGGGGTCCAATGGGTAATCCAAATTGAGTCAGATGCAGATACTTTTTAAGGAATTGGTATTTTGGCCAATATCAGTTACATTAAGGGTTTTTTTTTATGGGAGGAAGCTGCAGAATCTGGAAGCAACCCATGTGGAACAGGAGCTCTTACACTGAAAGGCACTCAAGTCAAAAATTGGAACCCAGACCATATTTAGCTGCGAAGCACAAGTGTTACCACTGCACCACCCTGCCGCCTTGTGTGAAACAAGAAGCCCCACTCACCCATCTTCTCCTTGTCGCTGTACTTGCTCGTGTTGCTGTTGTCACTGTAGAGGGGGCCTGCAGTGGGGTGCGGCTTGCAGCTGTGGTACTGGGCGTCCAGCGTGTTCACCACCACATAGATCAGCTGCAGCACCACCTTGCATGTGTCCGGCTCCTTGTAGGGGTACTAAAAAGGTAATGGTACAGATGCGGCCCGATAATAGCTCGCTCCCACCACTGCTAGCGGAAGGGAGCAAAATATATAGAGGATATTTCATCTCCTCTTCTATGGTAACCCACACTTTACACTTAGCACACATGGCCTGCCGAACAACTGTGTATTAATTTACAATGCTGAGTGGACAGAGGCGGTAAGGGGGATTTTATCAACTTGCATACAAGAGGGAAACAATACAACACAGAATAAGATGAGCAGAGTGTACCATGTTAAACAATTTCCACTGGGTTCCCTGCCTGAGCTATGGCAATAGTTCTCCACGAGTGACATTTCCAACAGAGTACAATGTAAACCAGTGGTGTAGTTTGGTTAGCATGGGCCCTGGTGCAAGGAATAAAATCGGGGCCCATTCCCCAATTTCCACCCCCACTTCTACGTCGCCTGGAACCTGGGCCCCAACGGCTCGTCGGCCCCAGAGTGCAGTTGCACCGCCTATACCTGACATAGCTACGCAAACGTCCATCAAGCGAACAGGCAGATCGGGAGAACCGGGAGAGCGCACCTTGTAGAGGATGACTATGAGAGTACGGAGCCAGAGCTGCCGCGTGTGCGGATGCAGGGACCAGAGCGAGCAGCGCGGCGGCTGCTGGAAGTAGTGGCGCAGCTGAGGGCAGGCACCATACTTCAGCACTTGCAGCACGAGTGGCAGCAGCTGCCGGCCCAGGCTGATGTTACAGTCGAGCACCTGTGCAAGCACACAGCGCCGGCGTTTAAGTACACGGAGAACAGTTAGCTCCGTCATCATCCATGCTTAATCCACTGCTGGATGTAGTGCACCGCGATGCCACATTCGGTCAGAGAGGTTGCTTGACAGCACTTCACCACACTGGGCAGTGCAGGTTGGTGAGGGTGAGTGTGCCCTGGAACTAGGTAGACAAACAAAGAAGAGTGTCCCACGTAGATTTCGCTGCGCGGCTCAAGAAACGTCTGTGCCACCCTGATTAAACCCTGCACCCCAAAAACGTCGTAAATCTCCATAAAATCTCCATCCAGGGTACCTGCGCAATGCCGGTCATGAAGGCATTAAAGCAGGTGCTGCTGCGCATCTTATTGGGAGCCACCATGAAGCAGCCCTCCTGCTGGTCGTAGCCCAGCAGCACGTGCAGGTGTCTCTTGACGGTGTTGAAGGCCTTGGCGGATGACACGTCGGTCTCCGAGGTGCTGCGTTCCTTGGCCATGAACTTGGTAAGCACTGTGATGAGGTGGTGCACGGTCTGATGGTCGATGCGTGCGTCCTCCGGGAGGGGGTCCAAGATGGTGATGTCGTCTCCCACTGCCAGGTTGCCACCTGGAGTTTTGTTTAAAAAAAAAAATTACAACTGGAGCTGCTCGTGCCACTGGTACATACCCCAGACACAGGGCACGTGTACCAAAAACAGGGCATGTACACTATAAATAGGGCACTTGCACCAGATGCAGGGCAGAATTTTTTATATCATATATAAATAAAGCCATTGCAATGCAACTCTCCACTACGAAACTCTACCCAAAAGT
This sequence comes from Lethenteron reissneri, assembly GCF_015708825.2. Lineage (NCBI taxonomy): Eukaryota > Metazoa > Chordata > Hyperoartia > Petromyzontiformes > Petromyzontidae > Lethenteron > Lethenteron reissneri. The sequence continues at coordinate 5,544,070 of NC_083792.1, forward strand.
AATTTATTTTGAGAAACATAAAAAAAAATCCAGTGGGGTAGTTGACATGTGAGAATAATTGCAATGCAAATGAGTGTGACAATGTGGAACATAATATCCAATGTGTTTTTTATGGATACTAAAAAAACACAATCTTTAGACGATTTGTTCCCTGATGTATACTTTGGTAGAATGAAAACTTTTGAATACGATAAAATGTCGTTTCTTCCAGCTCTGGGAGCTGTGATTGTTCCCATACCCCTGTGTGGACCCAATATTAACCGAATGCTCTGCTCAGTGCTCTGCTAATCAATTGGCTTTAAACTAAATTATATTCTCATATCAATTAAGTCACTGACCAAATGCACACACCTGATGATTGGTTAATCACTAAAATCTGCATCATAGCCCGTCAGAAGGACTAGAATTGTGAAACACTGTGCAAATTGGTTGCTCGACTGAAATTCAGTACCTGGATTAATTTAGTTTGAGGATTAATACTTGGTGTGTTCTGGCAGCCGTATATTTGTCATCATCATCAGCAGCAGCAGCAGCAGCTTCACATGTCATGGTTGATGTCAGGGATGACTGTTGTTAGGTCTTTGTGAGTGATGGTGTGACTCATACCAGGTAAAACATGCTTAATCATCTCCCCAAGTGATGGAGCAGACTGCTGATGGCGAGTGATCCGTAAAGCTGCGATGATAAAAAATATATGAAAAATAAAAGTAAAATGAAATATAAACATCGCAGTTCACTCTATAAATCACATCATGTAGATGTACTGTAGAATAATTTCAAACTGAAATGTGAACCAGAACCTGAAAGAAAAAAACAAAGTTTCGAATTTCATGTTTCCAACAAATCATGTTAATAACACAATATAATGGTACAATCGGTCTTCTTCTGCATACATATAACGTGTCCGAATATCTTAATGTTAAATATATTTTTCTATCACGAAATAGCTCATGTACCAGTTTTCTCTTTCATCGTTGTTTTGTGTGAAATATGATGCAACTATTGCGAATGACAACGGCTGAGTAGCCGACGAGACGGTGAGCGAACGATACTCAACGGAGCCTGTGTGTCAGAGTTTCCGGCAGCGAGTGTGTCCTCTTGGACTCCGCCGGCTTCTTCACGCTGTCGCGGAGCGAGCGCACACTTTTCTGACGATTGCGGGCGAAGCGTGCACGCTTGATTTTCCACATAGCCGCGTCGCTCATGTTCACCACGTTCGTTCGCACCGTCGAGATCGGCTGTCGTTCAAAGATGACGCATTCAAAAAATAATAATCGTCATAATCATGCCGAATATGTAACGTGCAGTTTCCCGTCATTCTCAAAGAGAATAAAACAGGGGCACAGGAAAACACAGACAAGCAGGAAGGCAAAACAAACTGGCACCACAAATTTCTCAATCTCTTTGATCCTAAAAGAGTAAGTTTGGTCAACTTCATTAATGAGCATTTATAAAACACAAAAAAACATTTCTAGACGGCAAAATGCACAATTTTGAACATTTCTTCAGTACTCCCATCACACCTTACATGTTACGTGACATCACGACACTGCATGTGTAATGCACACAGCACAAGGTGGACTGACGCAATCGAAAGCCTAAGTCTAAATACTCTTTTTCAGGAGGGTCCTGCCAATTTTTTACAGTCGGGGGTAATGTTTAGACGTGTAATCCCAACTGAGTAATTTGCAGGTAATATTTTTTAATTGCAATATTTGTCCAATCGCAATTACACTGTGTTTTTTTGCTTTCGGAGGAAACCAGAGAATCGGGAGACAACCCATGCAAATCCCACATAGAAAGGCATCTGTGCCAAAGTTCAAACCCGGGCCTTTCTTGCTGTGAGACACAAGTGTTACTCCTGTGCAACCAACTCTACCACCCAAAACGCATCTTATGCTTCTTCCCTTGCACTGCTCCACTTTAGAATTCCCTCCTATCATCTCTTTGGTCCAAGCTCCAGCTCGATTCAAGACATGTGTTAACTCTAACAGAAATTCTGGTTGTGCTATTTGTTGCCGACCGCATGACGCTTTGGGCCTGGTGGCACTCACTGGTGGGAAAGGGGAACTCCTTGTTGCAGTCCAGGTGGAGCTGAGCCTCGAGTGACAAGGTGTCGAAGCGATTGACAAAAAACTCCCAGCTGAGTGCGGGGATGTCCGGCCGTACGTTATGCAGGAGCAGCAACTTGCTGAGGATGGTGGGCCGGTCCTTCACCACCGTGTCAAACTGGAAGTCCATGCATGCGCACAGGCACTGTGCAACAACCAAACCAAACAGATATTACAGTGCAGAATAGGCCAGTGAGTCCAGGTCAACCGCGAACATCTTCAGCAGATAGATAAATCCTTCTATGAAGAGCCCAGGCAACCTTCTCTCAGTGGAAGGTTACTCGTTCTCCTCTCCTGCTCCCATAGCTTGGAATTCCTTTCTATATGCCATCTGTGCTGTTTAAGACCAGGCTCAAGACTGTGCTCTTCCCCTTTGCCTATAATTGTCGGACACTCTCGAAACTAAATATGACCACTGTTTCTATACAGCATCTTGAGATGCGCTTGCATTTAGATACCATATAGATCCGCATTCAGTTTAACACGTAGGCTTTCGCGACCAATATTATTCATAATATAGGTTTTTGGGTCAGATCGCGTTATTTATAAATGTGTCGTAACCCTCCACCACCCGACACGGCCAAACAGTAAAAAATGTGTCACGTTTTTCAAAGGACAAAATAATTCACTTCTTTCGCCGACCGGTGTGTTGAAGAGAGAATCAACAGCATTTTAAATTTGAGTAGCATGACGTTTCGCTGATAATTACAATCAGCTTCATCAGGCAAGAATGGTGACGCTCTCCTGTTGCTCCAGGTCTTAAATGAGCAGCAGCAGGGTGACGTCATCATTCAATTCAATCTGGTGCAGTGATTCGAGGCAAAGAGGGGGATGGTATTGTAATTATATAGATTGGTAATCATTCAATTGTTATTCATTGGTATTTGTTTCCCTTATAACAAATTGTAATTGTATTTATTTAATAATACGCTTCCAGGCCACACTCAGCCTGTAGCTGTCAGAGCGATTGAAGTGATTTCTGTTTCTCTCAATTTCAATGGATTCTCTAATTAGTCTTGGCCAGTAATATTAGTTTTACACAACACTTCAACATTATCAAATCAATTGAGTGTCAGTGTTGACAAGCATGCTCTGCTACTGCCGACAGTTGTGTTTGAGATAATTTAATGTTTCTTTGGTGTTCATTTAGTCTTACGTTGATGTTGCGTCCCGTCTGTTCAATATAGCATCTGCCACATAAACAATTAATCCGATACACACCTTCTGTTGATAATTTAAGCAATTCGTCTTTAGTGCCAGATACCAGTTTTTTTATTTTGCGTACTGTACCAAATCTTACTTTAATGTTTTGCTTTTGCAAAACCCGGGCTAATTTGTCAGTTACTTCTGAGATGTATGGTATTTTAATTGTTTGAACAATCTTATCGCTTTCAGCAGTGTTGCTTCGCGTTCGTGATTTGGCCTTCAGTGCTCTGTTAATTTGAGCATTATTGTAGCCATTCTGTCTTAGTGCTTCTTTAACATGTTTAATCTCTCTCACTAGACTATCACCATCTGACACTGTTTTAGCCCGATGTATGAGTGTTTTGATAAGAGAGGATTTCTGCATTGTCATTTTATTGAACCATATGAGGATAATTGAGTCTTGGCTTGTGTGATTTTACATTATTGTCCCAAACAATTATTTAATAATATAAATTACTTCAGAATACAGCACTTTCGTACGTGCTCTTTGTCCATATTTTGTTAAAAACACAGGTGATAACCCTTCCTAAGCTGGTGTATATCTCTACACTTTGACGGTGAAAGGCAAATCAGCGATGGTTCGTTGGCAAACCGGGCAAATGGGAAGCTACACACCTGCAGGGCGGAGCGCTTGATGGTGTCAAGCTGGAGTTGAGCGCTGGTGCTCACAGCAGGGCTCACGTCCTCCACGGCTGCCAGGTAGCAGCAAAAGGCGTGCGCCATCGAATACTTGAGTGTGTGGCTTTTGGCTGTCGCAGCCACGTCCAGGAAGCGGCACAGCACCGCCACCTTCTCCACTGCCGGTGCAGAGTGGAAAGTGGGTAAATGCTCGTGGAAAAATTTGTCTAATGGGTCACTCCACATCATCTCAACCACGTGAAATCCAGGAAGCTTTCCACATTCTGATAAGCTCCCCCCCCTCCTCCTCCTTAACTTGTATTTAAGAACTTGCATCTTGGAATCCCTGCCTCACTTGATACAGCAAATCTAGCTGTGACGGTCCCACCTGATGACGGAGACTTGTGTTGCCTCCGAAACGTCGTGATTTTTATTATTTAATTTCTATTATTACTTTTATTCATTTTAATTTCATTTTTTACTTACGTGACTTTACCGAAAAAACTAAGCTTCCCACCTCAATTTTGATATTTTGCATATATTCGGTGCAGTTGAAGATACATGTCAGCTATAAAGCTCGGCCACATGTTTAAGCTCAATTATGAATATTTTCAGAGATTTTTCCCTTTTTGGTATTATTGTGATGCTTAGGGCCTCAAATACTGAGTAATCTGTCTCATTATTCCAATGATATGCAAAAAGTTAATGAATGCAATTTACAGATGTCTAAATTACAGGTCAAACTGTACATAAAAAGCAGGATCCTGTAGAATTTTCTGCGTGCAATACTAATCTGATAATAATAATTAGGAATGGGACAATTCCATGAGAGCCGCATGTAATGGAATCTCCATTTCAACTGAGCTTCCCAGTCGGCCCACCTGCTTCGAAGCGCACTTTCCACTCCTTGCTGTTGAAGCTGCGCTCAATGATTCCCCAGAAGACGTCGCCGCCGTGCGGCAATGACAGTGTGTGCAGCAGCAGCGGCGCCGCCACCGCAGGAAGCTGCGAGAACTCCGTCTTCATCACCTGCCACAGGCTGTTCACGGCACCAAGCAGACTTCATAATTATGAATCTGATAGAACCAATGATGGGGAAAGGCCTTCCCAAGCAATCAACATTTCCTATGGTCCAGCTTCTGCACATGAGATGATTTAATGGTTCAATTTCCGTGATGGACATGCACGGTGCGAAAGAAGTTCAACAAACATACATATACCCTCAGGCATACCACTTCCTCGTAAGTCTCGACCACTGGCAATCATCCCTTCTACTGATGTGTTCTGCCCAAGACAAACTACTTTTATTATCAGTCAATCTAATCTCTCTAACTTGGCCATGCCCTCTAATCCATGTGTTGTGCATTTCTCAATGTCGGTTCCATTTTTTTGTCAATGTTCATGAATATGTGGGCGCGCACAAGGACTCATTCAAACTCACTCCTTTAGGCACATTTGTATGTTTCTGTTCATTATTGACAAAGGGTAGACATTCTAACAAAGGAAAGTTGACATATCGACAAGCTAGGAAGAAAAGAATGCACACTGTTTTAAAGACAAAGTTATTACATTATCGAAAAACAAAACAAAAATTACTTCCTTCGAGTGATCCATATTGGCAGTGCTATAAAGCAAATATCAAACTACTTTTCAAATAATATAGTGGAAACATATTTTATAAAATGCCTTCCTTCAAAGAAAATGTGTGTGGTGAAAAGTGACGCCTCCCCGAAACATTTTCTACTATATATGTCTTGACAATGTATCCCTTTTCTGTATCTAACCAGAATGTAAAATATTGAACGGCACTGTTTATGACAAGTGGTGAAGTTGTAACAAAGTCCAAGTGACTTCCTGCTTGAACGATCACTGAGGTGGTGCTCATCCCCTGTTTAGAGCCCAGAGCCAGTGGTGAAACTTCCACATTCCTATGGAAGGGCCAAGTTTATGTTGACTTCATCACAAAGTGGTGCTCATATTAGCGAGGGATTACAGGTCGAGTCAAATCCCAAATCAGGATTTGAACTGGTGACATTCTGTACTGCGAACCGCTCCCTCTCCTGCAGAACCTACCTGGCCGGGTGAGGTTTTATGGATCAGTGCGAATTACCTTGGGATAAGCATGCAATCCTGAATGTAGGCAAGGAAATGTGGATGCGCATTCTTGGCTTGGTACAGGACGCCCCCACGCAGGCACAGCACCCGCAGGCAGTTGAACATATTCACCAGGATGTCTGGGTCCTCAAACTTTTTTATTTCCTGCAAATATGTTTGCAAAGACAATATATCAAAATATGTATGATTATTACGAAGCCCACTTCTGATGGAACTTTCATTCAATGTATTGTCATGATTAAATTCAAGAAACGTTCCTTTTTTATTTAACAATGGACAATGGTAGCATCTCTATTGGCTGGAGGGGTCATGTGAACACACTACAAGCAAAATACATGAATACAAAACTAACCATTTTATACACTTATTGCGTGTGTAGTGACTTATATGGAGTCACTATGGTGTTTAGCGCCAGCTACTGTCACAAGAGTGAAACTGTACGTCTTCAGTCTCTCTCTGGCACCAGAGTGGATATGGCATGGAAGCGGGCCCTTGGGGGCATAGTTCTGGTGAGGGTCGGAGAGAGAGCAAATGAGAACGTGATACTCTGTGTGAACCCGAGAGGGCACGTGACCGGGGCAGGGTAGCAAGGGGGCCCGAAAGGGGGCTCGAGGGACACGTGATATGGCCCCGAGAGCGATCGAGGCTCTCTAGTTGGAATGGAACCCGTCAGGTGCTACGTCTCTTCGATCCTCGGTCTTCGATGTTATGCTCGGCATCGTGGGTCAGGCAGTGTGTTACTGACTGACCCCCCTGGTTATGTAGTTACCCCGTTGTGGTCTAGTTAACCGTGCAGTTATCACCTAGCTGTAGAACCAGTGTAGTTACCCTGTTGGGGTATTGTAATAAACGTGTTGCCTCCAACTCCGGTGTGTGCCTCCGTATAAACACACTACACATGCATTGTGAGATTAAAAAAATCAACATGAATCACTTCAGCGATGTATTGTTTCACCTCAAGTGCTTACATTTTCTAGACAATTCCTTTCACATCCATGTGTTTTTCAATCATATGGCACCCTGGAGCCAACTACATTTAAAACTTAGTTTTATAAACTTGGCCAGTTTTGAGAATAGGTTTTCCCCTTTTTTTCTGGCAACAAAACAGGTGTTAAGATGTTAAAACACCAAACTGAAACCTTTAACAAGAAATCATGTCTGCATTAATCACAATACTTGTGGTCAGAATGCAAACAAAAAACGTATTCTGATAATATATGCATTGTCTTTGAAACTGATTGGTCCGCACCAGAGACAGCTTTCTTTCGACCCGGTGTTTGCATTCTGACCACAAGCATTGATTCCTTGTTAAAGGTTTCAGTTTGGTGTTTTAACATCTAAACACAGCTGTTTTGTTGCCAGAAAAAAGGAGAAAACCTATTCTCATATTTTCGTACTGGCAAAGGAGGTCCCGTGATGTAAATGCTCACCCCGCCAGTTTAATTTTTATAAACATTTTCAGAATAAATGAATGGAGAATGGCCCTTGATATTTCTTGTGTAAGATTTCTATTTTCCAGATACTGCCACCACATGGCAGCAGACAACGCAAATCATCACCAAATTATTTGTTTATCCTGTGTGTGTGTGTGGCCTGCAAACAAAACCTACATTCGCTGACATGAAACAATATAGGAGCTGGCCACAGGAGGGCATCATCGGCAGGTCCTGAGGACAGACTGGGCCCAGTGTGAAAGGGTTCAGGAACCATTAAATAATCATTAATCTGAGTGCGTGCTTTGACTTTTCCATCCATGTCAGCTGCCCTTCCCTCCGTATAAAGGGGGTACCTGCAGCAGAGTGAAGATGAGCTTAAGGGTGACAGGAAGCTGCTGCAGGTTGAACTTGAGCTCCCCTTTCTTCTTGTTTTCTTGTCCAGACTCCTTCGATTCTGCTTTACCAGCTGGATAGAGCACAATAACGGGATGCAGATTTATTTTGGGTACCCATCAACAAACAACACTGAGACACGTGCCGCCGTTTCACATTTCAAAAGAATCACAAGTTTGTATGTTAATGTTGTGGCTAACGTAACCTCAGTCAACTGTGTGAGGTCATCACCTGATGGATTCTCTGTCAGGTCCGCTTTTCTGCCATCCTGCTTCTCCTCTCCCTCGCCCCTGGCTGACAAATTGGGCGTGCGCAGCAAGAGGCTCTCCTCCAGGCTTTCCGGGGTCTCCTGTGAGCGCACATCACCAATGCAAGCATTTAGAAACACCACCGATGTGAGACAGAGAGAATGCAGCCTAAAGCTATTTTACTGAGATAGACACACATTACTGTTTGCATCTTCTATTTTATGGATGTCAAAATTACATTGTAATTACTTATTTATGTAAAAAAAATCTAACATTTTCTAGAAAAATAAATAAAACTGTCAGTAATAATTTCCACTTTTTGACTGACTTTTCGATCACCGTATACAACGCACCCAGAAAAAATAATATGGATGTAATAAAAAATATATATTTCCAGATTTAACATTATAAGAGCCATGATGTCCCATCACATACATCTACAATTAACACTAAGGGACAATTCCTAGAAGCAATGAATGTACATGTGCACCCCTTTTGTCAATCCACTGTTAGACCATGAAGGTCACTGTGGTTATTTTACCATACTTCCCCACGCCAGTCGGGATGGTGAATGCGATTCAACATTGAGCGTAAAGCCCGAGCCGGTTCTTACGGAAAGGATTGTCTCGTCGTTGGGCAGGAGGAGCTCGAGCAGTTGAAGGAGAGCTGGTAGAAGAGGGCGCTAGCCTGGCACAACGAGCACTCGGGCACTGCGCGGTCCTCTCCGCGGCATGTGTGCGTGCCTCCCCACGGCGCCTGCAGCACGCTGTCCAGCAGGCACAGGATGTCCCGCGGTAGCTGGTGCTCCAGGCCCAGCACGATGCCTTCGTCCTGCAGCTCCATCTGCAGCAAAAACAGACAAAGTGCAGACGTTGAGTCATCGGTAAGTTTTGTTTTTTTAAACACAGTTGCTGAGCACAAGGCCAATGGGCCCAAATTGTCAAGTGTCCAGAAACAGCACGACCAAAGTTGTAATAGAAAACAGTTAACATGTTAATTGAATTGAGCAATGAGGGAATTCCAAAGTAGGGAAGAAGCAAAAGAGAATTGTTGTGACCTGCAGTGTGGTGATTGATCACAGTATGGATGAGATCAAGCATTGAGTCTGGTAGATAGAGCCCTCAATATGGCAACAGTAACTATGGTGGTAGTGATAAAAGAGTTATAAGGAGGCAACTGAATGACTGAGTGAGTGACTGGAGTGAATTACCGAGTGTTGGGTAATGAATCGACCTGACTGCTTTACGTTGACTTCTATCAAGTGCCGTGAGAAAGGAACTCTCCGCAGACAATGAGCAACAAATACGCATATCACCTATTGAGTGAAAACAAGACAAAAGCCTTCACAGAGGGCTCCTGTCGAGTGTTTTTCAACACAATGAATATCGTAAAGAGCACTGGCAGAGCCAGTGGGGGGGTGGAGTGGCACGGGCCCCCCCAATGATCCGATCGAAATCCCTAATTTCGATCAGATCATTGGGGTTTATTAGTAATAAATCGGTATTTTGCGACCCCCACTGCCACTGTGTAGCATATTATTATGTGACAGGGACTCTATGAGATGATAGGACAATAGTCTAAGTCCATAATTGGCAATAAGTAATGGCAAAGCAGTTATAAGTGACTCGCTGAATTGTGCGCAGTTGCGTATACAGTACACGACTTCCCTGAAGGCAAATACCTTCAGCGAGCGCGATGCCGATCACTCACGGTTCGAATCCGACCCTCGATCGATGGCTGCGCCAACGCCGCACACGCGTCGAATAAAAAGCAATTCCTTACTTACTAACAACTCCTATCATTTTTCATTGCTGGAGGGGTTGCCCCCCCTACCTGAAAATCCTGGCTCCGCCATTGGTCAAGAGGCCAACGTATATCGAAACATCAATCTCACGATATGATTAGCAAAGTGGAATAAAAATCTATTCAGCGTTGTTTTTGGGTCTCATGCGAATGCGTGGGCTCACCTGCTTGAGGATGAGGTCCATCATGAGGATGTAGCAGGAGAGGTTGAGGTCCTCGTCGTCAGTATCGTAGTCAGCTGTCTTGCCCGTGGCCTGGCCCTGGGTCCGCACGGGGCTGCGGAATGGGCTCCTGAAGGGGCTGCGGAACGGGCTGCGGAACGGACTGTGGAAGGGGCTCGGAGCATTCAGCTGGCCTCTCCTTCCCGGGTCTGACAGCACGCTCACCTGCGACGACATCACGTGCTGTGCTCAGGTCCTCAACGTGGCCAGTTTTCCCAGCCTATACATATGTAGTAACGTTAAGGGTGTTACTATGGTCATAAGAGTGCTAATGTGCGTCTGGAACCTCTCTCTGGGGCCAGAGTGAGTACGGCATGCGAACGGGCCCTAGGGGGCATAGTCCTGTTGACGGCCTGAGAGAGGGCAAGTCAGGACATGGTAGTCTGAGTGAACCCGAGAGGGCACGTGACCGGGACAGGGTAGTGAGGGGGGCCCGAGGGGGGCTTGAGGGACGCGCGATGCTCGGCCGAGATCCTTCGGGAAAGGTCTCGAAGGGGGTGTGGCCGAAGGCGGAGCGAGGCTACGCTCAGGAGCATAAAGGGGCAGTCCCTAGAGTGTTCTTAGCAGTTCTCTGGAATCAACCCTCGGTGCTACGTCTCTTCAATCTTCGGTCTTCGCTCGGCATCATGGGTCAGTCAGAATGTTACTGACTGACCCTGTTATGTAGTTACCCTGTTAAAGTAGCGTTAGTTACGCTGTTAGGGTCTAGAGTGTGTACGTTTATGTAGTTAGCCCTGTTGGGGCTGCGAAATAAACGTGTTGCCTCCAAGTCAAGTGTGTGCCTCCGTGTTCAACACGACAAATATATTAATAAAAAAGTCTCCCAATGCTATCATAACTCTGCTAACATGTATTGTCATTAAATGAAGAATACATTTACATCTTTTTCAGAGCAGTGCATACATTTGTTAGAAAATGGCATGCAGAAGCAGATGTATGTATGTTGAACTCCTTTAGCACTGTACGTAGCCAAACATGCTAATCAGATATTACAGAGTTACCTCTGAGAGCTCTTCAAATGAACCTGGGTCACACAGTAGAGGGCAGCACTTTCCCACTAACCTTGCTAATGAGATTAATGTGCAATCGTTTGATGGTCATACCAATATTTTCGATTCTCAGAGCTGGATTCAAAACCAAGATCTCAGCGTTGCCAGCCAAGAACTCTGCCCTTTGCTCTGCACACTTTCATAAAATTGGCATATGACATGCCAAACTAACAAAACAAGACATAGCTTACTCTGCGATGAGCCAGGCTGCCTGCAAGCTCATTGGCTCGAGCCTTGCGCTGACTGGCCAACTCCTGGATAGAGTGCACTCCGTCGCAGAACATGCCGATGAGCAGCTGCAGTGGCACCACGATGTCCAATTCTGACAGGACCTAACCACAGCAGGCACAACAAAAAATACACTACAAACATGCACTCGTATGGATTATGTAACGCGTTCCATAATGTATTTCTACTCAGATGTTTTCAAATGCTAATTTGTATACAGTCCTTTTTGCTTTGGTTTGTTTCTCAAAATTGTGTATTAACTTCGGATACATTTGGAAAATGTTCAAAAGGTGAAGTATCTAACAACAAAATTACTTTATACTAGAGTTTCATTCATATCGTGCCCCCACCTGTTATGGAGAGAAAGACAGAACTAATGTAAAAACTCTCAACGTCAGATGGAGAGTGCTTAAAACAAACGAAGGTGACAAGATGCCTGTGATAGCGCTGTGAGAAAACAAAGATGTGACTTGCAAACGTCACTTTAGATTTGCATCGTTGAAACTCACGTGCAGCCAAAGCAGGGCTTGTTCTTGCGTGGAGGCAGAGTAACCGGTGAACCTGCAGCTGATGAAACCGAACATCTCCTCCATAGAGAATGGTAATGGGCACAGCTCGATGTCAAACATCTTGCTGTAAAAAAACATAATGCACACACGACATCATGAACTGTCAAGAGAAGTTGGCTTGAGCAGGACATGTCGCTAGAAGATGATTGCAACTATTCAAGACTGGCGGTGACAGTTTTGGGTTCCCTTCATCCAACAGTGGATAGATCATGGCTGCTGTTGATGATAATGAGATGTATGCCAATTTATGAACCACCAAATAGGAACATTGCCCCCTACTAAGAAAACTTGGCAGGACGCTCTGGAAAAGAGACTTGAGACAAAGTGAAATCCTGGGTAAACAAGAAAAATATCATAACAAATATCAAACCTTACTGGCTGTGTCGGGTGGTGGAGGGCTACGACACATTTATACTTACGCGATCTAACCCAAAAACCTTTATTATGTTCGCGAAAGCCTACGTGTTAAACTAAGCAACATATCGTCGTAGTAATAATAACAACACCTGAGCACTTCGCGGAACTCCTTGATGTGGCTCTCAGGGACGTCGGTGCGGATTGCCTCCAGCCACTCGGGCATGATGCACTCCCACACGGGTTGCGTCACCACGTTGTAGGGGATGAGCGACAAAATGCGCGTGAGTCCCTCCTTCAGCTGGCTCACCACACTGCACGACTTGTCCCAGTAGCCACCCACCTGATGACAGGCAAACAGTGCGGTGTACGTTTGTAATGTTTAACGCACACTTTTCAACACTTTAAAAATATGAAACAAAACTACTCAATGTATTTTAAATGTGTTTTACTTGGGTGAGCAGTGACGCAGTGGCTAGAGTGCTTCCCATATTAATTTTATTTCTAGCCAGGGTTGACATGTGGCGAGCGTTATCTGAACCAGTCCAAGTTGCCCCCTTCACCAATCTGCACTGACCAGTGCGGTGAGATATGTTCAAATAGTCCCTATGCCTGACGTGGCAAGGGAAGCCTTCATTCAGCGGTGTATTAGCGTGAGAAAAGTCATCATCATCACCGTTGATCATTGCATTGCTGCATGAAAACATCCCCAAGCTATCAACATCTCTCACGATCCTGCAATTTGACAATCAACCCAACATCGGCACACTGATTTTATCGTTCCATCTCCGTGGTGGCCATCCTCTTGAGCTCATTCCCTCCCTTGGGCAAAAACAATGTTATGCAAATCACTAAACACGTTTCCGAATTCAATCAATTTGGTATATGTTCATTTTTTTTACACAAGGCTATTACGTAGGTGCTATGTTCACATAGACTGCAATGTATTCACAGTAGAGGGCGGTGATGTGATGTGTATTCCCAATTGAATCATTTATAGGTAATTATTATAATTTTCTACCATGATGCACACAATGGCCTACTCAATTACGTAAGGGGACGGTGAATGTCCACTGCGAAGCAGACAATGCGTATTTTTAATAAAGAGACATAATAAAAAAAAATAAACCCACATAAATAAGGATGGCCTGCTGTATTCAAACCGCGAGCCTCTACAGCAAGCAGCAAATGCACTACTGCTGGGCCGCGTCACCACTCCCGAGTGCCTGTCAACGTTGGCTACACACCCGGGCAAACTCCATGGGCTTGGGCAGCAGGCACATGACCATGACGTCGAAGCGTGTCTCGCACACCGTCTTGAGCCACTTGGTGACGAACTGAGGCTTGAGCTTCTCCACCAAGCTGCCCACCTCGTCATCCACCATGTAGGCCGTCGAGTGGAACCACTGGAACACCATGCTCACAAGCCGCGACAGGCTCTCGGTAGGCGTGTTCTCGCTTGGGGTGCACAGGCTCAGCTGTGCGGAATGCAGTCGTGTGACAAGGCTGCGTGTTAGCCGAGCGAGAAGTCCAACGTTTTGCGATGCCAGGATACAAAGGATATTTATATAAAGTGATCATCAGACACGTAATGATTAAAATGTCACGATTCACGATGGCAATTTGAATCATGATTTGTCTCACTCTTATCGTTCCTTTTGCATTTTCTCTTGTTTGCTCGGTCTGATATTTATAGTTGTGTTCACTGCATTGACCTACATGTCAAGTCAAGATATAATAACATTATGTTGCATTAATCAGAAATTATCGATTCTTACAATTGTATTGAGAGTGTAAAAATCAGTTTTAATCGATGGGTTGTTTCTTGCCTAGGAGTCATAGCCCATATTCTTATGGAATTCTCTATTGGGCATAATTGATATTTTCATACTAGGACCTTGAGCACCCAAGTTTGTTTCCTTAACGCAAGTGGAGCCAAGCGATGCTTAAGTAACATTTCACCCTTATTGTCCTGCTGCCATCAAAAAAACAAGTCTGCGTGCATTGAACATGCAGGATAGTGATGTCACATGACACGCACCTTTTGCTGTCTAGAACCTTTGTATGTAACATCTTACCTATGAATGTCATTTTTTGTCTGTCTGTTTCTGCGTGTGTGTGTGCGCGCACGCTTGCGAAGGATTTGGCTCTCAAATGGTGGGGTTTACGTAAAAAAAAAATCCACGCCTTAAGCCCCACGGTGAGCAAGCGCTATTCCATTTTCCCATCCATCAACTTTAAAGTAGTTAAATTAGCGATTTAGTGTGATTTCTCTTTATTTATTTACTTACTTAGACACGCTCGACCATACCCACTCACACGCCTTCGGTGGGAGGGGGGGGGCCCTACCAAATCACACGTGTTCGGTGGGGGTGAGGGGGACATTTTCTTTCGAGTAAAAAATGCTATAAAAATACACAAAACGCTGAGGTAAATTCTTCAGTGTCATGTCCCTCCTCCACTCCGATGCATGCAGTTACTAGTATACAGTCGGTAGATGCTACCACTATAGGCCGTAGATATTACTGCAGAGCGGGCGGGGGGATCGTGGCTTGGGGGGGGGGGTAGCGGCCCAGCCGCCAGCCTGCCAAGATGCCATCTCGGCCGGCTGGGCAATCTAGGTGAGGCCGGGGGCTCTGCACACGACTCGGCCTCACCATGGCAATGTTAAGTACTTTTTTCTTGCTTCTTTCGCTAAACTCACGTTGACAGAAACCTATTATTTAAATAATCACCTTGCAAATATTACATTAATAATGTTTGTGTGCAGACAACTAATATTTATATTTCTTGCTTCTTTTGCAAAACTCAGGTACATAGAAACCTATTATTATCATAATCACCTTGGAAATATTAGAATATTTTTGTTTGTGTGCTGACAACTAATATTTCTAAATTTGCTTGTTATGTAGTTATATATTTATTATTGTGTCTAAGTCCTTGTGTGCATGTGAGTCCATGTGCGTATCTGCCACGATGTGTGTATGTGTACATCCGTGTGTGTGTGTGTGTATATCAGTCGATGTCTGTGTGTGTTAGTCAATGTGTGTGCGTGGTCTGTGTGTCGACAACTAATATTTTAAAATTTGGTTAGTAAATTTTGAAAATAGATTCATGTGTGTGTCTAAGTCCATGTGTGCGTGTGAGTCGATGTGCGTGTCTGCGTCAATGTGTGTGTGTGAGTCAATGTGTGTGTGTGTGTACGTTGGATGGCCATATAGCCCGTATGCCAAGTCACCGCATGCCTAAACAGCTTTTGTTCGGCCGGATCGAGGGGGCTAAACGGGCGCGGCACGGGCTAGAAAAGAGATGGAGTGATGTGGTACAGGAGGATGTGGAGCTGAGTGGACTTGCCGATGATTGGTACCAGCGGTGTCAAGATCGGCCTCTGTGGAGGAGGCTCATGAAGGACGCTACTGGGCAGTTGGAGGCAGTCGCCCTCCAACAACAACGGAGGGCGGAGGAGCGACGCTCACAACAACGAGCGGAGCGTTGGGTGGCTAAAGCACAGCAAGTTGGTACGGTAGGGGGCACAGGTGGTGCATCAGCCACTCATCTCAGTCAGTTGGCCCGTGGCACCTGGGTCTGCCCCGTGACCTCCTGCCAGCGGGTGTTCGACACTTCACGTGGCCTCAAGGTGCACATAGCCTGGCACAAGCGTTATGGTGACGTCACCGCCACTTAGTGGCGAATGGCGGTTGTTGTTGTGTGTGTACGTCCATGTGTGTGTGTGTGTGTGCAAGTCTATGTGTGTGTGGGTTTGTGTGTGTGTGTGAGTCGATGTGTGTGTGGGTCGATGTATATGTGTGTGTAATCCCATGTGTTTGTGTGTGTGAGTCCATATGTGTAGTGGGTTCTTTAAGACGGCGTAGATGGATTGGTAGAGGCAATGCTATTGATTACAGAGGGGCTAATACAACACAATACAGTCGAACACTTGAAGGGGTAATGGCCCCTTCACCCGCTGCCTGAGGTATGCCTCCGGACTGGCTCGCCCTATTCCTGTGGCTAGGGTCTCGGGATCCTCTGGCTAAGGGGGTCCGAGGGGAGGCTAGTCTGACCTGACCCAGCCAAGGTAAAGGTCTCGACCACTGGCCATACGGACCTGGCCCTGATAAGGACGATGGGTCAGGTGAGTGCCAGGGTCCTGGCTGGCTGATCTTCTGTCTTCAACTGGCTCTTCTCTTGAGCTGGGCAACACTGCCCGGACCCTCCCGGGGTACGGCCTTTAATCCTGTTCTGTGGATTGCTCCGCCTTAGCCACGCCTCCCTTCCCGAACCTTCCACCAGGTTCTGGAAGGATGACATCATTCCCCCACAGCCCCCTACCTGGGGGTTGGGGTCTTCGTTTCAGGATCCGTTTCCCCGGCTGACTGTTAGCCCCTTGAGCCATACTCGCCTGGTACTGGCTCAGCCCTACTGTGCAAGCACTTGCACATAGGACGGTTAAAATTCCCCCCGGGGCGCAAATGTTGGTCCCCTTGCAATTGCGAAATCCGCGAGACCAGGAGGCGACGGCGGGAGGGATCCTCTTGGGACCCTCGAATAAAGCCAGTCGTGGATTGACGTTGGTAGGGGCCCAGACGTTGGTATCCAACGATCAGGAACCCTTCATTCAGGTCTTTAACGCTGGGTTAGACACATCGGTCATTCAAGAAGGTACCGTGCTAGCTCATGCGTCGCCAGCGCTTCATGAGGGAAGCATCGTTGGCAGTGTGGGTGCTTGTATACGCTTTGTTCGGAAAATGCGGAATTGTCCTAGGTCCAGAGGGGGAAATTGAGGGCGCTTTTGCACGAATTCTCGGATGTTTTTAGCAAAGGAAAATTTGACATCGGCTGCACTACGCTTTTGAGTCATCACATCGATATGGGTGATGCCACTCCCATCCGGCAGAATCCCTACCGGCTGAGCCCTATGGAAAAATAACACGTTCGGATAGCGGTTGACGAAATGTTAGCCGCGGACATTATTTCACCGTCCACCAGCCCGTGGGGAGCCCCAATTGGACTTGTTAAAAAGCAGGATGGTAGCTTGCGCTTTTGTTTTGACTTTCGTAAGCTTAATAAGATCTCTGTGCTGATGCATACCCTCTCCCTCGAATGGACGAATCACTGGATGCTCTAGCAGGAGCACAGTTCTTTTCCACTCTTGATCTCCTATCCGGGTTTTGGCAGTTGCCACGAGATGAAGCCTCTAAGCCCAAAACAGCCTTTCATACACCACAAGGCTTGTTTGAATTCAATCGGCTTCCGAAGGGTCTTTATTCCGCGCCGGCTACATTCCAGCGATTGATTGAACTGGTTCTAGCTGGTCTCCAGTGGGGCTCGTGCCTGATATATCTCGATGATGTCATTGTTTTCAGCCGTACATTTGACGAACACCTCGAACGGCTACGTGCTGTCTTTCTTAAAATGCATGCGGCCAACCTGAAATTTAAACCACAGAAGTGTCACCTTCGCCAAAAATCGGTTCAGTATCTTGGCCAAATAGTAAGTAAATCGGGTAATAAAACTGACCCGGAGAAAACCGCGTGTGTTTGTACTTGGCCGACCCCCACATCAGTGGGGGAGGTGCGCAGTTTCAAAGGATTCGCGTCCTATTACCGCCGTTTTGTCGCAGGGATCACTACCATCGCTAAACCTTTCCACGACTTCACGGCAAAGGGTCAGAAATTTCATTGGGGGAAGGAAGAGGAGGTCGCATTTGTTGCGCTCGAGGATGGCTTGGTGAACGCCCCTCCCCTCCGTTACCCCAACTTTTCCTTGCCGTTCGTCCTTGATACAGACGCTAGTAACACCAGAATGCTGGGCCTTGGGGCAATGTGCTCTGAAATTGTGTAAAAAGTTAAATACAAAGTCACCAACATGAGGAGCAGTCCTACCAGGAGCCAGATGGCGAACTGGCTGAGCAGCCGCTGATCATGTCGAAGGTCGTCCTTGGTCTCGGTTTCTGTGTGGTCGAGCGAGTGCTGGGAAGAGGCGACGCCCGCCTGCCTGCGGTGGTTCATCTCGTACTCACGCTGCTCCGCGTGGAACTCCACCTCCTTCAGCAGGCTAGAGCATCAAGTGGGTGGCACAACTGTCATCGACGCAACGATGCAAATTCAAAACAAGGCTCACCCGTGTGGTTTGGGGTACAACCTCAAAACACATCGGAGAGCTATGCAGTACAACCGCGTAAACCTACACAGGAGAAATCAAAACGTATTTGGAAATATAAAGAACAAAATGTCATCTGGAAAGTTTCCATCGTTTTCCATCGCATGTACATTTAATTTATTCTTATTTGTGGATGTCTATACCATTTTGTTTTCAATTTCTGTATTTTGTCTAAAAATACAATGTCGCCTCCAGATGGTGTGCATTCGAGGCTTAGCAGGGTAAATAATAAATGACGATGATGATGAATCATTATGCTCTCTCTGCTCTGAACAAGCGCACATGCCCAAAATGTTATCCCTTGCAATGCAGGTCAATTTGTGCATGTAATGCAGTCCTGTGTATTTTGTATAGAAATATAATATGCATGGTGAAAAATCTGAACCTGAAATACAAGACAGAAGAGGGGATGCTGCCGTGGTCACTGGTTCAATCTCCCAGAGCAGTAGTGGAAATAAAGGGCAAGTTTCTTGAAATCCCAACCATCAATATAAATGGGTACACCCTAGTCGATCAGCAGGGCACGTGTGGTGGGGTAAAGTGCGGGTATTCCAATCACTTCAAAGATGTCTGGCCAATGTGAAAAAGCAGACCAAGATGGCCTCTAGAGGGGCTCTCTCGTCGAGGTCCTACGACTAGCAGTGATAAGGGCAAGTAAATGCAGAGCTGCACCTTTTCCATTTTACATAAAGTTAAACAATTGCTCAAAAACGTAATAACATTGTGCACGCTTACCATGCACACTGTATTTTAAGGCACGAAAGTGCGCTAATTAAACAGCGGCGATTCTTTCGGCAGAGCGAGCATCACTTGAGCAAATTGTCGTGCTTGCTCCCCAGTTTCCTCTCTCCGCACGCAAGTGCCATCGTGGGTACCTGACGACAGCCTCCACGGTGCACACAAGCTCCTCAGCGCCGCACTCGCGTGTGTTGATGGGCGGCGGTGACGTCTGGTAGAGGTGGGGCTCCCCGCCGGCTGCTCCCTCCCCGCTGTGGTGGCTGTGGTGGCAGCGCCGGCAGAAGCGCACTGGCTTGTTGCCGAAGCGCTTGCAGCAGCCCTCGGAGAAGCACGTCACCACCGCACGCTTCACGTGCGAGCTGCAGTTCTGCGACCGCACGGTCCCCGCGTACACAGAGACACGCACAGTGATACAAGACAAAAACACATACCCACAGAGACGTGCAAAGTGATTCCACAAATACAGAGACATACGCAATGCTATTATACACAGACACGAGTAATGATACAATAAAAGATCCCCAGTCTAGCCTTAACAGACTGTTGGGGCAAGTGCTGTTAGCGAACATCTATGAAGGCTGGCACGGCACACTAGGGGGTGGGTGGCCAACACCATGCCTGGCCGCCTTTGTCTCCCTAGTGGCAATGCTCACACATCGCACAAGGTACTCATTTAAAGCTGAGTCGACCTAGAGGAGGCCTAGGACTGGTTCAGATAATCGTCACTGGTGTTGGCCGTGAGCGGGAATCGAACTCGGGTCGCCGGGTTCGTAGCGCAGCGTAGCGCTAACCGCTACACTACCGCTACAATACACACAGAGACACAAGCAATGATACCATGCACACACACACTTATTAGGTTTCCAAAAAAACAAGTGTAAATATTCTGCACACAACAGTGGTGCCCACAGAAACACTACAATCCAGGGGTATAGAAACTTATAACCTGGGAGCAATGTGTTTATTTTGTTGAACCAGGTGAGAACTCAATGAGTGTCGTTTACAAGTGACCTGGGTCACACCAGACTGGCAGCATGAACAACATGAAACCAAGTACCATAATGAAGCAAATAGAAATCGGAGCAAAAAAAACATAGACTTAGCGCAAAAACAACCACGTGACAGAATACATCGAAATATGGCCGACAAATTAATTTCACATGGCCCACAGTCACAAGACCTATTAATTTTGGACACGGAATTAAGATGTCACCATCAATGCCTCTTAGCTGCACTGATTTGGTACTGGAGGGAAATATTTTCGTGCCGGCAACATTATGTTCCAAATTTATCACCGTGCTCAGTCACCTCCGTCACTGCAAGGGCTTCTTTATATTTGGTCGCCACGCATGTTAATTTCTTTGTTCTGTGGTTGTATAGGTTGCCCCGTGTGTTGTACATTTGGACATCACGTGGTACAGCCTTTATGATCACAGCATTGTGAACTTCACGTGTGTTCGACAAAGTATAAACAAGCCCCAATATCTCGGAAGTGTTAACACGTGGGCCGCCAAAGGTATTTGAAAGCCCTATTTGGTCCTCGGTAAAGAAAAGATTCCCCACCCCTGCTTTATACAATTTCAAATTGTATGGGCTACAAAATTCGAAGGTTTTTGTTTTGAAAAATATGAAGTGAAATGTTTTGTTTGAATCAATGTAGAATATAAGCAAGAGTCAATAGAATCGTTCCTTTACTAATTGGGTAGCTAATGAGATGAGAATAAAGCATTGTGAAAATGACATGAAATACAGAACGACTGTGGAACACTTACAAACATACATCTAGAACAACAAAAACATCTTACCTTCTTCTGACAAATAGCTGATATTTCAGCTGAAATATTTTTATGCAGAAAATAGACTTAGCGAACATCATATCAGGTTAGGACATACCTAAATCATAACATGTTTCAATGTAAGAAAACCTATATTTGAATAAGTTACATAACTAGATAGTTAACTGTTATTTAGCATTCTGTTGATAAAGCTTTTGTTTTATACTGCAACAATGGCTTATAAGTTGTGCAATGTGTTCCTGTTTTGTTGAACTGTTTGTAACTGTAGAACCAAATATAGTACTTACCCTGAGGAAACAACACGTCAAACAGCCATGCAGATTGCTCCCTAAACATAGAAATTGTGTTTCAAAACCACAGAAATTTTACAATTTTTTTCTTTTTTAAGCTGCCTGTAACTGTAATTACATTGCAGTTGATGACATTATTATATGCTTATGTTTTCTTTGGTAAAAGCATGGCAGCCACTACTGTACAATGGCATTCAGTCTAGCGCAGTGGTTCTGAAAGCGTGGTCTCCGAACCACCTAGGGGTCTGTGACGGTCCTCCAGATGGTCCACGGGTTGTGATGCAAATGCAGGTTGATCCGGAAATAATAACAATGTTTATACCTTTTGTTTGGGACATTAATATTTTACTTACAATAAAAAATTTAAGTTAGGTAAACTACCCTGATTAAAGTACCCTAAACCTAAGCTATAAATGCCCCCCCCCACCCCTCCCCAAAAAAAACCTTACAGCTGCATAAAAAACATGATGTTCCATGAATATGAATCACTTTGTATTACTGATACTTAGAAATAAGTGAATGCATATTGTCACCAGGGGTGGGGGGCCAGGGTGGTCCACGGAAATGTTTGAATCAGCTGAGTGGTCCGGGAGACAAAACAGTTTGAGAAATACTGCTCGAGACAGATGGCCTCTTTTGTAACTAGGTAAAATGTCACTGAGACCAGATATCTAATTTTCAAGGGACACCTGGGTTTAAATAAGTTCAGCAAAACACCAACGTCCAGTGTGTAAACAAAGACAACACAGAAAACGCCATTTAAAAATATGACAGCAGACCTTAGAATAAAAATGCAAGAATATAACAAATATGACCATTGTTTAGCATTGCATAATAGGTTAACCAACATAAATTACATGGATGCATAACATTTGCTTTAAATTTAAGTTGCATTAAAATTACAAAATAGTGACAAGAAATTAAATTAGCATAGATGATCAAGTATAATTACTGAAACAAAATGGCAATAGCTACAATTGACTGATAATGCACAAATGTAGAAACAATCTTGGTGAAGGATACCGTCAAGTTGAATTTGCTTAACCAGGTAAGAATTCAAGAGCTCTGTAGTAAGAGTGAGCCTACTGAGTGCATTTAAACCGTATTTTTTTTACAAAATAAGAGCAAGGCAATTCAATCTGACGAAGGTCCCTAAGAGTGCACCAACTGCTCAAAGACACACGTGCCAGTGCGTCACCTGGGCAGCTTCTGGGAGCAGTCTTCACACAGGTAAAGCGGAGGGGGTTTGTCCCCCCGTGTGACAGCAAGTGATGGGTCCATGCACATCTGGCGGAAGACGGATGACGGTGCCAACAAATTTAATGGTACCAACACACAAACGTTGCCGAGTACTTTGACAACAATAAAACGTTTAAAAATGTAATTTCTTACCTTAACTGCAGGTTTGTTGATGGGATTGTGACATTCAGTATGCTGGCAATGAATAGGGTTCCAAGCTAGAGAAGTGACACATAATAGATAGGAAAGAAAAGTTTAGTTGCCTCTTAATTTATTTGCCTCTGCATTTTAGTGTTTTCATTGCGAGAGCTTGTGTCTAAAGTTAGTGCAGCTGTCAATTTTCATCCAATGCACAAATATTCCTCGTTCCAAAATTGCACACACGACATTGCGTTTGTGACTAGCACAGCAAAAATGTGCCCTGCAAATGCAACCATGTCCCTTTTGGCAGCTGCTTCCTTAAGTAACATACTTTTAAAATAAATGTATTCCAATGTAACAATGATGTGTAATAAATCAACCAAAATGTAACAGAATATATCGTTGGCAATTACCATACAGCACTTGGAAAAATCATACCTGTGTACTGCAGCCCCCTGTACTCACTGATGGCCCCAGGTGGCTTCAAGTTTGGCCAATAATGAAAAAGCATCTGCACAGCAGGTGGTTTGACTTGAGCTGGGCCATACGCTATTACATACAGCAGGTCCTGTTGGAAAATAACAATCATTTAGGACATTATGTAACTGCAATTGAACTGAGAATAATTATTGACTAAAAACATGATTTCAACTGCATAAATGTGAGTAACTTTGGTAAAATGTAAACAAAGAACGTTTGTTCAAATACATTTATATGACCGCTGCACTGATTATAATTAATAACTATTAATTGAATGTGTGCAAAATTTTGTACAGTATTAGTGTTAGAAATATTCCGTACAATTTCTTTACACACATATCATTCACAGCTTCTCTATACAAATATAAAGTCAAATCCACATGAGTGTTATAAAGTTTAACACGTAGGCTTCCGCGACCAATATCATCCATAAGAGGTTTTTTGGGTTAGATCGCGTAAATATATAAATGTGTCGTTAAAACCCGCCACCACCCGACAGAGTAAACTAGTAAGGGTTGTCACGTAAACAGAACATGCCAATTCGTCACTAGTACAGCACACCGGTGTGTTGGACAGCCAAGCCACAACATTTACAATCTTGAGTACAACGTTTTGCCAGTAATTACAACTAGCTTCATCAGGCGACAAGCAGATTTGTGAAGTCTAACTGTTTTGTTCCTTATATAGAGGCGTAGACGTGGTGACCACGCTTCTGCACTCTGACTCGTTGGCTGTATCGGGTGGTGGCGGGTTTTAACGACACATTTATATATTTACGCGATCTAACCCAAAAAAACCTCTATTATGGAGTGTTATACAATATTGCATATACCTTCCATACTTCTTGTTTATACTTCATAAGGCATTCCAGCAGTTGACAGTGATAGACTGAAACAAAAAAAAACATTTCAATGTGCAGTTACATGTATCACTTGCAAAATAACAAATGAATCATTATTTCATGTTGTTGGTCAGTTCCTCAAAATTACTCCGCATGCTTGAAACTACATTGATAGAAAGAGGAACACAAACATACGTGAATATCTGCAGATTAAAGACATAATTTGAATCATTACACACGTAAGTGGGCTTGGCCAGGACATGCCGTGAGAAGGGATGATGGTTGAAAGTCAGAAATAAGGACAGACTGGCAGAGAGAACCTCCACAAAATAAATTGAACAATGAAATCAGCTCGTGTGCAGGTGCTAAGTTGATTATTTATTATATTGCAGAACCATGAGTGCTGGTGACGGCTTGAGGAGGCCTTCATCCAGCAGTGAATTAGCCCATGGCTGATGATGACGGTGGTGAAATTAAGGTCATTGTTCGATTACTTACCTGGATTGCTTGTGTACTGCATTGCTATCATTAGCATGGAGGAAGCAGACACATTCACGTAAGCAGGAATGCCCTCCCTCTTGAAAGGTCCCACTGCAAAAAAACCACACACACAGCCACAAGTGTTACATTAATATAAGGAGAGTGATATATCTTGCATGAACATTAATATAAGCAGAGTGGTATATTTTGCAAAAACACCATATTAGACACCATCTGTAACATTTCATAAAAGCATGACAGAATCTCTTTAGATAATTACCTTTATCATCCATTTAGTTGTATATTGTATTAGGACTACAATGCATTAGATTAAACCACATTTGCCCAACAAGAAATACATTAGGTAGACTGAGAATTCAGAAAATAACTTTAATTGAACATCTGGAATGGAATGCTCCTAATCCCATGAGACCTCAAAAGCCAAGCAGATTTTGAGCCGTCTCGTCACATGTACGTTTATATTCTTGGTTCTTTCGGTAAAGTCACGTAGAAGGGAAATGATGATTGCTTGTGTTGCAATTGAAACGTCGTGAGAATTTTATAGTTTTATTTTTATTATTTTATTATTTCCCTTCTACGTGACTTTACCGAAAGAACCAAGAATATGAATCCCTGCAGTCACGAAAGCTTAAAATCGAAATTCATGTACTTTTATTTAAATGTATGAATAGTGCTTGGATAAGTGACTACCATGTACAATGTGCGCAGCAGAGAGCAATACAGAAAATCCATATACTGTATCCAACCCCCACAGACCAGCGCGGTGAAGTATGATCAAATACGGGGGTGGGTTCTCATGCAAGAGTGTATTGGTAAATGGGCTTGTATGTGTACGAAATGTTTTCTCACGCATGGCCATAGGGAGGAAGGTGGAGCTGATGAAGTCCAGGATGTCCTTGTGCAGGAAAGCAGGGAACGTAGCCAACGTGGAAACCATGGTGTAGGGCAGAGTACTCAGCGTATCGTCATTTAGAAAGGGAACCAGGCAAGCCATCGTGTAAAATATGGACTGGCCAAGATCTGGAAGTAAAAACAATAGCATTCAGTTGTCTAAAAATACCATCACAGCAAAGTATTTTATGAAAACGTGAATTGAAATGCAAATGTGTTTTGTGCTCACTTTTTGCAAATGAAACTGCAGTGCAATATTGATTATATATGTTAACAAATGCTCAACATATAATCAAACATTAACTGTAATTAAAATTATATATTTCACGTTCATTTACAAACTTCATAGAGGAATTGATTAACAAAAAAAGCGTATTAGCTTTTCTGCCTTATAATATACGGATCATAAATTTGCCTGCTCACAATGTGATCATGCAATCAGTCGTAAAATATTAAATTAAATGTTCACGCATCAATGCAATTGTGCGACCTATTACCTACCATACTGACCATGCTGCAGCACAGGCACCAGATCAATGAGGCTGACTAGGGTGGCATAGAGCCCCTGGTAGTCAAGGGAGGGGTACTCGGCCAGCCGCGCATCACGGCTCTGCTGGGCGCAGTCGAAAGCGACGTCGCGCAGAACGCTGCAAAGGAGGGACTCAGTCACGGACGGGTGTTTCGGGCGGGTGGGAGGGAGTGGGGAGGAAGGGGAGGTGGCAGAGGGTGGGGTGGTGGGAAATGGCATGGGAAAGAGGCACAGGGGCACGGGCAGCGTAAGGCTGGGACTAGGCGCGGGAGCAGCCCGCACGCCCTCCGTGCCCGTGTGAACCAAAATGCTGTGGGGGTAACACAGGGGAGGGAGGCAGGGAGGGAGGGACGGGACAACAACATAAAACAGAACATTAAAATGACACGACACTTGGTGGCATGACTGTGGAAAGCTTGCCAAGACTACTTCAGTCACATTATTTCTTTACAAATATTTTCAATATATACGTAATGTATATACGGAACAGATTTTTCTGTTTCATTGATTACAATTTTTTGGATCAATTTTCTCAATGAAATATGTGACTAATAATAGGCTTTCATTCAGTAGCACATTGTACTGCAGCAAGCATTTCCATATTTAATTTAAATAAACATGTGTTTCAAAAAAAGGTCCCGAAACCACATGTTTATTTTAAAGAAAATAAAATTTGTTTGCACACTTGGTATAGTAGTTTGTATGCATGTTGCATGCAGGGAAAGATTGTTACATTGCAGAGGCATTCGCTCATTCGTATGGGTTTAGGTTTATTAGTATTGGAAATGGCATGATGTTTTTAGAAGTGGTTCATTATGTGCATTTTTACAACACATTGCATCAAAAACATCAGTTTCATAACACATTTTAATGGCCATTAAGTATGTCAATACTATATAGGTTTAGGTGTTAACATTTTACAATTAACAATGGTAAATAAGTAATATTATAAATTAAACTATGCAAGCAAACATATACACATTCACACTTTTGACGAATGAATAAAATGGCCATTTAAATAGTTGAAGCAATATTAATATTTATATTTAGTAAATACATCATTGCTGGAGAAAAATATAACTCCAGTCCAGGTAAAACTCAAATTACAGTCATCTATGTTATCATGAAAATGTAAGTAAATAGAACCTACCTTAAGAGTGTTTGTGAGAAGTACTTTAGAGTATTTGCTATGTCTGTTCCCGTGGGTACAGGGTAGATATTGTGAGTCACTCTGTTGTGGTACTCTTGAAGGTAACGAATCTTTGATGCAACTAAAAACGAAGCAGGCGTTTGAGATTCAATGGTCAAGTTATCAGCTTTGAATACTAAGTGTATTGCTTTTACTGCACAGAGTATGTCATTGATATATGAGGCGTAAAACATGGAATACAGAACATGATAGTGAACTTACATTGCTCAGCTTTTGTAGACATTCTTGCGTTGTGGGTGGACGCCAGTGCAAATGTGTTTGTATAAAAAAATATTAAATGTTATCAGTGTAAGAGTATCTGTTTAAGGGTTGTCCACTTAAATTATGTCGAATCATTGCTGTAATGGAAAACAAGAAAACATGTAAGTTACCTGCAACTTCAAGTCACCAATAACGTGTTTCAATATTTAATCATCTCATAAGCAGTGCTGTACTACTTTGTGCATGTGTAAATTAACGTTAGAATTTACAGCCCTTTATCAATCCACTGCTGGATAAAGGCCTCTCTATACTGTGTTGGCCCAAGGGGGTTGCCGAGGACTGATTCAGATACATTTTTCTGATGTTAGCAGTGGGCAGGAACCAAACACAGATTTTTATGTTCATAGTGCAGTGCACTAACCATCGCGTGAAATCTCCACAAGCAATTTTATATATCATCACGTAATGTATTACTTTATTTTGCTGCATTTTAGTTTGCTGTATATTTTGCTATTTTGCGCATTATAGTACAGTATTGTATATACTACTCAAAATTATTTGAAATGTGAATATCCAAATCAAATGTAAGTACAATCATCATTAGCAAATGCATAGCTTATTTTCATAGAACAGCATTTCACTGACACAAGTACTGCACATACTGTAATTCAAAAAAATTCACCGAGAAAATCACCGGATTTAAAATTACTGTGGCATTTTTTTTTCTAGAAATGGGCTTTTTTATTCGAGTCAGGGTTTGGAATAATTATGACATGGGATAGACTCCATTTAAAAATCGGTCTCTCAAATCGAGTGGCTGGTTGCATACACAAATAAAGAGACCCCCCCCTCCCCCATAACTGACAATGATTTAAATAACCTTAAACTTGCTGTTGGGGAACGTGCTGTTAGCGAGCACCTATGGGGCTGGCAGGGCACACCAGGAAGGTGCGTGGCCAATACCCGCCTGTCTCCCGAGCGGAGATGTTTACACGTCGCACCAGTTGCTTACTCATTTGAGGCTGAGTCGACATAGGGGAGGCCCAGGAGCGGTTCAGATATTCGTTGCATAAATCAATAATAATCGAACTCGGGTCGACGGGCTCATAGCGCAGCGCGTTAACCACCACACCCCCACTCTTCACATATACAAAAATGCATGCACATACAAAGACGCATACATATAAGCATGATGCACGCAAATATACATATATATATACACCACATGCATGCACGCATATCCACATACAATAGCTTAAAACATACGTTAAAGCCAAAGCATAACGAATACACAAAGACAATCACACACACACACGTTCGCGAACAGACTGACCAACGCATCTTCCTCGCATCTGCGCTCAAATCACGCGCACATCAACGCGACAAATCCCTTCCCGGCCAAAGCCACGGCATGGCGTTGATTGTCGATGTCACGACACGCGTTACAATGGCCAGCATTACCACTGTTGCTGCTGTTAACGTTGGTAACGATGAGCGAGCAGGGTTTGGTCCAGCAAACGCCGCACTCCGTGTCCCGCGGCGAGCACCGTGACCCGGTGACCCCGGGCCGCATTCAGGACCTGGACGCCTCCAAGCGCCGCTTTATATTTCCCAGCGCCGATGCGCAACAGCGGCTCCTGATTGGTTGAGGACTCGCGCCCCTCTTGCTTGCCCGACCAATCGCGTTCAGCGCCTGGCTCCGCCGCGCGGACTCCATGCGTAGCGGGCGATGCTTATCCGAACTAGGGAATGTAATGTGTCGTGACTGTTGCCATGGTGACGGTGGTGATGGTGATGGGGGTGGTGATGGAGGCCCGTGTTTTAATAATAGCAGCACCAACGCACGCCTTGTGACACAATAACCTTGAGGTGGCAAGCGCACTGCGCTATGCACCCCGTCCACCTGAGTTTGATTCCCTGCCCTACTGGTAACATCATTGGCCAGTGATCACCGAACCTATCCTATGTCACCAATCCCAATTCACAAGAGTGGTGAAGCATACTCTTACTCTTAGTTCTTTCGGTAAAGTCACGTAGGTAAAAAAATGAAGCATAGTCAAACGACCCCCAAGGCGTGAAATTTTTGTCCAGTAGTGGTTTAATAAAGGGCTGAAAAGTGTTGACGTTTACCGCATTTAACACTACTGTGACACAAACGTCAAATTCCCATGCTGTACCAAAAATGACGTTGCTATGTTACACAATTCCTAGTCTGGATCCATTCATCAGAGCTTCACTGACCCTCAATACTCTATTGAGGGCCCTGCTTGGGATGTGTGGCCAATTCCAGTCATGGAGATATGTTTGCACTTTAATAAAGTGTGTACAGTAGTAATCGACTTACAAAAAACGCTTTCAAAATGCATCAAATATTGGGCATTCAATTGGCACAATTACTCATAACACAATGAAATAACATGGGTTAGCATTAAGGCTAGAATTAAGGTTAACCGTCACGGTTTATTGGGTAAACTGGCCAATGCCTTGAAAAGGAAATACAGGATTTTAAATGCCCTTGGCTTTCTGTTATTTTAAGTGTTTACATACGCCACAAATTATAATGCTGACAGAGAGATTAACATACCATCACAGTAATCTCTTGCCAAAGTGTTATACGCTGGGATTTTCAACTGCAGCGCCAATGGGGAGAAAACAATTTCACAGATCACCCCCAATTCCCCATGTCATGCTGTACAGTATTAACACTATCATTACCTGCAATGCATGTTAATTACTAATGCCCTACACCGTTATGGATGGCGACGGCTTGGTGGAGCCTCATCCAGCAGCGGGTCGATCATGGCAGGTGATGATGATTCTACACCAGGGATTCCACAATCATTCACTTCTAGTTTACAGAAGTGGCTTGAGAGGCATTCAAATTAAAGGGGTCATTAAAGCAATTTACATTGTCGGAGTGTCGTGGTTAACACGCCTCTTCAATGTTGCATGGAAGGCGGGTACAGCACCTCTGCATTGGCAAACTGGGGTCGTGGTTCCCGTTTACTACTATAATGAGCCAAGAATGTCTGTGTGTCCCACGTGTGACGTCGCTCCACTTTGGCCAGCCCCCCTCATTAATAATCATGAACAGGTGACGTCCTCCACATGGAACCCCCCTCATTAATAATGATGAGCAGGTGACGTCACTCCACATCGCACAGCCACCCTCATTAATAATCATGAAGAGGTGACGTCTTCCAAATGGCCACCCCCCCCCCCCATTAATTATAATTAGCGAGTGACGTCACTCAACATGGGGGGGGGTCGAGGCGCCTCCTCCTCCCTCCTCGGCGTCAACTTACAACCCTCACTACAAAGGCAGAACCCTCACATCACGCGATCTCCGTAACGCTATTGAGACATAGAAGTAAAACGGATTTCATGATGAAGAAGGGATTATAACCTTTAAATTAAGTCTGTGTCACCGCGGCCTTACAAATTGCACACCAATTGATGCAACGAATACCACGTCGCGGTGTGCTTTTCGCTTGCAAGTTTCAGATTTACTGAAATACACCCGTCCTTGGATGGGCAAAGTGCTATTTTTTAATAAAGGGGACCAGAGGGTGTGCTCCAACTCCAGAGGGAACACACTCCTCAGTGTCCCAGGTAAAGCGTATACCAGAGTGCTGGAGAGAAGGCTACGCCCGGTTGTCGAACCTCAGATTCAGGAGGAACAATGCGGATTCCGTCATGGTCGTGAAACAATGGCCAGCTCTTTTTCCTCTCACATATTTGAGGGGTCATGGAAGTATGCTTCTCCAATCTACCTCTGCTTTGTAGACTTGGAGAAGGCATATGACCGTGTTCCCCGCAATGTCTTGTGGGAGGTGCTGCGGGAGTATGATGTACATGTGCCGCTTTTGTGCACTATATGGTCCCTCAATTCCCGGAGTGAGAGCTGTGTCCATATTCCTGGTGTTACATTAAAGTCGTTTACTGTGGGATTTGGACTCCGCCAAGGGTGCATCTTGTCCTCACTCCTGTTGTGATTTTCATAGACAGGATATCAAGGCGCAGCCGAGGGATGGAGAGTATCCAGTGCGGGGGCATAGAGGTGGCTTCGCTGATTTTTGCAACGTTGTCCTCTTTGCCTCGTCAGTCTGTTATATTCAGCATGCAGTTGAACAGTTTGATGCCGAATGTGAAGTGGTTGGGATGAGGATCAGCACCTCCAAATCTGAAGTCATAGTTCACTCCCGGAAGACGGTGGATTGTTCTCTCCAGGTGAGGGGGAACAGCTGCCCTTATTGGAGGAGTTTAAGTACCTCGGGGTCTCTTTCACGAGTGATGGTAAGTGGGAACGGGAGATCGGCCGGCGAATAGGTGCGGCGTTCGCAGTGTTGCGGGCGCTGTACCATTCCGTGGTAGTGAAGTAGGAGCTGAGTTCTCGAACAAAGCTCTCGGTTTACAGGTCGATCTATGTTCCCACCCTCATCTATGGTCATGAGCTTTGGGGAATGACCGAAAGGATGAGATCGCAGGTACAAGGGGCCAAAATTAAGTTTCTCCGCAAGGTTGCCGGGCTCACTCTTCGCGATTGGGTGAAGAGCTCGGTAATCTGGGAAAGCCTCAGAGTCGAGCCGCTGCTCCTCCGAATCGAGAGGAGCCAGTTGAGGTGGTTCGGGCACCTGGTACGGATGCCCCCCGGTAGACTCTTCCTGGAACTCTACTGGGCACGTCCCACTGGGCGAAGACGCCGGGGCCGGCCCAGGACACGCTAGCAGGACTATGTCGCACGGCTGGCCTGGGAACGCCTGGGAATTCCCCAGGAAGAGCTAGAATCTGTCGCCAGGTAAAGGGAGGTTTGGATCGCCCTACTCAACATGCTGCCGCCGCAACCCTTACCAGGACAAGCAGATTGAGAAAGGAATAAATATTGACGCTACCGTATCTTGCCATTTCTTCCTGCCTTCTGCTAGATTCCTCAATAGCTGCAAAGTCACCACCGTCGCCTTCGAGGCCTGCCCTAAAGAGTTTGCCATGCAGTTTTACATTGAGGGTGTGGATATAGTGCCTTAGGCACGTTAGAGGATGCTTCAGTTAGTGCCCTGTGTTTCTTGTTTCCTTGTATCGCCACTCCTCCATGTAAGTAGACGCAATGGGGTATCTTCAATAATTTACAAAACAGACAAAATTCCAGTGATAGAAAAAAAGTGTCTCAATTATCATTACATTAACAGATCCACATTATATCCTATTTAGATCTGCATTGGGTAAGAAATTCTGTATATGATCAGGGTAGAGGTGGGATGCCCACACTCTACCCCACCACCGTTAATAAGATACATGTTTAGTGCTAAGCTCAGATAAAGGCCTTAACATGAAGTTCACATTTGGGAAGTCCTCAGGATGAGATGCCAATAATATGAAATGCAAACAAAACTGCAAACACGATATTAGGTTAAGAGTATTTAACTTACACAATACTCCAATAGACATAGGTGGATTACAAAACTCACCGCATGCAGTGCAGACTTCGGCGACACGTCGTGTAGAGGGTACTTCTTCTTTTG
Source organism: Lethenteron reissneri (assembly GCF_015708825.2). Classification (NCBI taxonomy): domain Eukaryota; kingdom Metazoa; phylum Chordata; class Hyperoartia; order Petromyzontiformes; family Petromyzontidae; genus Lethenteron; species Lethenteron reissneri. Next base: position 5,576,956 of record NC_083792.1, read on the forward strand.
TTACTCACACTGGGCACAACACAGGCCAACACTTATTCTTCCTCACACTGAGTACAACACTCGATATTAACGTCTCTAATGGCTACAAGGAGCAGATCACTCGGCGTGGTCCCATCGCCCTCACTGGCTGGCGGCGTGACAATGACGGCAATTCAATTTTCGTCACAACAGAGCCTCCACAGCGAGTTTATTTCAGAATGAAGGGTCCGCCCTATGGAATCATTTTACACTTCTCTTCTAACACAGATGTGCCATCGTCTCCCGTTGCGCATTCAGCTCAGCCTTCTTCATTTCAGCAGTGTATACGTACACCGTGCAGTGCTAAGTATAATATGGAGTTCAGTGTAAGGTTAGGGGTTAAGATTGTGTAGCGGCCCAATTCGCAGCCACTTGCCCCATCCATCCTTTGTGTTGATCCTCTTATGATCTCCAGGCTCGCTAGACTTTATAAACCAGAATTTGTCAAACTGTGTGATATACACTGAGCTGTTTAAGTGGAACCTGGACAACTGGTATTTTATATGAAACTCTACACAGTATTAACCTTGAAGTAAGTGCATGGGTCTATAGTGCTTTTATTGTAGATGTATGTATTTAACACGTAGGCTTCCGCAACCAATATCATCCATAAGAGGTTTTTGTTGGGTTAGAACGCGTAAATATATAAATGTGTCTTTAAAACCCGCCACCACCCGACACAGTCAACTAGTAAGGGTTTTACGTAAACAGAAAGTGCCAATTCGTACAGCACACCGGTGTCTTGGAGAACCAAGCCACAACATTTACAATCTGAGTGCGACGTTTCGCTAGTAATTACAACTAGCTTCATCAGGCGACAGACAGATTTGTGGAGAAGTCATCCTGTTTCGTTCCATATATAGAGGCGTAGATGTGGTGACCACACTTCTAGATGTGGTGACCACACTTCTGGTAACCAGAAGCGTGACGACCCTTACTAGTTGGCTGTTGGGTGGTGGCGGGTTTTAACGTCACATTTCTATGTTTACGCAATCTAACCCAACACAAACCTCTATTATGTCTGCATGTATGTTGAACTTCTTTCGCACAGTACGTAGCCAACTGCACTTATCATAGATCTATTAAGTCTGGTACTCCCTTCCACCAGTCATCCGTGTTGTCAACTCCCTGCCCCTGTTTAAGACCAGACTATGATTGTCTCTTCTTAAAAGAAAAATCAATTCCTCTTTTTCCATGTGATGCACGTGCCCTATTATTTTGTAAAGTATCTTGCAGTCGCATGTAGCGTAAAAAATCGAAATGGTATTACATTTAACTGATATATTTCCATATTTCATTATTCATTCTACCCTACAACAGAAGAAAAACTAAAATAAGCCAAACCTTTTCATGAAGTATGATTTTATGAGTATTTGGAAGGATTTTATGAGCATTCAGCCGCACCGAACCTCACAAAAATAATATTCAGGGCCTACCTTGGCTCCTCCCACCCTCAACCAGTATATATATAAAAATACGGTTTTTCTTGGATTTTCTCTCACTTGATACAGCTATCGTGCTGTGACTGTTCCACCTGAAGACGGAAGCTTGTGTTGCCTCCGAAACGTCGTGATTTTTATTTTATTTTTTATTTTACTTTTATTAATTTTAATTTTTTACCTACGTGACTTTACCGAAAAAACCTAAGAATGTGAATCCTTACAGTCACGAAAGCTTCAAATCTGGAATACATTTGGAAGGCAGGCCAATTTAATGCCAAATTTGCTTAAGCTTGCATATGACTGTGATTGGTTGACTGGTCATTTTCAGATTTGAATCTTACATTATTTGTAGTGTTTAATCCTCTCAGTAAGGAAAGAGGGACATTGCAATGCTATCTTGTATTTTGTTGGTCGTAAGTGGTGCTTGTACAAAACAGCCAATGCAGTCTCCCGATGTTCATTTTAAGTGTTCTGGCTTTAAAAAAATATCTACTTTTTTAATTTGAAAAAATGTCAGCTCTGAAATGTGTTTGCACTTGAGTCATGCAGTTCTTTCTTTGGAGTCCAACTTGTATAAATGTTTGTATGATTAAGACCTCTGATAGATATCTTTAAATCGTGGGTGGTGTATTATTTGTTGAATCCAATTAATGCGAATGCCATAATATCCAATGCATTACATTTCACCAGGGGAGAACCCATTGCCAATAAACATGGTTATCTCCTTTCTGTGTCCATTTTCCGAACTTTTTTGACTGCAGGGTTAAAACAATAAATCCCCTGTGCTCATACACTCTCGTGAAACGTGGGCACGCAAGATGCCAAGCAGAACTGGGCTCGTAAAAATAAAATTCACAGCGCTTGCAAGGAGCGGCCCAGTAGTAGGCGCTATAATACTGCATTACATTTCGCACAACGCAGGTAATCATGATTCGTATTTCCCAACCTCGTGAAGAGATTGCAGTCCATATATACTGAAGTTAATCATTTAACAATGATGGCTAATAATACATTTCAATTAAATGCGTGTTCACGAGAAACTAATGCATGATACATATGTGTGTTCACATCAAATGCTCCTGCCAGACTGATGCAGGGAGTAAGAAAATATGATGCCAAAAGTGCAGCCAGTGTGATTCACGTGAGCTATTTCGGGTTTTGGATTGATTGTGTTTTTAAATCTCCCATGTCCTTACATTGCAATCTGGCGTTCAAGTTACATGGGCAGTCGTCACGAGAATTGTTTTTGTGGCCACATTTGGGGTAAAATTAAGTGCAAGTGTAGTGCTCGGAATTTTCCCAGGCCAGGTGTGCATGATGGGTAAATGAAGCGTAGGTATCAATCACTCCAGCGAAAGGCATTCGGCTCCTACGGGCTTGGTATGTGTTTAGGCATTAATGAAAACTGAAGCAGTACACCGCAACATTTTATTATTTACTGTTTCACTTACAGTACCTCTTTTACACCCCTTCCATGAAGTTTGGCCAGTGTGGAAAACGAGGCCAATACCCTCTATAGGTGCTTACCACAGCTGTCTCTCGTAGAGGCAGTGCCGCCAGTAGTGGCGTGAGAATTTGGAGCGTCGCAACTTAATCATTTACAACCCTGGCATGAAAAATGGCAATCGCGTACTAAAGAGTAAAATAAGAAGTGCGTGTGTATTGCAGCTAAACACAAATTAAATGCTAGCTAAAATGACTCACAATGCGATGTTTTGATTTGCTTCATGTAGAAACACGTATTCATGGACATGACATTTTCGTCAGGGCTCTCATGCCCTACTATTCCTTTACTCTGCATGTCGATCTCCAGCCATGATTATTTTATGAAGGAAAACGTGGAAGACGACAGATTTGTACTATGTAGTATATACTTTTGTAAACGGCAATAATATTCAGTACACATTCCCTTTTGCAAACAGCCTTAACGTATTAATTTTGCACAAACTATCACACCTCATAAAGGTGGCAACCCCCACTATGTCCCTGTAAAGCCACCTGTCTTCTCTGTGTCTTGCATAAGAAAACATTCTGAATCCACCAAATGACTTTTGTTCCTGTGTTAATTTAGATCCTGTTCCTTTCTGCTGTCGGTAAAATGCTCCCCTTACTCTCCCACTGGTGGATGTCTTTTTAATATCCATCTATTTAGAAGTAATTGAAATGCCACTCACCAGTTGAATAATCATGAGTGAGTTTATACTAGCTTAGAGATGATGCATTACATTAACGTGAACATAGTGTCCTTGTTGAAAGCATGACCTTGGGGGTTATTGTAATATTTTAATTGCTGCTCACATTAGGTACAACAGCACAGGTGAATTATCACGAAGATGAATGATGGTCCATAATTATTGAATATTAATCACCGTAAGAGTAATGCAAGAATTACTCTCGTAGATGAATGTATGCCGTTTGTTCTGCACATTTCTGACCCTCTCCTAACCACCGTACGATGCCGCCAAATGGGGATGAGAGAGTAAATGATGAGCCTTGCCATTTGGCCAACGGAGCCCCCTTGTGTCATCTGCTGCGGGCTTGTTATGTTGATGGTTTCAACTGTAGCCTGCAACCTAAAATAATTGAATACCAGCTGTCTCTATTCCTCCAGCTTGTCACCATCACAGCGGAGAGTTGTGACAAAAATCCTGCGACGAGTTACCACCTGCTCACTTGGCCAGCTATCACGGGGACTGATGGAGCTCTTCAGCGGGGCATGCATGTTCCTGGCAAAAATAAGCAGCCTTTCAACATTTGCCGTTTAACACGCACACCAAGTTGCAGCCCTGAAGCCGTGAAATGTAATTCGTGTGATGTCAGCCCCCTGTCCCTGGGCCGACCATATTTTAAACCTGTCCATCAAAGAAGCATCAGTTCCTCTAGAATGGAAACATTCCTATGTTCGTCCACTTCACAAAGGGGGCCCTAAAGATGATCCAAATAACTACCGACCTATCTCAATTTTGTCCCCGTTGATGAAAATTTTTGAAAAATTATTGACCTACCAAATTAGCAGTTTCCTGTCCGCCAACAATCTATTACATCTAAAACAATCTGGGTTCCGAAAAAAATACAGCACCACATCTGCTGCATTAGACTCTCTGAATCACATTTACAGTAGCCTTGATAATAAGCAGTACTGCGCCTGTCTTTTTCTTGACTTGTCCAAAGCTTTTGATACAGTAGACCACAACATCCTGCTTAGTAAAATAAGTTGCCTCGGTTTTTCCGAAAACACAGTAAAATGGTTAAAAAATTACCTCTTTTCTCGCACCCAAACTGTATTCACAGATGGTTGGAGGTCAAACAGTGTTAAGATAACAAAAGGGGTTCCACAGGGTTCCATTCTCGGCCCCCTCTTGTTCTCTCTTTATGTAAATGACTTGGGCACTGAACTGGATTATTCCAGGGTAAATCTTTTTGCAGATGACACGGTACTAATTACTGCTGGCCGCTCTCCGGATGACGTGATTGCTAAGCTCCAGAGTGATTTCAACAAACTACAACATCAGCTAGTTGCTCTTAAACTAGTCCTAAATCCTGCCAAAACCAAGGTGCTATGCTTCTCACCAGGACTAAAGCGGGAAGTTATTTTTCCCCAATTACATACCTTAAATAATGATCAAATAGAGCAAGTCAAGATCTATAAGTATCTTGGGGTCATCCTGGATTCAAAACTGAATTTTGAAGATCACATTGATTATATTGGGAAAAAGACAAAAATTAAAATTGGTTTTCTATATCGACACAAGCACTGCTTCCCTCCTATGTTCCGTTTGGAATTGATTAAAGCTACCGTACTGCCTCTACTTGATTACTGTGACATTGTGTATAAATCAGCCCCAAGTACTGTACTGAAGAAGCTTGACTCAATGTATCACTCGGCCTTAAGATTTGCATTGAACTGCCCATATAGGACTCACCACTGTGATCTCTACATTGGGTCAAACTTAACATCTCTGAATGTTCGACGGCTTGTGCACCAGATCTTATTTATTCATGATGTACTTGCAAAAAAATCTGCAGATTACCTGCTGGATCTCGTCTCTGTTTCAAAGAACAAATTTGACCTAAGGTCTACACTCATTTACCAGCTTAATATTCCCTATTGCCGTACATATACTGGAGGAAGGGCCTTTGCTATTGATGCCCCCAGGGTCTGGAATGCTGTTGCAAATAAATTGAAACTTGAGTCACTACCTATGAGATCTTCACTCAAAACTGCTTTAGAGGAGTTGTACACCCCTAGCTGCCAGTGCTATTCAGTGACCTAAAATAAAATGTTTCGCTCCGGATGATCGCTACAAAGTATGACCTGTGTTTTGATTTAGTGTGCTGATCTTAAAGGTGCATTGAAAAATTACAATACTCCGATTGATGCTCCTGCTGTTGTGGAGTGACTCATGCAGCCAGCTATGGCTGCAGGGTTTTGGTAGTACATGTTGTTTATGCCATTTATTGTGAAAATTCCGTCAGTTCCTATGATTGCTTTTTCATTACCTTCATGGCTTTATTTTGGTGATTTCGAAAAGTGTATTGGTTTAGCCATGTTTGTGTTGTTGTAGTACAGAGTTAGACTGATGGCCTTAATCTAAGTTGTCTTGTGGTTGTTGTTGTTGTTTGACTTGCATCCCACTGGGATTTTTGCACACAGCGTTGGTGTACGGTGTTTTTTCTGCAATATTTTTGCTGTCTTTTCTTGGATTTTCTGTTTGCACTTAGTCACATATTCACTTTAAGATGTTTTTTTGTTCATGTTTTTGTTTTTTGTTTGTTGCGGTTGCACCCGATTCAAGAGCTGAATGGCTCACAGGGCTATACCTAATAAATGAACTTGAACTTGAACTTGACTGCCTGAGAAGTTCCCGGGTGGCTCAGTGATAGGAGCGCTGAGCCTGCACTGCTGAGAACGTGGGTTTGAATCCAAGCAGCCAGCTGTGATTAAACTGGGTTGTTATGTATGTTGAACTCTTGCCGTGTCACCAATGACAGCACGTAAAACGCATCACATGAAATTTGATTCCACATGATATTTACCAAATGTTATTCTATGTGAGTTACAAATATTGGTTTGACTGTCATGGGATGAACATTACTCACTATTATAGGGTGAGTGTCAGAGGGCTGCCTCTTTACTGTGTGGATCACAGGTCACTGAAAGAGATCTCAGAGGTAGCTGTGATGTCTGCTTTTGTGGGCAGTTCTCTAACACGAAGAGTCGCACTGCTCTGTGACGTGATGTCGATAGCACAACCCAGATAAAGTTGGGACAAGGACAAAAAACCCCCGCAAAATCAGGCCTCATGAAGCCATTTCAAGGCAATATCTTGAAAATAACGTGGCACAGATCAGACAGGCATCAGTAGTGGTGATGTCACGTGAGCATAAGTCAGGAGGGTCATTGTGTTCACATAAATGGTAACAAGCCTTGACACCGTGCTCAGTAATCAATTAGGAAGCATTTGAATGAATTCCTAAAATATCCACTGCATTGGATGCAATGTCTCTGAGCTGTATCATCCAGCATGTGGTGTATTTCTGTAGGTGCAAAAAGAGGCGTTTAAAATATTTTATTACACTTTTTTATAAACACTTAAGGATGTGTTTAAAATATCTTACGAGAGCACAGGATGTACAACTCCTTTGCGTTTCTCATGAAATTATGCCAGACATTTTCAGGCGCAGAATAACTATATTATTAAAATAAAACACACAGCTCTAATATTTAAAATACTGTATTCAAACATCATGGACTCCACATCGTTTTTCTGGATTTCAAAGTGTTAAAAATGACGACTGTGTTGTATTACACTCAACTGACCACTTTTACTTATGAAGCATTGCAAAATAACTTAAAGCATTATCAATGTAAAGATAAAAACTTAACAAACTTTTATTGTTATATTTAAAATGACAACATGAATTATAGACATTAACATGAAACATAACTCATTCAAACATGTAATGTCTTCACGTCAAGGGCTTGACACTAACCCTTACTACGCGGTACATGGCAATGCGAGATCAGTCCATCCAGCTTGTGTTCCGCAGAGAGGGAGATGGGCACTCAGGGCTCGGTGGTGTGACAACGGATGCATTACTCCATCCAGGGCCTACTTGCCAATGCTGTTTGAGTTCCAGCACTCATGAATGTGACCCTTATATTTCAGAACATAAAATGAAAAAATGCACATCCGGTTCTGACATTTTTCCACGAACAGCGACGCACACTCAGGTGCACTGCATCGCAGTGGTCAGAGGAAGACAACACAAATGTGCTCAAACTAGTGACCACAATTTGTTTCAAGTTACTTTCTTTTACAATGTCATTTTTCATGAGCTTCACCCCGACGTTTGTGCTGTCGGCGTCATGCTATGAGACGAATAATCCATTCGCATCTCCTCACAGAGCAGCAAGCCTTCTTGTTGAAGAACGGGCCACTGAAGCAGATGCCATAGAACTACCTTCGAGAACCCTTCAATGCGATCTGGTTTGCACAGGAAGAGGAAGCACTTGCACATCAACTGTACCTGCAATGTTCGTCACATGATAGCTAGTCAAACCAACGTTTTATTTTTCAGAATTGTAACTTAGCCAAATTAAGTGCAAAACCTTGCTTTGTGCAGTCACTGGTAATGGAGCTGAAACCATTAATCCACTACCCTTGGGAACACAGTTAAATCACAATTGGTTACCTGGACTTAATCCCAGGATCTCAGCAGTGCTGGCTCAGTATTGTGACGTCTGAGCCACCTGGCCACCTACACGTTAAGTGCACCTCATTCAAGTTACTTATCTCTAGTTAGAGGTGGACACCTCATCCACCACCTCCTCCATGGCTGTGATGTGCTTCTCATTTACACTTGCAATACACGGGCACTGCCTCTCATACTGATGCATCAAACATAGCAGAGTACATCATTTTAAAACACACCTTAGGCAATGATGGTGCGAGGCATAAGAAAACTAAGAAGAAGTATAGGGCCCCAAGGAACCCAAGGGGCCCAGGAGACATGAAAAATAGGGGTACACCACATATGGCCTTAAACTCACATCCTTATAAAAAAAAGTATTAACATGTCTAACAATACTATTAAAATAATGTAAATTTCAATTAATCGGTTTATCTAACTTATCATGTTTGTAATCGTGTAACCCTAACCCAAACACAATGTCTGCTAATGGCCTAGGCTGAATCAGCAGTGCCGCTGCTGCCCCTAGGGCTGAGTGTGCGGCCCATCTCACATTGACGTCCGTGGGCACGCAACGGTTTCTGTCGGTCAGAATATCGCCGGAGTTAGTCTATGCATACCAAGCAGCAAGGAATGATTGCATGCAAATGATTAGACACCTGCTATGTGTGTCACTATGAGGTGTTTATCTTAGTGACACCATATTAAAATTTTATTTTAAGACATAATCCAGAAATATAATTCCTTTCTACCACTCGGTTCACGTAACTTGTCCATCATTGTCGCACTTAAAAAAAAATTCAGTGTAACAGCACCAATGTTTTTTTTTCTTCTGGAGATCAAACACCGAGATGATTGCAAACATGTTCGAGTCTTATTTAAAAATGGAACTGGGATGATCAAGGTAGCCGAGAAACATACATTTTGTACTGTCTGTTTAAAAAACAATACCCAAAGATGCTTAATCATGCCTAGTTTCTCTTTAATCAACCCAGCAAGATAGGGCTTGAGCTACAATCTCTCTCTTTGCTTTCGTCCATGAGTGCAGACGTCACGCACAAGCATCAAAACAGAAAGGAGCGATTGAACAAACAGGAGGTGCAACAGCAAGAGATTGACAGATCGCAGCAAATAACAAATAATTAACTGCAAAGAGTCTGAGTGCATTTCGCTAAACTAAGGCTCATTCCACTCAGTGGGGGGGGGGGTCTTCATCTTCACACTCTGCCAAAATCTTCTCCCCCTGTGAAGACTTGATGTGGTCCCAAAGTGCAACGTTTTAATCCCTCGTGCTTGGTTATAAACCCATCCGCGATCAATCCACTCACTGTGAGTAATCGTCCATCTGCTCCCAATCGCATGTTCCGGTGGCCACCAAAACACAGCGATCGGCGCTTGAGAGGCACCGCCGCTTTGGAAGAGAGGTTGGCGCGCGGCGGAGCAGCCATAGCCAAGGAAGAGCTGGGGTCCCTAAGGAGGACTCATCAGGTTGTAGACCATGCTGCAGACGCAGATAGGAGGCGCGCACCGATCAAAAACCCGTGTCCCTGTTTGAGATATACATGGTAAAACGCAGCCCTGAAACTGTTTGCTCAGGCCACTGTGGGTGGATGGGCCTTCACTGAAGGGAGCTCCAATGGCCTCCCCAGGCCTTCTTGAGAGTGCCCTCTGGGGGGATAGAAATGTAACTTTACGTACTTTTATCTCCCACACTAGCCAGAAATCCAAGAGGAGGTGGGAGTACCCACACTCGACCCAACAACACATCAACTGCTGATCAGCTGTGGTGTTCCCATTGAAACTGCTGGGTGGACAGAGTTGGGGGCATTCAGGAAACTTGCTCATTGCTCCAACTGCCGTGCCAGGAGATAAAACGGGTGACCTCTGAATTGTAAGACCAGTATGCCAACCGTCACCACCAATTTACAACCCTTTGACAATCCAACGCTGGATAAAATACTCTCAATACCATGCCAGTTATGGAGATTGAATATACTTCACCACGACGGTCAGTGTGCGTTGGAGAAGGAGGGACTCAGAACCAGATCAGATATCACTCGCCATTGTTGTTAGCCACGGCCAGGAAACAAACTAGGGTCACCAGTGTGCGTACCGCAGGCACCACCGCTTCACCCCGAGCATACCGTTACCAGCAGTGTGTCTATAGCTAGGACCATTATTATTATTGAAGGCGGATCGGGATCAAAACGATGAAATAAAGAGGCCAGGCAGAGTAAGGTGGAGTGTGTTTGGAAAGCTGGACTTAACGAAGAAAAGCGATTTTACAATGTGTCTAAAAAACGGAGTGTTCAATCAATGCATATTTCCTACTATGCCATGTGGATCAGAAACATGCACTCAACCAAAGAATGTGGAACAAAAGCTCAAAACTGCTAAACAGAAGCACAATTAGATGAATACATGCTGGGAAGTATGCTGAGAAACATACAGGGACATATGTATGAAAGAACAAATACAAATGAGAGACATTATAACAGGGAGAAGAGTAAGTGGGCTTTTGCAGAACATAGCACTATAAGGGATGATCGCAGATAGATGAGACTGGTGATTGAATGGCAGCCAAAGAAGTGAACACACCGAAGAATATGATGACCACAGCAGAAATGGAGTGATGAAATCAGCTCATGTGCAGGAGTGAGACGAATTGTAGCATCGCAAGAGCACAAGGCATGTAAGAATGTGAGGAGGCCTTCATCCAGTAGTAGGTAGAACATGGATGAGGATAAAAGGCAATGGAAATTAGAATGCATAAATCACAGCACGTGACTCCAGCATATTGAAATGAATTTAGTTTGTAAAACATAAATAAACTTATAAAAACAGGACAACGTTAATTAGAATGTTGTCTTATTCTACTGCTACAAGGAAAGTACATTTGTGGAGCTGTAAACATGCAGCAAAAAATACATTTTAGCACATTGAAAGCGATAGCTTTACGCATCACTTTCGTTGTGTAATTATGCAAATTGCTACATATGATGCGAGTTTTACAAATCTAATAATGGTGTTTTCTGGTTTTCTATTTTCCCATGAGATATTCAAAATTATGTTAGTCACACTGCTACATCACCAGTTTATTTTTTGCAGAAGGAAATGTTTAAACGTGTGTACAATGGTGTGTCCTGGGACTGTTTTTGCTGTTGTCTACTGCCTTTCCCAAGCTTAGGAATTTATGTTCTTATACAATTTGAACTTATATATTTAATTGCATATTTATTTATTTATTTAAGAGGCACCACGGTGGTGTGATATTCACTTCCTCGCCTGGTATGCAGGAGGTCAGGGGTCACAGTGTACATGTTCTCCCCATGGTCACGTGGATATTTTATCTGGGTCTTCCGGTTTTTCCCTCCACATTTCGAAACGTGTGTTCAGATTATTTCGATCATTTGGCTGCTATACATTTCCACATCATTCGTAGCCGGGTCGCCTCTGAAAAATAAGCTAATAGCTCAGTGGAATTTATCTAATAAAATATAATAAATATCTTAATTTTTGTATCATTAAATATGTATGTATATACATATGTACACAATTGTATATATTTTTCGTAATCTGCTTACCTTTCCTATACTTTGCACTCCTATCGTGTTTTTGTATTTTTGTTGTTTTAACGTTCTGACCCGTCCCTACTGGACATCTGTGAAAATAACTTTATAGCTCATTGGATTCCTCCAGTAAAATTAAATATTCTGACTCTAAAGCCACAGAACGGCAGCCTCTCCTCCACGGTTAGCACACCAACATTCCACATGCCTAACTGCAGTGGTTTGTTTTTAGAGGAACCCGAAAGGAGGGAACAGTCTCCTGGCTCCACCAAATGGGGTTTGGATTGGAGAACACACAGCAGGATTAGGGAACACAACAAGAATGGAGAACACACACAGAATCATTCAAGCTGTTAAGCAAAGGGAGTGGACTTGGCTGGGACATCTTACGGCTGGAATGAGCGATGGCCAATGGTGAAAATAACAACGGAGTGATAGCCATGGAATGGAATGCAGGTGCAAGGTGGATTATTACATCGCAAGATCATGAGAGGTGGTTGTGGCTCGGGGAAGCCTTCATCCAGCAGTGGATGGACAAATTAATTATTTAAAAACTCACAGAGGCTGTCTTATGGCAGCTCACACACGAGCCCGTGGGTGGTAATGCTCCCACAACACTCGTGCTAAGAGAGTACCATCGTTTGCCGGGAGTCTCGTTACATTCACCACATACGGTAAATACGTAACATTCGCATGATTAAAAGGGCTTGCTTTTAAATGAGCTACAAGCAGCCTCATTGTTTTTCCATCTTCAAAGATGGAAACAATAAAGAAATCATGCCAGCATGAAGATAGCAACCTTTCAACAAAAAACGCTTTTGGCACTTGGTAAAGCGGGTTTGCAATTAAACGTTAAAGTATAACTTTATAATGACCAATGTCTAATTCCAGACCATAAACCACTCCGGTATATACGTATTTATACGCCATTCATTTCGCATCTCTATTTGAAAATATGTATACATGATAGAAAAGCACATGTAATTGATGGTGTACATTTGTAGCGATATAAAACGGCGGGTGTCCAGATTGATCATGAATATTTAATGCGTTTGCCCAAACTACAAGATAACTGGTGCCTCGTAATTAGTCTGACGCTGTATCACCAATAAAAGTCCACTGTACTTTATGGGCCTGTATTAATTATTAAATGTTTTTAAATTTATTTTCAAACACAATTGTTAAACACAGGCCCAAAGGCCTAAAACTATTATTTTGCCAGCAACGACAGCACTCTAAGGTTCACTTTTAAGATTCGTAAACTAGGAGATGACATTTCTGGTCCGGGTGGTGACTACATTATAGATGAGTTTGGCTGTCATTCCAGCACTTGCAGAGTCCCGCACCTGCGGTTAGCATGGTCGGCTTGACTAAGTAATGTGCGAAAGAAGTTCAACATACATACATATATTTTCTCTCTTTATGCATTTTAGCTCAATACCCACGTTAGTATATGGTAATATACCCATCTCCTCCACCTGACATAATTATGTTTCAGATATAAACTGGTACTGAGCCATTGGTATTTTATATAGATGGAAAAATCCGTGTGAGACTTCATTCTAGACATTGTACAGCAGCATATGCATATGTTTTTGCAGCTTGCAGGCAGAAAGAAAACGTGAAACATGCACACCACGTGGTATTGTCACCAAAATTCAAAATCCTTTCAAGGCACGAGTTGCTTGAACGCATTTCCCTGGCCTCCTGGAATGGAGGTCAAGTTATTTATCCTGAAATAGTTGCTTTGCGCTCCCATGGCTGCACATGTTCACCCAGTGCGAATATGTATATACAACACTGTGCTTCAATGGAGATGGAGCAATACAATCGGCTCGTGTGCAGGGCCTATGTAGATTGCTGGATCGCAAGACCATGAAATATGTCTACGACTTGGGGTAGCCTTAATTTAGCAGTGGATAGATCATGGCCAATGATGATGATCAAGGCTTATATTGTTTAAGCAGGTGAGAACTCAAGAGACCAGGATAGTCTCATTTGCAATGGTGACTGGGTCACCAAAATGACAAAAGCAATGATGATAAACAAAAAGTGTGTACTATCAATTCATTTTCTTGGTTCTTTCGGTAAAGTCACGTAGAAGGGAAGTAATAAAATAATACAAATAAAACATAATAAAATAATTCTCACGACGTTTCGATTGCTTGCGTTGTGGCCGAAACATCGTGAAAATTATTTTATTATGTTTTATTTTTATTATTTTATTACTTCCCTTCTACGTGTCTTTACCGAAAGAACCAAGAAGATGAATCCTTGCAGTCACGAAAGCTTTAAATCGAAATATCAATTCATTGTTTTCTCTTTAGTCGTGGCACGATGCTGAGGACCACCATGTTTCACTGCCAGGCAAACAGTTAAATAATCAGCACATTGGAATTGCTGTAACTGCAGACTGCATGGAAATCCGCAGGGTGAAGGCAGCCCCAGTAGATATCACAGGCTGACAGAATTCTTTGTGGTGCAAAGGCCCACCAGAGGGTTGATTGCCACCACACGCCCACCATTCCCCAAAAACTGTGATTCTCCAGTTCAGTGGGCGATACGCAGGGAGCCCAGGGACCCAGCCACACGTAACGGGGGAGATTAAACTGCTACTCAAAGCACGCCCTTCCCAGACGAATAGCGCTCGCGTGCAGTTCCCTTTGAGAGCAAACATTATTGCTAATTTATGCGTAGGCTTTACTTTTTGCGCACACATAATGGTTACACTTATGAAAGCCAACTGAATGTCAAAGATAATCTGATTTATTTTGGCACGAGATTAACCATTTAGTAATTGCTTTTAAAACACAAACCAGGACAAATTTAGCATAGAAAAACAGGTGTGGCGCTCACACGCCTCCATGCGCAAAGCAGTTATCAATCCATAATTATTCAATATCTAACTTCCAGTTGTTGTGCCTTCTCAAAACAAACTGCCACTGCTGCATCAGCGTGCGAGCCATCAAATTGTCCAATCTCCCACTAACCTGTAGAGGTAGTAAAAAAAGGAGAGCAGGTAAAATCCGAGCTTGCACCAGCCCTCCTTGCGACAGTAGGCCAACGCGTCGTCGCCCAAAACAGCACAGGGGTCGTACTGTCCAGGAGAGCTCATCGCCGGTCCACGTAGGTACCTGTGGGGTGTAAGTGACAGGGGCACGCACCACAGATGTGACACAAAGTGATGCCAGCGGCGTTACGTCGACACCCAACGCCAACGCCGTGGCGATGTCGTTGTTACAGGGGCCCTGCTACAAGCTGCGCGAGTCTCTTATTCGATTGTGTTGGCTGCTGCTCACCCAGGAGTGTATGATTTTTTTTGCCTTTATTAGACCGTAACTGGGGCATAAAGATGGATTGCCGGTGCAAGCGTCAGCTTTCTGTGCGGTTATTTTTGCTGGGCATGAAAGAGGTAGGAGCCAGAGAGTAAACAAAAAAAAAAAAAATGATGGACGCAGGTTATATTGTGGCCTGAGGATATTTGTGTTAAGTTATATCCCTGGCTCCATTTTTCACAATTTCCCTGCAACACTGCACCTTCCAACTCTTCGGCGTGCACTCCAAGTGAGCGTTGCAATGCCTGCATTGGACATCATTTGCTGCGCAGAGTCAAACTAAAAATAATAAGTGATCTCCTGCTGTTTAAACAAGCATTGAGGTGGTGCCCATCTCCTATTTACATCCCTGAGCCAGTGGTTGAAATTATATCTTTCTCTGGTGAGAGTGAGTCTTTTCATAGGACAACCACTGTTGACTTCTCCACAGAGCCACTCATTTTATTGACCCCAGATAGATGATGGGCTAAGTCAACCCCCAAACGGGTGTTGAACTCGCAACCATTCCAATTGCGAGCCGCTCACTCTACCACTGAGCCACCTGGTCAAATGTTTATAATAACAACAATAGACTCAACTTCTTGGTTCTTTCGGTAAAGTCACATAGAAGAGACAGACTTGTTCTTCACCTGAGGACGGCTGCTTGCGTTGTGGCCGAAACGTCGTGAGAATTATTTTATCATGTTTTATTTTTATTATTTTTTTTATTATTTTTATTATTTTATTTCCCTTCTACGTGACTTTACCGAAAGAACCAAGAAGATGAATCCCTGCAGTCACGAAAGCTTTAAATCGAAACAATAGACTCCTTTTCAAGATAGTCCTGCAATTGGATGCTTGACCAACATACACAAGGGGATGACGCTGTAAGGTCCACAGAGACAGGTCTATGAGCTCATTAGATGTACTGTCATCTCCTAACTACCTCGCAGCTCAGCGTCTTTGGGAGTTTCACAGATCTCAATCCGATGCACCAACACTTGCCTCCGAGACGCTAGATTACAGACGTGTGCCACCAAACCTCGCTCTTAATGCCCGCTTATCTACAGAAAAACGACCTCGGCAGAGGGAGAATTTACAACACCATATCCACACATTTTCAGGGATCTGTATCTGATGGTGCATGTGTGGTGGGGTGGGTGGCGCAATAACCTACGAACCCCGACTTTGATTAATTATCAGCCACGGCTAACATCGGTGCCGAGTGATACCCAGTGTATCACAACTTCACCACCCCCCCCCCCCTTCTCTTCATCAACCAGTGTGGATTGACAACCAAATTTCAACTATTATTCGAATTATTAATGTGAGCTTGTTATCAGTACAAAAGCAATGCACAATGGCAAATTATATTTGTTGCATTTTACTATTGTATTTACTATTGTAAAATGCAACAACGTTTTCTGACTAAATTATTTGTAAAAGTGTGAACCTACGTTACATAGAAAATCTCATATCTGTAAACTTGCTTCCACTAAACTAAAAATAAAATCCACCAAATTCTACATATTGTGCCATACCCACAGCTGCGCCGCTCTCCGTTACAATGCAAACGGTGAATCTCAATGGGCTCTCGCTGCATAAACAGAGGACATGGAAATGAAATTAAATAAAAATCCACTTTGGCCACTTCAATCCACTTTTGTGAAATGGCCTTTATCACTGTCGAGCACTCACACCACTGAGCACTTACTTTGCCGATCCAATATTTTAACGTCTCTTTAACAAAAAGGTCAGCGACCCTGGGCTAGGGATGAAACTAGATGTCACATTGCCACATGGCATCTCAGCCACTGTTTCAAAAACATTGCATAAGCTATTGCAACGAATCTCAGAGGTGTTTTCTTCTCATGTCTCAGAATGATTCCCTCACAAAGCCTGTCAGCGGCAAATATACGCTTACACCTATTCAGTCGGTGACATGATGTGTTATATTGCTGTGGCTGGGTTGCAGAGATAAACCAACATCGCGATAAATCTGTAGAGATTCACTTCACTTTTGCAAAGAAATGTAGGTCGCTGGGTAAACAATGTTTGATCAAACCATTCCCCCGCTATATGGTTGAAGCCGCATACTCCAATGGGACAGTGCTTAATGAGCGAAAATATCAACAATCTGTCCCAAAATGTATATGTTCTTCTTGAAAAACATGGTCCATTGTGAATTCGAAATGTACCAATTTCAATAACGAGATTGCATAAGGAATGGAGTATATTATTTCACTGAAAATCTGCTGTGTTCTTTGGTTTCCTCGCATAACTAAATAAAACCCATACAATATTACTGGTATTGGTCAAACATCTCAATGATAGAAAATTGTGGGGGGAAAAAACCCAATCCAACAATGTCATGCCTTTGATAGCTGTGCTGGGTAGATTATAAGAAATGTATGCATGCGGCACATACACTGGCATCATAAGCACAAGGGTGCCTGGGAGTGAAGCTCACTTCGCGCCCTGAGGGAGAAGATGCCCGTGAGAGACCAGCAGAGTGCACGCTACACCGCACGCATTTAGAGAGATATTGCGTCTGTCGGTAACCTGCACAATCACACCACTCTAAGCAGATACGGCGTAGGCATTGTCAGATTTGACAACGTGTGATTCAATGTCGCGCAAGAATATAACGGTGGTCGGTACCGAAAATTTTGTATTCAATGTCTACACGTTGGCATTTCTTTTTTTAATGTATGTATTTATTTATTGAATACCAGGTTTCCTTTGAAAAAAAGACTCTTGGTCTCAAGCGGCTCCTATCCGGTCATCTATAAACCCCGTGTCTTGTGTGAAAACAGGAGTGTTATTTTTTTACTGGGGTGTGATTAGCCCTCTTGAATAATGTCTATGTTCATTTAAAAACGCCCGTGTTGCGTTCACCTTCATATGCAGACTCGACTCAGAGATCCGCTTGGACAAAAATGGCAGTTTAGGTCAAATAGAAAAGTGTCCATTTCAGTTTGTATTATTTAATTAAGAGTCAGTGGAACTGGCGCTTGCAGCTATTTTTATGCAAATACATTTTTACCATTTCCTGGCATCACTGTCACTACATAACAAAAGGCCAATGCTGCAGGATTGCCATTCTCACAGGGCAAGGGCAGTCATGCAAATTAAACCCTTGAGTTGCTGCTATAATGATTTCTTAATTAAATGCTGTTGGGTTTTTTCGGTAAAGTCACGTAGGTAAATATAAAAATAAATAAAAATAACATGATGAAAATGATAATAGAAATAAAATATTAATATAAAAATACATATTGTTTTAATAAATAAAATAATAATACAAATGATAAAAAATGATAATAGAAATAAAATAATAATATAATAACAAATATTATTATAATAATAAATATTAGTATTTTATTTCTATTATCATTTTATAATTTGCATTATGTATTTTTTATTTATTTATATACATATTTTTACCTACGTGACTTTACAGAAAAAACATAAGAGTATGAATCCTTGCAGTCACGAAAGCTTCAAATCTAGTCTTAATTAAATGCCAACGATTGCTTAATTAAATGCTGTACAAGTTATTCTAGAAAACTAGCACAACATCAAAGATATATGTCGCCACCTTAAAGTTGCACGTGTATTTATGTGACCAGGCGAGAACTCGAGAGGACCAGGATTGTCTTTGCAAAGAATGATCTGAGACACCAACATCACAAATATAATCACGTAAATTGACGTAACAAACACAGCCAAATTGAAACATGACCAATATAACCGCGTTACAGAAATCTAAAACACTGCATAAACATGAACCAATATCTTCTTGGTTCTTTCGGTAAAGTCACGTAGAAGGGATTCATGAACCAATATTCAATACATTCAATATCCGCTCATAAAATATGGCCTGAACAATTTATAAAAATACATTCATAGTAAAATTACGTTACAGGTGTAGTACTGATGAATGGAGACACACACTACGTGGTTAGAGGTTGCCCGTTTATTAGGGGCCGTCCATAAATGACGTCACGCAATTTTGGACGATTTTTGACCCCCCCTCGTCACACGGCGTCACAAAAAGTCAGACCCCCCCCCTCAAATATGACGTCACAAAGCTCTGCACCCCCCCCCCCCAATAAAACATGCTTCAAATCGCTTTAAACTATTGTCATTGTGCGTATTTAATGTGCCGCTGCACTCTGATGTTGCAGGAGAAAACATTTATTAAAAAGTATATTTAATTAAGTAGAACGTGTTTATATTTATTTAAAGTTGCGCATTTTGATGTGACGTCACATTTCTGAACCCCCCCCCCCCCCCCGTCGTCACACATCGTCACAAATGTCTGACCCCCCCCCCAGGTGCGTGACGTCATTTATGGACGGCCCCTTAACACTTCCTTATATCGGGACTTTTACGGAACTGACTAATTGCTGTAAACGTATCCTATCACTAGGTAACCCACTAAACACGAGGCTATTGACGATCCACGACCCGACAACGTGAACGTTACCCACTGAACCGACCTTTGACGATTTCGGCGCTCCCCTTTTATTCTTTCTAGATTTGAAGCTTTCGTGACTGCAAGGATTCATATTCTTAGGTTTTTTCGGTAAAGTCACGTAGGTAAAACATTAAAATTAATTAAAAAAAATTAAAATCACGACGTTTCGGAGGCAACACAAGCTTCCGTCTTCAGGTGAAACCGTCACAGATATTTTGCTGTGACGGTTTCACCTGAAGACGGAAGCTTTTTTTATTAATTTGAATGTTTTACCTACGTGACTTTACCGAAAAAACCTAAGAATATGAACCCTTTTATTCTGTTCAGCGTGCTCTTGCCCCGCCCTCTGGCTCCGCCCTCCTCCTGGAAGCTCCCAGAAGGGTCGCTCCCTTGACTGCCCGAATCACGTCCCCTAGGGCCGTTCGTGTGCCCCACCCAAGTGGGTGGCAACAGCGCTCTAACTCCCAGGTGGCGGATATTCCGTCATTACACAGGTAACGTCACGTGGAATTAGGGTATGGCAGTAGCTGGTAACCAGACAAGGAGACGTGTCAAACGCACGCATCCTTCACCTTGCAGAGGGGTGGTTTGTTACTTGGGGAATCACATGGGGAAGGGCAAAGGAGCGAAGGAATTTTGATTTGTTACCTCCAGATGTGGTAGCACAGGAGAGGTGCATTTACCCCCACGGCCAGCCACTCCAGGGCACACAGGAACATGAGGCAGAATAAGCTGTGGATGAAATATTCTGGCAGGATCAGCTGTGGATGCAGAGGACATCTCCAATTACTGGATGACACAGAAAACTCACTACAAATAAATAATCAGACAATAAGCCTCCTTCACGTCCCTCCGCGTAAAATAAAATAACAAAAAAGTAACGTATTTTTAAAATCCTTTATTAAATCCTTTATTAAATCCTTTATATTAAGTTCGCTTGCTTGCTTGCGTGCTTGCGTGCTTGCTTGCTTGCTTACGACCGTGCAAATCTTTCGGTCGTTTTTAACCCACTTCCCGTGATCCAATCGAGCTGACATTTTGCACACAGACTCGTGCGTGACAATTAATTTTCGTGAAATTTTTTTTCCAAAATTTGACACTGTTTGGGGAATTTTTTTACAATATTTAATTACCAATTGCTTAATGGTGGCAGACAATCATCTGACCCATAGGTGGCAGCCATCTCAAGCCAGAGGACGAGAGGACTCTAGCCGCCCGTTTCATGATGACGCAAATTTTGACTAACCACATGGCATGAAATCCCTGCCCCCAAGATGTACAATGGAGACTATTTATAGAGCAGTTAAATTGAAGCCGTCAGGTTCTTGAAAGTGGTAAAACGGGTCAACGCTAGTGCCCTCGGGAATATACGGGGCATGTCAAGAGGTGATCTTACATATAAAGGATTTATAGTGAAAAACTTTGTTTATACGGGTTAATGTTTTAAATCCTTTATATTAAGTTCACTTGCTTGCTTGCTTGCGCGCTTACGACCGTGCAAATCTTTCGGTAGTTTTTTAACCCACTTCCGTGATCCAATCGAGCTGACATTTTGCACACAGACTCGTTGTGTGTGACAATTTATTTTCGTAAAAAATGTTTTCCAAAATTTTCCACTTTTTAGGAATTTTTTTTTCATATTTAATTTAAAATACCAATGTGATAAAAATGAAACTCTTACTCAAGAAATACTGAAATTAATAATAAAATAAAACTGATGCCACGCATATAAAGGATTTATAGTGAAAAACTTTGTTTTTACGGGTTAATTTTTAATTATCACATCAGCCACACGGCCTTTTCAGAGTGCATGATTTCGGCGTTGGATCAACAGAAGTTAAACTCAGGACTGTCATTCACTGTCTCGTCAGCAGTCAGGCCAATGCTCACTACAATGCATCCAAGTTTTCCCTTCCTCATGATATCCATAAAAAATAAGTGAATCCAAACCTTATTGATAATTACTAGTTTTAAATTAGTTTGTTATTTTTTATGAGAACACGCACACTTAAATGAGAAATCCGTTTTTTAAGCACTGTACACTACCTCCGTACTGTTGCAAAAAACAGACATAGAACACCAGACAGGCTTCATTAAGGCCTACTGAAATATGACGATATGTCTGAGCAACATAATCAGCGTGAAATGCTGCCTATGTTTGCAACTGTGCTCCCGTATTAACATGATACACTATTTTGTGTATTGGCTGGATTATAATAGAATCAGACCCAGAGGGAAAATATCATCCATTCCAAGTATTCCTTTGGTGCAAAAGTTAAAGGGCAAGTGTTCATCAAGGCCAAATTGCACGCTAGGGCAAAGTCTTCATCTCCACGACAGGTGTTATGGTCCAAATTTGCCAAATTTGAAGATTTACCTGCAAAAAAACTCGGTTGGGATTTCACATAGCAACATCACTGAGTTTTGTGTTTAGTTTATTGTCCTTCTCTCGCAACTCTGATTAGCACAGTTGGCTACGTACGGTGCGAAAGAAGTTTGACATGCATTACACCATGCTGTGAAACTACTGCAGATCATCATCAGATATGCGAAGGCAGAAGGCCTCCTGTAAAGTTAGGCTGGTGTCAGTAGAGATCTGGCAAAACCCAATGCTGCATAACTATTACTGACTAAGGAATAAGTAATATATAGTGTGTGGCCGTGATAGCCTCGCGCTATATAAAAATAATCTGATTTGATCATGCATTGTTAAGTCATTATATTTAGACAGCCAATTGGGCTCGGTCGATTGAACTTTGCACGCAATCGCGATGTCAAGCAAGCGTGCTATCGTGCGCATCTCATCCCTCCGAGCCTTCAGTCCACTGCCATGGCATTGCGTGCCCTATGGAGATCTGAGAGAGAGAGACTCAGGTGTTCTCCAGCATCGCCGGTGAGGTGGTTTTGAATGATTTTGTTTCGTGCTGTTGAAGATCACTCAAGAATTTCGGTAAAAAATGAATAATAATCATATAAGAAATACGTTGCAACATTTCAATCAGACAACTCAATCAGCTGTCTAATTGCAATGCCTTCAGAGTGGAGGGTGATACCTTCATTGGCACTCTGTATATCCAACCATACGATTTAAAAAGCATCAACATAGTTTGAGAGCATTTCAAACATGTAATGGCAGGTCTTACGCTTATCAGTCTAGAGTAGCAATTTTCTTACATTTCATCTTGAGAGCACCACATTTGCATAATGTATACTGCGGGGCATGTAATTAATAAGGACAACGGCAATGAAACGAACCCCAATATCAGCTGCACGTGCTGCACCGTTGACACGCTGTTATCATCTTGATGAAAAACACCTCGATGCAAATTTCTCCAATGTACATTAGGGGGAGCGGTCGGTGCGGTGGTTAGCAAGCTGCGCGATGAACCCAGATAACACAGTTTGATTCCCAGCCATGGCCAACAAGAGCAGTGAGTGGCACCTGATCCGACTGTATACGCCACTGTTATTTTGGCGACCCACGTCACCCGCAAAATGAGACTACGCTGGTATTCTGAGTTATTCCGTCGTTAAACAGATTCAACTAAACTATGCGACTGGCCAGCATGTTGAATCATGGTCAAACGACCCCCACGTTCAACACAACACGAGGAGGCCTTCATCCAGCAGTGGGTGATACAAAATTGATAGAGACATTCTGTAGAAACACCGAGCTCAGTTAGTTTGCGTTTGAACGCCCATCATTCAAGCACCTGCCTGAGACTGTGTTGCTTTAAGACCCAAAACTAAAGGCTGGAGAACTCACATTGCTTAAATGATCAGGTAATAAGTAGTATTGTTAAGTAATAACCAGTAAGCCGGTAATAGATTTCTGAATTTGTTAACGGTTCCGTAGAATATCAGTAATGAAGGCACCGATTAGCAGTTTGTGTGAACGTACAAACCGGAGTGGCCTAAGTCTCCACCTGGTACATTTTCCTTATCTTTTCCCAGTCATAAGATAAAGGTGCGATCCTTGCCTGCACACACCAGACGGAGGAGCTAGAGGGTAGTTTGTCTACTCTTCAACGCTAGTCAGATGCTATAGAAGAGATAGGTGTACCCACACTTTACCCCGCCATGTATACAGCTGGGTGGACATAAGCAGGGTAATTTGAGAAACTTGCCCCAGTGTTCATGTTCTTGGTTCTTTCGGTAAAGTCACGTAGAAGGCAAATAATAAAATAATAAAAATAAAACAATAAAATTCTCACGACGTTTCGATTGCAACACAAGCAAGCATCATCAGGTGTGAAAACCACGGCAAGAAAATGTAAAATCGAAATTTGCTCCAGTGTGTCAACTGCCGAACCAGGAGTTGGAATTGAACCAGCGCCCTCTGAATTGCAAGTCCAGTGCGCTAACCATGACACCGTAACAGTTTCCCTTCATTGCCTGGTTAAAAAGCATTTTTATTCATGTTTACCGCTCTGTACATTTCCATATGTGCAACAAATCATGAACCGGTCTTTGACCACGCTTTCAATGCAATTATCCGTAATGCGAAAGAAAGCCCAAACATTAACAACCCGAGTAATAACGGTCCATTTGGCACCACTACACCGCAGCTCTGACAACAAAATGGCGCAGTGAGTGAGCCACCTGCCCAGGTGCTGACATATCGTCAAACACTGCCAAATAAATGAAGCATCACACAGGGAGGGACCATTCACAATGCCTGCAGAGAGGCAACAAACGGCTTTTTTGGCGGAGACTGATCGACATACCATTACCATAACACGGGTACATATCATCGGACATGAAACGTACAAAGTGGCCAGGAAGACGCGTGAGTGCCGAGGCCTTTCATTAAATTGCCTCGCCGCGAACGCTTTGAGATGTTTAACGTCTACAGACGATGAGCGGCGCGCTCATTCTTCCCCTCCCCTCGCCCCCCCCCACCACCCCGACTGGATGAGGTTAAGTGCTCGTGGTGTTAGTCGGAGGGGCGACGCGCCGTGTCGGAGCGGCCGAGCCGCCCGCTTGAGCCAACAAATCCGAGTGTGGTGCAGGCCGAATCCGAGTGTGGTGCAGGCCAATCCGAGTGTGGTGCAGGCCGATCCCACGCAGCCATCGCGACGCAAACCGCACAGCCCGCCTACGTGGGACCTTATGAATCTCATCATCATCGTTATTTTACTCGTTTACCCAGGCATGCCTCGCTGAGTCTCAAGACTATTTTTCAGAAGGGTCGTATGATATGTTCGCAGTAGGGGGGCGATGTTGCTGCTGCTACTGCTGTGTGATCCCAATTGAGTCATTTGCAGCTAAGTTTTCAGCATTGGTATGTTTTGGCCTTCAACAGTAAATTTGATGATTCACAGGACCTGTAGAAATTATTGCTACCACTGCGCCACTCTACTGCCAAAGGCACGCAGTTGCTACTCCTGATAGTGCTGTGCTACCAACCTGGCGCCCTGAGTTTGATTCCTGGCCACGGCCAACATAATTGGCGAGTGATCTCGAAACTGGCCCTGGCGCCCCACCTTTACCAACCAGCACTGCCCAGAGTGTTGAAGCATGGTTCAAAACAAAACCCTTCAATGACTGCCACATCATAAGGAAGCTTTCATCCAACAGCGGACTGACAAAGGGCTGCAAATATTTATAACTAATAGAATTTGATTTTCCAATGTGAGCTGTACCTGTTCACTTGACTCAAATGAGTTCATGTTTCTTATCATAAGCATCATTCAATGCATATCACCTGCTCTGACGCATGGTTCATGAACACTGTCATTCCAGAATTTTTTGACAAAAATGAAAAAGACCATAAAGAAGCATAACAGTATACTGAGATACAGAGGAACACGTCGATTGGAGAACATACGCAGGGTAACCGTTAACGACATCATCCAAACCATTCAGAAAAGTGAGTGGGCTTGTGCAGAACATGTGATGGTGAGAAGGGACGATTCTGGACAGTTGTCAATAATAATTATGGAATGGCAGCCACGGAACGGAACGCATCCAAGCGGAGATCCAGCGAGGAGATGGAGCAATGAAATAATTTCACGTGCAGCAGGTGCTGGATGTGTAGTGAGTTCAACTGAGTCGCAGACGTACCTCTTGGAGGCAACACATTTATTAAAACCAACACACGGGGCACTACCCCTTAACACATTAACAGCCTATGGTGGTGTACCACCAGGCTAACTACAATAATCACACTGGAATTAGCTACGACGGACCGGACTCTGGCCAGGGTCCAGGTCCACGTGTTGATGACTCTTATAGGACGTAGAATGTAGATTATTCAGGATGAACAACAGCAGCCGGTCCCGCTCGGGGACCCGGCTTATATCCTCTGTAGCGGAGCTGGCTCCGCCCCTGGCCACGACCACCTTCGAGAATCCTCGAGCAGGATCTCCACCTGACACGTGACCACCCCTAGCCCCCACTTTGGGGGCCCCTGTGTAGACTCAACCGCTCACGTGTCCTTTCGGGTCAACCAGAATGCCACGGCCTTTAGTAACCTTGTTTCCATGGCCGGTACTCTCACACCCTATCCCAGGGGTTCGGCAACCTACGGCTCCGGAGCCGCATGCGGCTCTTTACGGGCTGCTTCTTGACGATATGTACGTATGTACAGTATGTACTCAGATGCATTGCGGCTCTTGAAATACTGAATTTTGTACCGAATTGGAAAGAAATGACTCTTCTTGTTATTTTGGTTGCCGACCCCTGCCCTATCCTGTAGGGGTTGGTACTGCACGCAGAGCGTGGTGCCACTCAGCACTGTCAGACAGCGCTCACCGAGCCCCTCTAGGGCCGTTACTGCACCCACATCCACGTGGTGCCCGCGATGTGGTTACATCGCACCCCGTGCCTCTCTAGAGCCGACAATACACAGTGACATCCGCGATGACACTACGCATGGATTGTTGCTTTGCAGGATGGCGAGAGTTGGTGACGGCTTGGGGTAGGCCTTCATCCAGCAGTGGATTGACCATGGCCGATGACAATGAAACATTCTGTTGAGACGCTAAATGAAGACGCACGAATCGCTTTGATCTGCACAAAGCACGAGTCATCGGCACTCGGTGGATGTCGTGGGGCAGTCGGAAGACAAAGAGACTCAACTGGACCCAAGAGGCTGCTGCTTTCAGAGTTAATGACCAGCGCTGATCTCTTTCTATAAAACGCATGACGACATTAACGTGAGGCAATGAAACAAACGGTAAAGAACCACGGCTTAAAAACTCATCCGTATAACAGCAAAATGAGACATTGTGTGTATTAATAACCAATTTTTACGTGAACAATCCAAGTAATGTATTGCTCAAATGAGCATTGTGGTGCTGCTCATCTATTTACAGCCGAGTCAGTGGTGGAAATTCCACATTCTATGGTGGGGCCAGTCTATACATAGGACAACTACTGTTGACTTACCCCACAGAGTGGTCCTCTTTTTATTAGCCCAAAGGAATGATGGGCTTACAACCCTCAAGCAGGAATTGTACTCGTAACCTTCTAATTACGAGCCCATCTCGTTACTGATGAGCCATCTGGTCAGATATTTCGACATCCCATAACAAAAGACAAAACTTATAAATGTATAACCGATATATTTTTTTAAAATCACAGATGCAGCAGAGGTTGGCGACCCAGAAAATATTTCCACGCCCCGGCACACCGCATCCAGTCGACCTCTCGCGATGGCCACCAGTGAATGGTGAACCTCCCGGCTTACCGGCCACTGACTGTGAGAGACTGGGCACGCAGAGCCCCGGGACGCGGGCAATCAACGACACTGCGGGCGGCGACGCGGGAGTGAGCCAGTGGGAGCCTTGCTAGGACGCGCGTGACCACAGAGGAGTTGTGTTCCTTTAAATGCGTGCGCGGCAAACATTATTTAGAAAATAATAATGATGATGATGATAATAATAATAATATGGTAATTGGTTGTTCACTTCGGATGGTTTCTCTTCTGTACTGGGGTACAGACACTCACACATCCCGTCATTGCTCCCGGCCACAGCGGCAGTTCGCAGGAAAGGTTGGAACGAATAAAGGGACATTCGTATTTGTGTAATTGTGTTTTGTATAGTTACGTTTAATGGGCTAAGGACAGAGAATGAATATTAATCCTAAATACTTTAAAAACCTCTGAACACGTAGACATGTGATTAATATACCAAAAAATGTCACGTTAATGTTTTCCCGAGCGTTATTTAATTGACAAGCAATGAACAACATCAAACGCAAAGAAACCAAACATAATTATGCATGCGTACAATACTAATTTCCAAGTGGGCCAGATCTTTTTTTGATTCTACGAAGCTACGTGGCCGTTGTGATAATATTACGGCGGCGAGAAAAACGGCAGCACGGTACTTGCTGCCAAATCTATCGCGATCCGAAATTATAAATATATTTTTTAAATCGCATTGCCAATCTTGGCTCAACGAGGTGTGGACAAGCAGCGCTAACGAAGCTGTCGCACGATCCAAAGGTTCGCGACGTGCCACCGTGCTCTCCGTTAAATCACAGCATCGATTCATCGGCCAAGCACGAGACACGCACTATACCGGTAATGCTAATTTAGTGGCGGGGGGGGGGGGGGTGTTAAATAAAACAATAGAAATATGTGTTGTATTCCACATGATTAATAAACTGGCATTCAAATAGCATTCAACCATTTGTCATTCATTAATTGAGATCACTGAATGGAACGCGATTAGTGCTGGCGAAGAGAGGCTGGCACCAAATGTCAGGGCTCTTCGTGCGCGCCGTGGTAATTACCAGTGAGCAGCATCGCTCTGCGTTTCTCGGTATGGAATCCAATTAACAGGTTCTCTGTGCTTGGCTCTAAGGTCCCTTCTCGACACAATTAGAACTTTAAAATGCACTCGTGGTCTAAAGGCAGCGCACATTTAAAACGTATTTACCTTTTTTTTGCTGTACATTTTTCAATGTGAAATTTAAATCCTTGCAATGTAATTGAAGTGCCATTGAAATGTATTACGTTTTGCATACGTGCATTGTTTGTTGTGCAAAGTTAACAACAAATTGAATCACACACCAGAAATTAATAAGAACTAATTTAGTAAAATATTGATTTCAGCAACACATTTGCCAATGCTTAAACAGCAAATGTTGCATTGCAGGGGGAAATATAAATTATCATTATTGTCTCGGAAACACGCAGAAACTGTACTCATACTGCTTTACAAAATCTATTTCATTAAATGCCTTCAGTAATTATTGTTTCATTTTACATTATCGGGACATTCCAGCATACTTATATGGGCTTCAATCCCCCAAGGGCTGCCTGATTTACATTACCAAGTGCGATTGTTTTCTGAGTAGCTACATTTACGCAGAATTATCTCAGAAGGAAATTGATTACATTCACATCACTGAAAATTATTGTGCTGCAGAGTGCACTCAGTGGTATTTTCCTTTTGAAATTTACATGGAATAAAGTGCATTATTCTTTGTCGCATCACAACTTAAACTCTCACGACAGATTTTGGGAGCTGATTGCCTAAATGCCTTAGATTTGCGATTGCTGAATTATGGGCCCGGAAATTTAAGTTTGTAATTGCATTCGTGTCTTACTATGCTTATGATAACATTGTTTCCATAATGCGCTGTAATTGCCTTAATTAAAGGAATTATTTCAGGCGGAGTAGGGGACATTGCAGATACGGCGTGTCTCCAAACAATGCGCAACAACTCCGGTACTCGGCAAGAATGCCATGGACGGCTTTGTATACCCGTGCGAAATGTTCCTTTGATGCTCCGTTACTATTTGACTGCGCCGCGTCTGGGGATAATCTGTTGCCTTCAACTCAATATAGAAAGCAGCTGCAGACTCAGCACAGCCTGGAGCGCCCGTGGGAATGGAGTACTGCGAGCGAACGTTCCTGCGATTTATCGGGAGGCCCAGGCTCACACGGGCCTCGATATACGGGCACGTCTTCCATAGGCCAGCCAGCAAGCCCGCTCCGCGCAAGACAAAGAACACGGCGCGCTCTTCGCAAACAATGGTGTGACGGGCGGGCGAGGGGTTAAGCCAACCTGTCTCAGCATGCGGCAGATCCGTTCAATTTTCCTCATCCGCTCTTGCTGCATGCAGGCGACAGCATCATGCGCACGCACACACACACACGCACGCACGCACACACACACGCGCCATTTCAATAAGTATAATTATGAACACGTTCACAATATCTGTTCATTTACGCACTCGATTTAGACTTCACACGCAGCATGCATTAGCTCATGGAACAGAAACACGTGTGCTATGTTACCATCAGATCGCTTCAATAAACAAATGCATATCTGCAGTGGAACGCGATTAAAACGGCTCGTGTGTGGAGTTAAAAGGGCAGATCTTCTGAAGCCCCCATCAATACACGGGCACTTCGGATTAAGCGTAACCGCGCTCCGACTGCACTTACCCGCCAACTAGGAGAACATTTGTGTTATTTACTTTACCGAGGCTGAGCATTAATAATACATTCCACACTCTCTCTCGCCGTGCTGCCCTGCACCTGTGTACACCGTGTAAGTGTGTATAGCACAGCGTGGAGGGCTTGTGCCATTATCTTGCCGGGTGCCGATGTTCAAAAGCAATTGCTGCTATAATCGTTTCCGCCAGGACTTTCCGTGTGTGTGAATTTTATCCAAATTGTCAACAGCCTTGCACTCTGCTTTTTTTGCGGAAATTAATACTCTTGTTGTGGGTTCTTTGTTTCTACTTGCGCATCACTGTCATATATCTATGCGGCACATTGGAACGGTATTTATTTTTGCATCGTCACTGTACGAAATCTCTATCGTGCCGCACAATTGACGGAGGTGTTTAATGCGAGCTTCCCACCACGACGCCCCTGCGGAACACTCCGAGTCGGTGCCAAGGGACGACCCGCATCATCCCGGCCCGAAAGGCACTACTAATTGCGTCACACCAGCGTAGTCAATTAACTTGTTGCCATGAAACTCCACGTGGGAAACCTGGCCTGGCACCGATGCCAGCCGGGGGCGCTGGCTCTGTGCGTCGCAAGTGACGCGTGCAGGTGAACTCGTTTATTGGTGCGTGGAGGCAGCGAGTCATTATCTTCGCGCTCAGCTCGGGGAGGAAGCCAGAGCAGTTCCGCAAGGAAATGTAGCGGCTGACAAGACTCAGGTGGGCTGTTCCGGACAGTAACACCGGGGAGGGCTGGAGGGGGCTGAGCTCCTCCTGCGTAAGGATCAGATGCCCCTTCTAAGCTCCTATTGGCAAGCCACAATTTCGCGCGTAAGCGTTACTCGCGTGCGATTGCTGCGTGTGCGCGACTACTTGACGTTGCACGCGCGGGCAACCGACTCGAGTAAAAAAAAAGGATTTAAATCGGACTGCAGAAAAATGTCATGACACCTCTGCATGTGTGTACCCCCCCACCTCACTCTCCGTTGAAACCAGGTCAAGCTACAGGGTTGGTCATGAATATGCCACCATCCCTCCAAATACTGGACCCACGAGCTGGCAAAGGGGCTGGCACCACGGCGCGTGGGTTAAGAGGGGCAGCCTCGCGGCACTCTCCCCTGTCTCCGAGTCCTCCGGCGGGGCTGGCGGTCCTCTCTGTCCACTCCGCGTGGTGTACCTCGTTCCTCTCTGCCCACTCTGTCCGTACCTTGTTCAACACGTTGCTGTGCTCGAGGGGACTCGTGCATTCGCGCTGGAGTTCGTCAAAAGCAGCGATCTGTGAGGAGGAGGAGGGGAGGGAGGCGTTACATTGTTAGCTCGCGGGGACCGTGCTCAAGACTGCGACGTTTCGTGAATTTACATCGCGGCTTGCACTTAGCGCAGTGCACGACTTTATGCAAATTCATGCAGCACGTCTTATGCAGACCCAAGCAGTGCACGGCTACATAGATGCACATGCAGCACACAGATGTATTGAAACCCGTGCAGTACACGTCTGATGCATGTTCAATGCAACGTGCGCAAGTACATTCCAGTACACCTGTTAATTATAAACGCGATAGTGATATATGCAGACACATTTAGGGCGCAGCAACAAGAAACCACATGCACTACACGACATGGATACGCATGCAGTGCGCTACAAACCCACGCAGTGCAATGCTGTGTACATACGAACTCATTATAGTAACATGCTTTATGCAAACCCATGGCTTAAGTTATTGGGTATTAAACACCCACACCAGTATTCGACTCGATACAAACTGACATTGTTACCCCTGGCACAAAGCATGCAATGGAACGGCATCGGCGACAATGAGGCGGCATCGGCGTGCGCGTGGGCGCACGGAACGCCGCCTCTTCCACAGAGGGTCCACCATCGCTACAGACAGACGAGCAATGGGGCTAATGATAGCCCACCACTTCAGGTAATCATTACTTATAATAGCAGGTTGGCTGACTCTGCAATTAATCTCCACGCCCGACTGCCAGATCACCAGCCGTGTGCTGCAGCCGATGCCCCCTTTAACCCGTCGCTCGGTAGCATATGCTCGCGGTTATGTAAGGGCAGTTATCTGAGACACACGTGCGGATGAGGAGGTTTGCGCCAAACACCTCGAGTGAGAGTCAGCCCTTGCTGCCGAATCTAATTCGGTGTAAGTGAAGCAGGCGTCCGCTCCTGGTGTTATCCGTCATCATCACCATCAGCCATGATCTATCCTGCTGCTGTATTAAGGCACCCCCCCCCCAAGCCGTTGCTACTTCTTAGAGTCTCGCAACGCATCGACAGGTCTGGCACCTGCACGCCAGCTGATTGCATCGCTGAGTCCTTCGACTCAAACTCCAGACATCATCCCTTCCAGAGAGCTGCCCAAGCCCACCGACTTCCCAAACAGTCAAGGAGATGTCTAACTCGTGTATGTTCACTAATGCGCAGAGCACATTGCGTTGCATTCTGCTTGTTCACTCAAGACTCGTTTTCAGGAGGGTCTTGCCAAGTTTTCGCATCGGGGGCGCAGTTGCTGCTGTGTGTAACCCTAATTGAGTGATGTGTCGGTAATATGTCTTTAGCATTGGGATGTTTGGACAATACCGTTACATTGCGTGGTGTGTTTTCAGCCATGGGAGAACCCGGAGGAAACCCATGCAGAGCAGGGGGACAACATACACACTCCACACATAACCCAGGCACTCGTTTCTGTGATGAGCGAGAGTTACCACTGCGCCTCCCTGCCGCTCGGTGGACAAGGGACGTGGACATTGACGAACAAAGCGGAATCGGCGGAGGATGCGCAGAGCGACGTGGACTCCCACTGCTGTACTCTACAACCTATGGTGTCATGTCACACCCAGAGCAATATTGTCAAATATACACAACACACCGGTGGGCTAAAGCAGAGGTCGCAATCGGGTACCCGATACCCGTACCCTATCCGATACCCGGCTACCCGTACCCGGCCGGGTATCATCTGGTCCAACACCATGGCGTCATCTGGTCCAACACCATGTAAGACTAGGCTCTAAGAAAAGCTGTCTCGGGTGTGGACCAATCAATTTCAAGGACAATGCATAGATTATCAGAGTTGTGTTTTTTTGTTTGCATTCCGACCGCAAGTATTGTGGTCAATGCAAACATGACTCCTTGCAATAAAGGTGTCAGTTTTGTTGCCAGATAAAATGGTAAAAAAGCAATGATCATAACTACACTCATCATCATGGGTCAGCGTCTGTCCAACCCGCACTGACCAGCTTGGTGACGTATAGCTAAGCAACCTCAACGAGCGACGTAGCGTGTCAAAAAGGCCTTCATCCAGCAGTGGAATGCCAAGAGCTGTAAATTATTAATCATGTACGCAGCTGTAATAGTAACGATATTATCAACAATCTGCCTGTTCGACGTGTTCTCGCGTCGAAGTTGAAGTTCGTTACCACACTGGCCTGACGCCGTTACAGACCAAGTGGGCCGCGTGTAAATTTGATTTGCATCACGCGATGTGAAGAAACTCCACTATTAATAGACACGACCGCACATGATTCATTATTTTGCTTCATTTTCCAAAAATTAACAACTCTAAATGTAAGTGCCACAGCAGCCAGAGTTCCCCACGACGCATCGTCCTAATCCGCCTTGCAATGTTTTCAATTGGGATCACCTACATCGCTTAAACAGATTTACAGCCCTTTCTCAATCAACTGCTGGATGACGCCTCCTCTTCACAGCCATGTCTGGCGCAGAGGTCGTTTGACCATACTTCACCACGCTGGTCCACAGCGCGCGGCTTGGCGAGGTGGCGTGGCGTTGCGGTGGCTCGGACCCGGTCCGGATATCGCTCGCCACCGGTGGTAGCCGAGAATCATGCAAAGCACGGTTGAATATGAACGATCGTGTAAAATAATTTACCCCAACAAGCCTCGCAGTCTTGGAATTACGTTTGCCGCGGGTCTGGCGGCGGGATGCTTGGCCAATGAACTCTGGACTGCAATGAGTGAGCCCTGCACGGTCTACGCGTGCGGTCTCCCCCGAGAGCACGGAGCGGTCGGATGTTAAACGCGAGTTCAGTCATCGCGGATTCATCACCACCCACAAGACAGAGATCCCACGCTCAGCCTCAACAGACTGTTGGGGCAAGTGCTGTTAGCGAAGCACCTATGAAAGCCGACACGGCACACACAGGGGGTGGGTGGCCAGCACCGCGCCCGGCCGTCTTTGTATCCCAAGTTCTGATGTTTACACATCGCACCAGGTACCCATTTAAGGCTGAGTGAGCCTCGGGGAGGTCCTGGACCGGTTCAGATATTCGCCACTGTTATTGGTCATTGAGCGAGAATCCAACTCTGTTCGCCGGTTTCATAGCGCAGTGCGCTAACCACTGCGCCACCACTCCCCCAAAAGCGCACACACACAAGTGCATTGCACCACTTGAGATAAACATTACAGCAGTACTCGTAATGCCCAATGTTTACCCGGAGGGCCCTGCAATGAGATGTTTGAACTACGCCACGCTCTCGATCGGCTTCACGTGAGAGGAACGGGGGGAAAGCCAGACAAACGCTCACAAATCATCCTGGACGGGTTACACTCAAAGCGCCACACAGATGGATTCAATCATCATTTGCTGCAACTGGCATCAACTGGCTACCTCGCAGCCCAAGTACTGTTCGCCCGGGCAAGTCTCCCACGAGCCAAGCGCGACTCACCGGCACTCAATTCGGTGCAGCGCGTTGTGCGGGCAGCAGCAGCAGCATCACTCACGTGCCAGATGGCGAAGAAGATGAGCGTGGAGCACAGGAGCAAGGCCAACATGTAGCAGAAGGCTGAGAAGCTGAACGCCATGGTCGCGAGCCACTACCGCCACCACCTGCCTGCCTGCCGCCGTGTCGCGTCTTCCCCGTGCCGCTGACGCTCCGTTGCTCGCTGTGGAATCTTCGTCGCCAAAGCCGTCTTCTGCACTGGCCCGAATTCCTTATTGTCTCCTATTATTATTAATATAACTACTTTTCACGTCTAATATTTTCTTTTTACACCACGACCGACGGTTGAGGGTTTGGAAGACTTTATTAATATGTTCTTAATTTAGAGCCACCCTCCGTTGATTTCATGAGAAAAAAAACGAACGTCGAACCAATTTCAACGGCCCTAATCCTTGTAATAATATGAATTATGATCGCAGAATTCGTGCCAAGGGTGCCCGCGGAGGAAACAATGGGTGCGGAGCACTCACTGCGTGGAGAGAGACTCGAGGAGCCGCGCCGCGCTTCGATTGTTCAAACCGGAGGCGGTGGGGGCTTTGCTGGGGTACCACTGAGCCCTGGGAGGGCGGGGTGGAGCCGAACGAGTCTTACAAACACCCACTCACCACTCACCCTCTCACCACTCACCGTCTCATCACTCACCCTCTCATCACTCACTCTCTCACCACTTACCGTCTCATCACTCACTCTCTCACCACTCACCCTCTCATCACTCACCCTCTCACCACTCACTCTCTCATCACTCACCCTCTCACCACTCACCCTCTCACCACTCACCCTCTCACCACTCACTCTCTCATCACTCACCCTCTCACCACTCACTCTCTCATCACTCACTCTCTCATCACTCACCCTCTCATCACTCACCCTCTCATCAATCATTCTCTCATCACTCACCCTCTCATCACTCACCGTCTCACCACTCACCCTCTCATCACTCACTCTCTCATCACTGACCCTCTCATCACTCACCCTCTCATCACTCACCGTCTCATCACTCACCGTCTCACCACTCACCGTCTCATCACTCACTCTCTCACCACTCACCCTCTCATCACTCACCCTCTCACCACTCACCCTCTCATCACTCACTCTCTCATCACTCACCCTCTCATCACTCACCCTCTCATCACTCACCGTCTCATCACTCACCGTCTCACCACTCACCCTCTCATCACTCACCCTCTCACCACTCACCCTCTCATCACTCACTCTCTCATCACTCACCCTCTCATCACTCACCCTCTCATCACTCACCGTCTCATCACTCACCGTCTCATCACTCACTCTCTCACCACTCACCCTCTCATCACTCACCCTCTCACCACTCACTCTCTCATCACTCACCCTCTCATCACTCACCCTCTCACCACTCACCGTCTCATCACTCACTCTCTCACCACTCACCCTCTCATCACTCACCGTCTCATCACTCACTCTCTCATCACTCACCCTCTCACCACTCACCCTCTCACCACTCACCCTCTCACCACTCACTCTCTCATCACTCACCCTCTCACCACTCACTCCTCTCATCACTCACGTCTCATCACTCACCTCTCACCACTCACCCTCTTCATCACTCACCCTCTCACCACTCACCCTTCACCACTCACGTCTCATCCACTCACCTCTCTCGTCACTCACCCTCTCATCATCACCCTCTCACCACTCACTCTCTCATCACTCACGTCTCATCACTCACCCTTCACCACTCACCCTCTCATCACTCACCCTCTCATCACTCACCCTCTCATCACTCACTCTCTCATCACTCACCTCTCATCACTCACCCTCCTCACCACTCACTCTCATCATCACCCCTCTCACACTCACTCTCTCATCACTCACTCTCTCATCACTCACTCTCTCACACTCACCCTCTCATCACTCACCCTCTCACACTCACCTCTCATCACTCACCCCTCTCATCACTCACGTCTCATCACTCACCTCTCTCACTCACCTCTCACACTCACCTCTCATCACTCACCGTCTCATCAATCACCCTCTCATCACTCAACTCTCACTCCCTCTCACACTCACTCTCTCATCACTCACGTCTCATCACTCACCCTCTCACCACTCACCCTCTCATCACTCACCCTCTCACCACTCACTCTCTCATCACTCACTCTCTCATCACTCACTCTCTCACCACTCACCCTCTCATCACTCACCCTCTCACCACTCACTCTCTCATCACTCACCCTCTCATCACTCACGTCTCATCACTCACCGTCTCATCACTCACTCTCTCATCACTCACCCTCTCATCACTCACTCTCTCATCACTCAATCTCTCATCACTCACGTCTCATCACTCACTCTCTCACCACTCACCCTCTCATCACTCACCGTCTCATCACTCACTCTCTCATCACTCACCCTCTCACCACTCACCCTCTCACCACTCACCCTCTCACCACTCACTCTCTCATCACTCACCCTCTCACCACTCACTCTCTCATCACTCACGTCTCATCACTCACCCTCTCACCACTCACCCTCTCATCACTCACCCTCTCACCACTCACCCTCTCACCACTCACGTCTCATCACTCACCCTCTCACCACTCACCCTCTCATCACTCACCCTCTCACCACTCACTCTCTCATCACTCACGTCTCATCACTCACCCTCTCACCACTCACCCTCTCATCACTCACCCTCTCATCACTCACTCTCTCATCACTCACCCTCTCATCACTCACCCTCTCACCACTCACCCTCTCACCACTCACTCTCTCATCACTCACTCTCTCATCACTCACCCTCTCACCACTCACTCTCTCATCACTCACCGTCTCATCACTCACCCTCTCACCACTCACTCTCTCATCACTCACGTCTCATCACTCACCCTCTCACCACTCACCCTCTCATCACTCACCGTCTCATCACTCACCCTCTCACCACTCACTCTCTCATCACTCACGTCTCATCACTCACCCTCTCACCACTCACCCTCTCATCACTCACCCTCTCACCACTCACTCTCTCATCACTCACTCTCTCATCACTCACTCTCTCATCACTCACTCTCTCACCACTCACCCTCTCATCACTCACCCTCTCACCACTCACTCTCTCATCACTCACCCTCTCATCACTCACGTCTCATCACTCACCGTCTCATCACTCACTCTCTCATCACTCACCCTCTCATCACTCACTCTCTCATCACTCAATCTCTCATCACTCACGTCTCATCACTCACTCTCTCATCACTCACCCTCTCATCACTCACCCTCTCACCACTCACTCTCTCATCACTCAATCTCTCATCACTCACCGTCTCATCACTCACTCTCTCATCACTAACCCTCTCATCACTCACCGTCTCACCACTCACTCTCTCATCACTCACTCTCTCATCACTCACCCTCTCACCACTCACTCTCTCACCACTCACCCTCGCATCACTCACCCTCTCATCACCGACCCTCTTACCACTCACTCTCTCACCACTCACTCTCTCATCACTCACCCTCTTACCACTCACTCTCTCACCACTCACTCTCTCATCACTCATCCTCTCATCACTCACCCTCTCACCACTCACCCTCTCATCACTCACCCTCTCACCACTCATCCTCTCACCGCTCACCACGATCACCGTGCGCCGTTATCTCATGTCACGACTTCGCTCAACATTTCTCGTGTCGTGTTCACCCACTCACCAGCTCACCATTCATCGCCTGATCATGACTCGCCACTCAGCGCACCTATTTCAAAATCTTAATATTACGCAATGCACCTGCTCACCACTGCTCACCACTCACACCACTCGCTACACACACACACACTAATAAGCACTCACTAACCTCACTAATTACCATTCACCTCCTCAATATCTCAACATTAAAATGCTCAGATTATCATCACTCAGCTGCTCACCATCTCACTCCTCATTTTATAAACCTCTTAACCATGAGCTAAGCCAACCTCCCACACCACTCACCTACTCACCCTCACCAATCCCACGACTATTATATCAAGTACGCCTCAAGACGCACATTACTCACTGATCGTCAGTTCACCAGCGATTTCCCCACAACGCATCACCCAAACCCTCACGATGGGTGAGCTGTGCCGTACTCACAATCGCAGCTCCCCACTCACCCCCGCTCACCACCACTCCCCGCTGCTATGGCACCGTGTGTGAGTGAGCGAGCGAGCGAGCACGGATCGCGCCGACCCGACAGGAGACGAGGAAGAGACGAGGAGGGAGAGGAGAGGTGGGGGGGTGCCGACACCAACAACACAACCATTAGCGTCACCACGAGCAGCACCACCGCGACCACCACCATCATCGTCGCCATGCGCGTCTTCACGTCACCGGCACTACCGTCAACATCGACAGCACCATCGCTGCCGACACCATCAGTACCATCACCACTGCCACCAGCATCACCGTCATCACTGCCATCAGGCAAACTCCATCGTGAGCTTCGCTCCGATTGCCACCGTGAGAGAGAGCACTGACAACACCGTCGTGAATTCGCCACGTGTAGCCTCGACGGCTACCAGTCATCGTAGTCATCTCGCCTGCTAGCGAGCTAAGCCACGTGCACGAATCGTACACTTCCCAAGTCTGTCTCTCCACGTACAACACAAACGTGTCCTCCACGTAACGGCCGAGGGATTGTGCAAAACTTATTCTGTGTTTTTACGCGGAGAGGCAGATATAAGGAAACAGTGCCCGCTTATTTACATTATCCGCAATAACGCTCGCGATTAATATATAACCACTAAACACAGTACATCACGCAGTATTCGTCAGCCACGATCAGTCCACCGCTGGATGAAGGCCACCCTAAGCCGTGGCCACCTCTCACGGCCCAGCGGCGTGGCAATCCGCCCAGCCCGCTCGCTCGAGGCGATTTTCACGGCAATGATCACAGCCGCTTGTAAACGGGGAGACCGCAGGGGCCTGCTGGGAGGCAGGAGCGGCGCGCGTCTGCTGCAATTACCACGCGTCGCGTCCAGCTGAGTGACACAGCCTCAAAACTCGTCTGCTGCACTGGCCAACACATTGTCCTGCGGAGGGAGCTGGTAGGAACGTTGGGTTGCTCGGTCAATGGCCAGGGTCAACGGCGGCGTGGTGTATTTCGCAAATATGCCCGACTGTGAGGGCGGGCATAAGCTGGCGTGAGTAGGTTAAACGTTGAGTTTTATAAGGGCACCACGGGGTGACCAGCCCCTCCCCACCAGCCCCACCCCTCCCACCCCCCACCCAGCCTCACCCTCCCCTCCCCACCCAGCCCCTCCCCACCCTCCCCTCCCCGCCCCTCCCCTCCCTACCCAGCCCCACCCTCCCCACCCAGCCCCTCCCCACCCTCCCCACCCCACCCAGCCCCTCCCTCCCCACCCAGCCGTTCCCTGCACGACGGACGGACGGACACAATAATCCCCTGTGGGCTGGTGTAACCAGGAGGTTCCTACCAGTATAACCTCCACATGCATCGCAGTATACAAGACTGCTCGATGCGAAATGAGATAATGCGACGAGCATCACAACCAGAACACTGAAACCGACACCAACCCCCCGGGCTCCCTGTCCTGGCCAACATTCTGTCACTAAATACCCGCGTGCACATTGCGAGGGAATGTTCACGCTTTCAATGCCAACGACCACCACCCACAACCGTGGTCCACCAAGACCTCGTCAATGTTTCTCGCCGCAAACTCAAGTGCCGATCCATCCGCCTTCTGTGACCGCTCTGCTGCTGTCACCGTGCCTGAATCTCGCCCAGATCCGGAAGAACGCTGACGAGCAGAGTGGAACAACGCAGACGTCCAGAATGAACACCTCACTCGACACCCAACCATCATCGCACCTCCATCATTAGACCTCCTTTGCCAGTACCAAAATATAATAATCGGGGTTTCCCCCTTTTTTCTGGCAACAAAACTGAAACCTTTTTACGAGGATTCATGTCTGCATTAACCCCAATACTTGCAGTCAAAATGCAAACAAAAAACACACTATGATAATATATGCATTGTCCTTGAAACTTGGTGTGGGCCAATCAGTTTCAAGGACAATGCATATATTATCAAAGTGTTTTTTTTGTTGCATTTTGACTGCAAGTATTGTGGTTAATGCAGACATGAATCCTTGTAAAAAGGTCTCAGTTTTGTTGCCAGAAAAAAGGGGTGTTATAACAATCAACCGCATCGGAACATTTGAACATCTGTGAAAACGAACTCGAAAGCTCATCAGATGGCTCCACTCTAAATAAAGATTCTGAGTCTAAGAACATCAACAGGCCGATGCGAACATGTCCTTCATGAATGGAAAATGAAAGACACAAACCATTCAACACAAACTATGGAACAAATCAATTTCGATTTAAAGCTTTCGTGACTGCAGGGATTCATCTTCTTGGTTCTTTCGGTAAAGTCACGTAGAAGGGAAGTAATAAAATAATAAAAATAAAACATAATAAAATAATTCTCACGACGTTTCGGCCACAACGCAAGCAGCCGTCCTCAGGTGAAACCAGGTCTGTCGAGGCGACAGCGCCTGAATGAAACAGCACACGTGCTTGGAGCACCTTTCCCCCCCCCCTTCCAACCCAGCTTATATATATATGCTCCAAGCACGTGTGCTGTTTCATTCAGACGCTGTCGCCTCGACAGACCTGGTTTCACCTGAGGACGGCTGCTTGCGTTGTGGCCGAAACGTCGTGAGAATTATTTTATTATGTTTTTTTTATTTTATTACTTCCTTCTACGTGACTTTATGGAACAAATAACAAATCGCTGTAGTCTGCAATCCTTCAGCGGAGTACAAATTGCAAAACCACACGACCCGGTGAAGCCCTCTCGTGGCTGGCAGACCTCGACAGTGGCATTTAGCTCCCGAACCAACTGGTGCCATGCACAAGATTAGAACATCGCCGTTGGGGACATCCACAGCTCTCCAATTGGCGCCACCCCGTACGTCAATAAACGCAGAACCGCGTTCCGTCTCCATGTATAAACACTCAATACTGGGGGAGGGGTGGGGGAGGCTATCAATATATTTATTCGCTTTCCATACAAACATGGAGCAATATTTGTTTAAAGCAGGCACACTCTGCACCGGTTTCGCCGTTCTGCGGTCTCATCAGCGGATCCGGGCTCGTTAAGCAATGCTGTTGGGTTTGTATTCTTAGGTTTTTTCGGTAAAGTCACGTGAGTAAAAAATAAAAATTAATTAAAGTAAAATAAAAATAAAAGAAAAATCACGACGTTTCGGAGGCAACGCAAGCTTCCGTCTTCAGGTGGAACCGTCACAGCACGATAGCTGTATCAAGTGAGAGAAATTCCAAGAACACAGTATTTGTATATATACTGGTTGAGGGTGGGAGGTAGGCCCTGAATATTATTTTTGTGAGGTTCGGTGCGGCAGATATTATTTGCACTCTGTATAAGTTGCGGGATGTGGGTCCCCGCGACAGGCAATGCGGTGAGGTTGTGCGTGAAGCTGTGCACCGGCGAGGTGGGTGCTGCCCTGTCCACAAACTCTCAGTCGCCCTTCGGAGGCGCGAGCGTGAACGCGGCTGAAGTGCACGGAGGGTTCAATCGATGCGCGCTGCTTTCATCTGTGAACAGTTTAACATCGACGAAAATAGATACATCGTAAAAAAAAAGAACAAATCTAAGGTTAAAATAAATACCACTCTGCCCTTTTCAAGTCCGTATCAGAAACATATTTTCACGGTCTTTTTAACATTTACACAGGACGCAATTTGTTTTAAATTAAAGTAGTTTCGTTCCATTGAACAGCTGTGGGCAACACTGAGGTTGGAAATGCTAAACAGCTGCTATAATTTTCGATCTAATTTGCATGGCCAAGTTACGTTCAGGGACATCGCTCCTCATGAGCAGAGCGAGTTCCCAGCAGACGAACATCCTCCAGCCTCACCCACCGACACCAATGGCACTAACGGTGACCTTCACTCAGCAAACAATAACAACAATGCGAGATCGACGCGAATACAACCTGACACGCGACCCCCGTGTCAGAACGGCCCGCTGAAGCGGACATCACAGCACTACTTCTGAGATCCCTTCAAGTGACTAGGTCCATGCACGGCAGGGGGCAGCATTTTGCCACCAACATATTTATTTTGTCTAATATGATGTGTGTGTGTGTCTGTATCTGATACACACTGCAAATGTAGGATTCATATCAAACGATCAAACCGAAGCCAGTCATGGAATGACAATTCAATTCTCGATTTTAAACTCCTCATTTTATGCAAATGTAAATGTGGAGGATGTGATGCAAAGTATCCCCACAGACCTCTGCGCTGCGAGACTGTGGGGACAGGGTTGGATTGCGGTCATTTGGGGTCGCTATGCAATTAAATGATGCGATTTCCTTTTCATTTGTGCGGTCACGGATTGTTTCTGGCTTGTAATGCGTAGTTTGTCCGGGAGAAACTAAAAATATTTCTTTCCCCGCCTGCATTGATTGCCTATGACCCACACATTCTGTTTGTGTACAGCATCATTGAGATGCAGTTGCCTTCGATCATTAGCAGCCGCAACAGCCGTGATCAATCCACTGCTGGATGAAGGCCTCCCAAAGCCACCGCCAAATATGTCACGGTCTTGCAGTGTTAACATCCACACGAGCCGATCGCTCCATCCCTTCGGTGGACGTCATCTCAGACGCGTTCCGTCCCTCGGCTGCCACTCGGTCGTGATTCTTGACCAGCGTCTGCCGTCCCGCCTAACGCAGTGTCCCACCCAGGCACACTGAGCTCTATTCACAGTTGTAATTGTCTTCAACCAGCGCGCGTTCTCGAATCAATGGTCCTCTTTCTGCAGTTAAGTGTAGCCGATGTCTACATCCACGCTGTTGTTGTACGCACGTCGCCAGCATAGTCCTCTGACCACAAGCCAGCGGCTCCGATCAACGCCGCGCTCGAGCATTGACGCCAACCTGAACTTGCCATCACTTAACCGTGAGCGTCCTGCCCCCAACAAGCTCGGGGGTGGAGTGGCGGCACAGCCGTTAGCGCGTTGCCTAATGAACCTGGATACCTGAGGTCAATTCCCGGCCGCGGCTAACGTCAGTTGTGAGTGCTATCTGAACCGGTTCTGGACCCACGGTTCACGAACCAGCAAGGTGAACTATGGTAAGACAACCCCCATGATCGATACAGAACAGGGAGGCTTTCATCCAGCAGTGGATTGACGAAGGATGTCAATTATTTTGATTACACGGGCGGAGGGGTGGAGCATTGGTGCAGCGGGTAGCGGATTGCACACTGAACCTGATTGACCTGAGTTCAATTCGTAACCACGGCAAATATCTGACCCCCAACAAAACCCACTGTTCGTCAATAAGTGGCGGTACCAGGCTAGGTGCACCTTGACGCTACGTGAAGTGTCCACGGCTCGCTGGATGGAGGTCTCAGACAGAGCTAGGTGTTATGGGGCCTTTATCCAGCAGTGGATAAATCATTGCTGATAATGGTGGAATAAGGATTCCATTCGGCTCACAGTGGTAGAACTGGCAGCAGAACGCGAGATGTTGCGGACCCCTGCCTGCCTCTGTGCTGATCTCAAAGTAGGCGAATGGGGAGCACAGCACCCACTGACGCGAATGCGTTCAACACTCTCTGTGGCTCACAGGCTCATATTTATCTTGCTAGCAGTGCTCATAACTCAAGACGTAGAAACCAATATCCCCTACCCCACCATTTCACCACCCACTAAGTCTGGCTGGGTGGAGCAGCGGTTAGACTAGCAATCGGAAGGTTGTGAATTCATCCCCTGGGGGTAGATAAAATTAGTATCACCTTGTGGGGAACTTAACAGAGGCTGTCCTACGGATTGCTTCACCTCTACCATATGTGGACGTTTCACCACTGACTCAGGGCTGCTAAGGTGAGACGCTGCCCCACTCCCACCCACTTAGACGATTCTGTGTTCACAATGACATGGAGAGGACATGGAGTAGGAGGAGGAGGAGTTGTTGTGGAAGAGTGGTGAAAGCTTTTTGTGTATAGTTTGTTATCCTTGTCCCGCACCTCCGATTAGCACGGTTGGTTACATACGATGCCAAAATAGTTCGCATTCTGTGATGGCGATTGCTCTGAAGGCCACTGTGCTGAACGCGGCCATCCGAAGTCCACGCTTGCAGCGGGCGGAAGTGCAGCTACATCCTTCGTTGTACTGTACTACGCTCCGTCTTCTATGCTCCCCACTTTCACCAATCCTCTGCGGCCATCTTGGTGAAATATGATCAAAGGTGGCCAAATAACCTCCCGTGACCTGCACG
This sequence comes from Lethenteron reissneri, assembly GCF_015708825.2. Lineage (NCBI taxonomy): Eukaryota > Metazoa > Chordata > Hyperoartia > Petromyzontiformes > Petromyzontidae > Lethenteron > Lethenteron reissneri. Next base: position 5,621,933 of record NC_083792.1, read on the forward strand.
GAGCAGGTAGGCCCTCATATTCTTAGGTTTTTTTCGGTAAAGTCACGTAGGTAAAACATTAAAATTGATACAGCTGTCGGGCTGTGACGGTTCCACCTGAAGACGGAAGCTTGTGTTGCTTCCGAAACGTCGTGATTTTTATTTAATTTTACTTTTATTAATTTTAATGTTTTACCTACGTGACTTTACCGAAAAAACCTAAGAATATGAATCATTGCAGTCACGAAAGCTTCAAATCTAGGTAGGCCCTCGCCCACTGGTGGGCCGACACAAAGCGCTGTAACTCTAGATGGACATTGCTGTGCGAGGAGGAGGAGACATAGTGACGTTCAGGCGCGCTACGGAGATGAAATGAAAAAAACACATTCCTGCGGAGTGAGCTGGTAGGAACGTTGGGTTGCTCGGTCAATGGCCAGGGTCAACGGCGGCGTGGTGTATTCCGAAAAAATGCCGGCTGTGAGGGTGGGCACAAGCCGGCGTGAGTAGGTTAAACGTTGAGTTTTATAAGGGCACCACGGGGTGACCAGCCCCTCCCCACCCAGCCCTACCCCTCCCAGCCTCCACCCAGCCCCACCCTCCCCACCCAGCCCCTCCTCATCCTTTCCTTTCCACCCAGCCCCTCCCCACCCTCCCCACCCAGCCCCTCCTCACCCATCCCCACCCCTCCCATTTTTGTATGCACGACAGACGGACGGACACAATAATCCCCTGTGGGCTGGTGGAACCAGGTGGTTCCTACCACTAAAAACTTGCTTGTTAAATGTGCTTATTTATCCTGGAGGGCCACACTGAGTCGTATAGGACTGTTTTCCAGGAGGGTCCCGTATTGGGTTTTAATTGTAAGGTCTTTTCAGACAATCTCTGAGTGTATATTATACCAGTGGGAGGAACCCGTAGCACCCAGAGAATCCCCACGTGCAACACTCTATCCCCATACAGTTGGAAACAGATGTCGATTAGTCCACTTGCTGTACTGCCTTCTGCTGGCGAGCTAGGATATGGCAACTCGACGCCCATTGGAAGGGAGTTTCACAACATAAATGCGTACATTTCGATTTAAAGCTTTCGTGACTGCAGGGATTCATCTTCTTGGTTCTTTCGGTAAAGTCACGTTTTTATTATTTTATTCTTTTCCTTCTACGTGACTTTACCGAAAGAATCAAGAAGAAGAAAAACATAAATGCGATCTACCAACCCTCGCCTCCACAGTGTGGGGTTACAAGCCAACTGCATCGCCGCTACTGTTTGCCGTAGAGAAAACTGTTAGTATTTGAATGCCAAGAGGATATTTGACCGACGCCAGCAAGGATTATGAACAGAGTAAGTGCATGGATAGGAAATTATTTGGAAAAAATTGGGGGGGGGGGGGGGGGGCGGGGACCACAGCACCGGTATCCGGTGGTGACCTCTTGATGACATCTGTCGTGCTGATGAGCAGCACGAAAGTGCTGACAAGCGACACGGAACGGGGGGCAACCCAGTGGAGGTCGCCGTCTTGGCCCCAATACGACAATGCAGGCGTCTCTCTCAGTGCGACCACAGTCGCCAATCTCAAGCTACAAACTGCATCGTGGCACCGCCGCGCGCTCGCATCACTCGCCGACAGCGTTTCAGAGATTGACCACGGCTGCTCACGGAGCCGTCTGCCGGCTCGCTCAGCAGCCTCGGCGTGGACATGGAAACGTCGGCGGTCAACTCCCCACCGTACGAAACAATGACTCGGAAATTCGAATTTCAGCACTTGTCAGCAGAGGCGGCGGGTGGCTGGGGCGAACGTGGCCGTGGCTCTCTCCACAAACACCTGAGCCAGCTCGAGTTCCCGCACGCGGCCCACACGGCAACAAACCTCCCGGGCTCGGCGAGACAGCGCGAGGTCACCACGAGTGGAGCACGTGGTGGGCTGACGCGATCGGTGAACCCGCGCCGTGCTCGGATTCATCCGCGTGCCACGTGCTCTGCTGCCAGAAACCTTGTGCTCTCTCGTTTTAGGACATTTACATTTTAAAGAAGTTGACATCACATGCATTGAATTTATTTTTAAGGTTATTTCCACCCCGAGATTGTTTTCTCCAAGCCCTAGGCCTTGTAAGGAAGTAAGAGTGCTGAAATCCAATAAGCCCCCAGCTCGGTCTTATTATAAGCATCGTATATAATCACACAGATCGAACTGCACATCGAAGAGGGAAAGTTATTCGCTCCACATCCCACATATTTAATTTGGGAAAACTATCTCTTGACGCTCCGGTCATTTGAGTGATCGCTGTTGTAAAATGTCTCGGAATTGTACCGTGATAACCTATTAGTGCTGATGATTGCCTCAGCTGTGCTGCTGGAGGTAAGGGAGGCCCAGTGCTTGGCACTGTGCCCTGTGTGTGAGCAGACAGAACAATGAAGTCATCGCCGGCACGCATGCCGTCTTGTCTTGCCGCAGCGTGCCACTGAGGCTGCGTGCTGCACCACAGGCAGCGGTGCAGCGGTGGCAGTGGTGAATAATCCCCATGACTAGCATGGTGTGAGAAGGACTTCATCCAGCAGTGGATAAACAAACGATTGCACCTTGTTTTATATCTATAGTACTATATACTGCATCATATGCAGCACAACATTCTAGATTTGAAGCTTTCGTGACTGCAAGGATTCATATTCTTAGGTTTTTTCGGTAAAGTCACGTAGGTAAAACATTAAAATTAATAAAAGTAAAATAAAATAAAAATCACGACGTTTCCACCTGAAGATGATCTTCCGCTCAGAATCTTCCGTCTTCAGGTGGAAGCTTGTGTTGCCTCCGAAACGTCGTGATTTGTATTTTATTTTACTTTTATTAATTTTAATGTTTTACCTACGTGACTTTACCGAAAAAACCTAAGAATATGCAGCACAACAGTTTAATAATAACAATGCTAATTATTTATTTTGTGGTATGGTGGTGTGTAGTGACGACACTTGTGTTTCACAGCAAGAAGCAGCTACAACACCTGGCAAGCCCCGGCTGGTGGTTTCCCATCCCAATACAAAGCAGACTCAACCAGCTTAGCTCTTGAGATTCAAGGGGACCAATTGTATATGAACACTGGGTTAGTAGGTGGAAGGCAAGGTCATTCGCAAGATGATCTTCTACTCAGAATCTTGAAAGAAGGACGTGCTTAGGGCTGAGATGGGCTATACTGAAGACGCAACTATATGGCAATGAATGTGGCGCGTGAAGTATGCACAGCTAATAAAGAGATTCCTGTTTCTTCTGCAAATAACCACCGATTTCACTCAGGTGGTGAGATGTGAGCCAAAGCTCATCACAAACTTGAAAGACTTTGCAGAAGCACCGATGCATTTTTTATTAAATCTGGCATTTGCTGCTCTCTGTGTCCTGCGACGGAATGTTACAGCAAAGAGCTTAACTTTTCATGTGCACTAATTCTGTTTCTCATTCCACACAGAAAACATAAACAAACCCGAGTCTCATATCTGTAGAAGCGGAAAGCTGACGAACTCATAAGTTTTGAGTTTTCTTTGCTGCGCATCTTGAGTTGCCGAAACTTTGTGCCAGGGAACTGTTTCAATCCCCAGTGCAGGAACACTGTGCACCAAATCACACAGCATCACACAGCATCACACAGCATCACATAGCATCACACAGCACCAAATCACACAGCATCACACAGCATCACACAGCACCAAATCACACAGCATCACACAGCATCACACAGCATCACACAGCATCACATAGCATCACACAGCACCAAATCACACAGCATCACACAGCACCAAATCACACAGCACCAAATCACACAGCATCACACAGCATCACATCACACAGCATCACACAGCATCACACAGCTCCATTAAACATGGGCTTCATGTGCAGCAAGCATGATAGTTTCCATTTTTCTTTATAGATGTAGAATTAAACACATGCCACGGTGTAATTGTGGCCATGCAAGCTATGGAACGTCCCGTATAGTAACCGACTGTTGTCTGCACTCCATCAACTCGACAATAGAAAAACGACGCGAACTTTCTCTTGAAGCCCTCTTGTTGTGGCGAACATATCTCGTCATCGGCATTTAGCTCCCGAACATCTTGCTGCCATACGCAATCATAGAATGGTGGCTTCAAGTCAGTTGCAAATCGCTGCATTAAAAAGTAAACGTGTGATCCGGGCGGTTGGGTGGCAAATTGGTAACACTTTGTGCCTCACAACAAGAAGGATCGGGGCCCCTCCGTCTATGTGTGGAGTTTGTGTGTTCTCCCCCTGTTCTGCAGAGATTGTGTGAGTGTGTGGAGTTTGTGTGTTCTCCCCCTGTTCTGCAGAGAGTGTGTGAGTGTATGGAGTTTGTGTGTTCTCCCCCTGTTCTGCAGAGTGTGTGTGAGTGTATGGAGTTTGTGTGTTCTCCCCCTGTTCTGCAGAGTGAGTGTGAGTGTATGGAGTTTGTGTGTTCTCCTCCTGTTCTGCAGAGTGTGTGTGAGTGTATGGAGTTTGTGTGTTCTCCCCCTGTTCTGCAGAGTGAGTGTATGGAGTTTGTGTGTTCTCCCCCTGTTCTACAGAGTGAGTGTGAGTGTGTGGAGTTTGTGTGTTCTCCCCCTGTTCTGCAGAGTGAGTGAATGGTGTTTGTGTGTTCTCCCCCTGTTCTGTAGAGTGTGAGTGAGTGAATGGTGTTTGTGTGTTCTCCCCCTGTTCTGTAGAGTGTGAGTGAGTGAATGGTGTTTGTGTGTTCTCCCCCTGTTCTGTAGAGTGTGTGAGTGTATGGAGTTTGTGTGTTCTCCCCCTGTTCTGCAGAGTGAGTGTGAGTGTATGGAGTTTGTGTGTTCTCCCCCTGTTCTGCAGAGTGTGTGTGAGTGTATGGAGTTTGTGTGTTCTCCCCCTGTTCTGCAGAGTGTGTGAGTGTATGGAGTTTGTGTGTTCTCCCCCTGTTCTGCAGAGTGTGTGTGAGTGTATGGAGTTTGTGTGTTCTCCCCCTGTTCTGCAGAGTGTGTGTGAGTGTATGGAGTTTGTGTGTTCTCCCCCTGTTCTGCAGAGTGAGTGTGAGTGTATGGAGTTTGTGTGTTCTCCTCTTGTTCTGCAGAGTGAGTGTGAGTGTATGGAGTTTGTGTGTTCTCCCCCTGTTCTGCGTGGATTTTCTCCAGGCTCTCTGGTTTCCTGTCATATCTAAACATACAACGTAATTGTTGTGAGCCAAACATCCCAATGTAGCAGGATCCTCCTTAGATATCGCCTTCAAACGCTGCACTGTTATTATTTTATTATTGCGATTGAGCTTGTTTTACCCAGTAAATCCTCACCGAGTCTCAAGACTCCTTTTCAGAAGGATCCTGTCAGGTTTCTGTGGTCGGGGCCGATATTGCTGCTGCGTGTAATCCCAACTGAGTAGAGTAATTTCCAGGATTTTTTTTAATATTGGGCGGTTTAGCCACGACTTTTTTAAAATTAAACTATGAGAGGAAACCTTAGAACCAGTAAGAATCCAATTGGAGAACTCTACGCAGGAAGGTTCTAAATTCAGTAATCGAACCCAGGCATTTATTGATGTAAAGGCATGAGTGTTACCACTGCACCACCCTGCCACCCAGTGTTTTGTTCTAGGTGGTAAAGAATTATCATTATGTCATCTTCATTTAATCCAAACACCCACACTCACAAGTGTGGTTTTCTACTTCTGACGATAAGAATCAACAACAACAGCAGCAGCAGATGTGTGGGTCCCTGCCCAGCTGGTCTGCTTCCGGACACACACTGGGATGCTGGAAGTATTAAAGGAATTAAAATAATTCTTCATTGGCTGGGGAGTTGGGGATTGTCCAGCAGTGCCTTTATGCTGAAACGTGGCAAACAATGTCGCATTTCAGCCTCCGATTGGCAGCTTGCGGTGAAAAAAAAACATTGGCACTTCACATCGCTGAATAGAAATAAATGAATCATCGATTTTTTTTTTTACTCATTGCCAATGGCGAGAATGTCAGCTTCTAAAAATATTTCTTTTGGTGAGAAGGTCTCGAAGAATTTTTCTTTGCAAAATTAGAGAAACCTCATTTGTTGACAAGAAGGCACCACGCGGTGTTTTGTATTGGGCGCCACGATGCCATTGAATGGAACGCACCGATGCATGCCCTGAGCCTTGCGTAAACATTCCCACCACACGTGCCCTGCTTCCTTGCAGCAAAGTTCAGCTGCGAGGAAATTCCCACCATCACCGTTAAAACTATTTGCGCAAGTGGTTGTGACTCCCGGCTACTCCTCATATTTGCCAGTCTTGGAAAACGAAATATCAATCAATGGGCCACGGCAGAAATTGGTACCACCTAATGTGTTCAAATATTTTGTACACATTTATTTACATGACCAACAACTGTGGACGATGTGACAACCCTCTCATTTCAAACGGTTATCACACAATTCACTGTAACTGGCCACACGAAGAAATTGGAACCACGAAAGTGTTGCCAAGCTCATGGACTATCGGCACTGCCAAAATTCGGGTACACGTGCAGCACGCGCGGCTTGGCCAGTGTCGCGTCGCCATGTGCCACGTGGATGTCGCCGCAGCAGAGATATTCGCTTGCGCGTCATATCAAATGGCTGAGGGCGTGGGCAGCAGCAGCAGACGGAATTCTACTGGGAAAACGCACTTACACTAATCGGCAAATCAGCCACACGCCCGGTGAATTAGTGGACTTTTAAATGGGTTAGCATTTTTTATTTAATATTTCCATTTGCCCAAGAAAGCATTTCTGAGCATTGAGACTATTTTCTAGGCGTACCCTGCATTTTAATGTTTGGCCAGTTTCGTTGATGAACGTTTGGGTTAATGAGAGGGCAAGCCTTAAAGCGCCACACAAACGGATTCAAGAATCCATCGTTGTATTGCATAACCTCACAACTTTACAGTCTAAGCCTACAACATCTGGTATTCTATGGCATTCTCCCATCTAAGTACGAACTAGGCTCCATCCAACTTAGCTTCTGAGATCCATAAAATCTGGGCACATTCAGGGCGATCTGGTTAGAAATTCAGTAATCAGCCAACATCTGATCCTGCTGATGCCATTTGTCTTAATTAAAAAAACGTAATGACTTGATTATGAATCATGAGCATTAAACAGATGCATCTGCATATGTTAATGTAATTAGCATACAGTGGAATTCTGTCAATTTATTTGTGGAATATTGTTCTGGGAATAGAACGTGTGTTTATGAGCGGGCTCCTGATAGCGCAGTTGTGGCACAGTGGTTCATGATCTGCACTTCAATCCCAGCAACCCACGTTCAACTTCCGAACACGCTATATCTGAACCTGCCCCGGGCCCGTCGTAGGTCAACGCAAGACAACTTGCTAACCTGGTGCATAACAATAGGGTTGCCACCTGTCCGAGTCAAACCCAGAAGGTTGGTGACCCTCCGAACATCATTTAACCTTGACAGCGAGGGAATTGGCATCTGTTACGAGGTGCCAAGAATGTATTTGCATTGAGATCTGGTGACAGGTGTGTTGAACGTTATCCCAGTGGATAACACGATTTGGATAGAGCTAGGCAGAGTAGAAAATATGTCCGGGTTTGCTCTGTGGAACAGGTGACAACCCTCGCCAAGTATCAGAAAACATCAGCATTGGTGAGACAAATGCGACTGGTGTGGCGTTGTACCAGCCTGAATTGGCCACACTGGGCTGAATACACGATAAGGAAAGCTCGTCATGGATTACCACGCGGTTAATTTGGAGCATAACCACAACATTGCCAAGCATGGCCACTTTGATGATGTGACATTTAGAACACACTCGTTGCCAGCTGAGCTGTAAAAAGAACGCATCTGTCATTAAAATGATATGAAGGGACACTGTCAAAGTAATTTGGCGGAAAAAGTAATTTCGGTTGATGCATTAGACTTGGATTCGCAGATCAGACCAGACACCTGAATTTAGTCTCGCTCTGGTCCCGTTTATGTTATTAGTAAAAGTCGGGCGATTGTATTCAAGTCATGCTTAGAGAAGGAGGAGAGAAAATTAATTTGTGTCAGGAACATACATTTCAACAGCGCGCGCTATGAATGCAATCTCCCCAAGGTCAATTAAGCACGCGCACTCACACGCAGGCGTTTACCTGCAACTCGCATCCAATCGCCATCTGTCCGCGTGCCGTTACATAACAGCACGGCATCTCTCGCGCAAAGAAAGAGGTTTTATTGCAGCCAAATACTCAATTAGCTCAGTCAACGTCGGCTGTGAGGTCCCGTGATGCGGCATGCATGACATTGCTTGATGTTCTCGTACAGTCGAAGTACCCCAGCGACAGGATTGTTATTTGTGTAATAAAAGGACTCGAACACTTCTTTCTGTCTTCGTGTCTTTATTCAGGTTCACGTCTTTACCCACACGGCACTCTGTTATAACTCCTGTATTTGTAGCCCCGGCTATTCACTGCTATTATAGCTTCCTCACCCCTCTGACTCTCTGCTTCATCTACTGTGACCTCCTCCCTGCAGACTTGCTGCTACCCCTATGTGCAGACCCTCTGGCTGTCACTGTATGCAGACCCGCTGCCCACTCTCTCTGTGCAGCCCCGCTGCTGACTGCAGCCTCCTCGCTGCTTCGGGTCGGTCACCGCTGGCCAACGGTGCCGATCCTCGCTCCCCCCGTGTTCGTGGCGATCTCGCCACACCCCGCTTCGCCCTTCGTGGCCTTCCTCTGTTTCTGGTTCCCCGTCACTTCCCCTGCTCTTCCGGTTCCCCTCCTTCTATACTCAACCCCTCTCCCCCCACGTGACCTAACTCCTCCCCCCCTGACGGCACCTCAGAAGGGCCGTTTACAACCGCATTACATCACCCTCCCCCCTAAAGAAAATCCAGCCGACCTCGGCTGAATTGCAACCTGAAAAGCAATGCGGGTGTAAAGGGCCAACACGCAAAAAGACACGAAGCATTGAAGAACATTATAACAATAACACAACACAACACAATCTAACGAAACGTGAGGGATTTCGAGCGAGTACGGGTAGCCGGGCCGTCCCGGACGGTCGGCGGCCCACCCGCCGAGCGGGAACGTGGAAGGGTTTTAGGGGCGACGGGCGCAAGTTCTTCCGTCGCCATTGGAGGCCCGCCACTGTCCCGCTCGCGTCCAGAAACATCCCGTACTCGCGTCCGCGGAGGGATAGGAAGAGCTGCAGGTCCCGTGGGTTCTGCGGCTCCGGTCGGCGTCCCACAAGCGGAAGGTCCTCCTCCCTGCGCTGTCACGGCCGGCTTGTCTGTGAAGGGTACGACAGGCGCTCTCGCAAGGTCAGCAGACACAGGCAAGGGCGAGTCGGCAGCAACAGACCCCGGCAAGGCAACTTGGGGAGATGACGCATCCGGCCGTGGGGCAATGTATGGCTTCAACCGGGACGTGTGCACGAACCAACGCCGTGCACCAACCTGAACACGCGCCGACTGTGGGTTAGGAACCTCAATGAGGCGGACCGGACCCTGCCAAGGTCGATGTAATTTAGGAGATGTACCTGGCCGCACCTGTGGGCAATGAAGCCAGGCCAGGTCCCCCTTTTTCCAGGGACACTCCCCCTTTGAACGTCGGGCACACCGCTCATTCCTGGCCTGAGCCTTGGCAGTAGCCATGCGGGCATTTTCCCTCGCCTCAGCGACACGCCGAACGTTGTCCTTAATATACTCAGGAAGAGGCTTAACAGGCCCCCTCGCACCGGTTCCCAACTGGTCATGAATCGGCGGCACGTTCTCACGGCCGTACATAAGGAAAAACGGCGAGTATCCAGTAGCCGCGTGCGGCGTCATGCGATACGCCGAAAGCACCCCAGGGATATGCAAATCCCAATCAGATTGGTTTTCCCCGACTGTATGGCACAGCATGGCGGACAGAGTCCGATTCAACCGTTCCACCATACCATCCGTTTGCGGGTGGTAGGGGGACGTCCGTACCTTTTTAGTTCCAAGAGCCGCACACACCTCCCCCAACAATTTAGACGAAAAGTTACGTCCCTGATCCGTAAGGAGCCTCTCCGGAGCCCCTTTGTCCATTACATACCCAAATAGAAAGGCGTCCGTGATAGACGCCGCTGACTGGTCAGGCAAGGGCCAGGCCATCGGCCAGCGAGAGAGGTACTCCACCCCCACCAGTAAATACTTATTCCCTTTAGCTGATGGCGGAAAGGGTCCCAAAATATCTAACGCCACCAACTCATTAACCCGAGATACTTTAATCGATTGTATCGGCGGAACATATGGATGTTTAGGCGGCTTACGGCGGGCACAATCGGGACACGCGCGAACGTGACCGACGACATCCGTCGTCATGCCGTGCCAATAATAGTCTCGTTGCAGCGTCAATAGGGTTTTCTGCACCCCCAGGTGTAAAAGTGTGTCACAGTGCAAAGATCGAATCAACTCATAGCGCAATGACGCAGGCACAACGAGACGCCAGTGTTCCTGTATCCCTTCCCTCCACATCAGTAACCCATCTCGGAGAGCAGTTTCCGAATTACCACCCGCACCGACTTCCTTACCCGCCTTCTCCGTTCGTTTCCGTAACGACACCAAAGAATCGTCCAACATTTGCTCCCGAATCCACACAGACCTTGGAAGACGCAAAATCCCGTCAGCCGGTCCCCCTTCAACCGGTCCCGGTGTAAGCGGAGGTTCGAGAACATCCACTGCCCGCGCGACAGGTTGAGGGGGGGGCTGAGCCGGTCCACACCTATGCGTCCCCGACGCACACGCACAAGGGGATTGTTGCGGCAACCTGGACAGTGCGTCCGCGTTAGCGTGACGCACACCCTTCCGATGGTGAATTTGGAAGGAGAATTCTTGCAACGTGTCCAGCCATCTCGCCAATTGTCCGGATGGCTGGTCCATCTTAAGAGCGTACTGCAAGGCCGCATGGTCCGTTCGGACAATAAACGACCGACCGTACAGATACGGTCGAAATTGGCGGAGAAAATACACAATAGCCAAAAGTTCCCTGCGAGTGACGCAGTAACGAGTTTCCGCGGGAGACAAAACCCGACTCCCGTACGCCACCACACGCTCAACACCACCTTTTGACTGGGACAACACCGCCCCAATCCCGGTGTCACTCGCATCAGTATCCAGAATGAAGGGATGTTCAAAATCCGGATAATCCAACGTCGGCGCAGTAGCCAGTAGGTCGCGCAGGCTCCGAAACGCCGCCTCCTCCGGCGGTCCCCACACAAATTTGTGCCCCTTCCCAGTAAGGAGATGCAAAGGCCTGGCGATAGTAGCGAAATTCGGAACAAACCTCCGGTAATATGAGGCGAACCCCAAAAACCGACGCACATCACCCACCGTGACGGGGGTTGCCCAATCCCGGACACACGCAGTTTTCTCTGGATCCGTGGCCACCCCGTCCGCACTAACAATATGTCCCAAGTATCGAACGGAACGTTGCAGTAGATGACATTTCTTAGGCTTGAATTTCAAATTAGCAGAACGCATTCTGGCAAAAACGGCCTCCAACCGCAATAAATGCTCATCAAATGTGCGGCTGAAGACAATAATATCATCTAAATAAATGAGACATGTCTCCCACTGCAACCCCGTCAATACCAACTCCATCAATCTCTGAAAGGTGGCAGGGGCTGCATTCAACCCCATCGGCAGACAGTTAAATTGGAACAACCCCTGCGGCGTACGGAACGCTGTCTTTTCCCGCGAGGGCTCGTCAAGGGGAAGCTGCCAGAAGCCCGAAGAGAGATCTAGCGTTGAAAAAAACTTAGCCCCTGACAAGGCGTCGAGAGAATCGTCCATACGCGGCAGGGGATACGCATCTGCCACCGACACTTTATTTAACTTCCGAAAATCCACACAAAATCGTAATTTACCATCTTTCTTTTTAACCAACACGACAGGCGCACCCCACGGGCTATTAGACGGAGATATAATATCCGCTTTCAACATGTCTTCCACTGCCCCTCGAACGTGCTCACGCTCAGCCGGACTCATCCGACGCGAGTTCAAGCGGATAGGGGCCGCGTCCCCCGTTTCGATGTGATGAGAGAGCAGCGAGGTGCGTCCCAAGTCCAAATCGTCCGAGCTAAACACATCGGAATAGCTCGCTAATAATTTATGAATCGCACAACGCTGCTCAGCGGAAAGGGCCGAATTTTCCGCACATAATTCGGCGATCCAACGATCGTCCACCCCTCCGTCGTGTGAAACACCACCCACCAGCCCCCCGTCCGGAATGTCACTCTGAGCCGTAAACGCCGTAGTGGCGTGTGCCACAACGGTACCAGCCGGCACACACACGCTTTCAGAAGTCGCATTTAACACCTGCAAAAACGGGCGCTGATCCGGACGGACAATGGTTTGCGCCCCCACCAGTGCCAATCCGCCCGTAACAGCGGCGGACGGCGACAGCAAAATTCCACAAGCACTCTGCCGACCCGGAACCGGCTTCCGGTATCGTAGGGGAATGAGCATCTGCGAGCCAGGTGGAATATCAACTGAAACTTCCGATAACGCCTGCACCTGGGCAACCGGAGCCGGTCGCCCCCAGGTGGACTGTAAAAACGCCAATTTGCGGCCCCCTGGCAGTTCAATGCAATTTTCATTGATTCTAATTAAAATGGGCATCTTAGCCAAAAAATCCGTGCCCAACAAGCAAGGAACCGCCAGGGACCTCGAAATTAACACAACGCCCGAGGCCGAGACCCCCCCGATAGAAATATTAGCGTCCACCTGTCCCACGATGCCCATACTACCCCCGTTCGCAGCGATGCAGGAAGCGTAAGCCGGCCTCACGGCCCCCGGTGGGATGTTCAAAAGATGGAATATGACATCCGAAATAATGGTCGCGGACGCCCCGGAATCCACCAAAATACGCACGTCCACCCCTTGGATCGACCCCGGTACAGTGGACGAACCTGTAGCGGCCGCGACAACCCGCCGAGCCAACTTACGCCACTGCGTTATCGAGCGACAAGGCGCAGATACTGGCCTCCCATATTTTAGAACATCCGCGTCGCACAACAACGGCGATGAGTGAGGTGTCAGGCCTTGCCGGGTGTCTGGTGCGCACCGACTTGCCTGTGCCGGAGGGTCTTTCTTTGGGACGTCCGCGATCGAGGCCTCCTGCTGGGGCGGCCCCGGAACCCGGGCCCAGCAGTCCCTGGCATAGTGGCCCCGACGGCCGCAGCGGAAACAGTCGACGTCGGGTCGGCGCGCAGCAGGCACCCCGTCCCGACGTGGCCGCGCCGGCGGCGGAGCCCGCGGCCCCGGCTCGCTTCGAGCCGGCCACGGAGTGGAGGCGGCCGACAGCTCCTTTGGGCCGGTCGCATCCGGCACGTACACGGCCTTTGTAGGGTCCCACCCTACGGCCCCCCCATCGACGACAGGACCGCCCGTCCACGCCGTGACTTGTTTCCAGCGGCGGAGATTGAACTGGGCGTCCAAACACTTAGCCGCGGTCCGGGACGTGAGTTTCTCGTGACCGCAAGCCGGCATAGGAATGCCCAGATCCCGGGATAACTCCAACATCTTCCCCAAGATGAGAGGTTCCAGCAGGTCAGGCTCCGTCTCCGGGTAAGCGGCCATCGCGAGTTCCAGCACGGCGCCCCTGTACGCTACAGGCGACTCCTCCGGTGCGCGTTGCCGCTGCACGAAGCGGCGATGGGCGTCATCCGGTGGCTCGTACGCGTCCGCCATTTCGTCGAACACTCCACGCAATGTTTTCTTCTTCGCAGCTTTTATAGAGCGAAAAAAACGAACAGACTCATCGTCAAGGAGAGTCGGAAGCACCTCCAGCGCCTCGGCGTCCGTCCACCTTGCCGTTCGTACCGCCGCCAAAAATCGACAAGCGAACGCACTCCAATCGCCCCCGATGGAGAACTCCTTAACAGTTGTAAGGTGACGACTGCGGCTCCTTGGCCTGCTTCCGTCCGTCACCGACTCTTCCGGCGGCAAGTTCAGCAAGGCGTCGCAACGCGGTGTCGCCAAGATGGCGGACGATCTTCGTGGCGGCCCCAAGATGGCGGCTTCCCGCCTTCCGTGGTGCGCCACGCCCAAGATGGCGTCTTCACGCCGCGTGGTCGATGGCGGCGCCATCGAAGACGACCCGGGCTCCTGCCGATCACCACCATCACCTTCCAACGCCGCCCTTGGCGTGACAAGGTCACACAACTCCGTGATGACGGTTTTTAGGGTCGCCAGTTGCTCCGCCATCCGGGTCCATCTTAAATCTTCGTCCTTCAACGCAGATGGGTCGGGCGCAGCGGCAACCTCCTCCACACCCGGGCCCTCACGGATCTCTCCCTCCGCCGAAGTGAAGCCGACCTCAGGAGGAAGATCGTCGTCGTCCGATGATGAAGCCGACGCCGGAGATGGGATATTCTTCTTCCTCAGTTGTTTCGCCATGCCGTTTCACTTCTGACTCCAGTGTAATAAAAGGACTCGAACACTTCTTTCTGTCTTCGTGTCTTTATTCAGGTTCACGTCTTTACCCACACGGCACTCTGTTATAACTCCTGTATTTGTAGCCCCGGCTATTCACTGCTATTATAGCTTCCTCACCCCTCTGACTCTCTGCTTCATCTACTGTGACCTCCTCCCTGCAGACTTGCTGCTACCCCTATGTGCAGACCCTCTGGCTGTCACTGTATGCAGACCCGCTGCCCACTCTCTCTGTGCAGCCCCGCTGCTGACTGCAGCCTCCTCGCTGCTTCGGGTCGGTCACCGCTGGCCAACGGTGCCGATCCTCGCTCCCCCCGTGTTCGTGGCGATCTCGCCACACCCCGCTTCGCCCTTCGTGGCCTTCCTCTGTTTCTGGTTCCCCGTCACTTCCCCTGCTCTTCCGGTTCCCCTCCTTCTATACTCAACCCCTCTCCCCCCACGTGACCTAACTCCTCCCCCCCTGACGGCACCTCAGAAGGGCCGTTTACAACCGCATTACATTTGTAAAGAAGTAAGAATGTTACGAATGCTGCGCACAAGTCTCACCGCGAGGTGTTGGAATTCTACACACTTTCTGTTTCACTCTCCGTTGAATAAAATCCGAACCTTCCCCGTTCACGTGATGTGCAGAGTCCTGCCTTTGTGCCCGCTGCTCTCCGCTCTGCACGTGTGGAGTCACTCGGTAACATTATTAAAAAAATGCACGCAGCCCTTGTGCTCACGCATCACTCGATCAAACAAAACAATGTCAATGCAATTGCCGGTAAGTGGATTATTTGCAATTGCTAAATATCACGAGCGTGAAAATAGTTTGTGTTAAAACAGAAGATATGTAAGTTATACACTTTTACACGGCTTGGAGGGCAGCTGTAATGGTGGTGCAATGGGCGCCGATTCGATCACTGGTGTAAGTGGGTAGCGTGTGGTGGGGTAAAGTGTCGGTACGTCCATCTTTTCCAACACGCCTGGCCAGCGTGAAAGAGGAGGAAAAACACCGTCTAAGATTTCACTCTAGCGGAGGGCCCTCCCGCCAGCAGCAACCGCGTGAACGAGCAATTGCAGGGCGGTAGCCTTACCTTTGACCCCGTGTGACGGCGTGAACTTATCGTGAGATACGTGGGGGGCCAGCCGCTGGCTCTGCTGGGAGACGCTGGCGAGCGGCAGGGCTGCCTCGGTCTGTGGAGGTGAAGGTGCCACCTCATGGGCAGCTGACAGGCTCCAGGACACATTTGTGGGTCTTTTCGGCCGGCTTCTGAACGTGGAAAGCTCTGCGCAGTAACCCGTTCCTTGTTCGAGCACTTCAATAAATGCAAACACACAATATACTGCATTGGAACCTCCTTTGCCAGTAGCAAAATATGATAATTGTTTTTTAACCCTTTTATCTGGCAACAAAACTGACACCTTTTTTTACAAGGAGTCATGTTTGCATTGACCACAATACCTGTGGTCGGAATGCAAACAAAAAACACAACTCTGATAATGTATGCACTGTCCTTGAAATTGATTGGTCCACACCCGAGACAGCTTTTCTGAGAGCCTTTTGGCGTCATCTGGTCCAATACCAAGTGAGACTAGGCTCTAATAAAAGCTGTCTCGGGTGTGGACCAATCAATTTCAAGGACAGTGCATACATTATCAGAGTTGTGTTTTTTGTTTGCATTCCGACCGCAGGTATTGTGGTCAATGCAAACATGACTCCTTGTTAAAAAAAATGTGTCAATTTTGTTGCCAGATAAAAGGGTAAAAAACCAATTAACACAATATACTACTGACTGTTCATAGCAGACAAAAAGAGCCAAAGTGATTTCCTGCTCAAATGAGCATTGAGACAGTTCTTGACTCATGTCTGCAGCCCTGGGGCAGTGTAAAAGTTCTCCATTACTATGGCCGGGGCGAGTCTATCCATGGTAAACTCGCTGTTGATGTACTCGCAACGCAACAATAATTTAATCAGTTACATATGGATGATTGGCTGCGTAAACCCCCAACCTGATGAAGACCGCTTGTGTTGCGATCGAAACGTCGTGGTTTTTTTTGCTTTCATTATTTTCAATTTATTATTTTTATTATTTTTATTTCCCCAACCAGGAGTCGAACTCGCAACCGATTGCGAGCCGCTCGCTCTACTGCTGAGCGACTTGGCCGATTAAAGTCAAACTACGCGGAAAAATACGAACAAATCTTCATTGCCGCGCCAAAAGACCTGCACAGGTAATATATGTCCACAGGAGAGTGAATAGACCAGAACCTGCTCTGAAACAAAACAGCTGCCCCAGTCAGTCTGAATGGCACCACGTGTGCACGATCCGAGTAGGCAAGGGTGAAGCGAGCACGTCGTGATGGTGTGAAGTGGCGTCTGCCCGCAGGCTTTGGCCGCTAACGGGTTCGTGCCTGCAGCTCCTGTTAACCCTTCAGCCGATTGACTGCCCTGAAGCAGTGGAAATTCCACATTCCTATGGCAGGTAAAGTCAGGGTCAACGTGATATCCTGCTCAAATGGGCATTGGCGTAATGCTCATCACCTTTTTTTATATCCCGGAGGTAAATGTGGAAATGACACACGTCTATGGCAGGGGTGAGTCAGTTCATAGGGAGACCACTGTTGAGTTTTAGCAGTGTCATGATTTCACCCCCCCCCCCCCCCGATACACCGTACCATTGTAATTCCCATCATCTTGTACTGTCGTTGTGGGGACAAATGTAAGGGCTACCTGGGGCTACTAGCGTCGCAAACGTATCGTATCCAACGCGTACAAATATCTAAACATGTTATGTTACGCGCGGTTCTTACACGTGTATCCTGAGTTTAAGAACCGATATGAAGTCTACGAATCAACGGGTCGTTTACTCCCCGTCTGAACTTCCCACCAAGGGACGATCATTTCATTGACCGCAGAGTTCCGAATGACCGTGTTGACCCACGGCGGCCGCGGTTTGAACTCGCAACCTTCTCACGGCGAGCCGCGGAGTGGCCGCTCAGCGAGATCATTATCTAATTACGACACCGCCCGCGCAAATGCACGTTCGTTGTGGAGAATAACACTGGTCAACAAAAAAAAAACTTTTTTTTCTGGCCTGGACTTTTGCAGCTGTTTTAGACTAATCTCAGGGTGCTGATTCCAAATCTGATCTCAGATTTGCTCTATCACATCTCATTTTTATGCTATCGACATACCCCATTTTCATTGATTTTACTCGAAATTAACTATGTCACTTATGATTGCAAGTTGTTGCGAGTCAGTGACTGCTTTAGTGTTAAAATATGGTGCTGTATTTTTAGGATAGTGTGTTTATAATATCATTTTATGTAGATATCCACGTTTATTTAATATTTTTCTTCTGCAGTTTTTATTAAACTACAATTTTTGATATCTCAAACAACCTGATGTGATAGACAAAAACTGATGCCAGATTTGGAATCAGCACCCCAAAATTACCTTGTGACCGTTGGAATACCTTATGCCAGAAAAAGTGTGTTGACCAGTGTAATGGTTACCGCTCGCCAGCAAGCCGGCTTTCCAGGAGCCGTCACAGCAGACGTGCGACAAGAGGCAGGAGGAGCCGTCACACGAGCAGCCATTAAGGGAGAGGCTCTTCCAGCCATGGCTATAATCAAGAGGCCCTCATTAGTTCGTGTGCCCACCCCTGCCCTTTGAGTAATACTCACGGATATTTATGAAGGCAATTATTGCACCACAGATACCATCATTTCCATGCTCACCTGAACCAAAATTACAACACTACAAATTATCTCCTTACGCCGAGTAACGCCTAACCATTTACACATTTAAATAGCCAAGCGAGTGTTCCAAAACAAGCATTAGAAGGGAGTTTTCAGGAGGCACTGGAGGCATAGCTCTATTGCAAGAGGGCACCGGTCGTGGCAGCCGTGTGCCAGGCGCTCGGTTGGGAGAAGAAGGATACCAGGCAGCCCCCCCGCGGGCCCGGGGACCGGACGGCAATGACCACGGGCAGCCCTGGCAGAGAGCAGAGGTCGCAACCGGGTACCCGATACCTGTACCCTACCCGATACCCGGCTACCCGTTTGCGACCCTGGTGCGGCCGGGTACGGGTAGGCCGTGAGTCACTGGTGGGTAACTGTTTGTCACTCATTTCCCAACATCTTGTCTCTTCTCACAATTCAAGTTCCTAGAATCAACCCACCCGCGCCTGCAACATGGCTTCATCCCAGAGGTCGCAATCAGGTACCCGATACCCGTACCCTACCCGTACCCGGTCGGGTACGGGTAGGGTACGGGTACGGCCGGGTACGGGTACGGGTGCCCGTTTGCGACCCTGGTGCGGCCGGGTACGGGTCAAGCCGCTCTTCCTCCTACAACCCAGCTTAAATATACGCTGCCAAGCCTGGTGGTGTTCATTCAGACGCTGTCTTTCTGACAGACCTGTTCTTCACCTGAGGACGGCTGCTTGCGTTGTGGCCGAAACGTCGTGAGAATTATTTTATTATGTTTTATGTTTATTATTTTATTATTTCCATTCTACGTGACTTTACCGAAAGAACCAAGAAGGTGAATCAAAACCCGTTTGTGACCTCTGGCAGAGAGTTACCCTAACCCAGCAGCCCGTTCTGGACTCGTGCCAAATGCAGCCACACACTCGCACACGGAACGAACACTCGTGAAATGTACAAACGGCGAATTGCTTTGGGTAATTTGCCATTCATTGCGCGATGATTGTAATCGAGATACAGAAACGATAACGACGTCAATGATAATTTATCCAGAAAAGCCTCTCCGTGTGTCAAGGCGTGTTTGTCAGCAGGGGTCCTGCTACATTTGAATGTTTGGCTATGAATTCCCTTGATGAGAATTTGGCTTCATGTGGGAGGAGCTGCAGAACCCGGAGAAAACTCTCACATTGAGGGGGGTCACGTTCAACAATGCCAACTCCTAGCAATCTTCTAGCCCAACACTTACTACACCCGACGTACAGATGGCTAACCCTGGTGGTCGCCCCTCCGAGTAATAACCGTGCTCTATCAACGCCGCTCAACGCAAAGCCTGAGACTCTGACATTGTACGCAAGCTTCGTGTGAATGTGCAGCGTGCGTGTTGCGGGAGCAGCCAGACGATATGGGTACGTGATGCACACAGAGGCAATGCTTGTGAAGTGCGCGCTCGCGCACCTCACAAGCAGACGCAATTTCCGCAGAAACCCACATCTCGCCTGGGTGGGGACGGCAAATAATGAGTTGTAGAAAGAAAGCGATGCCTTGAGATACAATAATGATAACCAAGCCATCATATCTGTGAGTGTGGGCAAGGTATCTCAACGAAGCCACACTCAAAGTGCAACAGGTCACGTATTCATCGAGAGAAGCACCGTGGGTTTACACTGCACCTCCTTCTGTACACCGGACGTTTATAGGACTCACGATTTATTAAAACATCCCGTGACATTCAAGCAGCGGAATTGCGTAAACAGGAAGTACTGCAGCGCCGGGTTCCTCTGTCGAGAGCACGACCCTACGAAAAACAATACAAATTGCCAACGATCCAAATCTTGTCCCATTTTTTTTACGTAAAAAAAAATAAGCGTGGGGGTGCTGATTCAATCTGTTTCGGCGGTTTTGGTGGCGAATGCTAATTTGCGCTGTGAAATAAGTCTTGACGTTGCCTTGCGAATGTGACGGCGACAGTTCAGCAGACTCCTTCGAGGTGCCTTGCAGCGCTAATCAAGCTTGCACGCGGAGTTTTGGGCGCTGCGTAATTGTCCCTGGAGAGCTTTTGGCAATGAGCGCTGGCAGGGCCCACTGCACTTGCTTCACATTTGCCTCGCAGCGAGCGCGAGCGATGGGAAGGCGAGCTGCCAAATGTCACACGCAGCAGCAGCGGCAGCGGCAGCGGCGGCATCATCATCTTCCCCGACGCGATACACTTCAGTGAAGCCGTCTCTGCGTGATGCAGACAAACGCCGAAATTATTGATGAGCGTCAAACCGCGGCATAAAATTCGTTCCGTATTTTGCCGGTTCAGCGCATAGGGTCGCTTGCGTGTCCCGTTCAAGTGGGCCTCTAGTTCCGATCGTTTCACGCACCGCGGCAGCGAACGCACCACAATCAACCACGCATTAAAGCAATGTTCACGGCACGGTGTTAAAAACCCAACAGCCGTTAAATAAAACATCCAAGCAATAATTTTTTAATGTCGTCCGCAAACATCGTATGCAACACGCATTCGCTCCGCCGCACGCGCAGAAAGACCTCGCGAGCGGCTTGGGCAATGGCTAAATATAAATGTATGTACCGTCTAACGAGGGACAATCCCTGTATTTCTGGAGACAGATGCCCAGGTATTCCAACCAAGTACACCCTTTGTAGAGCCGTGAAGGGGTCGAGGGAAAATTAAAGGGCACGGCAGCCGATAGTTTATTGACACACCAGGAGTTAATTTCGCTCCATTGTAAACGTCCCTGTTACCGGCAAAATTGATACCCACGCTTGGTCGCTCTTCTGTGACCTTTGCGATCCGTCTGCGTACTTTTCAGAGACCAGACCGTTTGTCGTGCAAAGGACCCATTTCCTAGGTGCCCGCCTTCCTCTCCCCCTGCTTCTCATCATCACAATTTCCAGGACTTGTCCCTATTATCTTTACGGCATGATGATTTAAAATTATTGCAACTATCATCCAGACTTTTGGAGGCAGGGTTGGTGGATGACGCACACGACGAGTTCGGACGTGCGAACTCGCCGTGTGATTGACACTCAAGATCAATGGCTAAATGCGTTGATGCCATCACACCTCACTGCCAAAGCCTTCTCCCCCGTCGCCAGATCTCGCAGATGCCGCACAGGAGACGGCACGAGCTCCGAGATGGGCCCCCGGTAGCATGGCACAGCGCCAACCCATAGGGTGGCCACAACACACAGCTAAGGCTCTCTGATGTCAAAGGGCCCATTCCAGCTTAGCTCTCTTCCACCCCCTGTCCAAAATTCCCTCCCTCCCCCCGGCCAGCTGTGCTGTCGACTCTTTGACCCAGTTCAAGACGGTACTTTTTTCCGTCTGCCTATGACTGTCAGCCTTCCTCCCTATGAAATAATAAGGCCAGTGTTGATGCACATCTTTAGATGTTATCACGTTTAACCCGCTATGCAAATACAAACTATATTGTAGAGTACAGAAAGTAGGTTGCGGAGCAGCCTGTCAGCGGTGACTTTAAATCCCCCATTTGCACATTTTTTTTTATTCTCCCCGGGCAGTCCGATTTCCTCCCCATGTGCGAACAGTCACGGAGAGCGACGATCCTGGCACCGGTTGTGACCGCGGCCACCCTGGCGAGGGGGTGCGGAATGCCAGCGTGGGATTGACACGCTCAGCGCCAGCTTCCACTACCTCAGGGTGAAGGTGCGAAACGCCGCGGGCACGCCGGGCGCTGAATCGAAGTTGCTGCTAATTGCAGAAATGTAATTATTGCAGTGCAAATGGAAGAACAATAATTACATTCGAGATATTTTTTTTTTATATTGTGAAAGAAAAAAAAAACATCTTACACAAAAAAGATAATTATGCAGGAAAATTACAGTCGATGGACAATCTCCATTCACGGCATTCATGAGCGCCGGGGAGCGCGCTGCCGATGGGCACGCCTTTGTTGCTGCTACGCTGCATGCCAAACCACCTTTAGTCCTTCCCCCAATGTGTTTTTTTGTATGTAAATACCAACGTGAATAGGTGTGCGCGCATTACACTCGAGTCAAAAAGTCCGAGTGATCTCCCGCTGCTCACATCAGCATTGAGGTAGTCCTCAATGCTGGGAATTCACCATTCCTATGGCAGGGGTGAGTCTATCCACGGGACGATCATTGCTGACTTAAACACAAAATGGTACTTATTATAACCATCCCAGAGGGATAATGGGATGAGTTAATCCCCAACCAGGAGTTGAACACGCAACCATCCGATTTGCGAGCTGCTCACTCTACTGCTGAGCGACAAGTCCGTACGCGAGGTAGGACACTAAAATGTATTCGATGTCTGCAGGAGTGAATCTGCACAATATAAATAAGCGGTTAATCAAAGGCTATGGGGTTCTTCACGAAATACATATTTACTTATTGAGAAAATACTGGATAAAGAAGGCATGTCAGCCAAAACGTTTAAATCCTGGTTTCCTCTCTGCTTATTCAAATCCTGTAAGTGCATTAATGCACGCTCGTATCCGATGTGTAAGGTGCTGCATTTCCTGAACGACATTAACGAGTCTTAGTGGATTCCTGCCAACAAAAGCATGGGGCAGCATTGCCTACTGAGCCAGTGGTGAAAATCCACATTCGTATGGCGGGTGCAAGTTTATTCGAAATAAACTGTCGGTGGCTTCCCACAAATTGGTACAGCCTAAACACAAATGTGCACTCTCAAATCCATCCCAGAGCCTCACCTGACTCCCCTGTTCTATATTTCAGCCGTTTGTCAATCCACTCCTCGACGAACGCCTCCCCACAACACGTCAGTCATGGGGGTGGTTTGAGCATACTTCACCACGCTGGTCTCTGCAGGTTGGGGAAGAAGATACCCAGTGCTGATTGCGATGTCACGTGCCGCTGATGTTAACCGAGCCCAGGTCGCAACGTTCCCAGCGCAGTGCACAAACCACGAAGCAATCACTCCCCCCGGCTGGATTATAAATGGATCAAATATTTGGACCTTGGGAAAATAATCCGCGAGTGGGTTGGAGGCATATTTCTCAGGCAGTGGGTTTCACCTCAATGTTAAGTGCAAGGGCTTTGAAATAATTAGCTCTGGCTCGGCAGAGAACCTTCCGTTTCGCTGCGTCAATGAATGCTTTGCAGCGCTTGAGCCTCCACCGCGTCTCCTTGCAGCGATCCGTCGCCGTCTTGTTCAGGCTCCTCAGTTCACCATCGGTCCAAGCAAAACAAAAAATACATCTTCATTTTTGGTTGGAGTACGCTCAGCGGCCCGGAAATTATAAAAGAAAGCCACTGCATACTTTGTGGGGAGATTTCACGGCTTGCGCGGATGGATCCGTCACGTGGTATATTTTGACGGCCAGCGTATCGCGCGGCTCTCGGCGTGGTTCGTAATCTTTTACGATTTTAACGTGGCTTTTCTTTTGATCTTGACATTTTTACAAGCCGACGTTTATACCTTTGCATCTCTAATGAGGTATTCTGTCGAAACAAATTTACGGTAGCATCTACAGTTCCTGCTTAAACTTTGAACGGCCCGGCCAGACCAGAGATTTCAATAATTTTCCATTAAGATTCTCACACAGCTGGGGTTATTGTGACACGCAGCTCTGTTTCACCACCTTAATTATAATGCATACAAATCGAAGCGCCGTTTTTCTGTAGACAATCCTTCAACATAAAAAAAAGTATAAAAGGCAAATCTTCATCAAGGCTGCCACGTTCCTAGAGGGTGTTGAAACAAATGGATGCCCCTCGTGCTCACGTCAATCTCAGAGCCGTATTTCTATCGCAGCGTAATGCAATATTTACGCTGCGATGTAAATATGCAATGTGGCTTCATTTCCAGCAATTAAAATGAAGAGGCAGGGGATTTACACTGGGTGCCCAACACAGCAGCGACGACCCCGTACGGCGGGTTCTCTTGTCCTGATGACACTGCAGAAGCTAGTAACCATTTCCTCGGCAACCAGCGAATATTAATAAGTATTACTAGGCTTTCATAATGAGCACATTCGAAGTTTGAAAAAGTATGTTGTGTTTGCACACCGCAGCCCCCACAATTGCATTGCACGTGTTGTCGGCACCCTGTCACGACAAGAAAATGTTCCCATTTGCAATTCACAGGCAGAAGTTTACCACGTTGTGTTAGAGAACAGCCCCGAATTATAACGTCACAAAACTGCTTCTGAAGGCCTTTCAAATGGCACATTTATCCACACTTGGGGCACATCTTGAATGTATGCCCTGTAAACAGTCTTCATTGCACATCGATGCCAACAAAATATATTTAATTATCCGAGCTGGTATGAGCCAAATTGATTGAAAAAGCGAATTTTATGACTTCTTTTCACGCGGTAATTGGTGACCAGGCTGAGACCATCAACTCGGGGCACTTGATCCATATGGTGTAATCATAGGCGGCTGACATCCGGATGTAAATACCGCACGTCAGCAGTGCCGGCTCAGTGGTCTGACCCCTGGGCCACCCGATTGTTATTGTTTTCTTGATAGTTTCATTTCATGTAATGCCACTGTAGGGTTATATACTGTGATTACGGACCGCACGAGTGTAAAACAAACCAGTGTATTATTTTTCTGGACAAATTATCTCCCTGAGACGTTGAAAATCACTGAAGGGGGTTTTGAGTTAAGTCCTGCTAAGGCACAATTCGGAACGCGCCTCAATAAATCTGTTTGGAGGTCACGAGCAATGATTTTGTGGACAAGAAAAGCACAAAACGTGATCCTCTGGGAGCCCATTCAACGGGCAAGATCAGATTCTGCTCTTTAAGCTCAAAGCTTACTCCTTTTGCATGGGTAGTCACTGCTAACAATATATATAGGCTCAGAAATCCCCGTTGTTCATATGGTCTGTCTTAAAACTGTTATATAAAACGTCTATATAATGTTAAAGAAGAAAACCATTTTAAAATTAAAATTGGCTCTTTGAAAAAAAAGCGTAGAAATGATTTGTATTAAGTGGTACTTGACAGTGACATGACATTTTCTGTAGCCATATCTATCCCCAGCAGTAAGGTTATGCTTCAATATCCTCAATTATAAATTCTCCTTGCACTTTGAGGCTTTTTCATAACGATGACTCTAAGCCAGGAGTGGGTTTGACACTTTGATGGGACATGGACCACATTTTAGTGCTTCACCAAGTGTGATAATTTTTCAAGCTTCTAATGATTCAATCAAGGCCCACTTCTGCCAATGGCCGGTGCCAGATTCAACTCGGAGGCTTCTCGTCGCTGATAACTGTGACGACCAAACCCAGCGAGATGATTGTATACGTCTCCTCCGAGGCCACGCTCCAAGCAAGCAACTCTACCGTTCAAGTCAAAATATGACGTCGTCTAATGCAATTGACGAATACCTTTAAACAACCATGAATTATATAATGAGCAAACTCGATGGCTTGCATATGTTTTACTCATGCATACTCTTGTTCGTGTACTGTCTGGCAGTTTCCCAGTGGTATTTATAGAGTCAAATGGAACGGAATCTTCGGACTGTCGAAAAAATCAAGACATGTCCATTAAGAGATTGAGATTTGGATTGCAGACGTGGCCTTGGGAAGATCGTTCGTCGACTGATGCAGACACATCGGCCATTTATAAAAGTGGGAATTCCCACCATGGGAATAAAATGAGACATTGGATATTTCAGTCTTCAGTAAACCTGGTCGCATGACGGTCGCAGCATCTGCTTCGGCAATGAATTGCGGCAGTGGAAATGTCTGTGGTTGTTTGAGGGTCACCCAATGCTTTGCTCCACGTCCTGCAGCAATGGCATCAGTCATGGCACGGAAAAAGCACACGTGGCTAACGCTACCTGCTTCAAGCTATGAGTTAAGAGGCTGATATAATAAATAACCTTCACCACGTAGGACGAATGCTCCCACGGTGACATGGCACTCTTAATAGGTTTAGAACGATACAATTTAAAACATGGTCACATACATTCGATGTCAAACTGCAGAGATTTTTTTACAATTCATCTCCTTCGTGGCGACACGGACATTCAGTGAACCGTCACGATTCAGGACTGCGAATTGAATCCAGAATCATCTCTATTTTAGGCTCCTTGGGTCTCTCTCATTCACTTCATGATGCTAAGTGTATACAATTTGCATATGTAGTGAATGATAATAATCAATAATATGTGGATTGTTGTATTCATGTAATGTGCGGATGAGAATACATTTAATTGATGATTTGACACTCAGGAAATTGAGTCTCAAGGCTCTTTTTCACGACGATCCTGCCACGTTTTAGCAATGGGAGGCTATATCGCTATGTGTAATCTAAATTGTGCAATTTGAAGGAATATCTTCAGCATTGGGATATTTGGCCAATACCAATTACAATGTATATATTGATCATCAGCAGCTTTCCTCCGACCTTATATAACCTCTAGTTGCAGCAGTTCTTTCTCACCTGATGACGGTTGCTTGTGTTGCGACCGAAACGTCGTGATTTATTATTCTTCTACCTACGTGACTTTACCGAAAGAACCAAAGAATATAAAAATCTATATATTCTCTTTAGCTATGGGAGAAATGCAGAGAACCCTGATGAAACCCACGTAGAACAGATGTCAGCTGTGACTCAGTCCCTGCAAACGTCTCTGAGATTCACTCTGCATCTCCCGAAGCTCTTGACTTGATATCAAACTTAACGTCACACTGCGAACTGCTGTTATTCTCCAATACAACATCGTGATTTTGACATTTAATGACGCCAAATGTTTGTGTTTGTCAGTACCAGTTGTCACCTTCAATGTAGCAAAACTAAATGAGTGCGGATGGTATTTACAAATAGCTCACAATGACAACTCGCACACGTTCCCCCCTGCAACACAACCTTCCCCTCGCAATCGATAAAACTTAACACCGTCAAAACAGGCCACCCCGATCTCGTACCATCACCTCCCTCGACCACCATCAACCTTCAAGAGCCAACACGAGTGTCATGAGCCCTCTCTCAAAGCAGCTGCTCTAAATCTTGATCACTCATTTCCTGTTGCACGTCAGAAATTGGAGGAATCTCGTCTCATTTAGGCGCCGCGACAATCTCGATGACGTCTGCAGTACACGCTCACTCAGACCCCCCCGGCAGGGCCAATTTTATTCCAGCTGACCTTCATTTTCGATCAAACTCCATTTGTCCGCTCCTCCTCCAAGACCGAAAACACTTGCGGGCTGAGTCCATCTTCAAATGAGCGGAATGCTGTGATACGTTTTCAAATTGCTCTCCAATCTTTGCCCGGCCCCATTATCCACAACACATTGCGAGTGCTGCTGCACAAGATGCCAGGAGTCAATGCGGTTTGCATGCAATCACGCCTCGTGCTTGCTCAACCCAAACGCCTCCGACACGCCGCGTTACAAGCTCCGCCGTGACAACAGGAAGGCAGGATGTGGAAACCCAGTGGCAAGGATTTGCATGGCTCCCATCAAAGCCTTTGATGCCCTCGACCACCAGCCTTCCACGGCTCATCTCAAACGTGCAAAAGCAGCGCTTATTTAAATCCCTTCACACGGCTGTCACGTGCCTTTTTTTGCACATAACGCCGGGGGTTTATTTAAGCCCCTAAACCGGACTGCCATTGTCTGTGTATATTTTGCAGTAATTTTGACGTTTGAATTTTGTTCAATTTTTGTCCGGTCATAATTTAAGACCATGATTCTCAATGAAATGCTAATCATGTCACGCAACACTATCCGCACCTTGCAAGCCAATGTTTAATTGCAGCACAAGAACAATCTATGCCAGTAAGTACTTTTGCCAACAACAGATCGCCCATGTCTAACCGGTAACTCTGCCAGATCTACCGTGATTATGGAAATTCTACACGGAGGATGGTCAGCGCAGCGGATACTCTGCCTCCTCTCCACGTAAAACACCTACAGTATCTTCTTGGTTCTTTCGGTAAAGTCACGTAGAATGGAAATAATAAAATAATAAAAATAAAACATAATAAACGTAGAATGGAAATAATAAAATAATAAAAAATACACTTAATAAATAATGAAATATATAATTACTTTTGTTATGCATTCTTTTTATTACTTTATTATTTCCATTCTACGTGACTTTACCGAAAGAACCAAGAAGATGAATCCCTGCAGTCACGAAAGCTTTAAATCGAAATACCTACAGTATTTACACATCCCGTCCGTGACACAACCTTTCGGTGTGCACAATTTCAGAAACATTGGTTCAACACAAGTAAATTTCGTTTTGGACATTCATTGTCGAATCAACAGTCAGCCTTGCTTAAACCAATGCTGGTGAAGGGGCCGATATTTATATTCTTGGGTCTTTCGGTAAAGTCACGTAGATGGTTAAAAGAAAATAACAAAAACTAAGACGTTTAGATCACAACGCAAGCGATCGTAATGTTTCCTCCTGATGACGATCGCTTGTGTGGTAATCGAAACGTCGTAGTTTTTGGTCATTATCTTTGAACCATCTACGTGACTTTACCGAAAAACCCAAGAAAATGAATTCCTGCAGTCACGAAAGATTTAAGTCAGATATTTATCGGCAAGGACCCCCGTGGTAGATACGGCTCTTCGTTCAACATCGCTGGCTTGCGTATTCCTCAGTAAAAAGAAGCGTACATTCTGCAGAATCTTTTCGGGAAAGGTGTCCTATTCCAAATCTGCAACATTTATGCATCAAGAAAAGCAGCGCTCCCCCGTGACCCTCCGCCACCCACTCGCCTGCCAGTGGAGGCACTGGGGGATAATCTGGCGCGTGCGGCGACTGGCGTGCGCTAAGTGAAGCGATAAGACAGCTCCACTAATCACGCACCCCCCAGGACCAGAGTCATCGGGCGGTTCGAGACACAGTCAGCTGGCCCAGAGCGCAACAGACTTTGAAGCACGAGGCCATCACGCCAGCTGCCTCGCCTGCTGTACGGCAGATGTCACCTCCGTGACTCGGACCGGAGCAGCGGACATGAACCTGGAGCTGCCCTCGCTAACACGGGAGGTCTCTGCGTTGCTGCCAGGGAGAAGACGTAGGGTTACCACCTCTCCGGGTTTGTCCCGGACAGTCCGACGATTGGTATATCGTGTTCGGGTGACAGGAAATTATTTGTGCTGAGATCTGCTGGAATTGTGCTGAGACGTATTACAGGATACTACACAGTTCTGATAGACCTAGGCTGAAAGAACAATATATCCGGGTTTGGTCTGCAGTGGACATGGTGGCAGACCGAAGGACACGGAGAAAAGTAGCGTCGTGAGAAATGTACGCGCAGCAACCTGAGAACGATTGTTTAAGGGCGCTTTGTAAATGTCAATTATCATCATCATCAAATGAGGCACGCGTGACGTCCGTCACACTCTGCACGAGCCTGCGGGATCGATTGCTAAACGACGCCCCACATCACAATGCATCCGCGACATGCGCCCTCACGCTAACGACGTCCCGGGTTTCATCTTCTTGGTTCTTTCGTAAAGTCACGTAGAATGGAAATAATAAAATAATACAAATAAAACATAATAAAATAATTCCCACGACGTTTCGGCCACAACGCTAGCAGCCGTTCTCAGGTGACTGTCTTCCCGACAGACCTGTTCTTCACCTGAGGACGGCTGCTTGCGTTGTGGCCGAAACGTCGTGAGAATTATTTAATGTTTTATTAAAATTATTTAATTATTTCCATTCTACGTGACTTTACCGAAAGAACCAAGAAGATGAATCCCTGCAGTCACGAAAACTTTAAATCGAAATTTAGACGTCCCGGGTGTTTAGTAGTGTAGTGATATCGCTGGATGGCACCACGCTGTAAGTGCAGTGCCGGCCCTACAGGACAGGGTGTGTGGGTGCCGACCGAAGGATGAGGTTGTGTGAGGCCATGGCACTTTGGTTGACCCGGGAGGACACGTGACTGGTACTGGTAAGAACCTCCTGGTTACACCAGCTCACAGGGGATTATTCTGTCCGTACGTCCGTCCGTCGTGCAGGGAGGGGCTGGGTGGGGAGGGAGGGGATGGGTGGGGAGGGGAGGGTGGGGAGGGGCTGGGTGGGGAGGGGCTGGGTGGGGAGGGTAGGGCTATACTCAACGTTTAACCTACTCACGCCGGCTTGTGCCCGCCCTCACATTCGGGCATATTTGTGGAATACACCACGCCGCCGTTGACCCTGGCCATTGACCGAGCAACTCAACATTCCTACCAGCTCCCTCCGCAGGAATGTGTTTAAGTTGACAGAGGGGCCCCAAGAGGGGGCTAGGGGGGGTCACGTGATTGGGACCCAGCTCCTTCCCGAGGATTCTAGAAGGTGGACGTGGCCAAGGGCGGAGCCGGCCACACCACGGAGAATATAAGCAGGGTCCCGAGAGAGACCAGGGTAGTTGTTCATCCTGGAAGAAACCCTTCGTCTACGATCTCCGTTCAACGAGTCTCCAACACGTGGACCCGAGCCGAAGTCGTTGGTCCCGGTCCGTAGTAGCAGTTACGTTGTAATTAATATAGTTAGCTGGGTGGTCACCACCGTAGGTTGTTATTCTGTTAAGGGGAAGCTACCCCGTGTGTTGGAACTGAATAAAAATGTGTTGCCTCCAAGTCTACGTCTGCGACTCAGTTGAACCCGTTACAGCAGTACTCTAGAAACATTTAGTAGCCTAAGCAGCGCTGAACCTGGATAGTCTTCGGATGTGTGACCACCACGCACGAACAGGTTGCCATAGTGGTGGGCTATGTGATGGGCATTAGAGGGCAATTCAGCAAAATATCTTGGCAGGTACTTGACTTCGATACTCCAAGGTCTATATGCTCCCTGCCGTCACCAACCTGCACTCACCAGAGTAGGCCTGCACGGCGTGGGGGAGGCCCTCGTCCAGTCGTAGATCGACACGACAGCCAATACGTGGACATCTCATTCATAAAAGCGGCTTAACGTTACACCCCAATCAACGGAACCATTTGGGCCGAGTCTAGATGTTGTGTGAGGTTAGTCACCATAACAGATGAAGCTCCCAGTAGCCTGGCACATTGCTGATGTCAATGTGCACCCTTTCAGAAATTCAAATAAAAAAAATAACATGTCCTGCATTCTGTAACTAATACTGTACCACGACCACAATAAAATGCATTCAGCACCTTTAAATCGGGAACAGAGATGACAGTCAACCGTAGTTTAACAGCATTTTTTTTTAAATAGCAGGCGCGGCACACAATGCATAATTTAAACGTTATTTTTTGAGACACGGACACCGTGACGTGGGCATCAACAAAGAATCACAGGGATTTCTATAAATGTGTGAACCTCACTCGTCGCCAAATTTACAGTCAACCGGCAGGGCTGTGCAAGATATCCAATTAAACCTGCACACTTATGTTTTTAATATTTAATGGCAATTTAACGATAAGCCATTTTATTATTTAAATATTGCCTTCCCTTCAAAGTATGTAATGCAGCATTATTCCCAATCCAGCACCAGTTTGTGAAAAATGCAGGGTTCCTCCGGAGTTCTCGCCTGCATGCCAAAACTATTCATCACTTCGAGCCAGAGGTGACCCCTTTGAGAAGTCCACGTGGATGTCTGCAGCCTGTAACCACTCTCCCATGCTCATTACCGACAAAACAATACAACTCTTGTGCTGCATTATATAACCGTCAGTGTGCGAATTATATAACGAGAATAATGTGCGCAGAGAGAAGTATCGCAATAATGCCTGAATACAAACAGCACAGCGTTTTTTTGAAAAAAAATATGGAGATTTTATTACACAATCAAGGGGGCGAAGTGTTAAACTCTTACAGAAAGATGTACTTCCGATTGAACATCCGCACGTGCAAAGGGTCTTACGGGTTACACCGATCGGCTGGATCCACGGTGGCCACAATCATCGGCAGGACATGCCCACGAGAATCGAGGCAATTTGTGCTGTGGCCAGAGGTGAAGGGCTACGGCCCTCGCAGGCGCACACCTAGGCAGGCCGTCCCACACAGCCTTGACGCTTCATTAATGAAAAAAATTAACACGTAAACACAAAGTTTATCACATAAATCCTTTATATGCGTGGCAGCTAGAGTCCTCTCGTCCTCTGGCTTGAGATAGCTGCCACCTATGGGTCAGATGATTGCCTGCCACCATTAAGCAATTGGTAATTAAATATTTAAAAAAAATTCCTAAAAAGTGTAAAGTTATGGAAAAAAACTTTCACGAAAATAAATTGTCACGCACAACGAGTCTGTGTGCAAAATGTCAGCTCGATTGGATCACGGGAAGTGGGTTAAAAAACGACCTGAAAGATTTGCACGGGCGTAAGCGCGCAAGCAAGCAAGCGAGTGAACTTAATATAAAGGATTTAAAAAGAAAACACTTTCAAGTGGCTCTCTGGAGCACCGTACCGCACTCGAGTGATATCACTGCCGTGCCTTTGTATCACCGATGATGCGAGTCAGCCACGGCGAGCCTGGCGGGCACTTCCACAGTCACTTGAATGTGTTTCATCATTAGCCACGTTTCAGAGTGCCCAGACGGTCTGGAACGCGCCACCGACGTGTTTATCCACAAGAAGACACTCTTTGCTCTTTGGGTTCGGTCTTTGGGTGGCAGGGTAGTGCAGTGGTAATGCTCGTGCCACGCAGCAAGAAGGGCCTGGGTTCTATTCCTGACTTAGGCATCTTTCAATGTGGAGTTTTAATGATCTCCCCCTGTTCTGCATCGGTTTCCTCTGTGTTCTCCGATTTCCTCCCATAACTAAAAATCTGTACAATGGAGCCGATATTGACCAAACATCCCAATGCTAAAAATACCTGCAAATTACTCAATTGAGATTAAACAGCAACATTTCCCTCCCCTAAAAAACTTGGCACAACCGTCCTGAAAGAGAGCATTGAGACTCACTTAGCCCTTCCCGGGTAAACAAGCAGAAGAATAATAATAATAAAAAGCCTTCTTTTGAATACAGAGTATTTCAAATATATAAAATTCTGGTGAATACAGTTACAGATGTGATTTTCAAAAATATTTATTTTAGTAAATGTAAATAAACGATAAATATAGTTAGCATTAATAATCATGTCCATCTTCTTGAAGTGTTTATTT
Source organism: Lethenteron reissneri (assembly GCF_015708825.2). NCBI lineage: Eukaryota > Metazoa > Chordata > Hyperoartia > Petromyzontiformes > Petromyzontidae > Lethenteron > Lethenteron reissneri. Next base: position 5,655,081 of record NC_083792.1, read on the forward strand.
TTTTAAAAAGCCAATTTAATTACACGTTCGCTATCTGTGTCAAATCCGGAATTGAAGAAATGTTAATTTGAACCCTCTCAGAGCAGAGCATCAGCCCGTGTTCGAGAACGGTCCACAAAAAGGGATATCACAGAACTAGTTCTGAGTACAGAGAGGGGCCTTCAAATGGCCCCTCTCTGTACGAGAGGCACTGCACGCTATCACACGCCCTGCTTAACAGATTCTCGTTATGTGGCAGCCACACTCAGATGTTTTATTCTGGGAGCTGGATTTTACCAAACAAGTGAAAAACCAAATTTTGATATAATGGATCTGGGTACAGTCATTGCTAACAATCCTGACACCATCAACTCACTACATTTGACAATCTGGTTTAATCACAGACGGCTGACACCCATTTCAAACTCAGGAATCAGCGGTGCTGGCTCAGTGCTGATCTGAAACACCCGGCCACCTCGAGAAGTGTTGCATTTTATTTGACAGATGGTGGTGCCATTATTTTTCCTATGACTGACTCTACAAAATAAATGTGCCCATTGTTTCCGTACTATATCTTGATGTTGTGTCGCATATATATGCTAAGGGGTGGCTCGCGAAATAATTTAATGTTACTGTGGACACATGAGGCTTACCACTTCAAAACAGTCTGCAAAACGATATTTATCCATCACTACACGCAGCCTAGTAGCACTAATCGGGCACTTGAGGGGAATATTTATGACCTGGCAACAACGCTGCGTGTATCGTTTCTTCTGCCACTGCAAGGGCCTCCCAACACTCGGGCAACACGCGTGTTCCCGTTAAAATTATTATTGGATAACGCTACCTTGTGTGCCGATGCGTGGCCCGCCAAAGGTATTTGAAAGTCCTATTCGGCCGGCGCAGGGTGTGAAAGCTTCCCCAGCCCTGCGCTATAAAACTCCACTACGTATCAGACGGTCCTCTGCTACGGTGACCCGGAGCCGTGCTGCTCGGCGGATTTTAGCCGCGTCGCGCGGGCAGACGGGTACGCGGAGCCGAGCGGTTGCGCTCGCATCCCAGCGCCGACGGTGACAGCGCGTGGAGGCTCCGGCCCCGAACGCCGGGGGGTGCGGCGCACACGAGCGACGAGTTGGGGAAGAGGCGCACGCGCGAGTTCAGCAGCCAGCCCAGCAGCGGTTTCGCGGAGCAGTCGCAGCGCCACGGGTTGTCGTGCAGGAAGACTTGCTGCAGCCCTGCAAGGTGCGCACAGCAGCAACACAACAACGACAGCCGCCATTCGCCACAAGCGTCGCCACGTCGTTTGTTGCCAGGCGAGGTGAGCTTTAGGCCACGTGAAATGTGGAAGGCTGGCAGATCACGAGATTGCGATGGGTGACAGATACACCACCTGCGCTGCCCACTGTGGCAACAGCGGCACACAGACACACGCAGTTGAGCAAGCAACCGACTTTACACCAATCCTTCTAAGCCATCATCATGATCAACAGCAAGGGTCAACCCACTGCTGGATAAAGGCCTCTCGTAGCTGTTACCACCTCTAATGGTGCTATGATGTGACAATCCACCTAGCACTTGCATATGAGTGGATATCATAATTGCTCCATCAATCTGCGTAGATTGTCTCATGCATGTGTTCCTCTTTATATCAATATAATTCCAAGCATGCATCTCTCCATGCTTCTTTGAGCATTTTGTCCCATTTTATTCCATAACCATGCTTCTTAACCACGTGTCGTATGAACCGATTTAAAACGTTCCTCTAAGGACAAAACATTCCTATTGCATGGAGGTAGCTGCTTAGACTTTCTTTCTCCATTCTATTCAAGTCCCATCCAGTCCTCGCATCTCATTCCACTACGGCCTTCCACAATTCTTTCTAGATGTGAAGCTATTCCACAATTCTCCCACCTCACCCTCGGTCTCCCTCTACTCCTGCCCTGCGCCGGTGGCATCTCCAAAGCCCTGCCGATTGCCCACCATCAGCACCACAAGCTGTCGACGTGCAATTGCACTGTCCTCTCTTGAGATGTTTTGAGACATTGCTCAAAACATTTCCCCTGCTGTCGTACGCTTACACTATGGAGAAGGCGGCATTTTCATATCAAAGAAGATACGCTGATTTCATACAATCTACTTAAATGACCAATCCAGGGAAATGTTGATTCCGGTTATTTATTTGGCATAAAGTACTGCCAACCCCAAAGCTTGAGAATGTTTATTTTTGTATGTTTTAGTCAGAGCGGTCTCACTAGTCTATTGCTTTCTGTGAATGGGGCTGGGGGTTAATGACACTGACAACTTGAGCCAAACCAACTCGAAAATAAACTTCAGGACTTTGAATACGGAAACCTTGTGCAGAAACAAATTGAATGCGATGGGGTTTTTTTGTGCAGTCATTGGTGACCGGGCCGAGACCTTCAGCCCATTGCAATTGAGAACACTTTTTAACCACAGGCAGCTGAAACTGAGATGCCAACAGTACTTGTCTAAACAGTCTGTTACAGGCTACATGTGGGATCTTTGTCATTATCCTTAGTATGTTTGTATACGCGTGGTCATTACGTGTTTGCTGTGTGTCACTGGACACCCTCTGGTCACCATTGCAATTGAGACGTTCCATCTCAAAGAACTTTCCAAGTAACACATTTTTCGATTTAAAGCTTTCGTGACTGCAGGGATTCATCTTCTTGGTTCTTTCGGTAAAGTCACGTAGAAGGGAAATAATAAAAAAATAAAAATAAAACATAATAAAATACAATTCTCACGACGTTTCGGCCACAACACAAGCAGCCGTCCTCAGGTGAAGAACAGGTCTGTCGGGAAGACAGCGTCTGAATGAAACATGTCGTGAGAATTATTTAATTGGTTTATTTTTATTATTTTATTATTTCCCTTCTACGTGACTTTACCGAAAGAACCAAGAAGATAACACATTTTTATTACAGGTAATCGCGATAATGAGAAGCCGCTGCTCCCGGACACGGTGTTTTCTGTGGGGGTGCGCGCTCTAACCGGACAGTCGCGCCAGCGCGCCGGCGTCCAGCGTGGCGAGGCAGTTCCCGCTCAGCGCCAGCTGTGTGAGTCGCGGCGTGTGGCGGAACGCGGCCGGCGCCACGTGGCGCAGGCGGTTGTTACTGAGGTAGAGCTGCGTGAGAACGGCCAGGCCACGCAGCGCCTCCCCGCCCACGCCCGCGAGCCGGTTGTTGTCGAGCACCAGCATGTCGAGCCGGCGCAAGCCCGCGAAGAGGCCGGGCGGCACTGCGCTCAGTCGGTTCCCGCCCAGGTTGAGCAGCTCCAGCCGGCGCAGGCCACGCAGCGCGAGCGGGGAGGCGCGCGCGACGCGGTTGTACGCCAGGTCCAGCACGCGCAGGCGCGGCGCGTGCCGGAAGAGCAGCGCCGGCAGGCGTGACACGTTGTTCAGCGGCATGTCCAGGTCGGTGAGGTTGCCCAGGCCACGGAGGGCATCGGGCTGCAGCGAGAGGATCTGATTCTTGCCGATGAGGAGGTAGCGCAACGAGACGAGGTTCCGGAAGACGCCGGCGGGCAGCTCCCCGAGCTGGTTGTCGTAGAAGTTGAGGGTCACGAGTTTTGCGGTCCCGGCGAAGGCGTCCGGGTGCAGCTCTCTCAGCCGGTTGTGCTCCAGGTTGAGGCTGCGGAGGTTCGGGATCTTTCTCAGCGTCCCCGCGCCCAGGCGCCCGATCTTGTTCTGGCCTTCGTCATGGTCACCATTGCCACAGGGGGGAGCGAGCGTGAGCGAAACGATGAGGCTGGCAGGCAACGTGCCTTCAACACCGCCGTCTACATAAACCGATGTGTAATTACATGCCACATTTACTTAACGTCTTTAATTACCAAAGTGAGTTAAATGGGCACTTGGTATTAAATTATGCTACGTGGAATAAATGTGTAGTGCCTCCAATTATGTGTAACAAAATGTGGCTTTAAATCTGTGTAAAGTCTAACTACATTATCATTAATTTAACAGTATTAGATTTTGCACAGCTGCCAAATCGCAATATTTGGCAAGGGCGCGACAACGTTGATTCAAACAACTTTATTGCGCGGCACCGTAACCGAATTACAAACGACTTATTGGATGATCTTTTGGGACAAGAATCTGGCAATGAAGTTAACATCACCTGCATATTATGCAACATTTCAGATTTTCTGTAAGTATAAGAATTCAGCAAAAAATCTGGTCCTACATAAATTCCACAAAAAGTAAAAACAGATAACGTGTTTTAATCAACGTTCTAAATGCTGCGTCACCCCTTATCCATTATGAAACTGCTACTTGTAACACATTAAACCATACAAGTTCTTCCCCATATTTTCATTCGTCTTCAGAGTTAATTTGCTACTGTTGTAAAGCATCTTCAGATGTAGTTCCATTGAGGCACTACATAAAACGAAGCGTAAAATGCTACCGTCCACATATTTCATGACCCGTTTGCCTGCACTAACTGCCCTAGGTATTCATACTCTGGTGTGTTAACCAATGACCCTAAGAATAAAGTTTACGATCCATGCTAAGACATGGATCGTAAACACGGACACTGGCAAATGAATATGCAACAAAATCCGAAAAATGCACAAAGCAGAGACGCATACTTAGAATTCCACAGAAATCCAGAACTAGGAGCACATAATATACATACACAAGTGAAAGTGGTCATATTTCTGCTAAGAAAAGTGGGCTTAGGCAGACCAAATAGTGAGAATGAAGGCCAGCGATCAAGACTAACGATGGCAACCAAGAGGACATCCACCGAGCAGCAACAGCGACGAATTGCGACCGTCAGGTAACAAACTCGAGCAAGCCCTGCATTGTGAGAAGCGGGCAAGAAGCCTCACCCATGTTGAGCACTGCGGTGGCTCGTGGCAGCGCCGCCGGCACCGCGGTGAGCCCCTGCGTCTTGCACTCGACCTGCAGGCCCGGCCGGTTGGCGCGCGGTGAGCACTGGCACGCGGACGGGCAGTCCGCCGCCCCGGCTGCTGCACACAGACCCAGCGCCAGCAGCGCCATCGCCGGCACAGCGACCTCCGGCTTCCCACACGGGGGTCGCGCGCGCCCCACGCACGATCGTGGCTTCCCCATTCTCCTCCCGCTCGCAGGAATGCCCCGACACTGACCCACCAAGCCGGTAATCGAGTCCACGGATGAGTGTATTTGCGTTAATCTAAAAATTAACCATCGCTTTGCACGCTTGAGCGTGCATCTGTTCTTCGGAGCTATTCGCTTTGGACTAAGAGCAAAGAAGATCTGAGGGCTGGCAGATCGGCCGAGTATAAACATACCTCACACGGGGTACGATCACAGTTTGCCGATGGCGGTATTTGTTTCGGTGTCTTGACAGGCCAGCCGGTGCGCATGCCTCCACATTCCCCGGCAATAGTGAGCGCATTGTACGAGCATTGCACAGCTCGGGGAAAAGGCATCATCCATTACGCTTAAATGAGCTGGCGTATACAGCCTCTGCGCCTCTGAGGAAAGGTTAGCGGCTCATCGCCGTCAACAACAAATCATGACGGCACATGGCTGGGAACACAATCCTGAAATGTGGAACTATGAATACCACTGTAAAGTTTTCTAACTTTGGACACAAACAAGAAATGAAACATTAAATAAAGGACTTAGACAAAGTCTTCCCTTGTAATGAAACATTGATAATTAAATTATTCACATGTAGGGGTGAGCGGTGGTGCAGTGCTTCAAGCATTGCCCTACGAACCAGGCGATTCCCAGCCATGGCTGTATGTTGAACTTCTTTCGCACCGTACGTAGCCAATGGTGCTTATCGGAGATGCGATAACGTCGGGTGGCGAGTGATATCCCAAATGGTTCTTGGCCCTCCTTCACCAACCCAAACCAGTGTGGTGTTCAAACAATTCCCACACTAACAGTGCAGCGTAGGAAGGCCTTCATCCAGCAGTGGATTGACAATGGGCTGAAAATATATTTTTATATTTATTCTTGTTGGTGGCTCATATAGATTTGCGAAACATCCAAACCCAGTGTGTTGTGAGGTAGCTCAGAGATAGCAGTATGCGAAGTAGGTTTATAAACCGATCTATTTGGATCTCTGATATCCATATTCTTGGGTTTTTTCCGGTAAAGTCACGTAGGTTAAAAATAAAAATTAAAATCACGTTATTTAATTTTAAATTTTTACCTACGTGACTTTACCGAAAAAACCCAAGAATCCTTGCAGTCAAATCTAGAACTCTGATATCCATTTGTGGGTGAACTTTTTCCAGCAACTCCGGTTTCTTCCTTCCAGCAAAACACTCCGGCAGAGGGATGTGTCAAACATCCCAATGCAAGACCCTCCTGAAAAAGTCTTAAGAAGACTGAAGATTTCCGAAATAAACTATGGCCCGATTATGATAAACAAGAAAATGTATTTGATCACATGATGCACACACCGAGTGCTTTCGGTGTTAACATTTGAGTGAACGTAGGCTGCAGATACAACGATAACTATCGTCTAAAGGGCCCCGAGCGAAAACTGACTTGAAAATGCCAATTAAAATAAAGTGCCGCAATAATTAATGAAAGCTCTGTTCCTACCAGGTCTGACACAAAAAGGAGGTGGTGAAATTATTTTACCTTCAAGTGTTTGAATGGGTGTGAACATGCGCACGTCACTTACATTGAACAACGCACATCATGAAGTGCTGAGGAAACACTAAAATAGTTTATTATTTTAAGCACAGGAAATAGGTGCAGCCGTTTAAACTCAGTCGTTAACTTTTAGCAATTTTTTTTGGCAGGTTCTAAGAACAACGTCCACACAAAACATACAAAAGTAGGTTACAATAAAGCCGCCGTACAATTTTCCATTCTTGCTCGGATTGCTCTCTTCCAGGGGGTGCAAGATCAAACTAAATCTCAGTGGTTTCTTTCAGTCTGCGTGTTTATAAATACTCGCACCTCAAACATGCATTCTAATGTAAAGTTCACATTTCTTGATGCAGTTTCCCATCGTCGATCACAGGATGCTTTGTAGCCACTTGTGCCGGATAGGTGGCAGCTGCTCGTACAGATCAAAGCCCAGGCCATCGGAGGCATTGGGGAGCTTGTAGAGAAGCAGGTGGCTTCGCAGAACCTGCACAAAGCACAGAAAGAGAGGACATTCAGCAATGTCCTTCATCTCCACTACCGCTCTCAAATGTGTTTGGTCAACCCTGCCCCAGCTCAAGGTACTCAGCAATTACACATTCCTGCGGAGGGAGCTGGTAGGAACGTTGGTTTGCTCGGTCAATGGCCAGGGTCAACGGTGGCGTGGTGTATTCCGCAAATATGTCCGACTGTGAGGGCGGGCACAAGCCGGCGTGAGTAGGTTAAACGTTGAGTTTTATAAGGGCACCACGGGGTGACCAGCCCTTCCCCACCCAGCCCCACCCAGCCCCTCCCCACCCTCCCCACCCAGCCCCTCCCCACCCTCCCCACCCAGCCCCTCCCCACCCTCCCCACCCAGCCCCTCCCCACCCTCCCCATCCAGCCCCTCCCCACCCTCCCCTCCCCACCTTGCCCCACCCTACCCACCCAGTCCCTCCCTCTCCTCCCCACCCAGCCCCTCCCTCCCCACTCAACCCCTACCTGCACGACAGACGGACGAACACAATAATCCCCTGTGGGCTGGTGTAACCAGGAGGTTCCTACCAGTATTACAACTATTTCGCTGCTTCCAGCAGAAGGCATCCCTCGTCAAGTGAAACGCTTTGATTGTTATTCCAATGGGACACAGGGTGATTGTAACGTCTCATGCTGGTTTTAGAGTAATGTGTCTTCACGACAAATAAGGCTGTACATTTTAAATGGAGGAAAACAACAAGTCTCATTATTTCCTAACTTTACGCTTGGATGCCCTTCATTACAGTCATACTTTGTAGTCGATCTTGAAACGTTTGCCTAATTTTTTGCACCACTGAAGGCTGACTGGAACGTTTAGCATAACAAACGCTAATGGTTCCAAAAACCTGAGCAATTCGTACTCGTGAAACCTACTCAAAGTGGTCACCACCTCTGTCAATCCAGTAGTGGATTGACGAAGCGTTGTCAATTATTTTAGTTCGCATTAGTTTATCTGAACACATACTTTTACCAGCAATATGGTTTTCTTGCCTTGTTTTGTTAGGAGTGTCATCTGAGAGTATTAGCTAAGATGGTTAAACCAGGTGGTGAGATACATTACAACTCAAAATTAATCTTACCTTATCTTGAAGTGCATTAATTTGCCTCAACATGCGCTTCTTCATTTTCAGAACGTCCTTTGGAAAAAACAGAACGATGGAGACAATGTCGTAAATGCTAATCGGGTAATAGTGCTGAAAGGAATACAGCACGATGACGAGCAGAACATTTAATTTGAGCGAGGTGCAATTCCACACATCCGCTAAACGCTTGCAAAAACAAATGGGCTTTTCCTTGCATTACCAAAAATACCACCCAGCTCCCCAGGAACGTGCCACCCATTGTCACATTCAGCCCTGCCACGTGGGGTCTCATTATTGCATTCAAGTGACACGGCAATCACAGCCCACAATGCCAGGCACCACGTGACACCACTCTCACGACTTATGTCCTTGCAGAACACAACCCACGAATCAACAGAAGAAACATCAACCAAATGCCACCTTCGTTTTCAAAAGAATTCAAGTTGAAGCTGTTTCCCCACTCAAACCAGCATGGCTCGTAGCTCACCTGTCGTTTACAATCATGTGCTAGTGGTGAAAATTCCACATTCCTATGGCAGGAAAGAGACTATCCAGTGGGCAATCACTGTCAACTTCCTGCAAACTGGTACCAATTTTAGTGACCCCAAAGCTGGCTCTGTCGGTCAAGCGAGGTCGTGGTAATTTATTTTGTTTAAACAGATTAGAAGTCAAGTGACCAGGACAATCTCTTCATTGGAACCTCATTTGCCAGAAAAAAATATAATTGTTTTTTACCCTTCTATCAGGCAACAAAACTGACACCTTTTTTTTTTTTACAAGGAATCATGTTTGCATAGACCACAATACCTGCAGTCATAATGCAAACAAAAAACATAACTCTGATAATGTATGCACTGTCCTTGAAGTTGATTGGTCCACACCCGAGGCAGCTTTTCTTAGAGCCTAGTCTCACATGGGTTGGAACAGATAGAAGGGTAAAAAAACAATTATCATATTTTTGACTGGCAAATGAGGTTCCAATGATGTAAATGCTTACCCCGAGCTCTCATACTCTGATGGTGAATTGTCTTTGAGTTGTGCGCCATTTGGCGTCATCTGGTCCAACCCATGTGAGACTAGGCTCTAAGGAAAGCTGTCTCGGGTGTGGACCAATCAACTTCAAGGACAGTGCATACATTATCAGTTATGTTTTTGTTTGCATTATGACTGCAGGTATTGTGGTCTATGCAAACATGACTCCTTGTAAAAAAAGGTGTCAGTTTTGTTGCCAGGACAATCTCATTTGCAACAGTGACCTCGGTCACCAAAATGACAAAAGCAGAACAAATAATAAACAAGCAACTGTATCACAAGAGGAATTTAAAATATTGCAAATGTAATTCCCGACAGCGCTGGCAGTTTACCTCCAGATCGAACACCATCTGGAGCATAATCTGAACCTGCCGTTTGTATATTTCGCACCTCCAATTAGCACAGTTGGCTATGTACGGCGCAAACGACGTTCAGCAGTAGAGTGAGAGACTCGCCATAGAAATGTTGCCCGTTCAAAATCCCGGTTGGGGGTTGACTCAGCCCATCATCTCAGAGGAGTGGATAAAAATAAATACCACTTTGTGGGAAAGTCAACAGCAGTCGACCTATGGGGGAGTCTCGCTCCTGCCATATATCTCACCAGCTCAGGGCTGTAAACGGCAGATGAGCACCACCTCAATGCTCAACTGAAAAGCAGGAAATCGCTTTGACTTTCGAGTTCTTTGTAGCAAAGATCACAAAGACGGGAGTAGAGGGCCGACGGAGTTTTGGCGACGCTGCCCGTACACGTACTCACCTGGTCGCCGTGCTCCTGCGAGAAGATGAAGGCGTTGATGTGATGCAGCGCCACGGCATAGAGGACAGGGCACCAGGCGGTGCGCAGCGAGCCCATCACCAGCGTGCGGAAGTAGAGCCGCAGGAGCCCTACGTGCGTCTCCGCCGGCTCGGTGTAGCGCCCCAGGCCCACAGGGAACTGCGCACACACGGGCGGCGTGAGCTCTCCCGCCAACCACGGTACACGCAGCAACGATTTCCTTGCATTCATTCACAAATACACTTACAACACGCACGATTTGAAAAAAAAAATTTGCGTTATAAAGTTTCTAGTCGTTGTTTAACCGATATATATTTTAATAATCTAATTTTAATTGTTTACCATTTCTGACATAATTACAGGTGTTAAAATGTTCAAACACCAAATAGATACCAATTACAAAGGCATCAATGTCTGCGTAGCCACACGTACTTGTGGTAAAAACTACAAACACATTTTTTAATAGTGTATTCACTGTCCTTATTCAATAAATTGGTAAAACGGTCCCATAGCCATTTGTTTATTCTGTAATGCAATGGAACAAAGCTGTTATACACAAAAAACTTACTTAAATAATAATAGTAAGGATATGCACTTCATCTCCCCAGCAAAGCCTCAACGATTCTCAAGATTTGAGTGTCAAGACTTTTTGAGGAGGGTGCTTGACTACGACAATTGGCAAGCGCCATACAAGAGATAAAGTGATCAATTCACAAATTAAATAATCAGCCTGAACAGTGACAATTGACTGAATCGTCACGTCGTTGCGCGCAGCCGGAGCGGCCACCTGCTTGATGGGCACGCCGAGCGAGCGCAGCGCCCCCTCGTGCTCCCCGAACAGCGCCAGCTTGAGCCGGACGTCGAAGCGGCGCTGCAGCGGCAGCAGCACGAAGGCCCCGAAGAGAGCGTCGCCGAACGACGTGGCCTCGAACTGCTCGAGCAGCTCCACGTACAGGTCGTAGAAGGCCGGCACGCCGGCGACGGGCCCATCGAGCCGCAGGACGTCGAGCGCACGGGGGCGGCAGTAGAGGCTCAGCAGGGCGGCCAGCCCCGCGCGCACCGGCGGCTCCAGGAAGAGGCTCCCGTCCTCCGCCAGGAACACGCACGTCAGGCGGCACAACTTGGCGGCGGCGGAGATGCCGGCCAGCGTCCCGTGGCGCCACGTCTCCAGTAGCAGCAGCCAGCGCAGCGCGGCCACGCTGGTGGCCCTGGGGTCCACGGGAACAGCGGAGGCGTCCGCTGGATAAATGTGGCGACAATTAAAGTGTTTAAAAATGAACGCGAGACTTAATGTTCTTTTACAGAAGTAGAGGACGTGGGCTGTTTAACTGCCTGTGAAAGCGTTATTTGCCAGTGTGACATGTAGTGCATGGTCAAAGTTAAATACACCGTGACATCATTATCAAAAGTGTACTGATGTTATAGCTCATATCTCATGATGAAACCACAACTCCAAAACCAAATAACTGATTAATGTGCATTATACAGCTACGTTCATCCATATCTCCGATGCCACAGAGGGAATAGTTTTCATTGGGCCCTAACTTGACAAAGTCTAGGATACTATCCACATTGACGACAGAATATTCTCGCTCAGAGGATTAAAACACATTCCTGCGGAGGGAGCTGGTAGGAACGTTGGGTTGCTCAGTCAATGGCCAGGGTCAACGGGCGGCGTGGTGTATTCTGCAAATATGCCCGACTGTGAGGGCGGGCACAAGCCAGCGTGAGTTAAACGTTGAGTTTTATAAGGGCACCACGGGGTGACCAGCCCCTCCCCACCCAGCCCCACCCTCCCCACCCAGCCCCTCCCCACCCAGCCCCTCCCCACCCAGCCCCTCCCTACCCTCCCCACCCGCCCCTCCCCACCCAGCCCCACCCTCCCCACCCAACCCCTCCCAACCCCACCCCACCCTCCCCTCCCCACCCAGCCCCTCCCTCCCCACCCAGCCCCTCCCTGCACGACGGACGGACACAATAATCCCCTGTGGGCTGGTGTAACCAGGAGGTTCCTACCAGTAACAAAAGGATCTGTTTGACATGCAACGAGCATCTCTACAGCACTTCATGTGAGAAGGCACGCCACCTAGCGTCCCACACAGGCAACTGCGGGACCTCAGCAGCGGTGCCGTCACCGTCACCGTCCACAGTACGTTCTCGAAGAAGGGGCGAGATCGGAGATGTATGAACGGAAACGTTATTGTCTCGCGACCTGATGTCGGAAGTACAATTGTTGAATGGGAAGAAAGGAGAGTGGTGACACTGCTTAGGTAGTAGTGCACAAGTACAATAACACTACTAAACACCTTCATCAGTAACAATGGTCCTTCTCCATTTGCTATGAGAAAGGGCCACCGCCTGAAACTAACAAATGAAAAAAAACTATCAAAATAATCACCTAAACTATAATAACCAACTTTTCCATGCATACCTGAAGTACTGCCAGAGGTGGGCTGGCCTGATGCTTGGTACAGCCGCACCAGAGGCAGGAAAGCCCAGTCCGCAGGGTAGAGAGGGCCCTGCATGGGCGGGAGGAGCAGAGACGCAACGTGCTTGGTCTGGCCGAGGTATCGTGCCTGTGACCTCTCCAACGCCTTCTCCTCTCCCCCGAGCAGCAATGCGAGGTAGCAGGCCCTAATCCCTGCCAGATCCTTCCAGGCTGCGGTCAGGAGCTCGCCGCCACCTTGGCTGCCGAGGGGCTCATGGCCTCGGTCCTCCTTCAGCGACAGCATGGCCTCCATGTCAGCAGCTTCTGGACCACCCACCCTGCCTTCCCTTCAGATAGAACATTCACGAAGCATCAAGGAGAAATCTTGATGACACGGCCAAAGTATGTCACCTTCGTGATTTGACCCATTAGTGGCGATGGAGAAATCGGCATATTCTTGCTCTGCCCAAAATTAACTCATCAACTCCATGCACACATACTCAGCGGTGACCAAGCCAAACCACAAGGCTATTGGGCCTGTGAGAGTCCAATATATACATGTGCATATGAGTTTTATGACCAAAGCATAAATTGGTACCACCTCAGTTGGCACAACTTTAGCAGCAACTTTTTCTTTATATAGCCAGTACGAGTATATTTTGACAACCCACTCATTTAAAAACATCATCACTAAGTTCACTTTTTGAGGCCATGTAAATAAATGCACCGGTTATTGTGGAGGTCACGACAAACCACGGACTTTAACAAGGCCCTGCAATTTCTTGCGCACACCATGGCTGACGGGAGGGCCTCCACAAGAGGTGTCCCTAGAGAGCCCTCTAAGAGAGTTTTTGGCCTACTCTTCCAAGCTGGCCAGACATCTTGGAAGAGGTGGGAGTACCCAGACTTTAGCCGAGTGGACACAGGTAGGAGGATTTAACAAGCTTGTCCATCTTTTCATGTGCCGTGCCGGGGGAGGTCAAACCATCAACCTCTGTATCGCAAGTCCAGTGTGCCAACCATTGCACCACGGCAGCATCTCCGTGCGCATTAGTAGCACTCTTAAAACTTTCGCCACCTTCAGTTGTTTAGAAGAAAAGACCATCTGTTGTGGGAAGCACGGACTATACGCGAGCGGGAGGGTTGGTGACCCACGGGGTGAAGTCGGGATTGAAGAGGATCCCTGACAGCAGCTGCTGCGCCAGGTGCTCGCTGCCTGGCAGGAGGCGTCCGACGAGCGCCAGCGCCACCATGTGGCAGAGCGGGGCGACGCGGCGCGCGGCCTCGCTGAACGACACCTGCGTCGCACAACAACGACAACAACAGGGGCGGCAGCCGCCGATCGCCACTAAGCGAGGGTGACATCAGCACAACGCTGGTGCCAAGCTAGCTGCACATCAAGGATGGGCGAAGCGTCGAATGTTCGTTGCATCGTACATGTACGCGCGCTCACTGCACGGCGCTGCGACGAGGTAATTGAAACCGCGATGCGCCTTAACCTCCCTTGGGGGTAAAGGGCCCTGGGTGGCCTGGCGTGGAATGGAAACTTGTAGGTGACACGCATCCTGTGTTGAGCTTGCGCCTGATGAGACATCTTTAAAAATGTGAGCGGCGCGGACTCACCGCCATGCGCGCCAGCTCCAGCGTCAGGAAGAGCAGGTGGTGCTCGTGGCGCAGGAGCCAGGCCGAGGCGTGCGTGATGCTCGCTGCGCCGTCGCAGCTCGCAGCCAGGTATTCCTGCAGAGCCGCGCTCTCCAGCAGCACCGCAAACTACGGGGGGTGAGGGGGGTATAGAGCCAGCCACACACGCATCCGCAGATTCAAATCCATGCCAAACATGGGTATTTATCCCTATTGCTGCGTGTAATCCCAATTGAGTAATTTGCAAGAAAATGTTCAGTATTTGGATGTTTGGTCAACAACTGTTACATTGAATGCTCTTTAGCTACGGGAGCAAATCAGAGAAACTGGAGAAAACCCCATGCGCAACAGGGGAGAACACAAAACGTCTCCACAGAAAGGCATCTTGAGTTTGGAATCCAACCCAGGCTCTTCTTGCTGTGCGACTCCCTGTCGCCCAATGTAACAGGCTGTTGGGCAAGTGCTGTGAGAGAGCGTCTATGAAGGCCCGCACAGAGCATAAGACGGTGGTTTCACCAGCACCACCACTGGCTCAGTGCCATCGATAGAGATGAACATGCCCATTGCTAGAAGGCAGGCTGTTATCTAATAATGATTATGAGTCCATAATCATGAAGTAATATTTCTCAAAATTCAGCCTTTGTGCTCATGCATATGATATCAAAATTCATGGTACATGTCAGCAATCACTCACTGCAATAAGCACATAAAATCTAATTCGCCAATTCAAACCTGGAAACTGCAAACAATGAAAATTTTACAAGAAATAACCTTTCATCAATGTACAAATGAAAGGCATAACACTGCATCTGTGGGAGCGGTGGCACAGTGATTAGCACGCTGTTGGTGTGATACAACTGACCCTGAGCATCCCCTTCAACCAACCTTCACTGATCAGTGTGAATTATGACCAGACCAAGTCCCATGACCAGCACAGTATGTGGAAGCCTTCATCCATCAGAGGATTGACAAAGGGCTCTCAATCATTACCATGAAAACTGCACCGATCCCGCAAGGCACAAAGGGTTCGTTCGTGCTGCCCTGGCTGCCCACGCTGTCCCCAGGGCTCGCTGTTATTGGCACGAGGCCACGGATGTCTCCTCCTGGGCTGTGCTGCAGTGCTGCTCTCTCTTCCCTTTCTCCTGTGTTCCCCTGTCCAGATCTCCCCTAACACTCACCTTCCCATCCAAACATAGTTTTCTTCTCATTTTTGTAAAACGTCTTGGGACGCTACTTAAGCAAAAAAATTCGCGTTATTTTTACAGAGCACATTGTAACGCACCTTGGCCGTAAGCCCCTTATGAATGGAGGCTGCGGAGTTGAGCACGAGGAGGACAGCAGTGAGGAAGGGGAACGGGGAGCGTGAACCTGCCAGGCTCAACGGGGGCTTCCCGCCGGCGCAAGCCAGCGACACGAGGCTGCGCATACTCTCCGGGTCCGGCGAGCACGAGTTGGGGTTGCACAGCGCCGAGCACACCCTACCAAACAACCGAGCAAACGATCGTGGATTAACTCATTGTGCATTGCCGTCGAGCAAAATGAAAGATATTGCAAATAATAAGACACAGTCAGAGTGATTTCCTGCTCAAATAAACACTGAGCTGGTGATCATCCATTGACAGCCCTGGGCCAGTGACAGAGATTCCACCTTCCTAGGAGAGGAGCAAGTGATCCATACAACTGCTTTTGACTTCCTCCCAAAGTGGTACTCATTTTATTGACCCCGGAGGGATAATGGTGGACTCAGACCACCATCCAACCAGGATTTGAACTCTAAACCTTCCAATTCCGAGCCAATCGCTCTTCCGCTGTGCCACTTGGCCATGTTATGGAAAAAGCAAATAAAAGCTGAACTCCGTTTTGTCCCCGCAGAATATACAAAATATTTCTTGGGCCAATTGCCAAGGCCACAATGAAGAGAGTGCACGGAAATTAGGGCCTTTGCATCAGACTCAGAGAGTGTGACGTGAAAGTAAACCACAGCCACCCGGCATGACTCTCCATGACAGCTCTTGGCAGCAGCTCTGAGCAAAGCGACTTAGTTTGAATTATGCACCAAAAGCACAGCGGCTTTTTCTCACTGCAACCGATTCACGGAGCTATGCTGTCCATTTTAGAATTCTTGACATTTTTGCATTCGAACACCAAGCTGCAGAAAAGCCTGATGTTGGATGAGTACAGCATGTGCACTCACATGTAGCCTATGACCAAACCACCCTCAATGTGCCCGACTTCCCTGGATCTAGAATGCTAAACGCTTCTTTACCCAGTAAGGTCTCACTGAGTCTCAAGATAATTTTTCTGGAGGTTCCTGCCAAGTTTTTCACAGTAGCTGGTGACATTGCTATGTGTAATCTCATACAAGTTATTTGGAGGTTTGGCTAATGCCAGTAACATTCTATGTTTTTTTTGCTATGACAGGAAACTGCAGAACCTGAATAAAACCCATGCACATACAAAATCCACGCAGCGTCTGAGTCAGCAATCAAAGCCAAGACCTTCTTGCTGTGGGATGGAATCGTTACCACCGTGCCATCCTGCAAACCCATCTGAATTCTATAAAGAAACAAAGCTACATCGCCTGCCACCACATCAGAGTAGATGTTGCACGTGAAGGCGAAGACCGTGGAACCTACTTGAGTTTGCTCAACATGGAGCTGAGCGATGGAGAAACGAGCAACGGGCAGAGCGTCTCCTCCGAGAGTCGCTCCAGCTCCTCCAGATGTTCCACCGGGTCGGTCGACGGCTGAGAAGAACAGCAAAGCACCACGAGATTGCGAGTTATCTCACTCGCCTTAAAGATTCCCTACAGTCGTTCCTCTGGAACAACAGCCATGGCATAAAAGTAGACTACATACATATGTTCCTTTTTTTAATGGTTGTATATATGTCATTACATTTTTGCAATGTATCATTTGACACCCTGAAAACCCTTGCGTTACAGGAATGTGAGAGATGGCAATGGCTTGGGGAGGTCTTCATTCAGCAGTGGATTGATAATGGCTGATGATGATGGTAACTGGGCATGTGTGATCTTGCAGGTGTGGTTGTTTAACTGTTCTGATTGCTCTGGTGTGGCGCTAAAGCGGTATGCGACTGCGTAACCTAGTTGGACTGGTGCGACTGCATGATGCAATTGGGCTGGTGCAATTAGATAATTAAATTTGGAATGCGCACCGTCTTCTGTCACTCTCGGGGAGAAAAAGAAAACGATACAGAGGCGTGGGAAACCAGATTAGAGGGCAATTAGCGAGAGGCGGTGCCAACGATTTCCCGGGCTCCGTGGTCCTAAATTGGGATGTTTGACCAACTCCAAAACATTCACCTGCTGTGCCTTGCCGGTGTGGTGGGCAGAGAGGTGGAGGAGCAGCGCGGAAGCGAGCGTGCGCGCGCCCTCACCGGCGGCCGAGCACGACGCCGCCTCCTGGAGGCAGCGTCGCAGGCAGCCCTCGGTGACAGGCGCCAGCCCCGCCACCTGCTCCCAGCTCACGAGCGGCGCCGGCACCTCCTCGCTGGCATTCTCCTCCGTGCTGCACCCGACGGCACCGTTCAGTTAGCCAGTTGCCCCCTTGAGGACTCGGTCTACCAGTGATGGGCAGCCTAAACGCGTTAGTGGCCCTCTTTAGCTCAATGGGCCGCAAGCTGGGCATTGTACTTGTGCACTAATCATGACCTCACGGATCGCCCCTAGACACACTTAGACCAGGCCACCACGAGGGGCTCCATGGGCTGGATGCGGCCCACGGGATGCAGGATGCACACCAGACTGACTGCTTTGTCTCATGCACACTGTGTTCAATCGCTACACCTGCAGGTCACAACACCCACTCAAAATTATTTTTACGAACCCCATAGAGATTGGTAGGCTGCAAATCAACTCTGACACCACAGACAAAAATAACTCCAGAATGCTGAATGGATTGTCAGACTCTTAGTGTTCCAAAAAGTGCAATAAAAGTTTTAAGTTTGTAGTGAGAGTTCTCCAATATACGTAAAAGGTTAAATGAACTGAATAGGTCAGCCATGGTGCGATGGAGCCTTGTGTTAATACGGCCACAATCTTGCCTCTTCCGAGTATGAGGACATGTGCATTACTCATTGAGTATGGTGATCTGATGCCACGTGACATGCAAGGCATAATATCAAATCATTAGTACATTTGGTATTTGCGCCATCCTAATAGCGCTAGGCTATCACCAAGGTGCTGTGCATCACATGTGAATATCTTCTGCAGTAGCTTCACAGTTAGGGTAATGCGGCGAAAGGGAAAACATGTACATTTGAGTGGAATTTTTTATTTGACAAATGGATCACAATAGCACCGATTTGCAGTCTATAAATCACCGTGTGCCCTGATTTGTTTACTCCCTGTACTCACTTTTCTGCCTGATGAGTTATTTAAAATTTACAGAAAGTTAAAGTTTATTTAATTTAATCAGATGGGAACTCGAGAGACCAATAAGGACAGTCTCATTTGCATAAGTGACATGGGTGGCAAAATAACAAAATCAATAACATAAAGTAAAGTACAAGAGTGATGTAAATAGAAATTAGAGAAAAAAACAACCAATTTACATGAAAACGTAAAAATAGTGCACAAACATAAAAGAACATTTCAAGAAATTATATTTCCTTTCATGAAAGTTCGCTCAGACGAATCACTTAAAAAAACTTTTCCAAGTGCAATCAAGTATAGACATACAATGGAATTGTGGTGCTTGCCGTACGAGTATGCAAACAGACAAGGGCATATGTGAAATAGAGTTGCGATTGAAGTGATGTCGAAGGCGAGTGCTGGAGGCTTGCCTGTCTGCTGTTCGTGCGAGCCTGTGCAGGCCCAGGCTGGCTGAGTGCGTCACGGCTGTGAGGAGAGACACCAGGGCTTCGGCGCGCTGCAACGGCAGGCCCCTCTCATGGGGCCCGTGGGGCGCGTGAGGCTGAGCCGCGTCGCCCGGTAGGTCCTGCACTTGCTGCACAAGCACGGGGTACAGTTCCCTGGGGGAGACAGCAACAGAGTTAGTGGGGATGGAGGAAACCAGAAGATCTGGAGAACACCCACGCAGAACAGGAGAAGAAATAAAAGACTCCCGACACAGAAAGGCACCATGGTCGTTCATTCTAACCCAGGCCCTTCTTGCTGTGAGGCACAAGTGTGCCTGGTTGTAATCCACCAAAGCGAGTTAATTAAGCGAGGGGCCCAGAAGAGGTTCAGATATTGCTCACCACTGATATTAGCCATGGGCTAGGATTCAAATGCAGGTCGCCGGGTTAATAGCGTATAGCACAAACCACTACTCCATTCACCCACCCCTTAATGTTTAACCCTCCAGAAAAAAACAAAAATCTTCAGACTCGTGAGGCTTTCCTGGATGAATCCAACACGTTAGAAGACAACATACACCTGTAGAGGCTGCACATCTGTCCATAGCTGGCCGCCACAGCCCACAAGCGCAGTGCCTCCACCGACAGCAGCTGAGCCTCGTGGAGGCCAAGGAGCAGGTCCTGGGGCTTCTCGGCCACAAAGCGAGCTACACGCGACCGCAGGTCAAACTTGTTGACCTGCGAAGTGGGAGGCACAAAGTGTTAGCAGTGCAAACGACACTGCACAATCAAGTTCATGACATAGCGTGACTTGGGTTTTGATCATATCGGTAGTGCTCGTACTTGCGACAGCCCTTTTGATAAACCACTGTTGGATGAGGGCTCCCACATGCCGTGCGAGCCGTGGGGCTTTATTTAAACATACTTCACCAGATTGGTCAGTGCACTACCTTCTGCTACCCACAACATTCCACCGTATTAGCCAGGTTCAACCCTACTTAGGGAAGTTTATTGTTGCTGCCCAGCCCAATACCACATTAACACAGGCACTTAAAACATGGTAAAAGCCCAATCTCGCCGGCAGGTATGACTTCACACACAGCAGGAACACCGCTGAGAACCGTCTAATCACTCACTCTCTCCCCAGAGATTCAATCTGTTCTCCCAATTCGAGGTTGCGATTCAATTTATCCCTGCCTCATTTTAGTTTGCTATTGCTATTTTTTTGCATCTCGTTCATTTGTTAACCTAAAGATGACATTCTAACACAGCTGCACAATAAGTAAAAATTGGCTTCAAATACGTACAATATCTGTCGATTTAATCGACGGATAACTGATCAGTCGACACGCGCCTAGGCACGCACCATGATGGCCGACATGTTACGGCCGGCCTGGCAGAGCACGCGAGCCAGCTTCATGGCGGCAGCAAGCGGCAGCCCATACACGCTGGTGGGGATGCCTCGCCCAGCCTTGCCCGCCTCGTCGCCCCCTCCCTCGTCCAAGGACTCCCCCACGACCCCCACCGGGCCCCCCGTGGGCTGCCAGGCCTGTGGGCAGGAACTCCGACACGAGCGACTCCAGCAGGCGGGGGCACTCCACGATCTGTCGGCAGGAAACAAGACACCGCCTGCGCCCTTCAAGCAAGCAAACGACCTGTCGCCAAAAACGGACCGCTGGGTGGCAGTGTGGCACAGTGGCAACACTTGTGCCTCACAGGAACAAGCGTCTGGTTTCAATTACTATCTCGGGTGCCTTTCTGTGTGGAGTGTGTGCATTCTTCCCCTGACCTGCATGGGTTTCCTCCAGGTTCCCCGGTTACCTCTCATGGTTAATAGACCATGTAACTGTAAGTGATATTTAACAAATATCCAATGCCAAAACATGACCTGCAAATTAGTCAATTGGGATTACAAATAGCAACATTGTCCCCCTCCTGTGAAAACTTGGCAGGACCTTTCTGTAAAAAAGGTCTTGACACTTAGTGAGGCCTTCCTGGGTAAACGAGCATAATAATAAAATAATACCCAAGCAGGAAAACAACCATCACCTGAAATGCAATGTGTTACTCTCTATGTGTTAATGTGTCAGGGTTGTCAACAGGTGAGCACTGGCTCAGACTCAATAGAAACCATGCTGAATTTGAGAGTAAGCATGACTTAGTGTGATGAGGCATAATTCATCTGCACCAAAAATAACAAGTAGAATAAACAGAGTTGTCGATGTAGAGTAGAAACTCAAAAATCCAAAGCGGGTAGGCAATAATATTTTCTGGACCTGGAAAACACACTCCCAATAGCAGTCACACTGTATGTGTTTTGGCTATGGGAGGAAACCCACGCAGAAGATTGGGAGAACATACACATTCCACGCAGAAAGGTTGCCTGAGTTGGAAATCAAACCCAGATAACTTTTTGCTGCAAGACAAAGAGTGTTCATTAGGACGCTGTCTTTCCGACAGCTCTGTTCTTCACCTGAAGACGGCTGCTTGTGTTGTGGCCGAAACGTCGTGAGAATTTTATTTTGTTTTAGTTTTATTATTTTATCATTTCCTTTCTACGTGACTTTGCTGAAAGTTCCAAGAATAAGACAAAGAGTGTTACCACTGGGCCAGTCTGCCACCCAAAATAAACGAAGGCTAACAAAGTGGGTTATTATCAGACCGCCATCTCGAATCGCTACAGGAGCTCACCTGGCTGGCGGCGTGCGTGGAATGGCGCGCGATACGCGTGAGGATGTGCAGCACCGCCAGCACGACGGCCGGCACCGGCCGCACCACCTCCACGATGTAGCGCAGGCGCCGCAGCAACCCGGTCTTGAGCAGGCCCTGCCGCACAGGAGAAACCGCGATGTGCACGCTGCCACGCTCGACGCAGAGAGGAGAGATTCAATCGCACCAGCTTATGGCAGCTCTTCACGTGTCGTGTGCATGTACAGGCCTGACCAAGACACGGCTGGGTGTGGGACTCGCCAAGCCATACGGGTCGTGGGGGTTATTTGACCGTGCTTCTTCATGCTGGTCATTGTGGGTTGATACAGGCAGCCAGTCTTAGATGTGAGGACATAGAAGTGAGGTACATATTCTTTGGGTCTTTAAGTCAAGTGCAGTGCAACAATTTATTTTGCTGCATTGCCCTCTGCTACGCACGATGTGGCCCCTTCGGACTGGATTGACAGGGCAGGCTTCTCGGTAACCTTTTGGCACAGTAACAGCTACATTGGCAAATACACCAGCAGGTTTGCCAACTTTGTCTGGATTCTGCCTCCTCTGACAAACGAATCAGGCCCTATGACGCCAGAATGCCATGATGTCATTCATTTATCCAGGAAAGCTCGAGTCTGAAGACTCTTTTCCAGAATGATATATTGGGATCTTTGCCAATTCATATTATTTTAGCTTTGTAAACTGAAGGGTCACCATATGTGCACTCCCCGAGAACAATCTTTAATTTTTCCCTCCAAGTCTCTTCCTTGTCTCCAGTTAAAAACCAAATAATGCCACGAGTGTTTCTTATGGTCCCAGTAAACTACACCACATTGCAGTATGCGTTAAACAATGACTGTTTAAGAATGCAAACCCAATTGTGAATTGGTCATTCTCGTCTCAGGCATGTACACACAACAGGTGTAAAGAACACACAAGCCACTCGTTACCTTAATGATGTCATGCCTTCGCCACAAGGGGATCAGGCTTCTTCTCATCCTTGGCTTTTCTCTTTACACTCTCTTCACCCTCGTCTGCGGATTTTGCTTCACCATCACTATCTTCATCTTCGTCGTCATCAGCATCTTCCTCCTCTTCCGTCGGAGCAAGGGGAAATGACGAAGAGCCCTGATACCAGCTGAAAACCTGATCCAGCGCCTCCTGTGGGAGGCAGTGAGGTTGCACACTTGTCACAAGTTTCATCTGACATTTTAGTCATTTAAAAATGTATGCGATTAGGATGCAGAGGGGTGGCCCACAGGTCACAGTGCTTATCTCCACTGAGATCCTGAGAACAGCCTGTGACATATGACCAGACCAAGAAACCATCATATTAAGCATGCTTCTTTGTGGACCGGTTGATTGTCATGTGACGATCGTTACTCTCGGTAACAGGTGTCCGCAAGATTGTGGGAAGTGGTCCGCAAAACTGTTGCAGTTATGAAGGTTTCACCAAACACAGTACCCTTTAGCTCATGGTGGTTCGCAAAAATGTGTTAAGGGTTGTAGTAATAGGTTTTTACTCTTTCAACTGGTACAAAAACTGACACCTTTATACAAGGGATCATGTTTGCAATAACCACAACACAAGCAGTCAAAATGCAAACAAAAAGAAACAACTCTGATAATGATATGCACTGTCACCAATGGAGACTAGGCTTTAAGAAAAAGCTGTCTCGGGTGTAGACCAATCAACTTCAAGGACAGTGCATATCATTATCAGAGTTGTTTATTTTTGTTTGCATTTTGACTGCTTGTGTTGTGGTTATTGCAAACATGATTCCTTGTATAAAGGTGTCAGTTTTTGTACCAGTTGAAAGGGTAAAAACCTATTACTATATTTTGCCACTGGTAAAGGAGGTCTCATAGTGTGTTAAGGGTATTCAGTGATCTGCAGGTCCAGAGGTTGGGAACCAGTGATCTCGGGGGCTCTCTGGAGCTTTCTCTATTGCCAGCAGTGGCGTGAGCAAGCAATTGCAGGGCTGCACCCAGGGGTCTGTAAAGCATCCAATGGTCACTGGAGAGGAGCACACCTCCTCCGCCGGGCATGAGAGCAGCGCCTGCAGGGAAAGCACCGCGGCAGCGATCACCCCCTCGGCCGAGTCGTCCAGGGCGTAGCGCAGCAGGAACACGAGGCCGGCGTCCATCAGCGTGCGCAGTAGGCTCACACGCAGCTCGCCCGCAAACTCGCCCTGCCTGGCCTGCATCGCCAACCCGCAATCAGCACAATCAGCGCAATCAGCGCCAAAAGAAGATGACATCGGCCAGGGTGAGAAACGCATGCCCGATAGCGAGAAAGCATAGAGATCAAGCACGCTTGGACTTCTGGTCGCAGCCAACGTGGGATCTTTAGCTTGGTTTTGCATCATGCCCACCAACGTGTCAGTTACGTTTTCATGTTGTGTTATTATTCCACTTGTCTCAAGAATCGATTTTAGAAGTGCCCTGACACGTTTTTGCATTCGAGCCCAACAAATGCTGTGTAATCCCAATTCAGGAATTTGCGAGAAATTGTTAAAATTTGGAAACCACAGCACAATGGACCACCCTTCCTAGAATTACATCACAGGAGCCCTAACGTCTACTATGAAGCAGACGGCACAGATTTTTTACGACATGTATAACCGCAGCCTCCTGGATTTAAATCTCGGACCTCTGTAAGAAGTATTTCTCATTCAATACAATTTGGATTTTCAAAGCGAATAAATACAATAGCACCTAAAAACGCACGTGCACCTGAAGGGGACTCGTGGGTGGTGGGGGGTGCGGCACATGTTGTTACTAGTGCACACCTTGCAACCCCAATTACAATGCTGTCATCGATCAAGTTCTCCGGATAATAAAACACGCCGGAAAGAACGAAGTGTCCCCAAACTTGTGCCAAATGTAAAATAAAGTTGTACAAATCTGCTCACACACAGACAACCAACAGATGATAAGACACACCCACACAAATACGTGGAAAAAATTCCGTCTCACAATCCGGAGAACACAGTGGATGTGCCTACAAAAACATCAGTGTGTCTTGCTTTCTATCGAGGAGCGAAATTGTTCTTGCACAATGGCAAAGGCAGAGCACGGAAACTCGGCCCAGACGACCTCAACACGCCGCGCCCATGCAGAAGACGAGGGCCGCCGGGAGCAGGCTCACCCGCATGAGGATGCGGGCGAGGAGCTGAAGCGCCAGCGTGCGCTGCTGGATCACCTGGCTCCGGCACAGGTGGAAGAGCTCCTCCAGGGAGTAGCCGGCTTGCTGCCAAGGACAAAAACCACAGACACGGCCAGACAAGAGTAACGCTTGGCAATAACACGACAGAGCGGATAACACAGGGACTGGGGTGGAATATATAAACACCAGAATGTTGCTGCTTGAGTACTGAGGCTGCGTGATTTATTTTATTTTTCTATCTACGTGACTTTACCAAAAGACAAAAGAGTGCAGAGGCTGTCTTCATTGGCTCTGGAATTTTGAAAACTGTGCGTTGCTTTCAAGCGTAGAACCGTGAGGATGGCGTGGGGGCTCGCTTGGGGGCTTTGCCAGGAGGAACCGGGGGTTGGCGCTGGAGGGCAGATGCTGCCACGTGCCATCTCTGAACCTGACTTGAAGTTACTATGCTATGTTATGTCGAGAGAGTATCCTCACATAACTGCGGGAGCGTGACCATATAATATGCGCCATCCACGTCACAATAAACGTTAAAGATCCCATGACGCCATTAAAAACGAGTAGGCCATTGATCCAAATGTGCCAATTTTAAAAACCTACCTGGAAAATACTCATTTGGGCTTACACATAGCATCATCGTCCTCCTACTGTGGAACTACTGCAGACCACGTCTATGATAGCCTTCACTCTGAGAATGGAATGAATACCAAATGTATAGAAATCATTAGTGTATACCACTTACACCTCACGTTAGATTAAAAGCGATTCCCTCCAAATCAGATTTTAATAGGCAATAAGACTAATTGCTTGAACAAAATTAATGTGAGCGTTTTTGAAAACATACCTATGTATAAGACACCTCGAAAACCTAACATATTCATCAAAAAAGTGCCCCCAAAAGAAAAAAAATAGGTGACATTTTGGGTAACAGCCCTTCTCTCTGTCATGAGGAAGGGCCATCACCCGAAACATTGCCTCTCATGTTTTAATCCTTTTAGGGGCACAGTGTGATTGATGAATATGTTGGGTTTCTATAATATATATAGTGGACAATTTCCTTGAACTTAGGTCCATTTAATTTGCTCAAGGCCAAACGTTTCTCATCCCAAACGAGCACACGGAAACACTCATCTCCACTGGCAGCCTTGAGCCTGTGGCAGAAATTCAACTTCCGTCTAACAAGGATTTAATTCTAGATTTAAAGCTTTCGTGACAAGGATTTGTCTGTGCAAAGGACAGCCACAGCTAATTATTTCACCCACTAACAAAATAAAAATTAGATGAAAGCAACAACTTTGACAATAGAATGTTTAAGAATTGATTATTGGGTTAGGTCACATAATGATCAGAACAAATTTGTGAATTGGGTTTTGAGAATTGTTCTCCAACTTACCGGTGAGCTGACACAATAATAACTGGCGAATTTCATGCTTGTACACCACGTGACAAGTAATTCATTTGGTTGCGTCGGGCAGTGGGGGTTCTTATCGACACAAATTTGGTCAGGTAATTATGTGGCTTAATCCAAAAATTAATTATAAATCGTTTGCGTGTTGATAACACACCTACGTGTTAAGTTGATAATGAAATGTTGGCCATATTGCCGAAACCTGCTTCTTGATTGCTAGACAAGTGATGAGCGTAGTTCACAGTGAAGATTACAGACCGAAGAGTCAGGGGACGGGGCCGGTACCTCGGGCTCGGCGCCATGATGATGCAGGCCGAGGTATGAGGGCACGTCCGAGTCTGGGGGAACCAGCTGGCCATGGAAGTCAAAGCGAGCCTGCATCTCCTACAAAACAGACGGATGGTCAGTCACCTCCTCATCACTCTTCTATCGCTACTACCACGGCTGCCGTTCCTAGTGAACTTCGCTATTCAATTCCTCGAACCATATTGAGGATTCAGTCTACACGACTGATGACAAGCGACTTAAACAAAATACCCCGATTCAGCATATAGAGGAGTGCTTGAACCACAATCTTTCCTGTTGATTTAAGGAAATTAACGCGTAGAATCCATTAAGTGCAGCAGGCAGCAACAAATTAATGCCACAGATGTGGCCACTAGCCAACCAGTATTGTCTGGTACTTAAAAAAGGCACTGTGTAATCCCAGCTAGAAAGGGATCACGCCAAGTAGCCACATCCTGGCCAGTTATTGGCACATTAAATAATGCACAAGGGGGCAGCAGTGCTGAGCTCTTCGCGGTCACGGCCGCCCCCAAATGGGTTCCCCCGTTTTGTTTAATATTCAGGTGCTGGCACAAGCACGCAGGCTCCCACCAACGCAGCGCTTAACTCACTTAGCCGCTTCATTTCCATTCTGTTCACACAGCCGATACAGAGGTTTCACAGATCTACAATGCATCCACATGCAACGCACATGTAGCATGACTGCTGCATGAAAAATAGATAACATGTTTGCTTGTGCATGTTTCAAAAATGCATAAACATGTTTACGTGCATTTCTTAAATAAATAAAAAATTGAGTAAACGAATAGGAGTAATTTTCACATGTTGGGCTCTGCAAATGGTGAGAGATTAAATGTAACTTTGTCCGGCGTATTAAAGCGCCATTCGTTTAATACTTCACAATTTTTCTATCAATAAATCGTTCATTCTACCACCGCCTCATCAACAAACGCTATATTTGAAGATGCAATGTATTACCGACGTATTAATCATTCCATATTTCATACACTAACAATCCTGGAGGATATTATCGGAGCAGCTATTTCATGCACGACTGCAAAAACGTTTCTAAATTCGGAGCGGACTCGTTTACTCCCGAGATTCGGGCTTAATGTGTGTGGGGAGCAACACAATGACTTTCTTTGTGTAATTCCTCTCAAGTAAACAGCATTTGTTTTATCACACTGTCATAAGGAGAGCACTGTAGACAATTCCCGTGAGCCGCACATGCCAACACATCTCATTTTAGCCTCTTTTATACAAACAGAAAACAATCCTAAAATTGCAGTTTTATTAACAGATCATTGCTGCTTTTTTAAAAACAATAATCAACACTTCTGGCAATTTTCTACGCTTTTCTGGCCACAAAACTGCACCCTCATTGTGGCGAGATTCATTATAAAATTAAGTAACCTTCCATTTTTCCCTAATGGAAAAAAAGTGTGTCCCAGTGGCCCCAGGTGATCACATCACCCCAAGTAGGCTCGTGTGAAAATGCCTTTGTGGATCAATTAATACTGTTGCTTTCCCACCGAGATTGGAAGCGTAAATGCAATAGTTCAGTCTGTCTCTCTGTAATGCAGGGTCACAATATTTCGTGTAAAGATGATTAATATGAACAATACGTGCGGATGAAGTTGTGTTGCTCTGAGGGACTCGCTGGAGAGAGCCCCGGCCACATCGATCGCAGGGTGCGTGCCGAAAATCAGGAGACAAAAATCACCGCATACCTCCCCTCACAATGACGTCACGCCCCGTGAGACGTCACCTTATTGCAGGGCTTGAAACGTAACGTCGTTATCGCCAACTGTCTATTCCTGAAAAACGCGGGCTGAGAATTGCTAGGGAATGCAAATGCACGAGTTTCCTTTCCGCAGCCACTGGAGGGCGCTGTATCCGGCATGTTTTTTTAAAATCCTTTATATTAAGTTCGCGTGCTTGCGTGCTTGCTTGCTTGCTTAGGACCGTGCAAATCTTTCGGTCGTTTTTTAACCCACTTCCCGTGATCCAATCGAGCTGACATTTTCCACACAGACTCGTTGTGCCAGACAATTATTGTTCGTGAAAAAAAATTCCCAAAATTTTACACTTTTTAGGCAAAAAAAATGTATTTTACATATATTCAAATAGAACGCATTCATGGCTTTGGCTGAACGTCAGAGTGTAAGAGCCCAGAGCGTAACCCCTCCACAGGCCGTGGCGGAGTAGCGCAGTTGGTAGCGCCCTCGCTTCCCATGCCAAAGGTCGCGGGATCGATCCCCATGTCCTCCACAGGCGAATATATTTTTAAATCCTTTATATTAAGTTCGCTGCCACGCATATAAAGGATTTATAGTGAAAAACTTTGTTTTTACGGGTTATACTTATTTATGTCTTGTCCCTGTAATTTTATCCCGATTGCACTATCCGCGTCACGCCATGAGACAGAATACCTATTCAAAACTCCCACAGAGCAGTGCAACCCTTTGTGTTTGAGAATGGCCCACAGAAGTGGACATCAGGGCTACATCTGAGGCCTGCTCTGCTCTACATTAGGGGGAGCACTTTCCTACCAGGCGATTACATTGCAGCACAAATGTCCCGCGAACCTGTTTGGTCTTGCGTCGCTTCGGAGAGGGCTTAGGAAGTTCACGCATCCACTCCATCTTTTCGGACTCCACCTTGTCCATGTGCATCCACTCCTTCTGGGGCTTGATGGGCAGTCCATCTGAAAGGAGAGCAGTGGGAAGCATAAATGTTATTGAGCTCCCCATCACCACAAGGTCAGGCCACGCTACAATGAGTTATAGGGTTTATATAAGCCTCTGAACCATGCTGCAATTACAAAAAAAAATCCATGATAATTTAAATGACAACCCATGCCGAATTAACACCAACAATAGGCCCATTAAATCACGCGAGGCAGTTCCACTTATGTGGGCATTGAACGTGAGCCAAGCATTACGCTAGTTGTTTAACAGCGATAACGAAAATATACATATATTATAAACGTAAAAAATTACTTTCATAACCGGTACGCCCGTGTGCTATAAATGGTTGGCTGCACAGGAAAAAGTGACCGCATCAGCACTGTGGCCGCAGTTATATATTTAAACAGCCCAAGGACAAGCGGACGTTGCAAAAATACGGCGAGCGCCGTCGAGCGCAATGAGCCGTGCAAAAGGCAAAGTGGTCTTGGAAATGCGGGCAGGCTGCCCCGCCATCTGTTCCCTTTCCCCACCGCTTGGGGCACCATAACCTACGATCACCCAGCAGAAGAAGCAGCAGCAGCAGCAGCAGCCCGAGCTACTCAGGCAGGCAGCCCGCAGAGTACTTCACAAACACCGCCTTCCTCTATCTACCAGCCTCAGCCCGCCGGTACTTAAAGTGGCTCGCAATTGCAAGGTCGCCGGTTCAATCCGGGTTTGGGGTTTAACTCAGTCCTACATAACCTTCCGGTGTCGATCAAATGAGTACCATGTTGTGGGGAAACCGACAACGGTCGGCTTAAAGAGATTGCCCCCCCCACCCACGCACCGTCATTAATACGTGGAATTTCCACGTACTAACGTTTATAGATCTGAACTACCGCTGGCACAGAGCTATAAACAGCACAAGTACATACTTTATCAACTGGTGGTGTGCAACATGTATGTATTTAAGTGTTTGACTGGGTGTGATATTTATGGTATAAATTAAAAACGAGTAATAGATTTTAAATGTGTATATACCGTCAACGTGTGTTTTCATCTTCTTGGTTCTTTCGGTAAAGTCACGTAGAAGGGAAATAATAAAATAATAAAAATTAAACATTCTATAATAAAATTCTCACGACGTTTCGGCCACAACGCAAGCAGCCGTCCTCAGGTGAAGAACAGGTCTGTCGGAAAGGGGGTGGTGCTCATTCAGACCCTGTATTTCCGACAGACCTGTTCTTCACCTGTGGATGGCTGCTTGCGTTGTGGCCGAAACGTCGTGAGAATTGTATTTTATTATGTTTTATTTTTATTATTTTATTATTTCCCTTCTACGTGACTTTACCGAAAGAACCAAGAAGATGAATCCCTGCAGTCACGAAAGCTTTAAATCGAAATGTGTGTTTTGCTATATGCTAGTCGACACCCACTTGTAAATGAGATCTTCAATCTCAAGGCATTTTCCAGGTGAATATTTCAATCTAAAAAAATAGATGAGTATGCCTCAATGGTCATTTGAGCAAAATATCACTTTGACTTCCTCCCCAGATCCCCGCAATGTGGTATAAAGGGAGACACAACCAAGAAAGTGAAAGACCTGCATCTTCCAGAATAGGAATGTAATGGTGTACCAATCCTCTATCAATTCAAAGAATCATCACAATTCACGCCCAGAGTTTTTTAGTAATACCCAAAATAATGTATGACGGCCTGCCGAAAGTAACTGTGTAATTTCCTTTTGTCATTATAGAATCTTAAAAGATGTATCTGATAACCTGGCACACACGTCGTAGCTACGAGGCATTGAACAATTCATTCCCCGTCATCATTTAATGGATCGTCACGATTCAGAGCCATGATTAGATCCCACACCAGATGTTTTACATTGTTCTTTTTCTTCACCCATTTCTTTCCTTAACTTGGCCCTCAAATGTCTTCCCTTTCCTTTCAATGGTTTCAGTCGTTTTGAGAAGCAGTGGCATTGACGCAATTATAAATGCCAATCTGTATCCTTAATGTAGGGCTTCCATTGGCTGCAGGGGTCATATGATTTGGAAATAATTTAAATTAATTCACGCACAATTCGCTACATGCATGCTGATTGCAAAAATAAATCTTAACTAATGGATAAATGCATCGCTAGATGTGTTCTAGGTATGTATCTGCATGTTCTGGGCTATTTGCAGTTTGGGTCGTGTCTTCCTTTAAGAACCAGACAACAATAAGCCATGCTAGGGTCTCCGATAGTGCTTTGAAGTGAAGCCTATGCCGAATAGAACAGCCAACCACTCATGAGCCAGGCTGTGGCACTTAGCGTGGCTGCAGCATTCCATGGCCTGCACTTTTTAGAACAGCGGCGAGTGCAGTGGATAACAAACTGGGCTACATGACTCTTTGGTTCTTTCGGTAAAGTCAAGTAGGTATAAAATAAAATCAATAAAATCACGAAGTTTCGATTGCAACACAAGAAATCATCATCAGGTGGGAAAACCACAGCAAGAATTTTTTTGCTGAAGAACCAAAGAGTATGGATCCCTTCAGTCAGGAAAACCTCAAATCTAGATTGGGCTACATGAGTTTGAGTCCCATCCATGGCTAACATTAGTGGTTAGTGATCATCGAATCAGTCTTGTGTACCCCCTTTGCCAACCTGAACTGACCAGTGTGGTGAAGTATGGTCAAACAACCACCTTGATCGTCACTGCATTGGGAGGCCTTCAGCCAGCAATGGATGGACAAAGGGCACATACATTTCTAACGTACTGTATACAAATTCATATGAATGGTGCAAAAGCCAAAATATAACACGCAAACTTTACGTTTCTGCTGAGCTAATTACCAACAGGGATTAAGGCCAAGTTAATTTTAGCGCAATTGCATTAACATCAGTGACAAATGTACTCCCAAATGCCTCGAAATGAATATGATGGGAAGAATGTTTTTACCTAAAAATAGCCTCCAACATTGACAACACATTCTGTGTGGCCACTGAAGTGTAAATTACAGCACACAACACAGCTAATGGAAAAGACCGTTGCTAAATAGCAATAAGAATCGCTTGCTTTGCAATATCAATGAAATAAGTAAATGTATACTTCCCATGCTTAGTACTGTACTGTCTTTGTATTGCATGGGCTCTAAATGTGGCTGTAGAGAGCCACTATTGCTTCCGTGGTACCAAATACCCAGTGCCGACTGAAATGGATTACAATGCCGGGTGGCAATCGACCACATATATCTCCACTTCAGTTGCCTTCCCATACCAGCGCCTGAGTGCACTGTGCCCTCCAGGGACAACTACATGCCATCACGTGTGCACAACTCAGAGAATATCACAGATCCAAGCTTAAAAAACAGCTCAGCATGAAGCTGAACATTGTGTATTATCCCTGCACATGAATACTAGCAACCTCACTTCCTTGGCATTTGTTGAAGATTACGTTTTTAGATAAATGATGACGATGGAGAGTGTTACGTGCCGGTAAACATTCACATACACCCCTTCTTTCAATCAATTGCTTGATGAGGGCCACACCATGCCCTGTGGGTCATGGAGGGTTATTTTACCGTAGTTTACCGTGCTAGTCAGTGTGGGTTGGTGAAAGCAGAGTATAGACGATGGGGAATATAGTACAGTACAACAATATATTTGCTGCAATGCCCTGTGCCCACAACGTAGCCACGCAGAAGCCTATGACTGTTTTATGCAGGGTTGTCGCCCATTTAAAAACATTATCCAGACTCAAAGCTTGCTTAGCTTTAAAGATCTGACGGACCGGGAAAAATCCAGGTGATTTTTGTCATATGCATGTACTGATACCCATACTAATAATACAAATGTAAATTTACGTGGAAATGGAATATTTACACTTCAGGATAACTTCAAAGGACAGTTACATAAAACATGCCACATCAAAGGACGCAACTCAAAGTGGATGCCATTCCCGTCTATTTCAGTGCATCACGGTGTCCAGTTACTGTGAAAAAGTCAGTGATTTTCTGCTTTGAGGATTGAGGTAGTGCTTCATCTCCTTTTTTACAGCCTCTGAGCCAGTGGTAAAATTCCATATTCCTATGACGAGGATAAGCCCATCCATAGGACAAAGTGACTTTTTAAGAGGCACATATTTTATCGACCCCGGAGAGATAATGGGCTGAGCCAACCCCCAACTAGGATTTGAACTCACAACGTTCCCGACTGTCAACCGCTCGCTCTATCTCTGAGCCACCTTGCCACTTACATTGGCAGTGACAGCGTGGATTAGCAGTTGGCTACGTACGGTGCGAAAGGATTTTAACATACATACATTAGCCCACAAAATGTTCAATTGCATGTGACACATTACCACCAATTTAGCATTAGCAACAAGCTTTTTCATAAAAGAGAACAATAAAATAAAAATACCTAATGTTGATGTTTTATCCTCTTCTTCAGCGTCCATGTCGCTGTCGGTCACGAGGCTCTCACTGGACTGCCCCGTGCCCTTCTCGGTGATTGTGTCAGCGGGCGCTACCTGCATCCTGGGCAGCCTTCACATTGTCCCCTGGCTCGACAAATCGCACTCTCTTGGCTTGGTGCCTCCCCGTCGAGTCTCTTCGAGCT
The DNA here is from genome assembly GCF_015708825.2 of Lethenteron reissneri. Taxonomy (NCBI): domain Eukaryota; kingdom Metazoa; phylum Chordata; class Hyperoartia; order Petromyzontiformes; family Petromyzontidae; genus Lethenteron; species Lethenteron reissneri. The sequence goes on from NC_083792.1 coordinate 5,688,820, forward strand.
GGAGCATCTTCCTTGAGCATGACATCAGCACCCCGAGGAGAGATTCCCACGGCCGGCTGGCCCAATTCGGCGTTGAGATGTTTCTCTGTGTCCGCGTCGCTGCTTCCACACTTCTTTGATCTCAGAAACGCGACCAGTTTGGGGTCTGCGAGATGTTGGACCATGGCGCAGGTTTCATGGAAGAGAAATAAGGAAAACTGTTAATTGGGACTGTTACGTTTTAAGGGCGCATTATTATGAATTAAATGTTTGCGGGCAATTGCATCTTTTTTGAAAAAAGTAATGCTTAACAATCTTTGACTTGTATCTAAAACTAAGTTATCCAAGATGGCACTCCAGACTTTTCACCAGTATTTGTAAACGAGGACAGATCACCACAATACTTCCATCCCTCCACTGGTTCTCAATCTAACACCAGATCAATTTCAAGATCACACTCACCACATTCAAGATCCTCCTTTAGACTCGACCTTGCCTACCACTCTCCTCATCTCATTCCACTCCCCCCCACACACACTCTGCTCCAGCAACCAAAGCTTTCTATCAATAACCCTATTCAACCTTTGCCCAATGAGAGATCACTCTTTCATATAGTGCCCATATCATCTGGAATTCCCTTCCCCCTGACATCTGTGTTGCTGACTCTCTGCTCCTATTACCAGTTGCTTCTATCTACAAAACAATATACATCCCCACTGTTTCTGTCCAGCATCCAGATGTGTGACCGATTGTAGAGGCTGTATAAATCCACAATGTACTGCATTGTGTGGTTTATTGTTAAGGGTACACATTTGAGGTTTCTAAGAAATTGGGTGGAGACTTCACTGCAAATGCAAAATTTTACTTACGCTCAGTGGAATTGTTTTTCTTCATGAGAACGCCTGATTTGGGGCTGGATTTGACCTTTGGCGTTAACCTGAAATGTGATGTGGCTTCATACTGAGAGTGACCCGTGTTCAATAAGTAGATTTTCCCATTCACCCATGTAATTTCCCAAAATATAGCAGAGGTTGGAGTTTTGAAAGTTTTTTGTTAAGTTCAGCTTTCCTTTTCTTCTCTCTTAGCTACTTGTGAAGGTCATCGACCCTACACCAATGTGGCCACAATAAAAATATCAACTGTATTGCCTTTTGAACTTGAAAAATGTACATACCACAAAAATGAGATAATTTTGAGCATTTTTTTACCGAAAGCGCATCACCCCAAGGCAACATGATTTCACATGAAACTGTAAAAATTTAGCACAAATCTCTCTCTATAAATCACACCCAAGTTTTTCTAACGTTCATATCTTGCACCAGTTAGTGCTGTAGCTGAGAAACCAACTTCGTGAATATGTTTCGTTCACCAACCCACACTGACCAGCGTGGTGGAGAACAGTCAAATAACCGCCATAGAATACTTGGTATGCAGAGGCCTTCATCCAGCAGTAGAGTGACAATAGAGCTGGGCACGTACATTCAGTGTTGGGCTTAGCGAGTATTCCAGAGTGCACGGTGTGCGAGAGTAACGAGCAGGAAGGCCACCTATCTGAGCCAGCAGCCTGCTGCGCTCCTCGGCGATCTCCTCGTGCGACAGGGCCTTGAGCAGCTCCATGTTCTCCTTGTGGATCTTCTCTACCTCGGCCTCTGCACTGCCCACGGCCAGGCCCGTCCCTGTCACCAGCCCACGGCCACCGCCTCCTGACGGCACGTGACCAGCGGCACGACGGTTAAACACACGTGAGTAACAGTTCCACGTGTGACCCGTGACACGATATGAATGTGATTTCTTTTTTCCCCCAAATCTGACCCTGATTGTGGTATCAGGGTCATGTCATGATACCAACAATAAATTTGGAACTCTCACCGAGCAGTGCAATCCTTTGTGAGAATTGGCCCATAGTTAATTCTAAGCCAGAATTTAGCATAAAACGAAATATAACATGACATGTAATTTTTATACCATCACTGGGGATCAGGCTGAAACCATCATTGCACTGCACTTGAGAAAGTGGTTGACTCAGCAGCGGCTGCCATGATTCAAACGCAAGATGTCAGCAGCGCCAGCTTGACGCTCTGACCATTGATCACCGTGGCAGCCCACGATGGTAGAGGTTACAGTGGTAGGTCACAATTTAACCTGTGACCTGGGGTACAAAGGCAGAGCTTTAGCATGAAACATTTCTCCCCCAGTGATTTGTCAGAAAACACGATTATGATGGAAATTATTATCTTTCTTGCCATCTTATGAATATTGCTCCTTATTGTTTTGCCTCGAATATAGAGTTCTGTTCGTTCAATGATCCTAAATGCAAAATTGGCCTAACATATGCATATAATTTACAAACAGTGCTCATTATTATTCTGCTCATTTACCCAAGAAAGCTTCACTGAGTCTCAAGACTCTTTTTCAGGAGCGTCCTGCCAAGTTTTCAAAGTAGGGGGCGACAATTGGGTTGTGTTCTTTGGTTTTTTCGGTAAAGTCACGTATAAAAATTAAATAATAAATTAAATAATAGCATACGACGTTTCGATTGCAACACAAGCAATCATCATCAGGTATAATGAAATAGCGACATAGAATATAACCAGAAAACTATAGACAGACATATAAGCAGACAGATATCACCAAGATACATACATAGAGAGAGCAACCCAGGTACAGAGAGAGGTGATCGTCTCTGTGGGGTGGCCTTAAATAGACAGAGGGGGGCAGAGGCAGAGAGAGGGAGGGGGTAGGGAAAACATTTACATGTCAATGAGTACGAAGGGAGGGGAGTAAGGTAAGCAGGCTTAGAGGGAGACAGAACACACTAAATTAAATAACCTAGCAAAGTATCGAAATGTTATGTAAAACGACACAGAGTCGGTCAACACACAATTAACGCATTGCCTGGTCGATTACGTATTTCAAAGATTGCTAAGTTAGAATTTAAGTGTGAAAATTCCAAAGAAAGACAAAACATAAAAAAAGAGGAACGGAGACACACAGACAGAGCAGAACCTAAGAACGATACAAAACGAGTGTAGACAGAGAAAATTACACTAAATATACAGGCAGAGAGAGAGAACAAGAAACCCAGAGAGAGAGAAAAAGGTAAACTTGGAACTTCCCCGTAGAAGTGGTTCAATCTTAATTTATCTGGGTTGCTCTCTCTATGTATCTTGGTGATATCTGTCTGCTTATATGTCTGTCTATAGTTTTCTGGTTATATTCTATGTCGCTATTTCATTATACCTGATGATGATCGCTTGTGTTGCAATCGAAACGTCGTATGCTATTATTTAATTTATTATTTAATTTTTATACGTGACTTTACCGAAAAAACCAAAGAATAATTCCTGCAGTCACGAAAGCTCCAAAATTAAGATTGAACCACTTCTACGGGGAAGTTCCAAGTTTACCTTTTTCTCTCTCTCTGGGTTTCTTGTTCTCTCTCTCTGCCTGTATATTTAGTGTAATTTTCTCTGTCTACACTCGTTTTGTATCGTTCTTAGGTTCTGCTCTGTCTGTGTGTCTCCGTTCCTCTTTTTTATGTTTTGTCTTTCTTTGGAATTTTCACACTTAAATTCTAACTTAGCAATCTTTGAAATACGTAATCGACCAGGCAATGCGTTAATTGTGTGTTGACCGACTCTGTGTCGTTTTACATAACATTTCGATACTTTGCTAGGTTATTTAATTTAGTGTGTTCTGTCTCCCTCTAAGCCTGCTTACCTTACTCCCCTCCCTTCGTACTCATTGACATGTAAATGTTTTCCCTACCCCCTCCCTCTCTCTGCCTCCGCCCCCCTCTGTCTATTTAAGGCCACCCCACAGAGACGATCACCTCTCTCTGTACCTGGGTTGCTCTCTCTATGTATCTTGGTGATATCTGTCTGCTTATATGTCTGTCTATAGTTTTCTGGTTATATTCTATGTCGCTATTTCATTATACCTGATGATGATTGCTTGTGTTGCAATCGAAACGTCGTATGCTATTATTTAATTTATTATTTAATTTTTATACGTGACTTTACCGAAAAAACCAAAGAATAATTCCTGCAGTCACGAAAGCTCCAAAATTAAAATTGGGTTGTGTTTCCCAATTCAGTGGTGGAGCTGCAAGACCCTACTCTGCCATCTGTCCAGGTCTATAAGCAGGTCCTTGTAAGCCTGGTCATAGCAATTATAATATTCAGTGACACATCCCATGGACATCCTTAGCAACAATATATCTTGTACCATTGCACGAGACCTTTAAAGGTCACCACACAGTTACTTCATACACCCATGTCCATTATACTGTTACCTGCTATAGTGCTCATTATCTTTGACTGCTCAGCAGCAGCGGTGGTGTCAGGGCGTGGAGGCGCAGTACAGCTTTGTGCAGATTTGGAAGTGGAGGTGCCCTTTCTGGCTGCGTACTGCTGAGCAAACAAGCTCCGCTTTCCTGGAAGACCTGTGGGCTAGAAACGCATTTCAAGGTTTACAACAAAGCATCGATGGGAAGATAAGGCAGTGTCACACTAATTGGAACGCATTCATTCATGTCCTCTATTACAAGGTCCACATTAAATCGGATCCGCACGTCTCACGGAAGATACGCCCACTAGCCTCATGAGGGGAAATTGAAAGAAAGCCCAAAATGCAATTGTGGAAACTGAACACGTGGTAGAGCACCAATATGAACCATATGCGAGTTTGTGGGTTTCTATATGCCTATGGTTTTGTCTGCGACTCTGAGTGATTATGTGACACCACAAATTAGTGCATTTAAAACCCTTGTGAAAAACAATTACTCTAATTCTAAGTAAAGAGTCTGAGAGTCGTTTGAAAAAAGAATAGGAAGTAACATTTTCTCAAGTAATGCAGACACGATATTGCTCCACATGTAGGAACCATCGTGTGTGAAAGAAAAGCTGCCAAATTATGGAACACATTTTTGGAACACGATGCATAAATGTAGAATCAAGTCTCAAGTGGCGAGTATCTATCTGTGTGGTTAGAACATTAGTTAGATGTAACAGTAATATATGCGTATGCCTGAAAGACATAACCATACATGTGCAACTAGCTTGTCAAAAGTGGTGTTTGATCAAACATGCGTTACGTTCAATAGTTTATCTTATAAAACTTGTAATTGTCTATAACATACATGTATAAACATGTTTCTTTCGTGACTGCAGGGATTCATATTCTTGGTTCTTTTGGTAAAGTCACGTAGAAGGGAAATAATAAAATAATAAAAATATAAAACATTAAAAACAATAAAATTATCACGACTTTACGTAACGTCGTGAGAATTTTATTGTTTTATTTTTATTATTTTATTATTTCCCTTCTACGTGACATTACCGAAAGAACCAAGAATATGTATAAACATTTCGATTTAAAGCTTTTGTGAATGCAGGGATTCATCTTCTTGGTTCTTTCGGTAAAGTCACGTAGAATGGAAATAATAAAATAATAAAAATAAAACATAATACGTCGTGAGAATTATTTTATTATGTTTAATTTTTATTATTTTATTATTTCCCCTCTACGTGACTTTACCGAAAGAACCAAGAAGATGCATAAACATGTTTCTTTAGGCAGCACATTATTACGTATTTGACACAGGAAAGCCTCACAGCTGCTCATAATACGGTTTTTACAGAGGGTCCTGCCAAGTTTTTGCATAAAGGGAACAATGTAACAACGTGCAATCCCAATCCAGTCTTCAGGTAATTATTCAGCAATTGAGTATTTGGAAAATACCAATTAATTGCATTTTTTTTTTTTAGATATTTATGGAAATGGGAGAACTGGGAAGAAACCCATGCAGAATTGGGGGAGAACATAAAAAAAAAGTCTACATAGAAATATGCCCAAGTTGAGAATCAAAGCCTTTTCCTTTTTCCCTTTTCGCTGCAAGGCACACATGTTACCACTGTGCCACTCTCCAACCCACATTCAAACGTAATGTTTAAATTGCATACGAGAGGCAGCTTGTGTGCAATACCTTGGTGGGTATCTCCGAGCGATGCATCGCCTTGGGAAAGGGACCGTCGGGTATCTGTGGCGCATTTATCGGAATGCGACTCGTGTCCCACTCCTTCAGGAAATTACAAATCAAATTAGACACGATGGCTGAGACCGATTCTTGCACTCAACACGTGTAAAATACCGCCAACCAAGTGCGGGGCAAAGCACTGTCCAGTTTATCAATTTGCAAATTACTGTTATGTTCAGAGGAATACGGCGTTTCAAGATATGAATGCACATCTGAATACAGTTAAAATACACGTACTTTACAGGCTGCTGGAATAAATTAGTACAAGAAAAAACCTTTGGTTTTAACTTGGCTTTGATTAGAGGATCTCATAATAGATATATAATTTAGTAGTAATATATTGCAGAAAAAAATAATCACGTTGCAAAAACTGTGACTAAATAAACAAGAATCCACCGCATCGCATCAGGTCTTGGAAGCTAAACAGGATTAACAGCCTGGATAGCACCTGGATGGGACACCACCATGCACACATTATTATTTATTCACGATGTACTTACAAAAAAATCAGCAGACTACCTGCTGGATCTCCTCACTGTTTCGAAGAACAAATGTGACCTAAGGTCTTCGCTCATTTACCAGCTTCACATTCCTTACTGCCGTACAAATACTGGAGGAAGGGCCTTTTCTATTGATGCCCCCAGGGTCTGGAATGCTGTCGCCAATAAACTGCAACTTGGATCACTACCTGTGAGATCTTCACTCAAAACTGCTCTAGAGGAGTTGTACACCCCTAGCTGCAACTGCTATTCAGAATGGCCTGAAATTAAATGTATCATTCTGAATGACCGCTGCAAAGTATGGTCTTGAGTTTTGATTATAGTGTGCTGATCATTAAAGGTGCATTGAAAAATTTCGATTCTGCTACTGATACTCCAGCTGTTTAAGAGTGACTCATGCTGCCAGCTATGGCTGCAAAGTTTGGTCGTACATGTTATTTATATCGTTTATTGTTAAATTTGAATCGCAGTTCCTATGATCACTGTTACATAGTTTTTAAAGCTTTATTTTGGTGATTTTGAAAACGTTTTGGTTTAGCCATGTTTGTTTTTGTAGTACAGAGTTAGCCTGATAACTTTAATCTACATTGTCTTATGGTTGTTATTGTTTGACTTGCATCCCACTGGGATTTTTTGCACACAGCGTTGAAATACGGTGTTTTTTTCTGGAAGACTTTGCTGTTTGTTCCAGGATTTTTCTATTGCATGTAGTCACTTTAAGATGTTTCTTGTTCATGTTTTTTTTGTTGCAGTTGCACCCGAGTCAAGAGCCGCATGGCTCACAGGGTTACACCTAATAAATGAAACTGAAAAACTGAAACACAAATTGTCAGAGGGCTTCCGGGCCTACGTAGTATTGGGCAGCACAGCATAATCCATTGTTGTATTGTACTTCTGAAACTTTATTGCGCGTTTTCACCAAGTATCGTCGAAAGACCCTCAATATCAGCACGACGTGCGGAGGCAATCATCCAGCAGCGGATTAACAAAAGAACTGTAGAGGTGAACATGTAATAGCTGCCGAGCATGTTTTTGGAGGACATGCACAGCAGTAGCGGCTGCCACTGGGTGACACGCTGAGCGGACGACGTACCACAATGTGCGAGAGTACGGCGGTGATGTGCGTGTCACGCCGATTCATCCGCGCCTCCGCATCTCCCTCCGAGCCCTCGTCCGTGTCCATGGCAGCGGCTCGCTCGGACATCTCCACACGGAACCGCGACTTCTTCACCGGCACCGAGTCGAGTTGTGGCGCCATCTCCGGTAGGGCTACCGAAGCAAGTTAAATTGACACTGGGTCTCACATTTGAGTGCCAGGGTGGTGCAGTGGTAACACTCGTGTCTCACAGCAAAAAAAGGACTGAGTTCCATTCCTTACTCAATTGCTTTTTTGTGTAGAATTTGTATGCCTTGCCCCTGTGCTACATGGATTTTCTGAGTTCCCCAGTTTCCTCCCATTGCTAAAAACACGCATACAATGTTACTGCTGTTGGCCAAACATCCCAATTCTGAAAAATTTACCTGAAAATGACTCAATTTGGAGTTCACACAAAGCAACATTCATGAATGTGAAAACTTGGCAGGGCCCTCCTTAGAAAGACTAAGTGAGGCTTTCCTGGGTAAACAAGCTAATTATAAAACATTTTTGATAAAACATGAACAGACATTTTACCAGAAAACCTCACAAAGCCAGACTTATTGGTAGGGGGGGGGGGAGAGCCTTTTCCAGTTATAGGCAATATCGAGCATACTGAAAATACTTCAAATAATAGTAACTTTACATAGATTTACATATAATTACGCCGAATGTATTTATTCAGTTATTTGTTAATATTTCCACTTTAATGCATTTATTTACGGATATCCTTTCCATGCATGGTTATTTGCTACGTGCGTGTGTTAGCATGGTGGAAACTTCCAGTCTCTCCAGGCTCTCCGATTTTCTCCCACATAAAAATAGAATTGGCCAATCATCCCCATGAAGGACCCTCCTCCTGAAAGAGCTTTGAGACTCGGTCAGACTCTCCCGGACAAATGACGAACCTGAATGAGCGAATCAATTACTTATACTTTACCTTGCGGAGAGACGACGTCACGGCCCGCGGCTCCCTGGGAGCCGGCACCTCCGGCCTCGCCGCCCTTGCGCTTGTCGGCACGTTTGAACACTGACACAGCTGGCGTAGCACCCGCTGCCAGGAACTCGTGCTGGAAGCGCAGCAGATCGTCCTCCGACTCCCCGGGCTTCGGCCGGGCGAGCATCCTTGCTGGCTTGCCCGCCGCGCGCGGTCTGTTGACGAGCAGCACGAGATTTGCCATGAGACAACTTCACTTGACATTCGTATGGATTGCTGAGAGACAGATATCTCTTTGCCACAACACGACCGAGTCATGCCGGGGCCTTGCTGAGCCAGCCCAGCGCGGCGCGGCTCAGGAAGTGCCAGGATACTTTTCCACTGCAGAAGCAGAGCCATACCACTGCCATCATATGTGATGCACGACTCGAGACGCATGTGGATGATGCAATAACTTTGTCTTCTGTGTACTGAGATAAAATGTCCCGATAAATGCACCTGGCCCTGCTTGGCCCCTCTATCTAGATTCATACGTCTGGTGAGGTCGATTTATCATGGCTCGATTCCGGTTCAGCATGGCAAATAGAGGAAAACGACTCGTACTGAGGGGCCTACCCTGCCTCGGCGCGGATGTGTTAGAGGAAACGGGGTAAGAGATGCAGCGAGAGACAGAGACACGGAGAGACAAGCACAGAGTAAGACATATATAAACAGGCACGCACAGAGCAAAAGAGACGTAGAGAGACACAGGCAGACAGATGCAGAGTGAGATATTGAGACAAACACAAACAAGGCGTGGAGCAGGACACATCGCGCCACGCAGAATTCCCTCCCCTTACCCCCTTTTCTGGCGGCCACCCCTGAGTACAAAGAAGGTGCCTCATAGCCCCCTAGGGGCCATCCATTTAGTACGAATGGAGCGGGGGGGGTTAACCCAAATGCGTACGCTTGCGTATGGGGGGTGGTCTACTGACAATGTACGTACGCATTGGAAACGGAGGGGGGGGGGGTGGTGAAGCCTCGATAATTTGTCTACATTGGCCTCCAAATGAGCAAATGAGTTAGTTAGTCCGGCGGTGAACTATCTATTTGCTTAAACACGTGTAATATTATTAATCATTGATCTATTCTACGTGGATTAAATATCAACCATTCTATAGGATTTGGGGGGGGAGGGGGTGCGTCAGGGGTACGTACGCAGGTGGTGGGGGGTGTAAGAGGTTCGCGTGCGTACAGGGAGAGGGTGAGGGGTCAAGTTTTGACAGATTTTTGCGTCCCTACTAAATGGATGGCCCCCTACCTCGTACTTGGTGATCAGCCCTGTTGGCGAACACTGCAAGGTGTAGCAGGAACACAAAGTTGTGACCGAGCACTTTGTAAACTCCCAAAGCGGTTGTGCTGGGAGGTGGGCAGCAACTGGCAGTACAGCAAGCAGGTTGCAAACGTATTCTGTGCGGATCTTTGTTACCATGCCGCGTGATAACGTCTTCCCCACGTCGTGTCAGTCATGGGGGTTGCCGTGTCAGCTCACCAACGCCGATCAGCGTGTGTTGGTGAAGCGGGGAATGATCCCACTCACTGCTGATGTTATCCGCGGCCTGGAATCCAACTCGGCGCTCATCAATTTTCTCACAGCTTAGGGGCCGTCCATAAATGACGTCACGCACCTAGGAGGGGGGTGGGGTCAGACATTTGTGACGATGTGTGACGAGGGGGGGGGGGGTTTCAGAAATGTGACTTCACATCAATATACGCAACTTTAAATAAATATAAACAACACGTTCTACTTAGACTTTTTGATGTTTTCTCTTACAACATCAGAGTGCAGCGCCACATTAAACACGCACTACAATGACAATAGTTTAAAGCGATTTGAAGCATGTTTTATTTTTGGGGGGGCAGAGCTTTGTGACGTCATATTTGAGGGGGGGGGGGGGGAGTCTGACTTTTTGTGACGCCATTTGACGAGGAGGGGGGGGGGGTCAAAAATCGCGTGACGTCATTTATGGACGGCCCCTTAACCTTCGAAGCTCTCGCTAGAAGCTACGCAAGGCGTACGAGCCAGGGGCAGCGCCCGTATGGGCGAATGTAATCGTTGTTGCTGCACTATGCTCCGGCGTTCGCTCATTGACAAAGCCGCTTTTAATTACAACCGCTAACTTTATAGTCGTGAATATGGCGAGGCTGTAAGAGCCCTAAACCTTCCTCCTCACAGTGCGAACCATCCACACGCGACGCAGGCCGCAGGCTTTGTGAGCACTGCACCAAAGCAAGCGTGGGCTCGCTGTACGAATGGCACACGGCTGTAAGCCTCGTAAGGGCTGGTCGGATAACGATGGCGATAATAGGACATCGCAAACTATCACCTGGAATTAGTAGACTCCCAGATTCCAACATAGAGGCGGCAGCAGCAGGCAGCGGCAGCGGCCGTCAATGTGATCTCAGCTCGTGCGCGCGATTCCTCCTTAGACGTCGTAACGATTCGATTCCGTTAATATGGCTGCAGGTGAATCGAAGTGCGCGCTTAAGGGAATCGATTCCGAATGTTGACAACTCGGAGTGCTGGGCGCGTGTGTGTGCGGTGACAATTCTAGATTTGAAGCTTTCGTAACTACAAGGATTCATATTCTTAGGTTTTTTCGGTAAAGTCACGTAGGTAAAAATAAAAAATAATAAAAATAATAATAGATATCAAAAATACAAATGATAGATATAAAAATAAAAATTATAGATATAAAAAATAAAAAATCACGACGTTTCGGAGGCAACACAAGTCTCCGTCTTCAGGTGGGACCGTCACAGCCAAATTTACTGTATCAAAGTGAGGAAAAATCCAAGAGACAAGATCTTATATACAAGTTAAGGGGGAGGGGGGAGGAGCTTATCTGAATGTGGTAGCCAATGGATGGAACGGTGGGGGGAGGGGGCGGGGCTAAAAGAGAACAATGGTGCACATCGACTCGGGGTTGTGGCCGGTGTTAGATGATAATAAACATAAAAAAGTATAACCCATAAAAACAAAGTTTTTCACTATAAATCCTTTATATGCGTGGCGGCTAGAGTCCTCTCGTCCTCTGGCTTGAGATGGCTGCCACCTATGGGTCAGATGATTGCATTGCACCATTAAGTAATTTGTAATTAAATATAATATTTTTGTCCTAAAAAGTGTAGAATTTAGGAAAAAAATGTTCACGAACATTAATTGTCACGCACAACGAGTCTGTGTGGAAAATGTCAGCTCGATTGGATCACGGGAAGTGGGTTAAAAAACGACCGAAAGATTTGCACGGTCGTAAGAAAGCAAGCGAACTTAATATAAAGGATTTAAAAAGCAGCACTGTTAAACGCTGGGGATGTCAACACTCGGTAAAGTAGAATAGTACCTGTCAAATAAGATGGTACAAATATGCGTAGTTAAATCTTTTTTTTACGTGGTTAATAACATCTTTCCAAATGATTGCTCAATTTGTACCCATCATCACGGTTGAAGTTGTGTTTGTATATCTGGATGGCCTCGTGTACAAACCTTTGATGATGCGGAGACAATGCCAGTGTGATGACCGTGCAAAGTCATCAGCAGCAGCAGCTGCAGCAGCAGCAGTGCTCCATCCACTGTTGGATGAAGGCCTCGACCTGCCACGGTGATGCGATGCATCAATCCAAGCTAGCACCTGCACAAAAGCTGCTTGAATCGCTCCGTCTCATCCCCCCCTCCCCCACCAGGCGTCTTTTCAGACGCGAATCAACCAAAGTGGTGAAGTATGGTCAAAGGCGCCGTCCATAAAGGACGTCACGCACCTAGGGGGGGGGGGGGTCAGATATTTGTGACGATGTGTGACGAGGGAGGGGGGTTGGGAAATGTGACGTCACATCAAAATGCGCAACTTTAAGTAAATATAGACAACACGTTCTATTTAATTAAATAGACTTTTTGATAAATGTTTTCTCCTACAATGACAATAGTTTAAAGCGATTTGAAGCATGTTTTATTTTCAAAATGGAAATATGGTTTTGGGGGGGGGGTGGGCAGAGCTTTGTAACGTCATATTTGAGGGGTGGTCTGACTTTTGTGACGCCGTGTGACGAGGGGGGAGGGGGGGTCAAAAATCGTCCAAAATCTCGTGACGTCATTTATGGACGGCCCCTAAGGAGGCGATTGACTGCCGATGATGAGTGAGCGACTGTACCAATACCTGTTGATTGTGAATACAATACACTGAACGCCCCTGACTTCGTTAGTTCTCAGAAGCTAAGCAGCTTTGTAGTTATTACTCTTAGTTTTTTTTGGTAAAGTCACGTAGGTAAAAAATTAAATTAAAATTAATAAAAGCAATAATATAAATAAAATAATAAATCACTTCTTTATTTTACTTTTATTTAAAAGAAAATAATAAATCATTTAATAATTTTATTTTTTACCGACGTGACTTTACCGAAAAAACCTAAGAGTATGAATCCTTGCAGTAACGAAAGCTTCAAATCTAGAATTGTATTTATTGGTCCTTGGATGGGTGACCGCCACCACGGCTTGCCAAGTGTTGTACGACTGGGGTACAAGGTGGCCAGGAGATGGCAGTGTTGAGTGTCACCCTCTCGTGTCCATACACGGGTCTTCTCTGGGTGCTCCAACTTCCTTGCCAATGCAGAACCCCCCTCTGTGGCAATTGCTTGGCATTAGTCTCGTATAATTATGAATCTCATCTTGTTGAGAACTATGACACTAAATAACGCGTTGACGGGTTGCTGGAGTGAACGTGTTTTAAACATTAACTGGCAAATGACGACTGGTGAGGTCATTCACAGCAGTGGTAGAGGAGTGTGGTGCGAAAATGTTAATGCACCCCCCCCCCCTCCTCTCTTTGTCCAATGTATGACCCCTCTTCATTGCCCACTAACTGGGACCCTCAGGCCCACCGGCCCCGCTGCAGTTGCACCGCCTACACACTGAACAGGCATGCCACTGGTCCATATGCGATGCCAGTACACAGGGAGAGACGGAATATCCATCTTGAATTCACGCACCGATAATGAGAGCTGCAACAGATAGACTACAATTCAGATTTGTAACACACTTTTTTTTAACCCCATAATTTACCTTTTAGATGACAAACTACATAAGCAAAATAATAATAGATTGACAACCGAATACTTTGATTTGTTTTTATTGCCCATATCAGTAATATTCAAAATTAAATAACTTTACACATTTTACGTACATGACCGCATTTGACATTAAGTTGGACTGTGAATTGTGGATACCAGTGTCCTGAGATGTGAGTGATACATGCATCTCCACAGCTGCCAAACGATAAATTAACCACAGATACAGAGTGCGCATTGAGCGGTCTCAATTACTAACAGACGTCTCATACGATAAAGTGCATCCTGGTGCTGAGAGAGGTACACAAACAGCCACGGCTCAGCACAAAATTGCGTCCTCGGATGAGATTTTTGGATGAAAGCCACGTGGCTGGAAATACCGGAGTCTGCAGTTTGTTACACCACACAGCAACACTACATCGGCTGCACTATCTCAAGTTACGGTGGCGCGATGGTAACACTAGTGCTTTACAGCAAGCAGAGCCTGGGTTCGACTCCTAACGTGGGTGCCCTTCTGCAAGGAGTTTGTATATTCTCCGACCGTTCTGCATGGATTTCGTCTGGGTTCTCCGTTGTTGTTTTTTTCTTTCCCATAGCTAAAATTATCACACAATGTAACGGTTATTGGCCAAAACATCGCAATGCTGAAAAAATTACCTGAAAATTATTCAATTGGAATTATACAGAGCAGCATCATCGCCACCTACTATGAAAACTCGGCAGGATACTCCTGAAAAAGTATTCAGGTTCAGTGAGGCTTCGCTGGGTAAACAAGCATAACAATAAAAAATACAGTGTCACTCATGTGCAGTTAATTTCACACACACAGACATAATAAACACAACATCTAAAGACAGTGTTTAATCTCCTCTTCAACATTTTGTCGCTCTATGGCCACAGAGCTTTGGAATGGTTATGTTAAGTTAATGATAGCGGCATCCAACTCCACGGACCATCGTCTGGTCAAACAAACGACATTTACATACAGGTGCCTCGCAAAACCTTGGCCTGGAATTTGCCATCGACTGACTTTGAGTTCTGATTGCATGCACTTTTGATAAACTTGATTAGCAAACGTCACAGTTCATCAAGAACAAAGTACTGTGGGTTTTTCACACCTTTTTTTTCCACCGAATTCACATTAACTTATAAGCAACTAAATAACAACAAAGGTCACTAGCTAAGGCGGAATTATTCTTTCGCTTTACGTAACACACACGCGCGCTTAAACACGACACATTTGTGTTTCTATGTAATAGAATAAACATCAGTTACCTTGGGTTCTTTCCTCGTTTTAACGCAATAAATTGTGCGCGTGCCGTTATCGCTAGAAATGCGTCGTCTCGTTTCTTGTGCCACTTTGCAGCGGTGCGGTTAGCGGCAACCTGCGTGGACGTCTGCCGCTATGTTTATACTCCTTTTGCTTGTTCCATGCCTTTTACTATTTATAATTGTTCATTTAGCTCAATACATTGACCCATTGTACACATATTGACCCCGAAATACATCACCTTCATAATGCGGTTCATATTTTAAATCACTTATTGAATTTCACAAAATTCCCAGATGATGCTATGTTAATATCCGCTCTTCCGATCCCCACTCCGACTTCCCAAAGCATTATTCCATGACGAGGCACTCCTGACTCCCAAAAGCCCATGTGTCACGTGATACATACCGATTGACGGCGACGCGTTAACAGTTAAACGTATGTCCCGATGTGCCAGTTTCTCACTATAGACAGCTTACTATGACAACATAAATCACGCGCGAAGCATGACATATTTATGGAAAACAGCCAAACGGCAGACCAGAGCAGTTAATTTTTTGCCACGGCAATGGTTGTCCCGTTTGTCTGCACACGGGTGTCCAGAATAATTTGAACTGCAACTCAACATGCGTCCAAACACCGCTAGCTGGTTCTTCAGTATTAATTTGGGAATTGTAATTTGTTGAATGTTAAAATAGTCATATTTCAGGGGGAAAAGTGATGATATTACACATCTTAAAATTGGTTTAAAGAAAAATTTGTACTGTATAAATTTTAATTAAACGTCGACACAGTATTACAAAATATGTGAAGGAAAAATGCATCAAATCAAAGTTGTCAATGACATATACATATCCATTTTCATGTGCTGTGAATTTATTATATAGGAAAAAGCACTTTGACTTACGTGAGCCTTGCTATAACGATATCCCATAAGTCTTAACATACAGCATGTTCTTTACTCTTCGTTAATTGGTGAGTATATTTTAAATTCAAGCTACTGATAAATTCGTCAATAGATATCAGGAGTACAAAGACGTGTAATCATGCTTTTAGGGGGCAATCATTCTAAACGTGACATACCATCGCTCGATAAATGCCCCTCAGATTATACCCAAACGCACTTCCGCTGACCCCACTGATGATGCAGCATCCCATCGTTGCACTCTTCTACGTCGTGAACCCTCTCGCGGTTCCTCGCTCTTCTTAGCGGTGTGCACGAGCACGTTCTGCGTACAACGTAGTGCACGAGTGGAATTCATTTGAAACCGTGGTGTGTGCAATAATACATTTTTTTTTATAAAGTAATGTAAAAAAAAAACAGGTTCAAATTTTTTTTTGTAACTAGTATATAGCAACATCGTCATAAAACTCAAGTAAACATCTTTGTGTGTGTGTGTCATTCACGACGTCCATTCGGTTCCAAGATCAACATCAGTCGCTGGCACCTCGTGTTCATCTTGCTGCCGAGAGAGAGGCACCACCCGATGTAAAGGCGAACGTGTTCTGTATCGCAATGTGGAGCTGCGCTGTGTGCCATGGACCCAGTACGAAATCTAAGAACGCTATTTACAACACATGTAAGATTTGGTCCTATTTTGCTGTTATAGTCTGCCTTGCTTATCGTATCGTCGGACAGCCATCGCCGCATCGCGGCGTAACGGCCACAAGCTGATTCTCTCCATCATCCCAAACATGGGTGGCTTCTGGTGGGCGAGCGGCAGAGTGGGGTTCAGGCCAGTGCCTCGGCTGTGGGTGGCGTCGGCCCTGGTGCGATGAATGAATTAAATGGGGTCCCCTGTCCGCCGTCTCCGCAGACCGGGCTACAGAACACAGCGCTGCGGTCACGCCGGCCTTCCCGCGTGCTCACTTCGACGGCTCCGCCCCGCCGAGTTGGGCGCCCGCTACAGAATCGTCTCCATGCTGTGTCCGCGGCTCTGCAGGGTTTGGGAGGGCGTCTGCGTGGACGCCGGCTCGGTGCCGACGCAGCCCTCGGTGCGGTGCACGATGAGCACAGGGAAGTAGAGCGCGTCGCAGTAGGCGGGCGGCGGCTCCTCGTGCGCCACGATGTGGTGCCGTGACACGCAGCGCGAGTTCTCGCCGCCGCAGCTACAGTCGCCGTTGGCGTCCGCCACCCGGCCGCCGCTGCCGCACAGCCCGTTGCGCCACGAGCCATAGAGCCGCGCCAGCGAGAAGCGGCTGGCCGCCAACGAGAAGCGCGAGCCGCACGTGGTGGTGTTGGTGGCCGCCGTGTTGCCATTGCTGTTGCTCTGCGAAGCGCCGCGCGAGAAGATGCTGAGGCTGCTGCGCGTGCGGTGGCACCGCTCGCAGTGCCGGATGAAGCCCGAGCCGCTGGCGGCGAGGGCGCCGGCGCTGCCACCGGCGCCCCCGCCGGCGCCGCACGCCGCGCTCGCCGCCCCCACGGTCATGAGCACCGCCTCGGAGTAGCTTGGCACCAGCTGACGGTTGGAGCGAATGCGCCACTCGAGCTCGATGCTGTCGACGGTGCTGACGCGCGGGATGCGGCGGCAGGGCGCCGGCTCGTCGGACGGCGTCACGCCGGGCACGTAGTCCAGCCCGAAGAGCTTCTCCACGTGGTAGTGCACGTAGGCCGTGCGGAACTCGATGAGCACGCGCAGCGGCCACGACAGCATCACGACGGCCGCCAGCCAGAAGACGCGGCGCGACACGTACCACGGCGGCCGCTCGGGGTCGGAGAAGGCCACGACGCACTCCTTGAACTCGACGTTCTTGAGGTGCATGCCCTCGCGCGCCTCCATGTAGTCGTCGAGGCCCTCGTTCTCGGTGAAGAAGCGGGCGCGCTGCGTGAGGTACGCGTTCTCCGACTCCACGTTGGCGAAGCTGAAGCACTTGGTGAAGCGCAGCTTGGTCACCGGGTGCTGCTCCAGCTCCATCAGCCCCTTGGAGATGTCCTTGACGCCGCAGTTCACGTAGTCGAACTCGGCCTCGGCCACTCGTGTGTTAACGCGCTCGTAGTAGACCTGAGGAGGGGAGAGACATGCGCCGCGCACGCGTCAACCCACGCGTGAACCCACGCACCCATTGATTTCCACACATGACGACGATGACGATGGCTAAGCGTTTGTAAATAACAATTGTATACTCTTAGGTTTTTTTGGTAAAGTGACTAAGGGGAAAATAAAGAAATAAATATATATATTCATAAATATAAGTGATGAAGGTAAAAATAAGTTAATAATTACATTTATTAAAAAATATATTTATTCAGAAATATGTATTTATTTATATTTACCTACGTCGCTTTACCGAAAAAAACCTAAGAGTATGAATCCTTGCAGTCACGAAAGCTTCAAATCTAGAATTAACAATTGTATATCTAAAGCGGAGATCTGATTTCCGTTTCAATGAACAGTGCAAAGTGATTTCTAGTTTGCTCGTTGTTGTTGTTTGTACTTGGTTGCTCTTGTTAGTGCTGCCCTTACTCGGAAACGCTCACCCAACTGCTGAAGCGATTCGCGAAAGAGATGGCTCAAGATGCTGTACACGAGTGCAGAGTGCAGAGCCGACTGTCAAACACTCTTCACAATGTGGAAGGTGTGTGTGTGTGTATCTCATTGATGCCAGATAAGATATTTAATCTGAAGTTATTGGTATCCAATTCGTTCCCTTATGTAGGCTTCCTTTAGTTAAGTCTTCACAAAGTTTCAGTGGCGCATCAAGCTAAACATTTTGAAGGGGTAAAT
This sequence comes from Lethenteron reissneri, assembly GCF_015708825.2. Classification (NCBI taxonomy): domain Eukaryota; kingdom Metazoa; phylum Chordata; class Hyperoartia; order Petromyzontiformes; family Petromyzontidae; genus Lethenteron; species Lethenteron reissneri. Next base: position 5,707,503 of record NC_083792.1, read on the forward strand.
TGGATCATAAATACGTGCATCAAAAATTTTAAGTAGACGTAATAATTGTGTTTTTGTGCATCGAATAATTATTCATTTACAGGCTTATATTCATCTTTAAAAAGCGGTGTCCAACCGTTCTGGTGTGCTGACAGCTGGTGCTCTCAAAAAACTTGGGGGTGTGGGGGCAAAAGGGGACATTCGCCCTCCCCTACCCCACCAATATTTATTTTAGAGCCTCTTCGGGTGACTTCACGAACGGAAACCATGACAGAGATGATGGTGAGAACGCTCGGACGGCGGCTCCGTGAGTGCACGCGTCCGTGAGTGAGCGAGTCCGTGAGCGGGCGAGTGATTGCGCGAGTGAGTGAACGAGTGAGCGGGCGAGTGAGCGCGCGGGTGAGAGGGCGGGTGAGCGGGCGGGTGAGCGGGCGGGTGAGCGCGCGTGTGAGAGGGCGGGTGAGCGCGCGGGTGAGAGGGCGGGTGAGCGGGCGGGTGAGCGGGCGGGTGAGCGCGCGGGTGAGAGGGCGGGTGAGCGGGCGGGTGAGAGGGCGGGTGAGCGGGCGGGTGAGCGGGCGGGTGAGCGCGCGGGTGAGAGGGCGGGTGAGCGCGCGGGTGAGAGGGCGGGTGAGCGGGCGAGTGAGCGAGCGAGTGAGCGCGCGGGTGAGCGCGCGGGTGAGCGCGAGTGAGCGGGCGAGTGAGAGGGCGAGTGAGCGCGCGAGTGAGCGAGCGGGTGAGCAAGCGGGTGAGCGCGCGGGTGAGCGCGCTAGTGAGCACGAGTGAGCGGGCGAGCGAGTGAGCGCGCGGGTGAGCGCGCGGGTGAGTGAGCGAGTGAGTGCGCGAGTGATTGCGCCAGTGATTGGGCGAGTGAGTGAGCGAGTGCGCGAGTGAGTGAGCGAGTGAGTGCGCGCGCGCCGACCTGCGTGGTGGTGTAGGCGTCGCCGTTGCGGTAGCGCGTGACCTGGCGCGTGCGCCGCACGTAGTGGTAGCTGATCGCCTTCCACCAGATGCACGGCGTGGCCGCCTGCATGCGCTCGACGCGCTCGTACACGCCGCCCGTCTCGGCGCGCTGCTGCGTCTGGCCGCGCGCGTAGCAGTGCCAACACTCCACGAGGTACACCACGTAGAGCATGAGCAGGAAGGCGAGGGGGATGTACACGTAGCCGCTGGAGCACGGGCTGTGCTGGTAGGCGAGCGGGCGGCCCGCGCGGAACGGCCCGTCGAACGTGAAGACGGTGACGCGCGTCAGCTGGCACCATGCGAGCGCGCCCAGGCAGCCGTACATGAGCACGGAGAGAACCAGGCTCTTCCAGTGCGACTCGCGGCATAGCGCCTCGCTCAGGGACTGCCGCACAGGCCGCTGCTGCACGGACGCCGGGGGGGGGGGGGGGGTTGCGGGGAGGGAGGGGGGCAACACGGAGTTAGGAGGCAATGTGTCACGATCTCTCTGATGCACAGCCTCGGGCACTCACGTGTGACACCGTGTCCGTAGTCGCGGATCGGCTCAGCCTCGAGCCGCTTAATTGCTCTCAAAGATGTGGCTCAGCTCGTGGGATATCTTGTACATGGCTGGCAGCATGGCTCAGAGCCGGCTTAAGTTGAGTGCATGGCTTTGAGCCGGCTCAATTCGAGCCTGAGCCGGGCAGTGACTAAGAAACACTGGCTTCTCAACATTGTCGGTGTTGTGGCCTCCCAGTCAAGATCAGAGGTCACCCAACCGCCCCCGCCCCCCCCCCCCAAGGATACCAAGACCACAACTCAAGGAGAGAGATCACGTCTCGAGTCAACTTGGTGTCAGTAAGGCGCGTGCATCACGTGGTGTTTTAGTGCAATTTGTCACCGCACCTCGGTGCTGACGTTCCCCATGGACATTCAATCATTTCCCTGCACGGTATCCATGCCGCAGCTGCGCTTCCCCATGACAGGCCAGCGGGAGCCACGACACGGGTTGAGAACGGCTGCTCTGCATAGAGTTTGCAGACTGCGCAAGCAGCTTTCCGGCTGATTGTTTTCAATCAATTTCATGCAAAACGCCTCGGTCGTTTCAGATGATCAGTCTTCTCGTGTGGGTGAAACGAACGCCATAAAGAAAATTGTGCAAAAGTGTCCGTCCGATGGGTATATTGGCTCCCGTCGTAGGAATGTAGAATGTTACCCTTAATTCTAGATTTGAAGTTTTCGTGACTGCAAGGATTCATACCCCTTGGTTTTTTCGGTAAAGTCTCGTGGGTAAAAAATGTAAATAAATTAATTCACGACGTTTCGGGCGCGACATAAGCGTCCTTCTTAAGCGGTTGTGCTTTCGCTAAGTTGTCCCCACCTGAATAAGGATGCTTGTGTTGCGCCTGAAACGTCGTGATTAAATTTATTTTAAAAAATTTACCTACGACACTTTACCGAAAACACCAAGGGGTAGGAATGTTACCCTTGGCTGGGCTTTGCCGGTTGTTGAGAAAAATCAACTGGTTTGCAGTTGCTTGGTGATCCGTGACATCGCAGGACTATGAGAGATGGTAGTGGCCTGGGGAGGCCTTCATCCAGCAGTAAATAGAGCGTAGCTGATGGTGACGGTGGTTGAGCGGTAAAATCAGCACTGCCTAATGTTGAAAAGCATGCGGCATACATTGCCTTTTGTGAGATAAATATAGAATGATATTTTTAAAGGCAGAGGGGGACTTGACTTAAATATTTATGTTTGCCTTTTCAAATGTTTATAAATTAAACATAGCTTTAATGGTACTGTACATTGCGTTTATTTGTACGCGCACATACTTGGGGTTGTCAACAGCATCGCAGGGCTCGGTGTTGACTCAGATCCCAGTTTGTTCTCTGGTATCATCACCCTGAAGGCGTTTATCCACTCGCTCCATCATGACATTACCGTAGACCCCACACCAAAGATGTAATAAGAAGCCCAAAATTAACTTCCGATGAATAATACAAACATCCCGATTGTCCATTGCTTGCGTGAATAACGAATTATTTGATCAGAAAGGCTCCACACACTTAAATGTGTATTATTCCACAGAGAAGATCGTTTTAAGTTAGGGGCCGTCCATAAATTACGTCACGCGATTTCGGACGATTATTGACCCCTCCTCGTCACATGACATCACAAAGCTCTGCCCCACCCCCCCCCCCCCAAAAATAAAACATGCTTCAAATCGCTTTAAACTATTGTCATTGAAGTGCGTATTTAATGTGGTGCTGCACTCTGATGTTGTAGGAGAAAACATTTATTAAAAAGTATATTTAATTAAGTAGAACGTGTTGTCTATATGTATTTAAAGTTGCGCATTTTGATGTGACGCAGCATTTCTCAATCCCCCCCCCCTCGTCACACATCGTCACAAATGTCTGACCACCCCCCCTAGGTGCGTGACGTCATTTATGGACGTCCCCTTATTCTCTGTTTTTTTCCTCTTTAATTATCCACGCGAGTTCACACACAAGTACACCGGGCGTGGAACGGGCAACTCTTGTATGCCACTTAGCGATCCCGACCTCTCGCCCTCTGCCCACGCCTCCTCTCTCGTCTGCCACCTCCCCCACCCCGACCGCCACCGAGACCCTCATCCGCACGCCGTCGTCACATCCTACCCCGACTCGACGACTGCGACCCTCTCCGCGTCAGAGGTCGCAAACGGGTTTTGATTCCTTACCCGTACCCGGCCGCACCAGTGTCGCAAACGGGTACCTGATTGCGACCTCTGGGATGAAGCCATGTTGCAGGCACGGGTGGGTTGATTCTAGGAACTTGAATTGTGAGAAGAGACAAGACGTTGGGAAATGAGTGACAAACAGTTACTCACCAGTGACTCACGGTCTACCCGTACCCGTACCCGGCCGCACCAGGGTCGCAAACGGGTACCCGTACCCGGCCGGGTACGGGTAGCCGGGTATCGGGTAGGGTACGGTTATCGGGTACCCGGTTGCGGCCTCTACTCCGCGTCGGCCTTCCCCACGTCCCTCACCTCTCGTCGCACCCTGCAGCTCGGGCTCTAGAACCCAGTTGAGCAAGGGACAATGGAGCGATCGTTGCAAAGGAAGGGCTGCCCCTTGACCTCGTATTAGAACCCACTGTGCTGCAGCCATTCACACGGCTGGGTGGACAGAGACGGTGGATTTTAAGAAACTTGCTCCGTCGTTTCAGCAGCCGCGCCCGGAGAACGAACAAGCGACCTCCTGATTGCGAGTCCCACCCGGTACACCACATCCGGTACACATGTCGCTAGGGCTTGGGTAACTACCCAAGTCGACCGGCGACTCGGAAAATATCCCATGAGAAATTAAGCCCTGCTAGTCCTCACATCCTTAGCTCAGAGGGGACTGATAAATTATTCAAAATCCGTTTCGCTCAGAAGCGCGGTTTATTGTGTTTCTTGGTTTTTCCCCTCTCTCTCTCTCTCTCACTGGATCACGGTGTGGTGGTATTGACAAGAGATTATTTTCAACAACAAAAAAATGCAACCCTCCACGTCGATCCTGCGCTCACCGCGGGCGAGCGAGCGGGCGGGCAGCGATTGATTTTGGGGGGTTGCATCCCTGAGAGCACCGCCACTCCGCACGGCCACTCCCAGCGCAGACCCCCGCGGCTCTGGGAGAGCGAAGCGGAGTGACACCCCCCCCCCCCGCTTCTCCCGCCACCCCACACGCTGCCAAGTGGAGGTTTCATACTCTTAGTTTTATTAATTTTAATTTCATTTTTTACCTACGTGACTTTACCGAAAAAACTAAGAGTATGAATCTTTGCAGTCGCGAAAGCTTCAAATCTAGAATTAAGTGGAGGTTTATTTAACAGAGCTGCTGAGCGCGAGCCAAAATGTCCAAAAGCATCAAAGATGCCAGAAACAAACATTGCAATAGATAATATGAGCATACATATTGTATTAGGGTAACTTCTGTATCACCTACAATTTGTTCTTCCTGGAGAAACCATCACTTGGTGTGTCTTTACCCTTAAAGTCCTTTCAAACACATCTGGCAAATATGTAAAGGACCTCCGAACTCCATAAATTCTCGGCTGGGACACGCGGAGTGCCTCCTTTGTTCTGACTCAAAACACAAACCGGGCGGCTCTTCACACTCCACGCTGCTGCTGCTGCCCCACGTTACCGCCCTCACCGTTTCCAAAGACTTCGAGTTCCTGGAGCACGGTTCGATAGCTGCACCTGCACGCAATCCGCGTGCTGCACTCTCGTGCCGTCTGCCGTGCCCACGGTGACTGACGGTGGCTGTTGTTGTTGCTTTATTCTCTCGATCGCGTTCGCTCCGCACGGCGCTCCTCTCCGACCGTTAATCATCACCTCCATCCTGCTCCTCGTTGTTGGCGCAATGTGCCTGTTGGTATTGTTTTAATTGGTACCTTTTTGTATTTTTTTTAACACGTGTTTTATGAATTTTGCTATTCTTTGTTCTTTATACGTGAAATTTGTCTTGCACCTCCGACGCATTCTGTCCCGATGTTGCCTGCTCCTCTGGACGGATCACTCTGAGGCTGTCGTTCTGTGCTGACGCAGCACGGATCTCCCTCGCAAGCTGGCTGGGTAACTGGCTACACGGGAATTTTTGTGCAGCAAAAACAATTTTGAACGATTCATTGAAGCATTAAAAGAGACGACGGGAGGGAATTCAAAAGCGGAGCAGTGCGAAGAAGCAGAGAGAGAAGTGTGACCCGCAGTGTGGTGAGTGAGTGATGTTGTGGGTGAATGAGTGGTTGAGTGAGTGAGATGTTGTGACCCGCAGTGTGGTGAGTGAGTGATGTTGTGGGTGAATGAGTGGTTGAGTGAGTGAGTGATGTTGTGGGTGAATGAGTGGTTTAGTGAGTGAGTGAGTGATTTTGTGGGTGAATGGGTGGTTGAGTGAGTGAGTGATGTTGTGGGTGAATGAGTGGTTGAGTGAGTGAGTGAGTGTGCTGTTGTAACCCGCAGTGTGGTGAGTGAGTGATTTTGTGGGTGAATGAGTGGTTGAATGAGTGAGTGATGTTGTGGATGAATGAGTGGTTGAGTGAGTGAGTGAGTGATTGTGTGGGTGAATGGGTGGTTGAGTGAGTGAGTGTGCTGTTGTGACCCGCAGTGTGGTGAGTGAGTGATGTTGTGGGTGAATGGGTGGTTGAGTGAGTGAGTGATTTTGTGGGTGAATGGGTGGTTGAGTGAATGTGCTGTTGTGACCTGCAGTATGGTAGTAATTGAACACAGGGATTAATGAGATAAAACGGTCAGTCTGGTAAAGAGTCCTCGACAAAGGTGGAACATTCAATGAGTAAAGTAAAATAGTAGCAATCGAAGAGTTTAAAGAGACGACTGCCCGACAGTGAGTGAGTGGTTGCAGTGACTCGGCGAATGCTGGACCATCAACCACCCTGACTCTTACTCCACTCTGACTCCTAACCTGGTCGTGCACCAGTGAGGTGAGTGCGAGGTGCTCCACCCCGGCTCTGACAATAGCAGCAGCAGCAGGCTGGATGTGCACTTCGTGTGAATGTGCAGCCAACACCGATAAACATTTTCAATGCAAGGGTCAAGTGAATCAACACCGCGCAGACTCCAGTGCGGCAGGGAGATGCTACGTGCATGTTACGACTCGCTCAGGTCCCTGACGTTATTGCTTAACCTTGCACACAAACCGCATCCGGTCTTGACGCTGTCCAATACCATCGCGTGGATGAGGCAATTAAAGTGACATAATGTTGACACCATCTTTTGAAGGTTTGCCCTCCGCTCTGACCTTTGGGCTTCTCCTGCCTTTGGGGATAACGATGCATCGACGAGTTTTCATAATTGCCGGGGTATTTAATGGTCTCCTCACCGTCCACGTGCATTTCAAGGCCACGTGTCACTCCGTGCGTTCCCTGCGTGGACGCCCTTGCAAACGAGACGTTCCCTCTCAAGGGACTGTCCGGGTGAATTATTGAAATTTTAATTTTGCACAATGCTTGCTCCGCAAATCACCTGTTCATATTGTTTGTCGAGGACTGCACCGTCGCTGCTGTTACTGGATAATATTGCTCGCGAGAGTGGGAATTATTAATCAGAAACAAATGCATCTTCTCCGAATGAACCAAAAATGCCTTTGACCAATTCACCGGGATTGAGCCACCTAAACAAAACGTGCCAATTCGTTACTATTTCAGCACACCGGTGTGTTGGAGAGTCAACCCACAACATTTTCAATTCGAGTACGACGTTTCGCTGGTGATCATAACCAGCTTCACCAGGCTATTAACCATTATTGTGACGAAGTCCTCCTGTTTATTATGGATATTATTGGTCGCGAAAGCCGACGTGTAGCTGCTGATATTGTGAGAATTATTAATCAGAAACAAACGCAGCTTCTTCGTATGAAACAAAAAAGCCTTTGACCAATTCACCGGCATTGCGCCCGATCTCATCAGATGTCAAAAGCTAAGCAGGGTTTAACCTGGACAGTGCTCGGATGGATCTACCAGCACCACGATCGTTTGTTCCAGGTTGCCATCGGCGGCTGTGGGGTTGTGCTACTCGAGCCGCTACGGGCGTGTACCCGTGGCAGCAGTGCGCGGTGCGACGCTGGGTTTATCGCGACCGCCGCATTAAAAGTGACAACAACGGCAAACCAAGCCGAGTCAGCGGGCCCGTACAGCGCCCACGCGCCCGTTTCGCACAGACGGACACACCCGGCACGCGTAGCTATTACAGCCGAGGGGAGGCAACGCGCCCGGTAGGAAACACGATCGCACAGAAGATGAAGCGATGAAATCAGCTCACGTGCAGGTGCCATGCAGATCATTGCGTTGCAGGAATCACGAGAGATAGCGACGCCTTGGGGATTGATCACGGCTGAAGATGATGATGACGATCAGATATTAGAAACGACTGAAATTGACTATTTCTGAGATGGGGAGTGATTGTGTTTGTACACGTGTACTGTCTGTACAATCCAGTGCTGCACGGTGGCCTCCTCATGCCCCGTGGGTCGTGGGGTTCCTTGGCCACGCTGCTCGCTGTGGGTCGGCGAAGGCTGTGAGCGTAGACCTGGGAGCGTATTGCAACAATGGAAATACTTGCACTGTCCTCTGCTGCCCACCACGCAGCCCAGCAGCATTCTATAACACCTGTTACGCATGGCTACCACCCATCCACGCACGATCCAGGCTCGATCTTGACATTTGACGAGACCGGGCACGTTCCGGGTGAGTCGGTCAGCAGCATTGTTATTTAGCGTGGCCACAGAACATCCGTTGCTTTGGGAAGACGGAGGCTTGGTGTTGGGGAGGAGGAGGGGGGGGGTGATCGAGAGCGCCGCTGCGAGCCACCCTCGTCCAAACGGACGACGAATTTTGACGCGCGCCGAGAACGAAGCAGCGGTGGGGTCGCGCTAAAGGTCAATTTGAAAACAAACGGCTTCCCTTGCCGTGCTCGGAATCTAAAGTGACGGTCATCGATCAATGTGGAATTTTATAGCGAGCAACCCAGCGTATCGCCCACAATTGAATCTGTTGCATCGACAGCTGTCGGGAAACCTGAGTGTGGTGATTTTTTTGGGGTTAAAACGATCGATAAATTTAGATGGGCGATGTGAACAGATTGTTGATGTATACAGTGCATTCCAAGAAATTAACCGTGCAGTATAATTAAGATGCGTACAAAATGCAAACTCATTGTGCAAGGATAATGCAACTGGATTATTAAATGGAGATTGGGATTTAAGATTAGCACGGTGGGTTTTTTTGGCAATTATTTTTTTAGGGAGAACATTCTGTAAATGTTTGTGAATAAAATTGATCTTCTCCCTACTCTCCCATCGCTAAACTCTTCCTTAATCATCAAAAGAGGAACCTCCTGTTCGCGCGCACGATATCACCACCTCCTCTTTCCTCTACGAGCCTCGAGATGCGACTGTCATTCGCAAAGGCTGCGTCTCACAAAGGTGCAAAATAATTCCTCTGAAATATTCTTAGGTTTTTTTCGGTAAAGTCACGTAGGTAAAAAAATTTAAAATTAATAAAAGTAAAATAAAAAATACTTGATACAGCTATCGTGCTGTGACGGTTCCACCTGAAGACGGAAGCTTGTGTTGCCTCCAAAATGTCGTGATTTTTATTTTATTTTTATTTTAACTTTAATTAATTTAAAAAATTTACCTACGTGACTTTACCGAAAAACCTAAGAATATGAATCCTTGCAGTCACGAAAGCTTCAAATCTATAATTAATTTCTCTGAAAATTGAAGCCCACCCAGGCTGTTGGGGCAAGCGCTGTTAGTGAGCACCTACGAAGGCTGGTACGGCACACCAAGGGGGTAGCGTGACAAGTCCCACACCCGGCCGCCTTTGTCTCTCTAGTGCTGATGTATTAAACACATTGCCGCTGCCGGTTCTCAGCAGGTATTCGTGTAAGCGGAATTGGGGACCGAGGCATTCGCGCGCTTGATCGCCGCAGCCTCGGCTCGCCCTCCATGTCGAGCAGAAGGCGAACGTCGCTAGCCGTGAAGAGACGCTTCATCGCACGCCGCCTCCACATGGCGCAGCCACCAGCCGGGGGCTGCCCTCTCCGGCCCAACGCGGCTCCATTTCACCGCCGCCCCGAAGCGCTCCGTCTGCTCCGCCGCGTCCCGGCCACGCGCGCCGCCAGCGCCTCCCGGCGCGCGGGGCCGGGGCTCTCGTCTGGAGCGCGCGTGCACGTGTGTGTGTGCTCGCGCCTGCACGTGTGTGTGTGCTCGCGCCTGCACGTATGTGTGTGTGCGCGCGTGCACGTATGTGTGTGTGCGCGCGTGCACGTGTGTGTGCGCGCGTGCACGTGTGTGTGGCGGGTTTAACGACGCATTTATATTTACGCGAAAAATGTAATCAAAACTTTGTTATGGATCTAGGTGAACTTGTTTTCGACAGACTTGACTTGCAGCGCCACCGCGGGGTGCCACCTGCGGTTGTGAGGACCGCGATCGCGATCGCTCCCCCCAAGCTTCCTGGGGCTCCGCATTTCTCTTCATTTCTTCGCTCTTCGCGGCCTCTTTGATGTCACCCATCCGCACGCTTCATCATCTTCCTCGTTCCTTTGATCCCACTATTCGTCCCCGCCTATATTCACGATCGCATTCCCACTTCATGCGCGTACCGCGTGCTCCGCAAATGCCACTTCAGTTTGCGTGCGCGCTAATTGTTAAAATGCTCATTCGTTTATTGGTAATTATTTTTAAAACGTTTCATTATTGTGTCCTTCCAGATGATTTACAGCATTCTTCTATCACGCCACAATGTATTTGAATCTGTTGCTATTATCCTTGGGAACACGATTCGTCGTAACTGTAGAGGACCGATGACAACATTAAACAACTCACAAAGATTTTGTTAGTCGTGACAGTTTACCTGTTTTTCCAAAAACTATATTGAACTTCATCTCACTCTTGCACCTATTGTTGTTTTGACATTTACTTTCCTAAATATTTGCACGAATTAAATTGTTCGGCCTGTTCCCCATCTTTTATCACCATCGCTTTAGATGTATTTACGTACAAAGCCATGACATATTTGTTTATAAATATAATGGGGTGATTGTATAATTTGCCGAACTCTATCGCACTCAGACATTACAGCTGCGTCATTACTGATCCCCATGTTCTTATTTATAATGTCTGCAATCAAATGTTCCCCGCAGAGATTTAAGCCAAGCTGGGCATATAATTTTGCCTTGTACTTACGCCTCTTCGCTAATGACAAAAATTCAGACCATAACTGCAACACGCACCCACCAAGTTCTTCTCCGAACCTCTCCGTGCCTTCTCCTGTCTTGGCCACAAAATTACCAGCTGCCGTCTCAGATATCTGAGCTTAACGTGCCAACAACTTATTTTCAAACTGCTTAGATGCAGCTCTCTGACCAGCACAGCAAAACGGATATCGCTCCCTCTTCACGTCCCACTCAAAACTTGAATCTCTCTGCTTTCAAGGTGGTTGAGTTCAGGGTCAAGAGGATGTTCAATTCACACAATCCCATCAGTGCCACCGCTCAGCTTTTGCGATCGCTACGAGCAGCCGCACATCGTCGATCACTTTCCACGAGCTTTCAAAATCCGTCCGTAGATGTTTAAATCCCACGAAATTTTATAAAAGGGCGATGCACACGCCGGACTGTGGACGTGCGTGGTCACCGCGTGGAAAGTAAGTAAGCTGTCCAAGTGAAATGACAAAGCGTCGGTGCCCAACATCCACTCTGCCGCTTTTCCTCATGGACACCGTGTAAGCTCTGCATGAGGACTAAGTAGCCCAGACGTAAATGGGTTTTCCACGCTTTCAAATTTCCGTCAAGATTGTGCATTTATTCTCGAGTTCAAATTTTAGCGACGAGCAGCTCCGATGCGTTTTGTACCAATCACACATTTTCAGGACAGGAACCCTTATTTCAATTAATCGATGCATCATTGCACCCCTTCCTACCAATAAGACGTGCCAATGGATCGCGTGGCCCTTTGATCGCAGACTTTCACTTGACGCCCACGATTGCTGGCAGCCTTTCCACGAGTCAATACGAGGAGTGCTGCCCGGTATCACGTGACCCGCTCTAATGCTGAGCCCAGTCGCTTTGAGCAGTAAAACGCAACTACTTTAGCCGTCATCAGCTAAGCCTAATGGCCTCCCTGATCACATTGAAATCAATCGTGAACATCGCAGGAATGGGGAAAAAAATATTCTGAATGCACGCTATGTCGACTGAGGGGAGAAGGTGTGATTTTAAAACATGCCAACCTACAAAAGTAATAATGAAACTATTTTAGATTATAAAATCAAATTAAACTGGCGGCAACTATTTTTCATTATGCTGTAAGCGTATCCCAAAGCATTAGTGATTTTCTTTTTCTATCCATCAGCGCCTGAGGTAGAGATATGGGTCGTATCGAGTTTCCCGTTTTAAGAATGAAGTAATAGTCCGGGGCGCTGCGGGGCGGGCGAGGGGGCAGCAGCTCCCACACTCTCGCCACGACGGCCTGGCGAATGGATGTCATTCCCGTGGCCCACACAGAAGCTGCCAATCACACCCCGCTCACCCACACCGTTACCTGCCCGCTCGTCTATTGGAATATTTCACCTGGAAAATCCTCTGCGAGGGAGTTCGGGGGATTCTGCCTGGCACGTAACAACATCACCACCACCATCATCATCATCGCCTGCATATCCCTCGGGGTGTAGCAGTCTCCACGAGTCGCCACCAGGCAATACGATCCTGCGCTCGCCGCCACGCTGAACGCAAGCCAAGGCCGTGGTGTCGAAGATCAGCCTCGATCGTGCGTGTCCATGTCACGCGGCAAGCGCCTAACCACGCGCGTGCGAACATCGCACATCTGCAACCTGTACGGTTTGCATCCACACAAACAATGTCACAGTAATCACAGCTAGTTGCAATTACTGGCGAAACGTCGTACTCAGATTGTAAATGTTGTGGATTGGCTCTCCAACACACCGGTGTGCTGTACTAGTATACTACACTATACACTACACTATACACGACACTGCTATACACAATGCACTACACTACTACACACTACACTATACACTACACTACTACACACTACACTATACACTACACTACTATACACTACACTATACACTACACCGGTGTGCTGTACTAGTGACGAATTGGAATGCTCTGTTTACGTTACAACCCTTACTAATTGGCTGCGTCGGGTGGTGGCGGGTTTAACGACACATTTATATTTACGCGATCTAACCCCAAAAAAAACCTCTATTATGGATGATATTGGTCGCAAACGCCTACCACGTGTTACACTAACTTATGTCACACGCAGTCAAAGTCATAAATAAATATATGATGATTAAATGGTGCACACCATCAGTTCGTACAGCACGTTCTCTCGCTGTCACACTTGCGCGCGCAGTGCGAGTGGGTTTTTAATGAAAGATTCTAGATTTGAAGATGTAAGTTGAGACCGGTGGGCCGTGTGGGCGAGTTGGGGATCGCTCCGTGCCGACCTCTGAGCGAGAGGGCGCGACTCGTGGAGGTCTCTGCTCAAGGCAAAGTGAAACGGATTTGTTGCTGGGAACGAATAGCAAAGTTATTTTTTTTTACCATTGGAACCTCATTTGCCAGAAGAAAAAATATGATAATTGTTTTTTTACCCTTTTATCTGGCAACAAAACTGACACTTTTTTTTACAAGGAGTCATGTTTGCATAGACTGCAGGTATTGTATGTCTATGCAAACATGACTCCTTGTAAAAAAAGATGTCAGTTTTGTTGCCAGATAAAAGGGTAAAAAAACAATTATCTTATTTTTTTTATTTAAAGCTTTCGTGACTGCAGGGATTCATATTCTTGGTTCTTTCGGTAAAGGCACGTAGAAGGTAAACAATACAATAATATTGTTTAATATTTTTATTATGTTATTGTTTCCCTTCTACGTGACTGTACCGAAAGAACCAAGAATAGCAAAGTTATTGTTCGGAATATTGCATGGGGAAATCACGGCTTAATTTGAAACGACAAGCAAAGTTATTGAAAGAGGGAGAATTGAAATTGAAATATCACCCACAGCAGGTAAAAAAATTGCAAACGAATTTGCCTGCAAATGTAGGGTTGTTAATTCATGGTTGGAGTGCTTTTAGAAAACTCTATCAGAGGTCGCAAATGGGTTTTGATTCCTTACCCGTACCCATACCCGGCCGCACCAGGGTCGCAAACGGGTATCGGGTTCCTGATTGCGACCTCTGGGATGAAGCCATGTTGCAGGCGTGGGTGGGTTGATTCTAGGAACTTGAATTGTGAGAAGAGACAAGACGTTGGGAAATGAGTGACAAACGGTTACTCACCAGTGACTCACGGCCTACCCGTACCCGGCCGCACCAGGGTCACAAACGGGTACCCGTACCCGGCCGGGTACGGGTAGCCGGTTATCGGGTAGGGTACGGGTATCGGGTACCCGGTTGCGACCTTTGAACTCTATTAAGAGAAGGAAGATCAGCGTCTCACTGTGCCCAGAGAGAATGTTCACTGGGTGGGCACTACCGGCTGTGGCTTGTGTGAGACTGGTCACGGAATGGTAGCCAATGGAACGGATGTGCAATGTAAATAAACTCCGTGTCGTGCTGGAGTGAGACGAGGTGTAGCATTGCAGGGATATTAGGGTTGGTGAGGACATGGCGAGGCCTTCATCCGGCAAGTGGACATATGATAACGATGATGATGAATAGTGGAATATAAAAAAATATATATTATTCACGCATTGCGCCGGTCAGCAGAAGCCTCGCACTTGTGTTAGAAATCTCTCGTAGTAGAGATCATCGCAAGACACCCGAACTGCTCGGTCGATGGTGGCGGAGGATAAACGAGAGTGAATCGCCCGTCCCGCCACCCCCCGTGCGAGAAAGAGTAAATATAGTGCCTGGCGTCAGCTCGCCTGCACGGATTCCTCCTGCGGAGAGAGAGAGGGGGTAGGTGGGAGGGGCGTCTCTCGATTCCGCTGTCGCCAAGCGTCCTCGGGACGCGGCGAAGGACGTCCGTGTTGACGCTTCCCCTTTGTCCGTAACCTCCACAACAACAGTGGACACAACCAAACGCTGTGCCACAGCAGTGCCACAACCAACCGCTGTGCCACAACCAACCGCTGTGCCACAACCAACCGCTGTGCCACAACCAACCGCTGTGCCACAACCAACTGATGTCCCACAACCAACGGCTGTGCCACAACCAACTGATGTCCCACAACCAACCGCTGTGCCACAACAACAGTGGCACAACCAACCGTTGTGCCACAACCAACCGCTGTGCAACAACCAACCGCTGTGCCACAACCAACTGATGCTCCACAACCAACCGCTGTGCCACAACCGACCGCTGTGCACAACCAACTGATGCTCCACAACCAACCACTGTGCCACAACCAACCGCTGTGCCACAACCAGGTGCTGTGCCACAACAACAGTGGCACAACCAACCGCTGTGCCACAACCAACGGCTGTGCCACAACCAACCGCTGTGCCACAACCAGGCGCTGTGCCATAACCACCCGTGGTTGACTTACGGGTGAACTCGCCCTCATTATAGGAATGAGGAATTTCCACCACTGGTTTAGGCCTGTAAATAGGAGACTGAGCACGAAATAACTATGACTTTTAACTCCCGAGTTTGATCTCTGCAGGACATCAAAAGGCCTCGACTGGTGTGTTTTAAAATATTCAGTGAATGTTGGCCTTGTTGGTGATAACAAAGCTGGAAATGGCGTGCGTGTTCTTCCAGTGTGGCCTGGATACATCTCTCCCATGAGTTATCGGGTCTTGCCGCGTGTTGTTCGGTACCACGTCCGACGTTTCGCTCCGCGCGTCGGGAGCTTTCTCAGGAACTGAATTCATCATCATGATGAACACGCGGTTCGACCTGGAACCGTTGGAGATCTAAACACCACAACCGAGATGCCACGTGGTAGCGTGGAGGGGACATCGTGCACATTTAAATCTGCGCCGTCATGGGTAATAAATCCTGGGTAATATTGTTTTTTTTTATTGTGGGTGATGAATTATAAATGAACAGGAAAGAGTGAATCTCTCCATGTCGCAATAACGCCACATTCTAGTCCATCGACATATTGGCTTTTGGACCAATGTTTCGAGTGGGATTTGTTTAGCAGGCCTCACTCTGTGGACGAGACTCACCAAGTGAACACCGTCCACAGTTGTCCCGCGTGAACAAAGAGGGCACCACGGGGGCTAGGAGATGTTAACTCCCACGCCTGATATACAGGAGGTCGTGTGTTCGATATTTTGCGTTTGCATGTTCTCTCTGTGGTCACGTGGATTTTTGTCCTGCTCCTCCAGTTTTTCCCTTCACATTTAGAAGAACGTGCTGAGAGTATTCGGCTGATATCGATTTCCACATGATACACCACTTCGTTGAGCTATCATTTGTGGCCAGGTCGCTCAATGGGCGTTACCTGGCAAAATAAAAAAAAACATATTTTTGTTGAAATGCTACTGGAAAACATTGGCCCAGAAAGCACGTATGCCGATGAACAATTATGACATTTTTACAATGCAGATTAACTATTTTCTGTTATTTAGAGTGAAATTAATCAAATGAAAAGTGGATTAGATTTGCATCATGACAAAACATCTCATTCACATAGCCTCGACTATCTTTCCCCGTGGTTAGAGCAGGTGTTCTTCAGTCGCTGCCTGATGAAAATATGCGATGGATGGCGATCAACTCAACCGGCGAATCTGAATCAATTTCGATTTATAGCTTTCGTGACTGCAGGGATTCATCTTCTTGGTTCTTTCGGTAAAGTCACGTAGAATGGAAATAATAAAATAATAAAAATAAAACATAATAAAATAATTCTCACGACCTTTCGGCCACAACGCAAGCAGCCGTCCTCAGGTGGAGAACAGGTCTGTAGAGAAGACAAGAGTCTGAAATAGAGTCTCATTCAGACTCTGTCTTCTCGACAGACCTGTTCTCATTCAGACTCTGTCTTTTCGATAGACCTGTTCTCCACCTGAGGACGGCTGCTTGCGTTGTGGCCGAAACGTCGTGAGAATTATTTTATTATGTTTAATTTTTATTATTTTTTTATTTCCATTCTACGTGACTTTACTGAAAGAACCAAGAAGATGAATCTGAATCAATTGATCAAAATTCCAGATTGCAAATACAAGCATCCATCGGGCCGTACATAGCCATCGCATTTTATATATCAACATCATCATCAGCAGTAGCGGCCATGCTCTATCCACTGCGGGATGAAGGCCTTCCTCCGCAAGTCGTCGCCACCTCTCTCTCACGATATCTGCGATGCAACAACCCTCCTAGCACCCGCGCACGAGCCGCTTCCACCAAGACACGTGAATATATAAAACTGATGCCACGTGCAATGCGTCGTCCTGCCCACGATTGCCTTCAGTGCAGGACTGAGCGCGCCAGACCCAGTCTCCCGCACACCTCTCGGCCCTGGCGAAGCGTGGCACACGATTCTAGATTTGAAGTTTTCGTGACAGCAAGGATTCATACTCTTTGGTTTTTTCGGTAAAGTCACGTAGGTAAAAATTTTAAATAAATTAACTCACGACGTTTCGGAAGCAACACAAGTCTCCGTCATCAGGTGTACCTGCTCAACTGCTCATCAGGTGTAACTGGAGCAGTTACACCTGATGACGGAGGCTTGTGTTGCTTACCTCCGTGACTTTACCGACAAAAACAAAGAGCGTGGCACACGAATCGGACTCGAGAGCGGGATCGAGGGCGCACATGCGATCAGACTCGGGCACAAACAGGAGGAAGAGGAGGGAAAAATATGCCGGCCAGCCTGTGGAATACAAATCTCCGCCTGTCTCGGGCCAACGTGGCAGGCGTTTGCCCGTGCCCAGTAAATAACGCGAGCGGGTTAGTGTGGAGCCCGGCACGCCTCGCGGCAGTGAGCGCGATGCGGCTCTCTCTCTCTCTCTCTGTTTGCCCTGGAGACAAAAGACTGTCCGGAAAGACGCATGTTCGTCAATTCCCCGGAGCGCCGGTTTAATTAGCGCAGCGACGAAGGCCATTGTTGGTGAATTCCCCACGTGGAGTGCCCTAATTACGAACCGAGTCTGCCGGGTAAACGAGAGGTGGCGGGCACCGGGCGTGAGGGCTCGTCCCCGCGTCCACATCCACCCAAGGCCTCTCCCTCCTCCTCCTCCTCCTGCTGCTCCTCGCTACCTCTGCAAGCTACTCCACCCCCACATCCCAGCGTCTCTGAGTCTATGGGTCTCTATGTAAGTGCATAGGTTTCAATGTGAGTCAATGGGTCGCGAAATGAGTCGATAGGTCTCTATGTGAGTCTGTGGGTCTTAATGTGAGTCTATGGGTCTCAATGTGAGTCTATGGGTCTCTATGTCAGTCTATGGGTCTCAATGCGAGTCCATGGGTCTCTTTGGGCTGGTGACCCCGTTCACTCTGGAACACCCTCCGCAGGCAACACCGCCTGCTCCCCCCTCTCTCTCTCTGCCCTCGAGTCTCTTCTCAAGCCCTCCCTCTACACTCCGTGCCTCCAGGCCCCCTAACTCACTTCCCTCCCTCCTCCGCGTTCTCCCATTCCCCCCGTTTCCCCGCTGCGCTCCGGAACGCGTCCCTGGCTATAGGCGCATGACACGTGTGTACGTTGTTGTTGTTGTTGTTATTGTTGTTGATATTGTTTTTGTTGTTATTGTAGTTGATATTGTTTTTGTTGTTGTTATTGTTGTTGATATTCTTTTTGTTGTTGTTGTCATTGTTGTTGATTTAGTTTTTGTTGTTGTTGTTGTTATTGTTGTTGATATTGTTGTTTTTTTTAGTTGTTATTGTTGTTGTTGTTTTTGTTGGGTATGGCTGTGCCCGGCCCTCGCTCCGCGTGGGCCACACGTCACTGTTCCACACACTCGAGGGCGCCCCAATGACGCGTTCCCATCACCGCATCACCACGCCGCGTCCACTTCTCCGGCTCACGGCACCTTCGCCAAGAAGCTGACGAGTCGGAATCGCTCCCAGGAGCCATTCCTGCACTGGGCCCACGCTCGGGCATTTTCTCCCCGCTCGTGGGGGTCACCTCGCCATCCGCACGCCCGCGACGGCTGGGTCCGCGCGTCGTTTGGCACGGCCGTACCAACTTTGTGACCTCGGCAAGCGGCGACATCGGAACGGTGGAGATTTGAAACAAACGTAGGAAGTACAGGGACTTGTAAACAAACACGTGCGACTGGCTCGCGGCCTTCAAACAGTCGGCTGACGCGGTTGTTTGGAATTGTAACGCCGCCGTAGATGGAGCGCGTTGACCCTCCGTAGAGAGGGTGGATGAGGAGCGATGCGGGCGAGCGGCGAATGGTCCATCTTGAGCACGCTACGACGATTGCCCTTCCTCTCCCCGGTGCGTTTGGGTACACTGGCTCTGTATTTTAAATCAGCTAGAGTTGTATAACTCTGTCTCATGCACCGCAATTTGCGGTAAAATATTTCACCATTCATTATTTTGGGGCATTTATTTAAAGACCAACTCGGTCACAAACGCTCGCACGTAGCCGGCTGCCATCGTACTGCACAGAGGGCGCAGAACATCCGCAGGTATCGACTGCACTGTAGCAACCACAAGGGCAGCAGCCCCCACGCCGCATCATCCCCCTCCCTTGAATCTGCTGCCATGTATTATTGAACACACAGATAAAGCTCCGTCTTCTTCTCTCGGTGATCGCAAAGGGCACGGGAACATCACCGCGCAACGTACTCGGACACGTCTTCCCCTTTTCGTTTCCAAAACGACACAGCAACAACAGCAGCAGCAGCAGCACTCATCACACGCGTCTCATGATAGGTGTGCGCTCGTTACGAGCGGGTCCCATAATTTATTCCGCTGCCATGACAACTCGGCAAGACTCTCAATGCATCGGCAACAGATCGGCGGCGTCAGGGCAACGGGGTAAAGCGCCAGCGCTGATGCCATGGGGACCCACCCGGGCCGAGCTCGGGGCCAGGACCGCCCGCCCCAGGTGAATCCCGCCGAGAATTCCGTGTCCATAAAAAAATGACAGAGACGACGGCGAACGCGCCCCAACGGCAGCCTCTCTCTCGGCCGAGAGATAACCGGTGGGAATTCGCGACGACGCTCGCTTACCCGGGAAATCATCAGCGAGGTTCAGAGACTCGTTTTCAGGAGGGTCCTGCGAAATTCTTCCCAGTAAGGGGGGAGTAGGGGCGATGGTGCTGTTGCGTAATCGGAATTGAGTGATTGTTGGCAGGTCATATTTTCAGCATTGGGATGTTTGGTCAAGCAAGAGCAGTTGCATTGTATCTGAGAACAGGGGCAACCCATGCAGACGACGGGGAAAGCACCCATACTCCACACAGAGAGTCGCCCAAATCGGGAGTTTCACTCCACAAATTATTCCTGAGACCATCATTCTAACCACACGATGCGGTGTGTCACGTGATAAAAGTGCTACTGATGATGACGATGACGATCTGTTGTTTCATGTAACACAACGCAGCCATGGCTGACATCAGTGGCGATTGATATCTGAACTGGTCCTGACGAGGAGCAGTCACGGTCGTGGCCACACAGCCCCTTCGTGTGCCGTGGCCGACATGAATGGTTGCTTCCTATCAGCACTGGCTGGGGGAGTCTGTATGGGGCTCGGTGTCTCTGTCGTATGCATATCTGCACTTGTGTGTGTGTCCTATACATTTCAGATGTTTACATACCATGCCAGGTACTTATCTAAGGCTAAGTTGACTTAGAGGACGCCCAGAACCAGTTCAGATATTCACCACAGACGTTGAACTTGAGTGAACCGGCATCCTACCGCAGTGCGCTAACCACTACCCCACTGCCATCCACTACCCCGGTGCAGACAAAGGCAGCTGGGCTTCGTGCAGACCACACCACCCCATCGTGCACTGTGCCGGCAATAATATGTAGTCAGAAACAACACTTTCCCCAACCGCCTGTGCACGAGGGGTGGCTGTCTGTGTGTCTGCAAGCACGCGCGTGTGTGTAGCGGATAGCGCGCTGCGATACGAACCCGGCCACCCGAGTTCAATTCCCGCTCGCGGCCAGCACCAGTGACGAATATCTCAACTCATCGTGGGGAGACAAAGGCTGTCAGGCGTGGTGCTGGCCACACACACCCTCGTGCACCGAGCCGGCCCTTCCTACGTAAGCTCGCTAACAGCACTTGCCCCAGCAGTCTGTTAAGGCTACGAGGGGGATCTTTGTCTGTGATATCCACACGGCGATGTGAGCCCACCGCTCGCGACGAGTGTCATTTTCACCTCCGCTGAGCTCCCCGCTCGCGCTGTCGCACAGGTACGGGCGCACAGAACGCGCCCACGGCCCTTAGTTATTATATAACGGGCTGCCGTTGAATAATTGAAACGGATTTCTTTAAATGATTTTTGCACTCAGGATGGTTCGGAAAAGCATTCCTTTTAAGCCACATTAATATTTATAGCAGGGGTACAGTAGCCCACCGATAAACATTGCCGTTTCTCCTTCTCCCTGCATCCTGCGAACTCAGCGTTTTGAAACAATTTCAATGGAGTCGTTTTGACGTGCGATTGTGTGTTTCGGCAATCCATCAGCGGAAATGGAAGGGTCTCCATGCCCCACGTGCACGCTTTTTACGTTTGAGCGGAGTGCGCACGCGAACGTTTGAGCTCGACGCGTTGTTCCGCGCACGTTATCGCTGCTGCTGCTGGGTTTTTTTTTGCCGCGTTGTTAGTTTTTTTATTCTCTTGCAAATCGAACGCGAACCAAGGTGCAGTGTGCGCAGGGCATATTTGTGAAGCGACAACCCGCGCGCGCGTGTTCGCAGGACTTAGATTAAAGCCGGCGCAAGGGTGCCAAATTGTCAGATCGTGTTCTCAAAAATACGCCGGGGAAATGGAGAAGTTGTGGGACGCGGCCAGCTGTGTAGCTAACGAGTTGGCGGGATTTGCACTGGTACCGTGCTCCCATAGCCACGGGGCTGGGCTACCAAGATGATAATTTGACACCGGGTCCCATTTATTTCCTTGAGCCAGGGCCCATGGTGACCGCACTCTGTCACACGTCTCCGACTGATTTGAACAATAATATGATTATTCTTGATGCCCTTTATCCGGGAGACACACACGAGATTTGTCAGATGAATATTTGGAAGGGTTATGCAATGGGATGTTTGTACAATCCCACGAATGAGGGCTTTTCATTTTGGAGGAAACGAGAGAACCTGGTAGAATCCATGGCTGTAAGGCGGCAGCAACCGAATCATTAGATGAAATGCATTGTTATACTGCCATCGTCTGGGATTAGTCAAACTCCTACTCCTACCTGCGTTGTTTTTCAGATTGGACGTGATCGGGCGCGCCCAGGGTGATATCGTCAAAAGTAAATGTGGCAGTGATTTTGTTGATCATATTGCATCTTCTTGGTTCTTTCGGTAAAGTCACGTAGAATGGAAATAATAAAATAACAAAAATAAAACATAAAAATAATTCTCACGATGTTTCGGCCACAACGCAAGCAGCCGTCCTCAGGTGAAGAACAGGTCATTCAGACTCTGTCTTCTCGATATTTCCATTCTACGTGACTTCACCGAAAGAACCAAGAAGATGAATCCCTGCAATCACGAAAGCTTTAAATCGAAACATATTGCATCTGTTGGCACGCCGGCTCACAGGCACACAAAGGGGCACACATCCCATCATACATATGCACACACATCCCCCGTGTGGCCTACACATGCTGGTCGGGCAATTGCTGTTAGCGAGCAACTATGAAGGTCGCCATGGCGCTGCAGGGGTCGGGTGGTGTTGATAACAGCCCCACGCCCTGCTGCTTTTGTCTCCTGAATGGCGATGTTCAGACACTGGCACCAGCTACTCAATGAGGCTGAGTCGACCTCGGGAAGAGCCAGGACAGGTTCCAATAATCGTCACTGATGTTGGCCATGAGCAAATCGAACTCGGGTCACCGGGTCCATACGTCAGCGTGCTACCCACAACACTGCCACTGCCACTACACATTGGCATACATCCACATTGGCACACATGTACGCATACACACACACCATGACACCAGCATAAACCCATCAGCCACATCAGCACCAACACTGGGATGCAGGCACGCACGCACAGCCCCATATTTGTCACTTTTACTTTTCAAGGCCTTAAATCTGTAACAGATTCAGGGCACACACAGACATGTATTTCACAGGAATAGTGGATCCGAGCAGATCTGCAGTGCAGCCATCATGAACAAAACCATACATATAATTCTCACCAATGTGAATGTACTAAGTGAGGAGTAATTTGATAACAATAGTTGAAATAAATTTAATTTAGTTCAACAAAAATAAAATGTGCTCATATTTGTTCACACCAACGATATGAACCAACACACACACACCAACATGCACCTACCAGCACACACTAACCCACGAATACTAATCCACGTATACCATGATATGACGTTCAAAATCTGGATATGTCAGACTGCTATACACACCAGCATACATCTACAATACTCACAAACTGACACACGTATAACATTCTGACACACTGCTACACACACACTCGCATATATCTACTAGTACACTGACACACACACATACACTTGCACACACAGACATACTAGCATACATCAATCGCCACACCGACACACATACATATACTATTGAAATGCATTTTATGACACGCCAACACATGCACGGACCTACACGCCGGTGAACATACACACAGACACACACATACACACCCCGATACACAGACACATACAGACACACCGGCACACACAGACACACACCGACACACCGGCACACACAGACACACACCGACACACCGACACACACAGACACACACAGACACACACCGGCACACACAGACACACACCGGCACACACAGACACACACCGGCACACACAGACACACACAGACACACACAGACACAGACACACACAGACACACACCGGCACACACAGACACACACAGACACACACAGACACAGACACACACAGACACACACAGACACACACCGGCACACACAGACACACACAGACACACACGGGCACACACACACAGACACAGACACACACAGACACACACAGACACACACCTGCACACACAGACACACACAGACACACACGGGCACACACACACACAGAAACACACAGACACACACAGACACACACCGGCACACACAGACACACACAGACACACACGGGCACACACACACAGACACACACAGACACACACGGGCACACACAGACACACACAGACACACACAGACACTCACCAGCACACACAGACACACACAGACACACACAGACACAGACACACAGACACAGACACACACAGACACACACAGACACAGACACAACACAGACACACACGGGCACACACAGACACACACAGACACACACAGACACAGACACACACAGACACACACCAGCACACACAGACACACACAGACACACAGACACACACAGACACACACCGGCACACACAGACACACACCGGCACACACAGACACACACAGACACACACGGGCACACACAGACACACACAGACACAGACACACACAGACACAGACACACACAGACACACACAGACACACACAGACTCAGACACACACGGGCACACACAGACACACACAGACACACACAGACACAGACACACAGACACACACAGACACACACAGACACACACCAGCACACACAGACACACAGACACACACCGACACACACCAGCACACACAGGCACACACCGACACACACCAGCACACACAGACACACACAGACACACAGACACACACCGACACACACCAGCACACACAGACACACACCAGCACACACAGACACACACAGACACACACAGACACAGACACACACAGACACACACAAACACACACAGACACACACAGACACAGACACACACAGACACAGACACACACGGGCACACACAGACACACACAGACACACACAGACACAGACACACACAGACACACACAGACACACACCAGCACACACAGACACACACAGACACACAGACACACACCGACACACACCAGCACACACAGACACACACCGGCACACACAGACACACACCGACACACACCAGCACACACAGACACACACCAG
Organism: Lethenteron reissneri; assembly: GCF_015708825.2. Lineage (NCBI taxonomy): Eukaryota > Metazoa > Chordata > Hyperoartia > Petromyzontiformes > Petromyzontidae > Lethenteron > Lethenteron reissneri. The sequence continues at coordinate 5,732,081 of NC_083792.1, forward strand.
CACACACAGACACACACAGACACACACAGACACAGACACACACAGACACACACAAACACACACAGACACACACAGACACAGACACACACAGACACAGACACACACGGGCACACACAGACACACACAGACACACACAGACACAGACACACACAGACACAGACACACACAGACACACACAGACACACACCAGCACACACAGACACACACAGACACACAGACACACACCGACACACACCAGCACACACAGACACACACCGGCACACACAGACACACACCGACACACACCAGCACACACAGACACACACCAGCACACACAGACACACACAGACACACACAGACACAGACACACACAGACACACACAAACACACACAGACACACACAGACACAGACACACACAGACACAGACACACACGGGCACACACAGACACACACAGACACACACAGACACAGACACACACAGACACAGACACACACACACACACAGACACACACCAGCACACACAGACACACACAGACACACAGACACACACCGACACACACCAGCACACACAGACACACACCGGCACACACAGACACACACCGGCACACACAGACACACACAGACACACACGGGCACACACAGACACACACAGACACACACAGACACACACAGACACACACCGGCACACACAGACACACACAGACACACACGGGCACACACAGACACACACAGACACACACAGACACAGACACACACAGACACACACAGACACACACGGGCACACACAGACACACACAGACACACACAGACACACACAGACACAGACACACACAGACACACACAGACACACACCAGCACACACAGACACACACAGACACACACCGACACACACCAGCACACACAGACACACACCGACACACACCGGCACACACAGACACACACAGACACACACCGGCACACACAGACACACACCGGCACACACAGACACACACAGACACACACCTGCACGCCGGTGAACAGGGCGTGCTTTGCGGGGTCACTCATGCAAGGTCACGGTGCAGACATCGCCCAGACAAGCGCGGACCAGTCACCGCTCACACACACACAACCATCCCATCATCACCATCACTATCATCACCGCTCACACGCACAACCATCCCATCATCACCATCACTATCATCACCGCTCACGATACACAACCCTCCCATGATCACCACAATCGTCAATGCAACCGCTGCTCACGCACAACCAGCGAATTTTCCCACCATCGGCTAAGACTCGCACACAACACACACACATGTACATATCCAAACACACACGTGCATGTCCATGCACACACACGTACGTACACATGCACACACACGTACGTACACATGCACACACACGCACGTACACGTGCACACACACGCACGTACACGTGCACACACACGAGGAGAACATTGGCATGTCGCGCACGCTCCAGCGACGTGCCGGGGTAGAATTCGCATCGAGACGCGGCACACATCACAACCCATCCTCCACCTACTCCTCCTCTCTCTCTCTCCGCGTGCGAGATTGCAGCTCTCACCTCTTCTCTCGTGTCCGTCTCTGTCTGGCTCTCCTCCATCCCAGCTGACGACGGAGACATGGTTCCTACGAATTGCTGCTGCTGCTGATGTTGTTTGTTATTGTGCGGGCTGCATGTGTATGCTCTGCTCTTCTGCTCGCTTTGCACGCTCGCTCCCTCCCCCTCTACCCCCCCTACCCCCACCTCACGTCCTCTCCCTCCTCCCCTGCTCTCCTCCTTGGTCTCGCTCGCATGCGCTGCTGCCTTGCAGCTCAAGCCAGAGCTGCTGCCACTGCCCCCGCTTTGTCGTCGGCTGTTACCACCCCGAGGGCACGGGAGAAGGGCGAGGGAGGGACGCAGGTCCACTTTGCCCTGTGCGCATGCACACCACGCCTGTGTGCGGTGTGCTGAGCTCCGCGGGCAACTTGCCTCTCTTTCCCCCCCTCTGCACTCACCCCCCCTCCCCCCGACGTCAACCACAGCAACCAGCAGCTCAATCATGCACAGCCCCGCATCACCACCAGTAGCAGCAGCAGCAGTAGCAGCAGTAGCAGCAGCAGTAGCAGCAGCAGCAGTAGCAGTAGAAGCAGCAGCAGCAGCAGTAGCAGCAGCAGTAGCAGCAGCAGTAGCAGCAGTAGCAGCACACCTGTGCTTAAACGCACCAGGCTCGTGACTCGGTACCAATCGCACCAGCCCACCCACATCCCGCCAGTCACACGCTGCTGCGTGGAGGCACCACCACAACCAGAGCAATCGGAACGGTTCAACAACGGCGCCTGTAAATTCACGCATGCCACAATTACCGACATTATCGTCATCAGTTTAACACGTAGGCTTTCGCGACCAATATTATTCATGATAAATGTTTTTGGGTTAGATGGCGTCATTAATAAATGTGTCGTAAACCCTCCACCACCCGACACGGCCAAACAGTTAAAAAATGTGTCACGTTTACAAAAGACAAATAGTTCACTACTTTAGCCCACCGGTGTGTTAAATAACCTTGGTCTATCCGCTGCTGCATGGAGATCTCCCCAAGCAGTCGGGCACTCGCACAAACCGCCGAGTTGTAATCTGTGTATGGCGAAGAAACACATGGCAACGGGATAATACGTGCAGGCTGGGAGCAAAGAGAGGTAACAGTACACCGAGGTGTGCAGCATTGCGTGTGTAAGACCACCAGCTCGTTGCTGACTACTGCACCGATGGGATGGCCACGTTTTCTCAACTCTTTGAGTTGATGGTCTCAATAAAAAAAACTGTCTGCACATTCAGTAACTTTGGGCTGGTGGTCTGGATAAGGCTGAAATCGTTTGTACACGCGATGCTGCCCGCCTCTGTGTGTTGTTAAATCCAATCCACCCAGTGCCTGGGTGGCACTGGGTATGGAGTGTCAGTCACAGGATAACACATTCCTGCGGAGGGAGCTGGTAGGAACGTTGGGTTGCTCGGTCAATGGCCAGGGTCAACGGCGGCGTGGTGTATTCGCAAATATGCCCGACTGTGAGGGCGGGCACAAGCCGGCGTGAGTAGGTTAAACGTTGAGTTTTATAAGGGCACCACGGGGTGACCAGCCCCTCCCCACCCAGCCCCACCCCTCCCACCCCCCACCCAGCCCCACCCTCCTCACCCAGCCACTCCCCACCCTCCCCACCCAGCCCCTCCCTACCCTCCCCACCCAGCCCCTCCCCACCCTACCCACCCAGCCCCACCCTCCCCACCCAGCCCCTCCCAACCCTCCCCTCCCCACCCAGCCACTCCCTCCCCACCCAGCCCCTCACCACCCTCCCCACCCAGCCCCTCCCTACCCTCCCCACCCAGCCCCTCCCCACCCTCCCCACCCAGCCCCACCCTCCCCACCCAGCCCCTCCCAACCCTCCCCTCCCCACCCAGCCACTCCCTCCCCACCCAGCCCCTCCCCACCCAGCCCCTCACCACCCTCCCCACCCAGCCCCTCCTTACCCTCCCCACCCAGCCCCTCCCCACCCAGCTCCCCCCCAACCCTCCCCTCCCCACTCAGCCACTCCCTCCCCACCCAGCCCCTCCGTGCACGACGGACGGACACAATAATCCCCTGTGGGCTGGTGGAACCAGTGGGTTCCTACCGGTAATATGTGCCTGATGGAATGCTCACTGTTGCAGAGGCCGCCATGGTTTTCACTGCTTTGTGTATTAACCAAAGAGACGCACTGTCTGCTTCCGAGTAGGCCATTGTGTGCAGGTGTCACGACCCAAATTAGAAAAACTACACCGCAAATTACTCAATTGGAATACTGCATACATAGCAATCATCGCCCCCTAAGGCAAAAAAAAAAACTTGGCAGGACCCTCCTGGAAAAAGCCATGCGATCCACAGTGAGGCTTTCCTGAGTAAACAAGCGGAATGACAAATCGGTTGAGTACATGCCCGAGTAGATGACCAACATCTCCGTGGAGTGAAGAGCTTAGCACGGAATCACGAAACCGCGAGAGATGGCGGTGGCGACGACGTGGAGAGTAGATTGACCACAGCCGCTGATGGACAAGACGAGAAATTGCTCGTTGTAAATATATCACCCTCCTATTCCGATATACACACACACCATTGCTTGCTATCATTGATTGGCACGTATTGATGCACCACCGCACCCTGAAAGTCAATGCATTGGCATGATTCGAGGTTACGAGTCAATGATTGAGTTATTTTGCTCTAATGTTCAATATCCCCATCATGTTGTCTGTCAAGTGTGTGTTTTATTTTGCTTCGTCTGTCTCGTTCCACTGGCCTGCAGGTAACAACATGCCTAGAACGAGCAGGCATCATAAGTAATCGATTCTAACAAGCACAATCCGATGCAAGTATCATGATCATAAGAATCGATTTGAATCTATGAATCGTTACGTGACCAATTACTTAGATGCTGTTTCTGCACAGATGGTGAATATCTACGCTAATTGTTGACAGAGCGCAACACCGATTACTCGGGTCCCTCCAGTATAAAATAAAGATGATTATTTTGACTCTTAATTGTGCATGGCAATTGTTCGTGGATCATATCCCTCAAACGCTGGCTTTTCAGCAGCCCAGACAACACTGACGTTCTCTCACATGTCCTTCTGTGGGCAGCAGCGTCATATGCTCTACAATAAACATACAGCCAGCTGCTCTAACCCAACGTCCTACATGTACACGTGTCCTCTGCAGGGTAAATGTACAGCCCTGCAATTGCTCGCGCACGCCACTGCTGGCGGAAGGGTCTCCACTAAAGGGGGCTGTGGAGAATGTCTTCTAAGTGGGTGTTTGGCCTACTCTTCCGCGCGGGATAGCCATCTTGGAGGAAGTGGGAGTACCCAAACTTTAACTCGCCACACACGATCTGACTACCGATCGACTAACTGTGCTGTACCCATTTGTAATGCTGGTGGGTGTAGGGATTTAAGAAACTTGCCAATTACACTGGTCAACACACTTTTTCTGGCATAAGGTATTCCAACGGTTTAAGGTAATTTTGGGGTGCTGATTCCAAATCTGGCATCAGTTTTGTCTATCACATCAGGTTCTTTAGATCTCAAATATTGCATTTTCAATAAAAACTGCAGAAGAAAAATATTAAATAAATGTGGATATCTACATAAAATGATATTATAAACACACTATCCTAAAATACAGTACCATATTTTAACACTAAAGCAGTCACTGACTCGCAACAACTTGCAATCATAAGTGACAGAGTTAATTTCGGGTAAAATCAATTAAAATGGGGTATGCCGATATATAAAAATGAGATGTGATAGAGCAAATCTGAGATCAGATTTGGAATTAGCACCCTGAAATTAGTCTAAAACAGCTGCAAAAGTCCAGGCGAGAAAAAAATGTTTTTTTTTTTGTTGACCAGTATTATATGAACAGCCGAGTGGGAAAATTGTATCAGACCTCTGGCTGGATTGGAAGTCCAAATGTGCGGTCCCGACATGCACCGCGTGCATCGTAGTCTGTCTCGCGGAAAGTGAGCACCAATTTTTGAGATCAAGACGCATTATTAAAGAAAGGCAAAACCAGCCAGACATGAGGCGCATGCTGAGACACGACATATATCACGACAGTCCTGTTATACGGAAACTTATTAAATAATGATCACAGAGTGACCCGCGGAAACACACACGTGCATATGCGTGCTTATACAATGCTCCACCAAACAGCCACATTGAAGATGGACTTTCTCGATTTACATTATAGAAAGCAATGTCTCCTTAAAAAAATATTGTTTTACTTAAAAAAATAGTATATTTTTTACGTGGAGACACAGATATACAAATATAAAAATTATTGTTTATTTGTTGCATATGTGAGAGCTGGGTTTATGAAAGAGGGGGATTGTCAGCTTCTCTTAGTTGCCTCATTCCCCACCATGACGCGTCCGGTTGTTTTGGTTTTAACATCGACCAATGGATTACACAGACAAAGATCCCCCGTATAGCCTTAACAGACTGTTGGGGCAAGTGCTGTTAGCGAGCACCTATGAGGGCTTGAACGGCACACAACGGGGTGGGGATGGCCAGCACCACACCCGGTCGCCTTTCTCGCCCAAGTGACGATATTTACACATCGCACCAAATACTCATTTATGGCTAAGTCAACGTAGGGGAGGTTCAAATAATTGTCACTGGTGTTGGCCGTCGAGCAGGAATCGAACTCGGGTCGCTGGGTTCTCAGCGCAGCGCGCTAACCGCTGCACGACCGCACTACCGACATGCCGACCCGAATTTGATTCCCATCATCGGTGACGAATATCTCGAAACCGGTTCTGGGCCTCCCCTAGGTCGCCTCCGGCGCAATGACTACCTGCTGCGGTGTGTAAACACCACTAGGGTTACCAGGGAGACAAAGGTGATCGACCGTGATCGCACTGCGTTGGCCTTTACCGGTGCTCGCTGACAGCACTTGCCCCAAGAGGCCGTGAATCTCAGTTGCAGTGCAGGACCTCTCTCTGCAGTGGTCGAGGAGACACCACCCATTGTGTGCGGTCTGGCCGCCCACGATCAATACTCGCGCACGTGAGCCATTAGAGCCATTACTACGCTACTGCCTCCTCCTCCTATCTCCTCCTCCCGGGCTTTGCCTCGTGAGCGAACTGGGGGGGGGGGTGGGGTGCTGTGTGTGAGGATGCGGTTAGCGCGCTGCGCTACGAACCCGGCGACCCCAGTTCGATTCCCGCTCACGGCCAACGCCCGTGACGGTTATCTGAGCCTCCCCTCGTTCGACACAGCCTCAAATGAGTGCCTGGTGCAGTATAAACATTGCCACTGGGGAGACAAAGGCGGCCGGGTGTGGTGCTGGACACATTATTGTGTGTGCCATGCTGGCCTTCATAGGTGCTCGCTTATAGCACTTGCCCCAACAGTCTGTTAAGGCTACACGGGGGACCGTGTGTGTGCGTACCCCCCCCCACCCCCCCCCCCCGTGTGTGCAACTGCGGGGGCTCTTTACTCCCCTTCCGGCAAGCAAGCTCGCATTTTTTTTTCATTTCATGTTACTTTATTTTATGTTTTATTTACTGCATTATTTATCACAGTATCACGTGCAAATGTACAATATTTCTTCTTATTTATGAGTTGAACGATGCTTCCCTTTTTTGTTGAGCAATAAAATAGTGCATTTTTGTGTCCTGACTTACGAACCGTTCGACTTATGAACGGGTCTCAGAAACGGAGCCAGTTCGTAAGTAGAGGGCTAACCATATACAGTTCTGTTAATATCCAGTTTCATTCTAGATTTGAAGTGTTCATGACTGCAAGGATCCATACTTTTTGGTTCTTTCGGTAAAGTCACGTAGGTGAAAATAATAAAAAAATTAATACAAAATTCACCTACGTGACTTTACCGAAAGAACCAAAATAATATCCCGTTTGTTAATTTTACGTTTGTTGTGGCATACCTGTTGGACACGAAATGGATCGCGAACAGAGTGGAACAATTTAACACGTAGGCTTTCGCGACCAATATTATTCATAATCAACGTTTTTGGGTTTAGATCGCGTTATTTATAAATGTGTCGTAACCCTCCACCACCCGACACGGCCAATCAGTAAAAAAGTGTCACGTTGACAAAAGACAAATAGTTCACTGCTTTAGCCCACCGGTGTGTTGAAGCGTGAAACCAAAACATTTACAATTTGAGTACGACGTTTCGCTGGTAATTGCATCCAGCATCATCGGGCAATTCGCCAGAATTCAGCATCATCGGATGCTGGATGCAATTACCAGCGAAACGTCGTACTCAAATTGTAAATGTTTTGGTTTCACGCTTCAACACACCGGTGGGCTAAAGCAGTGAACTATTTGTCTTTTGTCAACGTGACACTTTTTTACTGATTGGCCGTGTCGGGTGGTGGAGGGTTACGACACATTTATAAATAACGCGATCTGAACCCAAAAACGTTGATTATGAAGAGTGGAACAACGCGCACGTCCAGAATCAACTCTGTGTTCGAGACACAACCATTGCACCTCCTGGCATTCACATTCCTGGAAGACACCGGTGGTGTAACCATCAACTGCATCAGAACATCAACCGGCCGATGCGCACATCTCCTTCATGAATGGAAAATTAAGGACAAGCCGCAGTAACGCTGTTGTGGTCGTGCAACCAGAACGATGGACCATTTATTAAGCCACTGTAGTCCACTTTCAACTACACGAACTCTTTCCTGTAGCTCTCCCGTCGTGGCCAGCAGATATCGACGTTGGCATTAAGCTTCTGAACATCTTGCTGCTGCCAACATGTGCAATAATCGACTCTGCTTCACAGTGTACGTCATAGATCTCGTGATGTCATGTGAAAAGGAGTAGGCCATTGTGTATCGATCCCGATTTGCAAAATGCTCTCAAATTATTTAATCGGGCAGCAGCATATAGCGATCATCATCATCCCATAATACTATGCCAGACACTTGGCAGGACTCTCCTAGAAAAAGCGCTGAGACTCAATTGCAAGCTTTGTAAAACAGGGGCCGACATCAAAGCAGAATCTAGGTGGAGATGGTCGGGGGCAAACACCCCCCCCCCTCCAAAAAATTAGATTAAGCGTCCCCTCGGAACTCACTCTCGCCTAGGAGTTTCGCCACATGTGCTATGAAGGGGCACGCACTGTGTAAGTAGATTTCACAGATCTGCTGCGGAAACGTTTGCTCTACGCGCTCGGGGGAGGGCTTCATCGCACACAGACGTCCCCGAAGCTGATGTCTCCTTGCGAGCAGAGGGCATTGCAGCTCCCGCCTGCCGGCTACTAACGGGCAGCTATCGATTTACGGAAATAATTCGTTCCTGAACCGCTCGTAAGTTGGAACACCATAATGTCTTTAATTTAAATTCCTATACGGCCATTTTTTTGGGAAACAACTGTAGTGGGTTCGAATTAGGTGCACACACACGCAGCTTGGAGGCAACACTATTTATTAAACGGTAAGTAATATAACACTGTACATGAGGTGGTGACCATCTTCCTCAACTCACTAACACTCTGGAACACGACACAGACTGGACCAGGCAGGCAACGGCCTGCCTGGCCCAGGACGACGACTCGGGACTTGACGACCGATGATGTCTTCACTTTGGAGTACAGTACAACAGCCTCCCTCTGCGTTCACACCACGCTTATATCTGCTTTGGCGTGGCCGGCTCCGCCCCGGCGTGGCCGGCTCCGCCCAGGCCACGCCTCCCTTCCCAGGCCACGCCTCCCTTCCCCCACCTCTGGGAAGGTCCGGATCCCTCCACCACGTGACCCCCCAGGCACCCCCTTGGGGCCCTCAGCCCTCGTACGGACCGACACAGTAGTGACCGTTCTATGTCACTACACAACCACGCGAGCCATTTGCGTGCACTGTCTCGGCTCACGATGACTGATCATGGCTCTGCATTGCACGGACCATGAGCCATTGACTGTACAACCACCAGCCCACACACACACACAGACCCCTGCACGCTCGTTGCGGTGCCCGTGCCGTTGTTTGGCAGAGCAGCCCAGCCTGCTGGCCCTAAGTCGTTCCCGTGGCCGGTCCCACGTGGAGAATGAAACACGCTCCTTAATTTGTTGCTGACATATCTCGCGCGCGCTGTGATAGCAGCCACCTGGGGCACAGCACCTCTGAAGCAGCATTTTCAAGCAATTTGCATTGTTGATGTGACTCCGAGTATTGAAACGTGCGCCCGCTTGCACGACAGCTCCTGTCAAGACCCGGAGACCAGCAGGGGGCAGTGCGACACCGCACGGTGATCGTCGCGGCCACGCCGTCCGCCCTCGGAGTGAAGGGCATTTCCGAAATCTCCGCAGATTTGGCGTTGACTTTTGAGGCGTCGCCAACTCTCCGCGCCCTGCACTACAGCATCGCTGTGTGCATTGGAGAGACGAATGTGATATTTTTTATTTATATGTCAAGGTCAAATGCCGACTGTACGAATCTGCCAGTCTTTCTTGTCTACGTGTTTTTGTTTCCGCTCGCTTAGCCAGGAAAGCCTCACTGAGTCTTAATTCTTTTTAGGAGGGTCCTGCCAAGTGTGCGCGTTAGAGGGCAATGTTGCTGATCTGTGTAATCCCAAATGAGCAAGTTGCAGGTAATTGTTCTACAGTGAGATGTTTGCCCAATACCAGTTCCACTGTGTGTTTAGCTACGGGAGGAAACTGGAGATTGGAAAGGAAATCGAGTGGATGTGGCAACATACAGCGACAAAGATGCTGCCGTGGCGAGACGGTCAGAGCGCCGTTCTGGCAATCCAAAAGTCACTCATTTGATGTCACGGAGCAGCACTGGAATCGACAGGACCGTTTATCACATCCTGTACAGCCAGCAGCAGTAGAAATCGTTTCACCACCGTTAGTCGATAGGTAGGTAACGGCGTTGTGGGGTAAAGTGTGGGTACTCTAATCTCTTCGAATATTTTTTGACCAGTGTGGAAGAGCAAGCGGAAAATACCCTCCAAATTACCAAGACACCGCGAATTATATACCATAATCTAGATAGCCACATACAGCAACATTAGCCATGCATAGGTCATACGTTAGTGTGTAACGCCATACGCATTAGGAAGTCAATGGATGGGTAAACCAGAACAATGGATATTATATGAAGATTCACTTTTAATTTGTCCACAAAAATATGTTGAGCTTCGGTTAATGTAAACCCAATTGCAAGAGTCTGGGTTTTCAACAGATCTCTCAATGTGCATCATGACCTTCTAAGTGGCGCAAAAACACATTACCTTTAGAAATTCAAATGTGGGCGTTTGGATTGCACCCATCTTTGAAATGTGCGAAACGTCTTTCAAAGTAAATTTTTTAGTTTCTCAATCACGTTGCGAAATGCGGAGGTTAATCCCGAGCGAGGGTTCCTGTGAGAATCCCCTTCAGTAACATTCTGTAAACACCACTGAGGAAACCCCTGCATGCCCGCTCCACTGATGATACATTCCTCAGAATAATCATTGGGTGGAGAAACGATGCACTCCCAGCAAGACGTGTGGCAGAGGGGATGTTAAATTTCGATTTAAAGCTTTCGTGACTGCAGGGATTCATCTTCTTGGTTCTTTCGGTGAAGCCACGTAGAAGGGAAATAATAAAATAATAAAAATAAAACATAATAAAATAATTCTCACGACGTTTCGGCCACAACGCAAGCAGCCGTCCTCAGGTGACTTTACCGAAAGAACCAAGAAGAAGATGGGATGTTGTAATACATGTGGAGGGACAGATTTGGTGAAAGAGGCCTATCGTCTGTTTATGTATGTTTTTCACCCTTCGCGGTTGGTGAAGCGATTGCTTCCAAATGTTAGTGGGTGCTAATTAAAGACGAGCCTCGTACAGGTTTCACAAGGCACACACCATTGTTATTCTACACCTGCCCTGATCAACATTCCAAACGACAAGTATTGTGACAGAACTGTATCAAGCGATGCCTCGACTGATATGGCCACAGCCATTCCTAAAAACGAAACGCAGTTTTGGGAGGATAACAATCTCAGTGGTTTGAGAGGTGTGACTTTCGAAAATGCTCGAATGATCCGTGTCAAACAAACGTGGTCGTGTTCACAACTCCGAACATTAACACAGGCCATATGCTATCACTGTAAGTTAATTGGCATAGGAATCATTCTTATTATTGTACATAGTAGATTATTTCTATTGTAGTTATGTTTTGGAGTCTGCGGTGTGGTCACGGGTTGTATGATATTACGTCTAATTGTTGCTCAGCGGTAGGGTGAATGGCTTCCAATCAAAAGGTTGCGAGTTCGCATCCTGGGTGGGGATTGAGTGAGCATCATCCCTCCGGTGTCCATCATATGACTTAGTACCACCCTGTGGTGACGTCAGCCATGGTTGTCCTATGGATAAACTTGCCCCGCCATAGCAATGTGGAATTTATACCACTGGCCCAGCGCTGTACTAAAGAAACGAGCGCCGCTTCGATGCTCATTTGAGATGAATATCGTTTTGATTTTGAGCAACAAAGAGGATCGAAGTCGATTGGTTGTCCATCCATAGAGGGGTAGAGAGTGGGCTTGCCGTGCCTCGTCCCATTATTACAGATTCCTCATTACGCCTCTCGCCTTTTCCTGGAGTGGCATGACGGCATTGTGTGGTCTTCTTGGTTCTTTCGGTAAAGTCACGTACAAGGGAAATAATATAATAATAATAAAACATACAAAAATAATTCTCATTATTATTATTATTGGAATTATTTTTTTATGTTTTATTTTTATTATTTTATTATTTCCCTTCTACGTGACTTTACCGAAAGAACCAAGAAGATGAATCCATGCAGTCATGATAGCTTTAAATCGAAGCATTGTGTGGGTTACGCATTTGTCTAACTTACAGACACGCTGCGAAATGTGTACCGCCACAGTACAGCAAAGGCAGGAGGGGTGTGTCGTCACATGCTGTGTGTGGATCTGTGTCAACAGTTAACATGGCGAGTGGGATTTTGGGAATTGTTCTCAGGACTTGCTAACGAGTGCGTTGAGCTGTTTGACTGCTGGATTAGGCGTCCGGCTCAGGACACGGGGTGCGCATTTAACCGAAGGATGCCCCGCTGAGTGGAGCCTGAAATATCCGGGTTTTCCCTGAACGTGCCACTGTGAATACAGTGCGAGTGGGACGGAATGCAGCCGCGCAGCCTCGTAGCACGGAGGGTGCCCAGGGGTGTAAGCCGATCGGCCAGCGCAAGCAGCCACCCCAGCCCCGCTTGTGTCCACAATGCACTCATCACTGCACCTTTCCCCACGTAAGGTGGCGGGGTGGTTTTTTTTATTTGCACAGTTGTGGCGCACATGGCCCAAAACGTCAAGAGATTAGCAGCAAACAGCACGATCCAAGTTGTAAGAACTCAACAAGTAGGTCTTCGTACACAAGTTTTATGATAGTTTTTTTTGGGTGAGGCCACCTCACGTTATGCGGTGAACTGTTATTGACTGACAAACCAGCGAAGGCGGGGCAGGATCTCGAGTGAAGATCTCGAGTGAAGATCTCGAGTGAGAATCTCGAGTGACGATCTCGAGTGAGAATCTCGAGTGAGGATCTCTAGTGACAATCTCGAGTGAGAATCTCGAGTGACAATCTGGAGTGAGGATCTCGAGTGACGATCTCGAGTGAGGATCTCGAGTGAGAATCTCGAGTGAGAATCTCGAGTGACGATCTCGAGTGACAATCTCGAGTGAGGATCTCGAGTGAGAATCTCCGGTGACAATCTCGAGTGAGAATCTCCAGTGACAATCTCGAGTGAGTTTCTCCGGTGACAATCTCCAGTGAGGATCTCGAGTGACAATCTCGAGTGAGAATCTCGAGTGACGATCTCGAGTGACAATCTCGAGTGAGGATCTCGAGTGAGGATCTCGAGTGACAATCTCGAGTGACAATCTCGAGTGAGGATCTCGAATGAGGATCTTCAGTGACAATCTCGAGTGACGATCTCGAGTGAGGATCTAGAGTGACAATCTCGAGTGACAATCTCGAGTGAGGATCTCCGGTGGCAATCTCGAGTGACAACTATGAGTGAGGATCTCGAGTCACCACAGACTGCCGCTAACCCCCCGTTCTTCTTTCAAAAGTTGGGGGACGTCAATTCTCTTCACCTTCCCTTCTTATGGTCACGTGCCCCACGTGTAGACATGGAGAGCTGGGTTCTTAGTCGTGGCTCCGCTCTGACTCGAGTCGCTCAGGTTGATCTCAGAGATGCATGAGCGGCTCAGCCGTGGCTCGGCTCAGCCGTGGCTCGGCTCAGCTCATGGGTCTCTAGAGCGTGGCTTGGACCGTGACCAGAGCCGCACCGTGACCAATAAGGACCTAAGAGAACACAGTACGCTGCTTATAATTGAATCAAACTGGTGTACTTAAATACGAAAGTCTTCAATCAGAGCGTGCCACTAACTGCTGTGACACGAGCATTAGCAAAGATAACGATAATTAAAAGTGTGAGCATAATTCCTTTGGAATTACACCGAGACAGACATAGGAGCACAGGAGCCAGAGAGAAAAGCACACGCGGTCAAGGACTTCGCGTTGACCGATGAGAGAGATAACCCTTCTGCCAGATAAAAGGGTAAAAAACCAATTATCATATTTTGCTACTGGCAAAGGAGGTTCCAATGGTGTAAATGCTTACCCCGAGCTCTCATACTCTGATGGTGCATTGTCTTCGAGTTGTGCGCCTTTTGGCGTCATCTGGTCCAACACCATGTGAGACTAGGCTCTAAGAAAAGCTGTCTCGGGTGTGGACCAATCAATTTCAAAGACAGTGCATACATTGTCAGAGTTGTGTTTTTTGTTTGCATTCCGACCGCAGGTATTGTGGTCAATGCAAACATGACTCCAGATAAAAGAGTAAAAAACCAATTATCATATTTTGCTACTGGCAAAGGAGGTTCGAATGGTGTAGCCTGATTCTTAACCTGAGTGAGCGTACTGACAGTCTATAATGTAGACTTATTCTTGGTTCTTAATAACCATTGATTACAGTCTACATTATAGACTACCAGTACAATCACTCCGATTAAAAACCAGGCTACAGTCTACATTCATTGTTATTTGGTTTTAAATTTTATTATTATTATTATTTTATTCATTTTATTATTTTTTTTCTATCTACGTGACTTTACCGAAAGAACCAAAGATTATGATTATAGCGTTAGTATAGCTTCTACTACAGCCAGTAACTGCTATAGAGTTAGTATAGCTACTACTACAGCCAGTACACACTGCTATAGAGTTAGTATAGCTACTACTACAGCCAGTACACACTGCTATAGAGTTAGTGTAGCTACTACTACAGCCAGTACACACTGCTATAGAGTTAGTATAACTACTACTACAGCCAGTACACACTGCTATAGAGTTAGTATAGCTACTACTACAGCCAGTACACACTGCTGTAGTGTTAGTATAGCTACTACTAAAGCCAGTACATAATACTGCAGTAATAGTAGATACTACTACAGCCAGTACATACTACTGTAGTGATAGTAGATACTACTACAGCCAGTACATACTGCTGCAGTGATAGTAGATACTACTACAGCCAGTACAATACTACTGTAGTCATAGGAGCTACTACTACAATACTATACAGTCAATAGATACTACTGTAGAGCCAGATACTACTATAGAGTCACTCGATACTACTCACTCTATTGTATGTAGGGTGTGTAGGTACATATGCCTATGGGGGGGGGGGGTAAAAATATATTTGTGGGGGGGGGGGAGGTCGACAATTTTAGGAAACCTTTTAGATCAACTATTTACCCGCCACTTTATTATTTTTGGATTCAGGATTTCTTCAAGCCTCTTGTAATTTTGTTGATGGACAAATGAACAAACAGGACGCCGGGCTTTCACAATAGCTTAGTACTTGTGTATGTACATGTTCTGTTTTTAAGAGAAGTTTTGAAATATATTTTTCTCCCGGGCAATGCTGGGTACTTCCCGCTAGTTGTCTACATATTAGAACACTTACACTCGTACGCAATGTCCCAATGGTCCGGCGAAGAGACAATGCCAATGCCAAGGCGTTGCTACTACAGAAATGTCAACAAGCGCTCGTGCAAGTCACCGGGAACGAGTCATGCGTACAGTGGGGCTATACTCGCACAAGTCTAGTCAGATTGAACAATGCATTTCAGGTTTGCCAATAATTAATTACTCAACTCAAAAAAACTTGAGTGCGGTGACACATTCGTGCCCAATCAAGTGGACATTGGACTGCCACCTACCCTCCAAACGCACAGCCCACGACTCGCGTGGCCAAAGTTTTTTTCGGAGTGGGTGAGAACGCAAGCGGTGTGTCGAGCACTCTGTATAGACCCAATGGGTAAATTCCCTGCCTATCTCTGCGCTATCAAAAGCCTGATTAAGTTCAGGCAGCAGAACCCCGGCCAAGCCACAGGGCGTCACGCGCTTTCTGCACGCTACCCTGCGGGTCCTTCCTGAATGGCTGTCCTGGAAAAACCTGACAACTCGATTAACGCGGCAGCCAGAGTTCGATTCCTGGCCATTAGTCCATGAATCAGACCAGGTTAGACTAACTATTGATGCCAGATGCTACATATGGCTAATACCAGTGGCCATTAGTCCATGAACCAGACCAGCTTAGACTAACTATTGATGCCAGCTGCTACATATGGCTAATACCAGTGGCCATTAGTCCATGAACCAGACCAGGTTAAACTATCTATTGATGCCAGCTATTACATATGGCTAATACCAGTGGTCATTAGTGCATGAACCAGACCAGGTTAGACTATCTATCGATGCCAGCTGCTACATATGGATAATGCAAGTGGATTACTTGTTAACCCACGTGCATATGTGTATGTACTGTTGCCGCATAATTGTTATCGGCAATTTGAAGATGTTGATACCACTCCAGCTGTTGCCAACCTCAGTGGTGAGTGATGTCTGAACTGAGCCTTCACTTCACCAACCCGCAATGACCAACGTGGTGAAGTATGGTCAAAACAACCCTCACGACCGACACTGTGTGGAAGAGGCCTTCATCCAGTAGTCAATTGACAAAAGGGCTGTGAATACTGATTGATGTATACTGCATTGCATTTTGGATCTTTACAATGCAGGATCGTGGGGATGCCTTGATCCAGCAGTGGATTGAGCATGGCTGATGACATTATATATTGAACCTGCAGTTTAAGATTGCATACTTATTTTATGACCCAATAGAGATAGTTGCACAAGTAACTTAAAACATCTACTCAATATCATGCAGTGTATAATACGTGCCGTCAAATACTAACAACATACTAAATCCACCACCGACACTTAAATAACAACCTATGACAAAAAAAAAGCTTTTGAGTTATATAAACGCTAACGTTTTTTAATTATTATTCAACATGTTGATACCGGTGAAAGTGTTCAAATGTGTTTTTTTGCGTTACGCAAGCAGTTTGTTGTTGTCAATACTGTCCTGTCAAAGGTGTTAATTAACACAGTACCACGTTCCCCAGTACACACGCAAAACAAACGCCGGCCTAAAGTTGCGTTTTGCAAAAGCTCTTAGGTCCCGGATAATGTTGCCTTTGCATAAAGCATCCCTGTTGCCCGGGGCGGTGGTGGGTGGTGTGACCCGTTGACAAGCACGCAAGCAGACCGACCCCATCACGAGGGCCCTGGGGAAATTCCCGTGAATAACAAAGAAGCAAGGGCGGACTTTCCCTCGGCACTGGGCGGTCACATAAAACTTCCGCACAGCTCGCGAAGCCCTCACACACACAGCCTCCTCCTCCTGCCTTCCTTCCTCCCCGCTCGAGCGAGACAAGGCCACACGGATCTCCGATTAATTCACAGCACGCAAACGCTGCGGCCAGACAAATCCTCCCGACAAGCCGTATTAGCACACGCAGCCGTTTGTCGTCGGGCAGGCACTTTAGGATTTCAGCTTTTTTTTTGGGGGGGGGGGGGGTCGAGGGATTTTCATCTCGTTTCTCGGATCGTATTTTACTTCGCGGCAGACATGGAGAGCAGCGGTGCTGAGTATCGCCACGACATCCCGACTCGGGCTAAAGACGCCAAACATCTCGACGGGTCCATGACCAACGAGGATCGTGAAGACTCCGGCATCTGCTCGTTGCAAGATTCGGTCGACCAGGACGACCAGAGCGTGAGGGCTCTGCGACTGGAGGTCCAGCAGCTTCAGCAGTATCATCAGCAGCAGCAGCAATGTCAACATCAGCAGCAGCCGCAGCAGCAGGCGCACAGCACGGACAATCTTCTCAGGATGGAGGATGAGAATGGGGATACGTGAGTCGCTTTTTCTCCCACGTTGTGTCGTGATCGCCTTGTCGTCGATTGTGTCAAGAGTTGATCAAGTCTCGTCTAGACCTGGCTTCATTGATATGTAAACACAGTACAGTACGTGTTAAATATTTAAATACGTTTACAGGTTTGCAGTATCTTAAGAGATGAAACAAATATTCAGTATATACTTTCATAGCAAGCCGATCCTTTAATGGTTATTTCGGCATATAATTGTGTTGTTCCAGTTAGTAGAGATGCTAATGAACTCGAGGGTTTACAATCAGCACATTGGAACTGAGTGGGGTACCTCTCCACTGTGGTCATGTTTAGACTTTTAGTGATCCAGTGGCCCTCATCCTGCTATGATCACATAGCAGATGATTATTCAAATGCTGGCCGCATTGTGACACCAAACCAAAAGCGGTGCGTGGCAGTCACTTCTTACACAACAGTCGAATCAGGCAAAATTCCTGCTGCGCCAAAATGCGATTATAACTGCAACCACTGTGTGCCCACGGAGGTGTTCCGTCAACAATCGTAGACGCTAAACATTGCCCCGTGGCACGACGCCTTCCCACCGGGGCGCGAAGGAGCCGTGGCGCAGAGGGGGCCCGATCTGCCACCCGTTCGTGAACGTGGCATGGAAACTCCGCGCGTGCGGTGGTGGAGCCATCGACTTCGCGACGCCACAGGGGATGTTGTTGGTGGTGGTGGTTGTGGTTGCACAACTAAGGGGCCATCCATTGAGTGCGTACGCATGGAGGGGGGGTTAACCCAAATGCGTAGCTTGCGTATGGGGGGGTCTACTGACAATGTACATAGCATAAGAAACTGGGGGTGGGGGGGTGAAGCCTCGATAATAATTTGTCTACATTGCCCTTCAACTGAGTTAGATCGTCCGGCGGTGGACTATCTGTTTGCTTAAACACGTTAATATTATTAACCTTTGATCGTTTCTGCGTGGATTAAATATCGGCCGTTCTATAGGATTCGCGGGGGGGGGGGGGTGTAAAAAGTCCGCGTGCGTACAGGGAGGGGGAGGAGAGGGCTCAAGTTTTGACAGATTTCTTTGCGTACCCACTACATGGGTGGCCCCTAACTTCTGCCCTTGCTGTTGTGTGCGAGATGCGTCTGGGACATTCCGTTCCTTGTGCAAGCCTCAGAACACGGGCTCCTGGCCACGCTTCCTGCTGGGATTTGTCCCAACGCCCAAGTTGTTGTTTTTTTAATTCATAAAGTTATTTCCTGCTCATTTGAGAATTGCAGACGGAATTCCGTGTCAAGTTTTCACAGCCTTTTGAGGCAGTGGTGGTAATTCCACATTCTTATGGTGGGCGTGAATTTACCCGCAGCCAGCGACTTTAACTCAAGTCGTTTTTGCACGAAAAAATGTCTGCCGGCCTAAACGCCCGCCACTTTGTTTTCATTTCGCCACAGTCCATTTCCCCTTTTCTATACTGCACGCAGTCTACACATATTACTGTGGAGCCCATGGGGATGCTACTCCCAACACACACCGTGGCCAATGATGACATTTTCAGAATGAACAAGAGTTTCGTCCACTGCCAGTTCGGTAAACAACATTTGTGGAAGCATTCATGTACTGTAATGAGCAATACAGACTCAACAGCGTCTGCTCATGAGTGGCTGTAACTCGTTGCAGTACTTATTGGGAGGCAGGAGTTGGCACAAAGGTGGTAACCAGACATAAAAGCCTCAGCTGCCATCTTCGTGCCAGAAGCAGCAGCAGCTAAGTGTTGGTCACCAATGTGGTGGTCTAGTTGCTGCACTGCACTTGTGTAAGACATCTGAGCAAACTGTCCAACAGCGAATGGCCCATACCAGCTATCAATTATGTTTTGCGTTTTACCCTCATGGTTAATTCCTGAATACATTTGGCCTACATTAGGATTATCTTGTGTAAGTGGTTTGAGAAATCAGCTATTGTGCTGCAGCACCGCAAGACTGAGAGGTGGCGTGGAGAGGCATTCGTCCAGCAGTGGATTGATAGTGGCTGATGATAAAAAGCAAAGAAAGATCACGACCAAAGAGGATATGTTGTCGATTACAGTGACGTGCTTTCTAAAACACACAATGTATTGTGAGTTGTGTAATGTGGACGTATCAGCATTACTCAAGGTACTTGGGGAACATTTTTTAAGTGCATACTTGAAAGTATTTGGTTAATTATAGCCACACTGTACTGAATGTAGGAATGCTGCACAATTTCGACATTCGAGTTGCACAATGTTCACTTGTCATGGTGCAACATTGCAGCGTTACTGCTTTAACATGTTTAGAATATTAACTGACAAACATGTGAAAATAAAATGGTTGCTGCTGATGTCAGTTGCTATATTTGGACCTTCGTCATGGGTTTATATGGCACCAGGGCGATAAATGATAACGACACTCTTGTTGCCAAACAGCCTAGCCATAAACAAGTAAATTAGCTTGGTCTGATGGCGATGCATATTATTTATTCGTGACGAAACTAATTCATAATCATATGGTTCTTTCCAAAATATACTTACCGACATAAAGATGTGACAATTACAGTACTGCCTGCATAGTATTAACATTTATATCGCAATTGAATCTTGCCAAGTAAGGTTGAGGGCAGTAGTCCCCAGATGTTCTATACCCGTGGGCCACTCCTCACGGCCTTGCCAACCGGCGGTGTTCCGCGGGCCTCGTGTTGGGAACCACGCGCATAGGGAATACTTCCGTACGTACTTGACTGTGCATTCACGTACAATCTCCCCTTTGTGCGCCACAGGTTGCTGCACCTGGCAATCATTCACGAGAAGCCGGCGCTCGCCCAGCAGATCGTCTCCAGCACGTCAAACACCTCCCTGCTGGAGAAGCAGAACTTCCTGCAGCAGGTGTGTGTGACTCGTGACCGGAGCGTCGCTCTCGCGTGCATGCATGTGTGAGGCCCCAAGGGAGTCGTTGCATGCAAGAGGCGCCTCCACTTCGTTTGGTTGCCTCAAGATTGGCGGGGCTAATCGCAATTGACCCGATTCGTAACTATACATATCCAACTCAGGATAATGTTATTAATGACGGCGGTGAAAGTAGACCGCCGACGGAGTCGGATGACGAGAGTGGATGCCGATCAACAGATGGTTGTCGGTGATTAACGGTGGCTTGTGGAGACGGAGCTTATTTCTACGAAACCGAGCAGCGTCTGACTGTACGATGACGAAGTCTCCCACCCACCTACCCCTCTCTCTCCGGCTCCCGCAGACGCCGCTGCACCTGGCGGCGGCGGTGGGCGACGTGGCGCTCGTGCGTGCGCTGGCGGAGGCCGGCGTGCAGCTGGACGTGCCGGACCTGCGTGGGGACACTCCGCTGCACGTCGCGTGCCGCTGCAGCCAGCGCGCCGGGGACATCCTGCGGGCGCTCGCTCTCCCGACGCGACCCCAGCAGTTCCAGCGAGCCCTTGGCACGCTCAACTACCGCGGTACGACCACTACTCAATATACTCTTAACCCTCGTATGTACACTCTATGTATACTTGCATTTATACACGAATGTATGTTGAACTTCTTTCGCTCCGTACGTAGCCAACCTCACGAATCAGAGGCGCTAATATCGGTATATATATATAGCCAACCACTTGTTCAAGGTGATTTTTACTAATGTATATTATTTTAAATCTCAAAATTCTGTATAATTATAGCTTAACAGCGATTTACACTATTAATGATAATCGGTTACACCTTCAGCTATTTACGGTTGGTTATTTTAAGCGCGCGTCTCACACAAGTTTACTTGCTCCGTAGGCCTTACGTGCTTGCACTTGTCCGTCCTGCTGGCGAAGAGGGACGTGATGGACTGCGTGCTCGAGCTGGGGGCAGACATCAATGCCCAGGTTGGTATAGTTAGGATAGCTAATTAGTATGACCAGTTAGTATTGCTACGTACACACACGCAAGACACCCAACACAAGCTACAAGAGAATGAACATTCTTCATAGCAGGGCTGGGGAACCTCTTCATTATCCAGGGCTAAATAGGAACTTTCAAAAACCTTTGGCGGGCGACCACCCAATAACACACGCCTTAGCATGATACAAGAACAAAGCGAGGAAATTACTATGGCTCAAATGTAGCTATCCGATGTGTTTTTAGTTCGTACCACGTGCTCTTCAGCACGATGTCTGACGTTTCACTCCACATGCCGGGAGCTTTCTTCAGACACTTAATTAAGTTTCTGAACAACGGGGTTGGGAGCGAATCGTCGAACATCGTTAGGAACACCGTCGCCATGCGACTCCGCCAACGACGTTCCTTTTCCGCACCCTCCTCGCCCGCTGGCGCGCAGGAGCTGAGCAGCGGCCGCTCCGCCCTGCACCTGGCGGTGGAGGCGGGCGACGCGATGATGGCAGCCGCGCTGCTGCGGAGGGGCGCCGACCCCAACGTGAGGACACGCGCCGACTGCACCCCGCTGCACGTGGCGGCCGGTCGCGGGGACACCCGCCTCGCCGCCGTGCTGGTGCGGCATGGCGCCGACGTCGAGCAGGAGAACTGGGAGCACGAGACGCCCGCCGAGCTCGCCCTCAACTGGCCCGAGGTGAGCACCGGGGCGGCGAGGGGTGGGGGGGAGACCCTTTAGCAGCAGGCGGGCGACTCGGGAGGACCCCGCGTGGTGCAAACATGGGGAATATCTTGAAAAGGGAGAACGTCTTGGGACGTCTCGCGGACGCATTGTCCACTGTCGAACGTTCCTCGGAGAAGTTTTGAGATTCACCCCGTGACTTCCAAAGCTGTTGACCGATTATCAAAACTTAACGTCGCGCTGGGAACCGTTGCTGTTCCTCCACACGGCATCACCGATTGTCGCCTTGTGCAACAAATGGCACTTCTGGGGCTTCCTATGTCGGTTGGAACCGCTGTAGGGTTGTTATTTTTATTCAACCATTAATGTATCATTACCGAGTATTGTCGCGTGATGTTAACAGTTCATACATTACTCAATTGTCAGTTTCGTTCATGCCATAGTATCGCACTGTACGCGCCCACTGGCCATGCAGTTGGGACCACGCGAGATATAAGAACAAGGGCGCATTTGTGTGGACACGAAGCGACGTCCGTGCCGATGTCACTCAAAACGGCCATGCAGCTGAACACTTCTTTCCCTTCTCTTTCGCAGATGAAGTCCGTCTTGTGCTACGACCGGAGGTGAGAAGAGCCAACGCCTCACTGAAGTCGTGCGGACGTTTTCAAAACATGACGAATCGAGGCACCCTTGGTGCTCGGAGACCTGGGAAATCTCCGGGGTTTCCCGTCCCGGTTCTACGAGGCGAGGCGGCTACCCGAGGTGGAGCAGGGTGCATGAAAAACATTCGGCTAGAGTGACGTGTCAGCCACCGATAGGATCCCGAGGCTTCCATGCGCGACAAGACCTCGTGCTTCTGTCTCAACCAAAGTCTGAAGGAGGGATTTTCGTGTGTGCGCGCGCACACGCAGTTCTGGTCCTGTGTAAGAAGAGCCGGCGGAATTCAGCCTCCTGTTTAACTCTTGTGGAGACGGGAGAGGCTCACCACGACGGTGTTGCTGGTACCTTTCGGAGCCCATAGCACAGCTCACAGTCGCCACCATCAGAGCTCTGCGATTCGTTACATGGAGTAAATATGAGTAAAACATATTGCTGATATGTATGTAAGTTGTATTTTTGTTGTAAACCAAAACATACTGAACAAGTGGGGTAGTCACAATGCCATGCATGCACAGTGAGCCATTGGCCACTCACCTTTGTCGATGTTGCATTAAACTAGGGCTGAACGATGTGGGGAAAATGTCGAATTGTGATTTTTCTGACAGATATTGCGATTTGATTTGCGATTACATTTGTTTAAGTCAAGCTTCAGTTCAATATTCACTGTGTAATAAATTTAAAACATGTGATGGAGCATTACCACATAATACCATCAAAATATGAACTGCTCTATACTAATGCATGGATGAGAACTTAAAAGATATGAATTGCTTCCAACGTATATTTATTAAAATGTTTTAATTGAAATAGAACAATCAAACATAAAACAATTGTTAAGTTATATAAATAATATTATAATAAAACATCAAACAATTCCAATAACAACGTAATACGACTTTTTAAATCACAGCCTTTGCGATTTGCTAATCGCATTGTTTCAAATTGCGATTTGATTTGAAATCGATTAATCGTTTAGCCCTTCATTAAACCCTGGGAATGTACTCTGAATATTCTTCCAAAAAATGGTGGAAAAGGTAACAAAAAAATTCGTGGGATTCTTAAGGGAACCTTATTCCTCACTACTTAGAAATAAGATTACATCCTTAAATTGTGTATTATAGTTTGTATATATTACGTGTAAAAAGTTGCGTACAGTTTTAAGGCGTGTTGTACATTGTAAAGTCCAAAACAGAGTTACGCGAGTTAAACTGCATTGTGCAGTATTTTTACGGATTTCACATTTTTTTTAAATTCCGTACCATTTTATAACTGCGATGTAAGATATTGTAAATGTACTTTTCCCATTCAACCTAGAGGGTTTTTTTTTGTCTTATGTGCAAATAAATTTAGGACCTGTTAATTTACTTTTGTGAAAATGTTTTCTCATGCACGTGTGCAAGTGATGGTGGTGTGTTAGTGCCCGAAGCTTGACAACGCATCCCCATTGGCTGGCTTCTGCACTGCATGCTGAACGATGCCCTCAACTCGATTGGCTTATGCGCAATCGGCGAATTAAAATTCTGCGTGATCTAACGTGGGAAAATACATCGTCCTCATTGAGAAAATCTGATGTAAGGGCCGAACATTTTTGTAAATGCGTGGGATTTTACCTGATGATGTCACTAGCACAAAAACGGGAAGAGAGTGGCCTATATACGTAACTCCACGCAACTCTTAGAGAAATGCTCGGGGATTTTTCCCCCCCACCAATGGTGGGCTATTTTTTTGTGAATGAAACATTTATGAATGGAAAAATTAACTCGGAGAACTTGTTCACACCTTTTAGGGCCATGCATCACCGTGTCATGTCAACGGGAAGTAACATTTTAACACAAATGGAAAAAAATAATATTGCTGTAAAAAGTTCTGCAGTGCAACGATATAGTAGTGTTCGTCCGACGCATGGCAGTGGGGTCTCCAGTTCAATCCCACTTCCTGGCACTCCAGTTGAAACAATGAGATGGGTATCTTAAATTCCCCCCACAGCCTCTATCCACCCTGCAGTGTACATGGGTATTATCGTCAATGTGGCGGGGTAAAGTGTGGTGACTGCCACCTCTTCCAAGATGTGTGTGGCCAGCGTGCAAGAGTAGGCCAAATACCCGGTAGATTGGCTCGAATGCTAGTCGAGGTCCTGCGAGCACGAGCGTGCAACTGCAGGGCTGCCACTTAACCCATGCCAGGAGTGTACTGAACATTCATACAGAATTGTCCCATGGGATGTTGGCTATCAACAACAAGGCAACTCCTATGACTAATTGGGAATGGGACGCAAGCGTAGGATTGATCACCCTGTCGCTGGCCGCCTTTGGGGAGGGTGTATAGTGTGAAAGGCCGAAACACCCGAGGAACCAAAGGTACACTACTGACGATGCGCTCCCAAAATTTCACCAGGCTCACTGTTCATGAACTCTTGGAAGTGCTTGCACAAAGGATAGTAACATCGCATCCTGTGTTCTTGAAATCAGGTGACAATGCCATCTCTCGTGGGCAAGAGTCAGCAACCTGCGGCTCTGGAGCCGCATGCGGCTCTTCAAAGACTGCCTCGTGACGTTTTTCATTATGGACCCACCGCCTCGTAATCACGTGTAAAAAATTTTTCACGTGGATTTTTTTTTGCCGAATTCGAAAATATTGGCTCTTTGTTATTTAACTGACGACCCCTGCACGTGATCCTACGAAGTAAGAATCCACCGTGCACCTGCACACAAACTGAATTTATCCATAAAAGAGGGGGGTAGGTTAGATTGCGTAAATATAAATGTGTCGTTAAACCGCCAATGACACAGCCAATAGTAGTAAGGTTTGTCACGTGAACGAAACCTGCCACTTCGTTACTAGCTCAGCACACCGGTGTGTGGGAGAGTAAACCCACAACATTTACAATTCGAGTACGACGTTTTGCCGGTAATAAATGAAGCCTACTTGTTAAACTGAACTGATTTGATCTCAATGCCACCCCGCGGTTTTCGCCAATTCAGGCACTTTCCTCTGTCTCTGGGCTGCTGCCATCTCCTCAGTGGGTCTCCTCTTGGATGCCCTCCATT
Source organism: Lethenteron reissneri (assembly GCF_015708825.2). Classification (NCBI taxonomy): domain Eukaryota; kingdom Metazoa; phylum Chordata; class Hyperoartia; order Petromyzontiformes; family Petromyzontidae; genus Lethenteron; species Lethenteron reissneri. The sequence continues at coordinate 5,758,155 of NC_083792.1, forward strand.
CCTCAGCTGCCATTTGGTCCTCAGTCTCGCCCACTGGTCACCATCACCTCCCTCCTGAACCGTGTCCAGTGTTGTGGAGTCAGCAATGTCTGAAACAAAGTCCGTAGTATACTCTTTGGTTCTTTCGGTCAAGTCACGTAGGTGAAAAAAAAAATAAGAATAAAAATAAAAAATGAAATAGAAATAACTAAAATAAATCACGATGTTTCGGAAGCAACACAAGCTTCCGTCATCAGGTGGGACAAACCACAGCAAAAAAAAACAAAATTACTGTCGTGTTTTTTGCTGTGGTTGTCCCACCTGATGACGGAAGCTTGTGTTGCTTCCGAAACGTCGTGATTTAATTTAGTTATTTATATTTTATTCTTTATTTTTATTCTTAGGGTTTTTTTTCACCTAAGTGACTTTACCGAAAGCACCAAAGAGTATGGATCCTTGCTGTCACGAAAACTTAAAATCTAGAAAATCTGTAGTAACCTGAGTGTTTTCTCTAATCCACGTGTTAATCTCTCCCTCAATGGAAAGCCAAGAATGCACGTCTCCATGCGTATTGTGCAGATGCCCTGCTATGAACCGAGATCAGAAACAACGACAACGAAGATACAAATAAAAGTCATCTGAAAGATGCGAGTAGATGTTCTCTCGATTACGACTGAGCCTAATCATGATGAATTAATCACAGTCACAGGCAGCTATTGTGAATTTTACATTTTTACTCGTAACCTGCACCCTATGGAATTGTTGGTAACCTTGGCCAATCCGGCGGTCGAAGTGCCACATTCCACCACGGTAACGTGGTATGTTTGCGCTCATCATCAGGCGCCAGTCTGGCGGTTTAACTACTCGATTGTCGCCCGTTGAGATTAGGGGCCGTCCATAAATGACGTCACGCGATTTTGGACGATTTTTGACCCCCCCCCCTCGTCACACGGCGTCACAAAAAGTCAGACTCCCCCCCCTCAAATATGACGTCACAAAGCTCTGCCTCTCCCACCCCAAAAATAAAACATGCTTCAAATCGCTTTAAACTATTGTCATTGTAGTGCGTATTTAATGTGCCGCTGCACTCTTATGTTTTAGGAGAAAACATTTATTACAACGTCTATTTAATTAAGTAGAACGTGTTGTCTATATTTATTTAGAGTTGCGCATTTTGATGTGACGTCACATTTCTCAAACTTCCCCCCCTCGTCACACATCGTCACATATGTCTGACCGCCCCCCCCCCTAGGTGCGTGACGTCATTTATGGACGGCCCCTACGTGCATTTACGTTTGAACCGGCCGGGTGGCTCAGCGGCAGAAGGTCGCGAGTTAAAAATCCTGGTTGGGGTTTTCTCGGCCCATCATTCCTCAGGGGTCTATAAAATACGCTACCACCTTGTGAGGAAGTCAACAGCGCTTTGTCCTGCGGAGATATGAGCACCGCCCCAACGCTCATTTAATGAGAACATCATGGACGTTTGTTTGAGTGGGCTGATGCTCTGAGCATACAGTGAAACTTTCGTCAAAGCAATGGGTCGCTTCCTTGTTTAACTCAAAAAAATGGGCCCTTACGGAGAGGAAAGATGACCGCAGTTAATCATCAACTGTGACCAACGCCGGGTAAAGCGAGGGGTCGGAGACAGACGGACAAAAATACAAACACGGCATTAAACGGTAGCATAGCAACGCAAAGATTACGCGAGCCCTAAAATAGCAATGGCTTTTTTGAAGACGCACTTTGGAACAGGGTGCAAGGATGTAAGACGTAAATCAATTGCGTTAGCCGTGTGGGTCAGCGGTCAGGGCTGTTGTCTGGCACGACAGAGGCAGTGGGTTTGTATCCAGGCAACTGTCTGTGATCAACCCAGGTTCTCCAGTGTAGTAATTTGACGGTCTCAGCCCAGTCACCTTCATATTACAGGTCGTATCTCTCCATGTACGAACGTTCGGTTCATGACATTTCGCTTTAACGCAAGTGACAAATTATGGACACTTTTCGATGAATGAAATCGAATTTCCGCACGAACGAAATGTCGCGCTGTACGCACCACGAGGTCATTAAACAAAAAATAAATCACACGGGAGGCTGTGTCGCCATCCAATCCACGACAGCATCCTGCAATGCAACAGTAACGCCTTCACATCGCCTTTACAGTCATTGCAACATGCAGCAGGTCTTTTGGTGAGCTCCCTGAAAAGGTTACTTTAGTTTAAAATTAATTATTCAAACGTGTTCATGCTTATGTTCTTCATTATTATTATTGCATTGTGAAAGGTGATATCGGTGTATATGTTTAGGTTAGTGGAGTTGCAATACTGTCTGAAACACAGGCCTAAATTTTTCGTCTTAAATTAATGGGAGAAGCCTTTCCGATTTACGAAGTTTCGTTTCACACGAGTTTGATTAAGGGACTTCATCCATTTCGTATATCGAGGGATAACTGTACAATGTGTTCTCCACTTAATTTAAATTCTGAGCATTAAAAAGATTAGTTTTACCTTTCATGGAATGAACATTGCTATTCATATGGTAGGGCAGGTGCAAGAAGATACTGGCCCTGATTTGTGGACCAGAGATCACTGAACGGGATCTCAGAGGTACTTCTCTGATATCCGCCTCTGTGAGCTGTTCTGTAACATGTCCAGTTCCACTGCTCTGCAGGAATTCCGAGCGGATGATTCATCTCAAGAGACGAAACCCAAAGCCAAATTTGAGACAGAGCCCATAGGACAATAATACAGGTAGGAACAATATGTTCCACACTGCCCACCAGGGATTTTTTGTCTGTCTGACTGTCTGTCGTGCATACATATATATAATAGAAACAGCTTTTTGATTGGTGGAGACCTACTGCCGGGTACGGAGAGGGGAGGTGCCTAAGGGAAGGGGGGTCAGGGGAGGGGCCTAAGGATATGGGGGGGGGGGGTGGTCAGGGGAGGGGCCTAAGGGAGGGGGGGGGGTCAGCGGAGGGGCCTGAGAGAGGGGGGTCAGGGGAGGGGCCTAAGGGAGGGGGGGGGGGTAAGGGGAGGTGCCTAAGCAAGGGGGAGGGGCCGATAGTTAAGGGGGCTGGCTACCTGGCTGGCTGCCTGGCTACCTCAAGTCACGTGATCTTGTATACAGGTAGGAACAACAGGTTCCACACTGCCCACCAGGGATTATTTGTCTGTCTGTCGTGCATATTTGTCTGTCGTGCATGAATGCGCTGTCCAACCAAGTTCCTACCTGCCCACTCCGAAGGAACGTGTTGAAAGAGCATCTAAAGCAAACACAAACCTCAGCGTCTACAGCAGGATTCTCCGTGCAACGCGCACGAATGTGCCACTCGATATTCAAAGCGTCCAGAAATATTTGATCTATATCAGAATGAGCAAAAAAGTTAAAAATGCGGTGCAACGCCTTAATCAGACATGACGAATTTTGACCCAAGCCCACGCAGTAGGAGCACACACAAACACGCGGTCTGTTGATGTTACACACACACCCAGCTCGTGAAACATTCCCACTCGCGCCCAAGTGGGCACGCGTCAAAGCGTGCACCGAGCCTGACGCACCGCGGCCACTACCATTTCAACAGATTTACGCTGCTGTGGACGTAGGTGAATGTTTTTGAGTGCATCTTGCAAGTTTGTTAACGTGACACAACGCACTGATTCGTTAAATTCTGTCCATCTGGAGTCACAGTATTAATAAAGTGACGTGTTTGTGAAACGACGTAGAAATTACTGTACCGCATGTAAAAACATCGACGGAAGTGTAAGCAACTTGGAACTTAAAGATAACGCTTACAAATGTACGATGATCGTCTATAATCATGTACTTTACAGGGTATGTGTGTAAGGCAACGTTTGTGCAAAATGAATCAGTTACTGTATGCTCGGTTTAGCAAGGATCAGAATCAGGAGTGTATTTCCCACTGGGCGAAGTCCACGGAGCGAAGAAGTTTTTTTTTTTTATGGGCCAACATCAAAGCGTTCCACAGTCACGGATTAGCAGCCCCTCCCAGTCAGGCCCCCTATTAGCTCCTCATCATGGTCTCAATGTGGTCTGTCGGGTGCCACTTAAACTTTCCTCGTTGCAATCACGAGTAAATCCCTGGACTTCTCTCGCCGTGCCAGCCTCAGTGTCACTAAAGGCCACAGCAGAGACTAACGCCCTTTCTCTCAGCTCTAGCGCGTGTTTACTCGGGCGTAGTGACATCCAGATGACACCGTGGTCAAGGATATCGAGGCCACCCGGTGTTTGCTGTCGGTGGCTGCAGCAATGACACCGTCACTCTGTAAGCCACTTGCCTCCGAGAGGCTCCTCTTCCTGAAGGTGTAGTTACTCGAGTGCTGGAATGCTGCGAGGCCAGTTTGGAGATTATACACTTTGTAACAACAAAATAAAATTGTTCCTGGGTAGTCAGTGTTCATTCCTAATTGCGTATGCATCAAAAGTACAAAAATGCCTATTATTCCCCACAAACTTTGTTTTGTGACCAGGACAGTGCTATTTTGAAATGTACCTATTTTCAATGAGAAAACGTGTGTATTTTTGTCTTTCACTCACATTAAATCCTGGTCACAAAAGCAAAATTTGTGGGGATAGCCATTTTCTATACTTTTTAGGCATAAGCAATAAAAAAATAACACTTAGTACCCAGGAACAAAAATTGTGTTAAATAGTGTTATCTGGCGTAAGGCACTGCCACAAGAGCTCAAGGTACGCCTATCCATATTCATCCCATGAATAGGTTGAGGACAAAATAAAGCGAGATGGATAAGGCTTGTCAAAATGATTCCGGCATCAGTGTTCCGGACTGTCCTGGCTGAAATTCAGCACTGGTTCGCAGGCCATCAAGGAATCCCGGACCTGTAAAGCAGAGCCCCATTTGGCCCCTCCAGCCGTCACTTTCAGAAAGACCGACTACTCATGAAATCTCCCACCTCCCACGAACAGAACATGGGTTAGATCTTGGACGTCACTGTTTAGCACGGTTGGCCATGTACGGTGCAAGTGAAGTTCCACATGCATACGAACAATGGCTCGTGTGCATAGTATAAGGATACAGATGCTGAATTTTACTTTGTTGCATATACTTGCTTTGTGTATTTTCCACAGTAATCGGTTGTTGTTGTTGTTGTTTATAGACCTGCTGGTATTCGGTTAACATGTTGAACCGTTTTTATGCGTTTCTAAATATGAATGTGCATCGTGCATGAACAAATATTAAACGTAACACAGTGCTTAACATTAACCGTTCAGCTCATGATACAGGACATGCATTGAATGAGCGGTATACGAATCTATGTTGTTCTGGTGCGTACGTGCTGCACGCAATGGAGGGTATTTCACCCCGGCAGCCACTGCACCAGAGTGTAGAATTTCTAACTTACTACTGTCGAGTCGAATTGAATCTCGACCCTGATTCGTGACAATTCACCGGATCACTCGAGTGGCGGCGGCGAGTCGTCCCACGATTCCCCGGTGTTGTCGAGTCCTGCACAGACACGTGGGCACGGTGACCTCGTGCGAATGGTGGCCTCCGTGTGTCACCCACCCATGCTGCCGCGCCTGGCCCCGAACACGCGGCGTATGTGGGTGGTAGCTGGCCCGCTTCTCGTTGCGGCCTGCCGCGTAACGGAACTGCCTACGCTGCCCCACTGCCCAGCCTCGCTCTGCACGGAGCCCTCTGGGCGTTTGGCTCTGAACCGCGGGAGGATTCGAATTGTGGCAGGAATCGTATGATGGGAGGAGATAATATAAAGATGGAAACTATGTAATGCAAGAGTCTGGAAACGGATCAGCTGTAATGTGTATTTACGTATGGTGAACTTTTTTCGCACCGTACGTAGCCAACCGTGCTACTCGAAGCCAACCGTGCTAATTGGAGGTGTCACCGTCTCGAGCCAAGCCACGTTGTTTCGCATTGTGTATTATTGCATTGTCTTCACAACATGTAGTTGAGGTTCTAAATGTCTTCTAGAAGGTCCCATGATACAGCCTGTGACCCTCATGAAAGTCTGTTGAGGGGATGGGGGGGAGATTCAAGGGTTGAAAGTAGGGCTGGACGATTGTGGAAGAAAAAATTTTCTGACAGGTATTGCGATTTGATTTGCGATTACATTTTTTAAAGTCAAGCTTCAGTTCAATATTAATAGATTCAAAGCATGTGATGGAGCATTACCACATGATACCATCAAAATATGAACTGCTCTATATATTATAATGCAAGGATGAGAACTTAAAATATATTCATTGCTTCCAACATGTATTTATTAAAACGTTTTAATTGAAATAGAACAATCAAACATAGAACAATTCTTAAGTTAAATAAATAAAGTTATAAGACTAAAAAATAAAACAATTCCAATAAGAAATAGGACTTTTCAAATCGCAAAAAAATCTCACCCTTTGCGATTTCCTAATCGCATTGTTTTAAATTGCGGCTTCGATTTGAAATCGATTAATCGTTCAGCCCCCAGTTGAAAGGCCGCCGGCGTTTGCCGAGTGCCACCACCGGTCGGAGCGAACATTTGTCAGCGAAGGGGGCATCCTCGTGACTCGTCGCGGGGCGGTTTCGCAGGGGCGATGGTGGACACGATAGCACGCGCGCGCGCCCACAGCCACCCCCGCCTGTGGCCACGCGAATCAGAGGCGCCTCGTCACGTGGCCTCCTCATCGGAGAGCGCGGGGGGCAGCTGCTGGAGTTCGGGGGTCTGCGTGGGAGTAAATGTGTGGAAAGAAGTTTTTTTTAAATTATTATTACTACTATGAATGTAGTAGCCGCAAAGTGCAAATGTCACGCAGAATTCATTATTTGGCTGGGGTTTTTTTTTGTTTAAAGTGGCTTCCCACATGGCAGGGCTGGGTAAGATTAGATGTTTTCCATTATTTTTTAAAACGCAGACTTTCAAAAGCTACAAATGGAAAGACTGCATAGCTGCACCCGCTTCAAGTAGGTAATAGGGCATTTTCCCGGATGATTTAAGCGTCTGGATGATTTCAGCGTCGGAAAGGCAATGAATGGGTGGGAGTGCCCGAACTACAAGGCACTATGAGCTTTCCCCATTCGCCTGCAACCTGTCTGAATCCACTCACCACGAGACTGTCTCTACTTGCAAGCTGTATTTGTTTTCATTGTTGGTTTTACACTTTACCTAAACAAATGACGATGTTAATAAACTGAGAAGCCTCGCTGCTATTAACGCTCCGTATTTTCCCCGCACACGCTACCTCAGTGATTGCACCCTTGTGTTTGTTGACTTTGTGCCCGTAACTGTGGCCAAGCCCTCAAAGGAGGAAAATACCCGCGGTGCGTATAAAGTTATGAGCAGCCGATACGATTCGATCTGCATGCAAACATTCACGCGGGGCAAACCGAAGTCACGCGCGCGCCATAATAAACTCTTTCGGAGTTTTCTCGCATAACCCGAAATTTGAACGCCGCCGGGCGTGGCACACGGAAGGTCACTGTGGGTGTCGCACAGCCGTGCAAACACCGCGACCCCGAGGCCCACGCACGGCAGGGCAGGGCCGTTGCATCGGCCGCCACTCGTGAGCTCGAGGACATTAATTCTAGATTTGAAGCTTTCGTGACTGCAATGATTCATATCCTTAGGTTTTTTTCGGTAAAGTCACGTAGGTAAAAACATTAAAAAGTAAAATAAAATAAAAATCACGACGTTTCGGAGGCAACACAAGCTTCCGTCTTCAGGTGGTAACTCCTGAAATCTCTCATTTACTTGATACAGCTGTCGTGGCTGTGACGGTACCACCTGAAGACGGAAGCTTGTGTGTTGCCTCCGAAACGTCGTGATTTTTATTTTATTTTACTTTTTAATGTTTTTACCTACGTGACTTTACCGAAAAAACCTAAGGACTCGAGGACATTCTGGCTCCCGACACGCGCCACTCCTACGCGCCATGTACGTGGGGTTAGCGACGTGAGCTGCCGCGGTGGTGGTGGCACGGGTAGCGCGCGTGATTTTCACGCGAAGCTGTGCGATGTCACGAGTAAGGGGAGGTTATCGATGAACGGACAAAGTGGCCGGGGCTTGCAAGAAGTTGCCATAGGTGGCAAATGCCACAGTCCGAATGCCGAGCATGATAATTGTCTCCAGCTACTACAATTATATTCAAATACGAGTACAGTACAATGCGATGTGCTCTTCTGTTAAATAAGCCGGCCAAGTTGCTCAATAGGGTACGGGTTCACATCTTGTTTGGGCGCTGACTTAGCCTATCATTCCTCATGGGGTCCATACCAGGATAACCTCTTTGTGGGGAATAAGTAATCGTCCTGTGGAGAGATTCGCCCCCATCATAGAGGAATGTGGCATTTTCACCCCTCTCGTAGCTGTGAACGGACGAGCTTCGCCCCGATGCTCTTTCGAACAGCGAGCACCGGCCCCGTGGTGCAGCCACCGAGCAGAGGTCGCAAACGGGTTTTGAATCCTTATCCGTACCCGGCCGCACCAGGGTCGCAAACGGGTACCCGTACCCGGCCGGGTACGAGTAGCCGGGTATCGGGTAGGGTACGGGTATCGGGTACCCGGTTGCGACCTCTGCCACCGAGTCTGCCTTGCATGGGAGCAGGGCCGCCCACAGGTCCCTGCAGGGCAGAATTGCATGTGCCCACCCCACACACACACCAATTAATTCACACCAAAAATAACTCGGGTCGGTTGTGGGGCCCTCTTTTGTGAGGCCCGTGGCAAACCGTCCCACCCCTGGAGCTGCCAATCGTAGACAATCGGTTTGTACAATGCATGAACAGTGCATATTCAGGATGGGTCTCTTCAGCACGAGAGTGTTTGGACTCTTTAAAAAGATGAAGATGTAAGATGCTCTCATTACGGACACCTCGTATTTGCCAGGAAGTCCAGCACTCTCGTTGCGTGATCCTTGTCCCTATTCTGTTAAATTCAAAGGTGGCAGCCCTGCCCATGGGACGCTGAATGCCGAAACGAGTCCAGAGTTTGCTCGTGTTGAACCAATGCTGCTGACATTATCCACTCCCATCAGCCACACGGGTGGCTGATGGATTGTGTAAAACATACTTTAAATTGTTTGGTGGAAGGACAGATATGTGAAGGATGCGTATTGGCTGCTGATTTACTTCGCTACTAATACGCGCCAATGTTATCTCATTGACTTCTCACTTCACTGCAAGGAAAGGAACATTGCAGTGACCGGCAATATAACATTTGTACAGACGTGGGGGGGGGGGGGGCAGTGATATTTTTTTCAAAGCTCAGGGGCTGCACTCATGGAGAGGAGCGAGTGAAGCTGCACAGATTCAGGGGTTGCTGTGCTGTGGTTAAACGGCGGGCACCATAATCGAAGCAGAGAAACAATCGCAAAAGTAATTTATTATGTTTTATTTTTATTATTTTATTATTTTCCTTCTACGTGACTTTACCGAAAGAACCAAGAAGATGAATCCCTGCAGTCACGAAAGCTTTAAATCGAAATTTAATTTCTCAAAGTCAGTCTCCCTGCTCAAGCGGGCTATCGGCAGTGCTGATCTCTACTGATGACCTTCAGTCGGTTATGGCAATTCTCCATTCCTATGACAGGGACCAGTAAATTCATGAAAACTTTTTTTAGTTTTTAAAAGCATTATTCATGCAATTTTCGGTGCAAAGTGCTGGAGATGTGTAAGGCGCAGTTTAGATTGTGTAAGGCATATGTAGTGACTGTGAATGTCACTGTGTGGTGACGGCCTTGCGAGGCCACGGCGGATAATGTGTTGGCATTATGTGCAGCCCGCTTCCTGGGCGTAGTACCAGCCCTAGCGGGGCATGGGTGAGCGCTGGTCAACGCATAGGCACCACGTACAGTGTGCAGTGCGGGCTCCAGGTGAGGGAGCAAGAGAGAGTGTCAGCCAGCCAGGGTTACGTTGGGGCATGATACGCTGGTTGACCTGCCGACACGTGACCGGATGATATTGGAGGGGGGCCACCGGTGGACGGGGGCCGCTGGGTGGTCACGTGGTATAGAGGAGCTCTCGGGAGCCTTCGGGAAAGAGCTCGAGAGATCTAGAAGGTGGGCGGGGCGAGAGGCGGAGCCAGCTCCAGCCCAAGCCGATAACACATTCCTGCGGAGGGAGCTGGTAGGAACGTTGGGTTGCTCGGTCAATGGCCAGGGTCAACGGCGGCGTGGTGTATTCCGCAAATATGCCCGACTGTGAGGGCGGGCACAAGCCGGCGTGAGTAGGTTAAACGTTGAGTTTTATAAGGGCACCACGGGGTGACCAGCCCCTCCCCACCCAGCCCCACCCCTCCCACCCCCCACCCAGCCCCACCCTCCCCACCCAGCCCCTCCCCACCCTGTCCCTCCCCACCCTCCCCACCCAGCCCCTCCCCACCCTCCCCTCCCCACCCAGCCCCTCCCTGCAGGACGGACACAATAATCCCCTGTGGGCTGGTGTAACCAGGAGGTTCCTCTACCAGTATAACGGGGCCCTGTGTGGGCTCGGGGTTCTTGACTGTTGGTGAGTGAAGATTCACGTCGGGTTGAAGAAGCCTCTAGCCACGCGGTCCGGGACCCAGCTCGTGGTGCGGACAGGGATAGCGGAACCGCGTCTAGTTCTGCCGTAGCGTGGTGAGATGGGCGTTCAAAACCCGAGCGTAGGTTACGTTATGTTGTGTTGAGTTGATGTAATAAATAGTGTTGCTCCCAAGACAACGTCTGCGACTCGGTTTGACTCACTACACATAGTTTAGATTGTGTAAGGCGTAGTTTAGATTGTGTAAGGCGTAGTTTCCGCTCCCAGGTGCAGGAAGCCACAGACAAATGGAAGGTAGCCAGGACGAGCCCCAGGACAATGATTACTCCAACTCTGTGGTCCCATAATTGGATGTTAAGCAGTCTCCATTTGTGAGTGTTGACATATAAATCAGCGTTGGCTTTCCACAAATTGGTCCCTATTTTTACACGCTTTCTTTTAACTCACTCTGTCTGTTGTTGTTGTCGTTGTTGTATCTTGAAATCTTGTAACTTAATTTTAACCCACTTCCCAATGTGGTATCGACTGCAAACTTGGTATACTTATGTCATACTGATGACAATATTATATTCTATCTAAAAAATAAAATAAAATATATATTTTAAACCTTCTCTTTTTATATGTTATGTTTCGGCCTGGGTCTAATTGTCCACGCTCAATAGACGTTGGCTGTAATTGCCCACAGCCCCTTACGTTATGGCAAGCTTCGGGGCCACTTCCTGGAGTCGTGGAGTTCTGCCATTACTAGTACATTTCATAAAAGCGCGTTTAAATTTTTTTTTTTTAATATTACTTATTATTTTTGGACCACGTAGGGATGATGGGCCGAGTCAATCCCCAATAATGATTAGAACTCGCAACATTATCACTGCGAGCTGTTCACTCTAGCGCTGAACCACCTGGTTGGTTTAAACGTAAACGCACTTATCTCAACGAGCGATAATAATCAGGCAGTCAACCCGACGGACGGCGCCTAAGATAAGGCCGCCGGGGTGGCGAGATGTTAACTACCTCGCCTGGTGTACAGGATGTTTTGTGGGTTCGATCTCGACCCTGACGATGCATGCATATTTGGAGTTTGCACGTTCTCCCCGTGGTCGCGTGGAGTTTTGTCCTGCTCCTCCGGCTTTTCCCTCCACGTTTAGAAACATGCGTTTCGAGTGTATGGCTGCAAGACATTTCCACGCAATAAGCCACTGCGTTGAGCAATCATTTGCGGTCAGGTCGCTTCTGAAAAAATAGCTTCATATCTCCGTGGGCCTTATCTGGTAAAATAAGATATATAGGGATCTGGAATGTGACCGAGTGAGCGCCAGTAATTGGGACCTTGCTCCGTGTGGCAGTCCCGAGCGAGACTTGCGCTAGGGCTCCCCACGTGGCACGAGGAAGCGTCGCGCGGGGTGCTGCCGCAGCGGCGGCGAGCACGGAATGGCAGCCGTGGCCAAAGCCGCCACTCCTCACCGCAGAGGCCACAATAAGCAAATGAGCGCGCGCGCGCAAGAGTGGGGAACCGTAAACTCACGTGATTACGATTTGCGAGTAATGATGAGAAACGCACGAGTCGTGGTGGCCGTGATGGCAGGGGCTATGCAAATCAACCCTCTTTAGGAGCGGGATTCACAGCGAAGATAATAAGACATACGCAGGAGCGCTGGATTGCATTGGGCGGCAAGAATTTGGGTACATTTGAATATTCTTGGTTCTGTCGGTAATGTCACGTAGATGGAAAATACTAAATAAAATAAAAATAATGAAATAAACATCTTCTTGGTTCTTTCGGTAAAGTCACGTAGAAGGGAAGAACATACTAATTATACATTGAAATAATAAAAGCAAAAAACTGCTTGTGTTGCGATCGAAACGTCGTGGGTTTTTTGCTTTTATTATTTTCAATGTATTATTTTTATTTTAAAGTTTATTTTATTATTTGAATTGTTAAATTTATTTTATTATTTGTATTTTCTATCTACGTGACTTTACCGAAAGAACCAATAATATGAATTCCTGCAGTCACGAAAGTTTTAAGTCAACATTTACATTTTAATACTCTTCGTGATGTGTCTTGCGCGGGCACGCTTGCTTTTCTTAAGAGCCAAAGCACATGAATCATAAACGAGTCCTGTGTATATTGTCTAACTTCTCCGATTCATGTGGTTCTATTTCTGTCTCAGCGTAATTCCAAGCTTGCTCCTTATCATGCTTCTATGCACACTTCATCTGTTGTTAAAATGTCTTTGTCACTGTCCCATGCTCTGTCACACACGCTGATTAAACCCTTCTTCTTAAGACGCACTGGTATGTTGTTTTGTATGATTACATCCAGCGTCCAAAATCACTCCAACTGCTCTCGCTCTCCACTGCCTCGTCGTTTTTATCTCAGTCTTCTCTCAAGAACTGTCCCGAGCGTAGACGCCGATGCTATTCTGCAGTTGTGCCGCTGCGTCTCTCCACTAAACCTCGTCAGGTGTTGAGCTAACTTTTAATTCAATAGTTTTGTTTTGCTCACATTTTTCAACTTTATTAAGTTTATTCACTCATTCCCTGTAGATAATCGACGTGTTTGTTATCATCATTCCTCATCAGCAAATCTGACGTAACATTTGCGTAGCTGTTCTACTTTTTCAAGATGGTTTTATCTCCAATTTCAATAATCGAATGACTGAGACATCATTCCATGCGTGAGGTCTTCACGTTGTACTGACAGCCTTTGCTTTTTGTTCCGGCTGTTAAGGGCAGTGTTTACTTCTCCAAATGTGACATCTGGGACTTCCTCCTCTTCATCTGAAAAAGAGTTTAATTCTTGAGATAGATTTAATTGTTTTATTCACTTATTTTATGACTCTCTACCGTCACTTAATATTTACACTACGTTTCCCATGCAGTACATCTTGAAGCTGCATGTGGCAGCGGACCCCCAGTAGCAGCTGTATCTGTGTTGTTCAAGGTGAACGCAGGATTGGCCTGCAAGTGGGCATTAGTCTCACTGAAGGGGTGGGGGGAGGCGATTTTGCATTCCAAGAAATTTGATCAACTTTTGCAATTCTGGACCATGAGGCCAGCACACGTGGCTAAGTCCTTTTTAGACATTTTCGAAGAAACTCACAGGATGCTGCCCCGTCCACTGTGTCAGACGTCGCGTAGTATGTTATCGTTCATGCACCCTCAGTATTAACCAGGGCAGCCGCTGATCTTGAACCGCAAACCTCTAGAACAAGCGGCGGTCACGTGTAATAGTTCCATCTTTCCCTCGGGGCTATACTTTGCGAAGATGGGGTGGTCACAATTGGCATAAAAATAAACATGAAAACGAATAACGCGCACTGGAAGTCTGGCAGGGGAGATTTTAAAATATTCCGTACGATTTGATGTTTGAAAAGAATGTTTCCATTTCAGTGACCGAAGAAAACATTATTCACCTGAAGATCTTAAGAGGAGATATCCTGCCCAGCAATGTACAAAAGTACCTCTCGCCCCAGGGTCCAAGGGAATTCCCACAGAAGAATGAGAAACGTTTTTTTTAGCCTCCGTGTTTGCGCTCTGCCTATTTGTGCACGCACGCGCGCCAACATGTGTGCGAGTGCGTGCGTGCGTCCTTTGAGTATATCCCCTTGAGAACAATGCAGGGTAAAGTCAACGCGCGTTGTCGTCACAGCACTCTGCACACGCAAAGACGTGAACGCGTTGAGCTACAAAGAAAATGGAATGCTGAGTTGAAACTATTAACCGAGAACCGGATGAGGTAGTGGTGGCTGTACTGTAATGCTGTAACTAAAAAAACAGTAGCATAGGGTTCAAGCAAGCCGGATTGTTACCTGTGTTGCTCCCGCTATGTATCTTGGTGATATCTGTCTGCTAATATGTCTGTCTATAGTTTTCTGGTTAGATTTTATGTCGCTATTTCATTATACCTGATGATGATTGCTTGTGTTGCAATCGAAACGTCGTATGCTATTATTTAATTTAATTTATTATTTTATCTTTAGACGTGACTTAACCGAAAGAACCAAATAATAATTCCTGCAGTCACGAAAGTTCTAAAATTAAGATCGGATTGCTAATGCCAATGAAAGTTGAAACGAGTACAGAGTTTTTTTGTGTTAGACAAAAGCTGCTGAGATTATGCACTCCCAGAAGGTCGTGTGGCAGATCGGATGTCTACAAAATAATTTTCTGTTTTAATGTTCAGGGACAGATTTGTGTGAAGGATGCCGATTCTCTGCCGAGTTATTTTTCAACTCCTCACGCATGCCATTGCTGGTGGACAGAACTCCACCAGAAGGAGCTCTAGAGACCCATGTGGAGGGTGTTTTTGGCCTACTCTTCCATACTGATTGGACGTTTAGGAATAGATGGTGGACAAAGGAGGGTAAATTTGAGAAATGTGCACCTTTGTGTCAACGGCTTGGGGCCGTCCATAAATGACGTTACGCGATTTTGGACGATTTTTGAACCCCCCCCCCCCCCCCTCGTAACACGGCGTTACAAAGCTTTGCCCCCCCCCAAAAAAAAATATGCTTCAAATTGCTTTAAACTATTGTCATTGTAGTGCATATGTAACGTGGCGCTGCACTCTGATGTTGTAGCAGAAAACATTAATAAAAAAGTATATTTAATAAAATATTTATTTAAAGTTGCGCATTTTGATGTGACGTCACATTTCTCAACCCCCCCCCCCCTCGTCACACATCGTCACAAATATCTGACTCCCCCCCCCCTAGGTGCGTGACGTCATTTATGGATGGCCCCCTACGCCAGGAGTCGAAGCGACGACTCTGGATTGCAAGTCCAGAGTGCCGTCGCCATCCCTCATGGTTCCGCGAAGCCAGAGTCCGTCTCACTCCTGCTCATACACCGCCGACCTCATCGCTCCATCTCCACAATGATTGTCCTCCGAGGCACAAACCCTCTTTTGGCTGCGATTCCATCCCTATTTTCGTCCATCAAAGAAAACACATCACGGACTAATGCTGGCGCACCTTCGGGGTAGATCAGTAGAGCAACAGTAATGCTATACTTGGAACTAGGGCCCTGGTCTGAAATGTTGGCACGTTCTGTTATAGGGCAGCGTCAGTGACGCACGGCGGGAGTTTTGTTTTGATTGAAGATTGATATTGAGCCACCGAATAAACAAATGATCTAAATCGGCACAAGCATTGACGACCACGCTGAGCAAGACCATTATTTTGGTACTTTCCTGAACATTTCTGTGGGAGGAAAACACCTTCTTACAGAATTTCTTGGCGGTGGTCACTGTTGAGCTAAGACGAGGCACTCGTGAACCCGGAAAGTACCGCGCACGTCAATGGCAGTCAACAGTCTCCGCTGCACACAGAAAGCCCTTAAATGCCCCGTGCTCACTTCCTGGCATGACTAAATAGGCCACAGAGTTTATGCAAACATGACTCTGCATATAGCCAGATGCCGGCAAATCCTCGAATTGTCAAAACCGCTGTATTGATTGGGGCCACATTTGCGAGTCTATGAATGCACTGTGTGTGGGTAGGGAATGAGGGAGGGAGCAAACCGTGGGCGCTGAAGAAAGATGGATCGGGGTCAATGGATTTGACTCAAACCAGGCTCATCAAGGACTGTTGCTGATGTCTTCGCCACTGGAGCTTGCAATGAAGGTCATCACGATACGACGCCATGATACAATGCAATTTTTTTTATCATATGACGAATGAGACAAAATCAGTTTCTGATAACTTTATACGGTTATTGCGTTTCAGAATCTCATTTATTGTTTTGTGCTCGGCTGTACTTGCAGTACTAATTAATATTGTATAGTTCTATCGCTGCAGTTCACTCAACACGTGCCTGCCACGAGTGCAGTCCAAATATTCTATTAATTATTGCATCTTTGCAATTATTTGAATACAACGCGCGTGTATACTCTGCATGGAGAACTATGGTGAGAGGAATATTTGTAATATGCAGATATACTTTGCTTGAAACTATAGTACTGTATGAGATTGTTTTTATTATTATTGTGAAACAAATCTACATTTTTACTCTGAATGCACTTTGAGCGCCGTGTGGCGAAGTTACCACTGGGATCTCTTGCTCAGCAGTGTTTCAAGCCTTCACGTTCGGGAACGTCCCACGGAAGGGAATGCCATAGAACTATTTCTGGGATCCCTTCAAGTGACTTTTGTTCCACTCGCCCACCTGCTCTGCACACAAGAGTAATGTTTGTTGAAAAACAGTCAAACTAATATTTTTATTTCTCAGAGCTGTAACTAGTGGCACATTAAGTGCAGAACCAAATTTAACGTGATGTTTTTTTGTACAGTCACTGGTGACCAGGCTGAGACCTTCAACTCATTACATTTGATAACCCAGATTAATGACAGGCAGTGGCTTGGATTCACACACAGGATATCTGCGATGCCAGCTCAGCGCTCATTAACCTCATTATTGATACACTCTCTGTGGAAATGCAGGATAATGTCCTCTGACAAGATGCTGTCATGACCGCTTTGAGACGCCCCATGGATTAGCAGCGTTTGTCGATGAAGAGGGAAATATCGAACTTGCATCGTGACTCACTGTGAACCCCTCTTTGGAAACAGGAACCATTACTGCCTCTTCCAGAGTCCATGAGATTAAATGTCACTTTCAATAACTGTACACGACATGAGTTTTCAGGTACGGTCAGAGACACGGCTCACCATTCTGCATAGCATTTGGCAAAAAAAAACTGCTAAATGTTTCATCTAAAACTAGACACTGGAACGCAGATATTTCGGGCCACGTGCTCATCCTCATGCACGCGCTTCTCAACAAAAGTGAGTCACTGATTCTTTGTTGATTAAAGTGTTTTTTTTTGCGGCACAGCTGAGCGACTCCCGAAAATAACAACACCACCAGAAAAACAACCACCACACCCATCCCTCTCCTCACGCCTACCTCTGCAGAAGCAGCAGCAGGGCCGGCTTCCTCTCGGATGAAGGGGTCTAGTCGTCTTCTTGGTTCTTTCGGTAAAGTCACGTAGAAGGGAAGTAATAAAATAATAAAAATAGTCGTGTTGTCGTGTGGGGAGCCACAACGAGAGTGATTCACCGCTAAGGAGCGTCGACTTTGGTGGTGCCAAAGGGACATCTGGTGGTGTATGCATCGTAGCCTTATACTAAATGGCGTTTACAAACATACACACGCTTTGCACACTCTTGTGATGGGGCTATATTATAGGCGTGCTCGCAAAACCCATTGTAGTATTGTACTTCTATGCCCCCAAGTCTAGTCTCCCCATCTTTATCAACCCACACTACTCAGAGTGGTGAAGTATGGTCCAATAACTCATAACCCACACAGCATTGGGAAGGCCCTCATCCATATTGTACTTTAAAAACATAAACTGATCTATGAATTATGTTTAAAATGCTAAAATGTGACACCAAAACATACGTTCGGTAATTCCACATTCTCTTATTAAACCGCGTGCAAGCGTTTTAATGTTCACATACGCCATGTACAGTGAAAATGTGTTCTAAATCTAACAGCTCAAGGGAGGCACTGGCACAACTTGACATTTAATTTTAACATTCAGTTGTGCTAAATGTGCTTTCTGTGGCTGCCCACACACCACACACATGCAAAAGAACTGCAAATACTTCCTAACCTTTTCTAAAGTCCCCGTGCTTACTATCAATCAAGATTAAATAAAAAATAAAATTTCACGGAGTGGAAAAACAGGCGTGCACGGTTTGTTTGTTGCCATCGTGCTCTGTGTGTAGAGCTGTGCGGAGGTACAGACCGAAGCTGGGGGATTCCCTCCACCAGCAATGACCGTGAGTTATTGTCGAGCAGACATGTGTTGAGGGCCCACCCACCCAGTGGAATGTGCAGAATGAAGGGCTACAGGTTTGTCTGGCTTGTCAATTGCTTGCCCGCCTCCGGGCCTATGCAAAAGATTGGTGGGAAATTCAGAAGTGCATTGTACTGTCTATTCATAGCACACACACACACAGAGAGGGCACTTTTTTTTCTCCAAAAGCACCATCCAAGTTTAAATTGATTACGCACTTAATTTGTATTGCATCGGCTACGATTGGCAGACTTGTACACCCACCTTGTGGCACACAGGGACAGCTGCCCCTGGGAGTCCCCTTCGAATAATTGAGATGATATATGTGATATAAAGAGCTTTGAAATGCTGTGGCATTTAAGCAAGCAAGCAACACTATATATGCAAATAATTATAGTAATTATCAAAAGTTTAAAAGTGCACAGATAAGTATGGAGGTGCATACTTGGAATTACACCGAGGAACAGTAGGAGGAGAATACGTGTGTTGGATAATGCATTGTATTGTGATTGTAACGTCAAACACGCAGGTCACAGACGTCGTCTTGACTGCCGAGACAAGAGGGCCATGAGATCTTGGGCAGGACGCGTCACGAGAAGCGATGACGGCCGGCAGAGCCATCCCTCGGGTACGGCGAATCGTGGTGACCACCCAGGGCCCCACACTCCCCCGCCCCCGCAAGGACTGCCCTGATGGCGGGTGGTCAAGACTGATGAAAGTGGCAGTCAAAGGCGGGAGCGCGTCTGAAAGGATATCCACTGGGGAGATGGAGCGATGAAAGCAGGTTGTTGCATCGCGAGACTGTAATAGCGACGGTTCACCCTCAATCCAGCAATGTATTGTTAGTTATGAATGAGAAAATATTTAACATTATGGTTGCTGTAATGAATTTGGGATTTTTAACCAATTGCATGAGTGTTTAACATTGATGGAAGTGAGCCAGCAGTTTACACTCCATATTTTGTTTTTGTCTATCCATCTAAAATTGATGACTGATCGTAATTTTTATCGACCACAAAATGATGATGATGGTGGACAGTCGATCCTCGTTCTGCTGGAGATCACGCCGGATTGTCGAGTTGACGCAGCCACAGCGCCACCCAGCGGAACGTTATGGGATCACGTTAGGTAACGAAACAGACACCCCACCAAGATTCAGTCAATACACGTGGCAAACCGTTAAATTCTCTCCTGATACACTTTGCCCAACATAGCCGGTGTGATTTGCTTGAACATTAAATTGAAAACAGGGCCATTATAATCAGTGGGTATTGATAAACGGATCAATGTGTGTACTAAACATAGTTATTACGATGCTTGTTTACCCAGGAAGGCCTCACGGAGTCTCAAGACTATTTTTTTCAGGAGGGCCCTGCCAAGTTTTCAGTCGGGGCGATGTTGTTTAGCAAATGCAGATGGCACTGTGTTTTTAGCTATGGTAGGACACCGGACAAGCTGGATGAAACCCATGCGGAGGAGTCAAAGCACATACAAACTCTTGACTTAAAGCTTTCGTGACTGCAGGAATTCATATTCTTTGCGTCTTTCGGTAAAGTCACGTAGATAGAAAAAATAATAACAATAAAATAATACAAATGAAAATAAAGTGAATAAACATAATATTCACTTAATTTAAATTTGTATTATTTTATGTCATTATTTTTTACCGAAAGACCCAAAGAATACACATACAAACTCCAGAGAGAAGAAAAGAGTTCGAGTCAGGAATCGAACCCAGGTTTTTGTTGTCGTGAGGCAGGACAGTCAACAATGGGCCATCCGTTGCGCTCTAATTCCCATTGCGGCGAGTCTCAGTCGGCGAAGCTGGCCTGTCGAAAAACGCACGGCGATAAGTTGCCTCGCCACTTCCATCAAAGGTCAAGTGCCACAGCAACTTGGCCAAGTCACGAACCCACAGGACCCACGCAGCGCTTCGTCGCCACCTGTAGGACAAATCGAAGCACCGAGTTGTAGTCCTTGGGCCAGACCAGATATCGGTACCAGCCAAGGTGGCAAAACTTCAATGGTGACATTTTATTTGTGACACCAACAGAAGTTAAATAATACGTGATAACATTTCCAAATGAGCAGCTGTTTATCTTCTTGGTTCTTTCGGTAAAGTCACGTAGAATGGAAATAATAAAATAATAAAAATAAAACATAATAAAAGAAAATAACATATTATTTTATTATTTCCATTCTACGTGACTTTACCGAAAGAACCAAGAAGATGAATCCCTGCAGTCACGAAAGCTTTAAATCGAAATTTAGCAGCTGTTTAATTTTTCTCGCAGGAAACCTGTTTTTGCACCTATCACAATCACGCCTATTTGCCCGGACGTTACACATAAAATATTCCAACACCTCTGCTCTTCATTAAGACAATAAATAATTAACAAAATGGATGTTTGTCCCCAAGGCATGTATTTCATACATATTCCTGCATTTTTTCGCGCTTGATCTTCAATTTCAGTGACTTAGTGACGTCTGGGATAGATTGGCGTTCTCTGTTTCCCTTCTGTTTCTAGCAGCTTGTTGGTTCATGATCATTTACTGGCAGGTGAGGCACGTACTGGTGGTTCTGTATTATTTCTGTTCAGCAAAGATATCTAAAGTGCTAACTGTTAATGTACCTGTTAAGATGTATTAGTTAAGGACATGTACTACAGGCAAAAATATTTTTTGTTTGTTAATTTTGTCAATTTTGATATTTTTTAAAATATTGCTTCTATAAATTGTAAACTTTCATAACATGCACACAATTATTACCAATAACTTTGTTATTGGTAATAACTTTGTTATTGGTAATAATTGATGATTAAAATCATAAAAACGCACTATTTATATTCTACGATTTTATACAAATTTCGCCAAGTAAACAAAGCCTTAAATTCGCGTTTTTTAGCATCTTTCATCGCAATTTGTCTCCTCATTTTAAGAACCAACCTCACATGAACGACATGGTTCACCTGGATGAGACACTGAGGACCATTGACAACCTTGGGAAAGAAGTCTCACAAGCCGCTTTGAAGGAGGTCCTCGAGCACAGCTCATGTACACGCATCATGGAACTGTTTGAAGTCTACCGCGAGTTCCTCAGAGGTGGAAACGGCAGCCTCTCGACCTTCTGGATATCCTATTTGGACATGGTTGAAATCTTGTTGGGGCTCATCCGAGCATCCAGGGAGGGAGACTGGATGCTACACTTGGCAAGCATACGAGCAATGATCCCATGGTGCTTCGCTTATGATAGGATTAATTATGCATGCTATCTCCCCTACTACTACGTCCAGATGTCTCAGCTGCCCATCACACACCCAGATGTGTACACGGAATTCATGGAAGGAGGTTTCTCAGTGCAACTGGGCTCCACCCTTTGGCCGAATCCCTGTTGACCAAGCTATAGAAGAAACGGTGAACAAAGACACCAGACAGCTGGAGGGACAACGGGATTCAGCTTGAAGCCAGGAGCTGTGACCAAATATTACCTAGCAGCTGAGTACAGCAGCATGTACCTCAGACAGCTGAGAGACCTGATAGGTCAAGGCAGGTCCAAACTGTCCCATCCAGATCTACAGGGTCCAAGGATGAAGAGAGATGAAGCAGATGTCCAGGCTCTCATTGACCATATGGAAAATAACTGGATAAATCCTATGTCCCCTGATGAGACAGATCTGGTCAGCCTCTCCACTGGCACCATGGTTCCACCTGATGTGACCAGGGATCTCTTGAGAGCTATTGAGATAGGAGAAGAGGCCTACCAGGTATGCAAGCAAACAAGGTTAGCTGAGGACCCACCATCTGTGAAATTCCACGACAAGATGACCAAGCAAAGTCTGAAGACATTCTACAATATCAGCACAAAAACAGCACATGGAAAGAAAGCACAGGATGTGATTCTGAAGGTAGATAGAAACCTGTTCAGCCACATGATCCTGGTGGCTGAAAGCAGGAAGGTGAATATTAAGGATGTCCTTGCCCACCCACTGGGCAGACTGCCATGGGCACTGGCAAATGCTGATGGGTCTCTACGAAAAACAAACACGGCTGGACTTGCCAGAGAGCTTGAAAAGAATGTGTCTCCTGCAGAAGACATACAAACCTCATCTAGTTCCATCATTGATGGGATGAGCGTGGTCCAAATAATGAATGTCAACAACAAAACCTTTGCGCAGGTGGCAGAGTCAGCCTTGACCCAGGTCCTCCACGAGGGGGCACAGTGAGAGGATTGATGTTGTTTATGATGTCTACCGACAAACTTCGCTCAAAGATGATGAACGACTGAACCGGGGTGCAGCCACCACCCGCCAGTACAAGAACCTTGGCAGGAGGACACCACGTCCAGCAGCGGAGAAAATTCCTGTAGCAATCCCTTCAACAAGACCAGTCTCATCAAGTTTCTGGTGGAAGAGTGGAAACTCTCCACGATACAGAGATATGCTGCATGGCGAGGTGTTGTACATGACCTGCGAGGAAACCTGCTACAAGTTGACAGAAGATGAGTGTGAGGAAGTAGCAGAGCTGCACTCCACGCATGAAGAAGCTGACACCCGTCTGCTCCTGCATGCATTGCATGCAGCAGACGTGGGCTCAAAGGCAGTTATCATCACAGCTGAGGACACTGATGTCATGGTGCTTTGTCTTGGCTTCCAGAGGGACATCACCTGTCCCATCTACCAGAAGTGTGGGACACAGAACCGCACACGGTTCGTCGATATCAGAAAACTGGCAAGGTCACTTGGAGACAGCATCTGTGACAGCCTAATTAGCTTGCACGCCTTCACAGGCTGCGACACTGTCAGTGCATTCGCCGGTCGAGGGAAGCTGAATGCCCTGAAGATGGTGAGAAAAGACACTTCCTGCCAAGAGACTTTCAGTCGACTGGGGCAGTCATGGAATGTGAGTGATGAGCTGTTCCAAAAAATTGAGCAGTTCACCTGTCGCATGAATGTTGCTGATAGCAGCACAGGTGAGGTGAACGAACTGCGCTACCAGCTCTTCTGCACCAAAAGGCGAGTCCAGCCAGCTGCCAGCATGTAGAGACTGTCTCTTCACGCATGTTCAACGAGACAACTATCAGGCAGCAATCTGGAAGTGCTGTCTGCAGGCTAACCCTGTGGTGCCAAGCCCTGCTGAGTATGGATGGACAGAAGATGATGGCAAGCTGGCCATTCACTGGATGCGCTCTTCATCCACACCAGATGTGGTCTTGGAACTGCTCGCATGCAAGTATGTGCGTTCATGCAAAATGCCAAGCTGCACGTGCCTGTCAAATAGACTGACATGTACAGACATGTGCAGGTTACAGACTTGCAGTAACCAAAATTGCAGGATGATCCAGAACCTGACTTTGAACTCAGGGAGTCAGATGACGAGATAGACGAGCAGTTTGATGAGAGACACAGGGTAGTGATTCTGATGGTATTACTGTGGTGGTGGTAGTAGTATACATTGATGCACAGTGTGGTGATTCTGGACTTGGTTACCCTTGTTAACAGCATCTAAGTACACACAGAGCTTGATAACAATAATGTAACCTTCTTCACATATACCCATCACTCACGATATATATGAGAGTACATGTATCATTGACTAAGTATATGCGAATGTCAATGTTTATAATATTCAAGTAGTTAAATTTCGATTTAAAGCTTTCGTGACTGCAGGGATTCATCTTCTTGGTTCTTTCGGTAAAGTCACGTAGAAGGGAAATAATAAAATAATAAAAATTAAACATAATAAAATAATTCTCACGTTTCGGCCACAGCGCAAGCAGCCGTCCTCAGGTGAAGAGCAGGTCTGTCGGAAAGACAGTGCTGTCTTTCCGACAGACCTGCTCTTCACCTTATTTGTATTGTTTTATTTTTATTATTTTATTATTTCCCTTCTACGTGACTTTACCGAAAGAACCAAGAAGATTCAAGGTAGTTCCTTACCTGACTATGGTAGTCCTTATTATCCTGTGTTTTCATTCTGTATTTAAACCAAAAAAGACCAGTATGTGACCTAACTGGCTTTGGTCCAGGTAGTTTTTCAGTAATAATGCCCATTTCATCGTTCCGGACGCCTGTCACAGGGTCTGGGTATAACAGTCATGGTAACTACAACTAAGCTGCCACTCCGCAAAGGTTATCATATCAGAATATGGCCCACACACGTGGAGGATTGCAAAAACCGAGACTTTGCCATCTCAGGTGGTATCAATAAGTGATTGTTTTTGGTCTGGGCCCATGGACGATTGTCCACAGACAAGACGGGAAACCGAGTGCAGTTGTCCGTACGGGACGTAGACAATTTGAAGGTTTCCCAGTTACATTGCGGATGTGCTTATAGGCATCATGGCAGGACGCAATGCTTATTTCGAACTCTCTAAGATAGCAGTGCATGTGGCCCGGTGTTGTTATTCAATAACCTCGGGAAAATGACATCACAGAACTTTTGAGCTACAAGCCTGCGAGTAGCGCGTTATTTAGCACACGGCAACACCACATGTGTGGCCCTCAAGAGCTGCACATGTTCTACGTACAAAACTCGTCGCCACTCCACTAAGTGAAGCCCTCCCCATGACTGGCACGGCGTGTAGATTGTTTGAGAATGCGTTACTACGATAGCCAGTGGAGATTGTTGGAGGACGAACCCAGGACTGCTTCAGATATATCACTCAGCCGAGTCAACAACAGGATTCGAACTCGGGACACCGGATTCACAAAGTAGCGTGCAAACCACCGCACCACCACTGCATCGTAGAACTGTCAAATAGTATTTCGTGAGAACTTAATGTCACTATTTTTGCATGCTTATGGCGAGACAACTCGCATGTGATGTAATAACCGGGTTTAATTACAGGAAGCTGACATTCAGTTCGAAAATTGTCTTCAGTGGTTTTGGCCGGGTGCCTTGCCATGTATGGCATCAACCAGAGCCACGCAGCCAACCCTATTGAAAGGGCAGGTGCAATCAGCAGTGGCGACAAGTTGAATATATTTTGGTTAACAAACCATAAGTGCCTCGGTGGTGAGATGTGAACGACCTCGCCTGGTATGCAGGTTCGATCCCCGACCCTGACGCCTGTATATTTGGAGTCTGCATGCTCTCCCCGGTCATCCGGACTTTCCCCTCCACATTTTGCAACATCGCGCGTATAATTTGGCTGCTACTAATTTCCACAAGCCACTTCGTTATCATGTGGCCAGGTCGTTTCTGAAAGAGCTATGTAGCTCCACAGTTACGTTTGAGTTTAGTATTTTGCGATTCCCCAGCGTGAGACTACTGCGTCACCAGATTAATAAACCTTTTGCTTTCTGTCATGTTATACACCTTTTTTTAATCAGGGCATATAAAGTAGAGAAAGGCACATACACATACAGTACAAATTGGCGGGTGCGAGCATGCGGTGAGAGCAGAGAGCAAGAAATACCCGAAGTGATCTTGTTCCAAAACCTGTGTTTAAGTGTAAAAGATTAAATGTGTCTGGAGGTGCTCTTCGAGGAATGTTAGGGCGCCAAGGGAGCAGAAAACCAGGTGTTCAAACACAGTACTCAAGTCTCCCAAAGACACAAAGAATATCTACGCTGCTTATGAGATGCTTTATTAATGACCAAACAAGAGCAAAGCATGAATCCTAACAGCTTCACCGACATGAAGCAACACTTTGTACACAAACGCGGGGAACAAAACAGAGAAAACAACACAGACCAACACTACACAAGTCGACCGGACCTCTGTCTCTTGGGTGAAAGGTTGAGTGGAGCAGTGATTCACGGTGATCCAGACTAACCTACTGCCCGCAGACTTCAGAAAAAAAACACCCGGTCACATTGGGCTTAAAAGTTTGACTAAACCATCGCTTGACCTATTCTCGCTGCATTGCAAGTTACCCCCTTGAGCTTCACTATATACAAAATTGTCCGATGTCGGGACTACGCATATATTCATGAGTGCTGTAATCATTTTTTTGTTACATTCATGGGCCGTAAAACATAGGCCAGTATTACCTGCATTTATCCACCAGTGACATCGCGTCTGTCCTGCTCCATCAATGTATTTGGGAGCCATTCGAGTCCTATGATTATCTGCCTAACAGCTCGGTGTGCACACCTCGACGGATGCGGCACCAGCATTGGTTATTTTCCGTGAAGATTGTTTACGTAGAAACAAACGCTACGGCGCAAAATGCCGGTCGTATCATCGCGCACGCTATATCCGCATTAAAATCACACACTTTTGTCGGGGTTTCCCATCGCAACCGTAGTCAAACCCACATTACCCATGCGCTACTTGTTAAGGTCACACATCATACAATCATTTTCTGCAATGGAAGAGAAACCGCTTGCACGTGAAGATAGCGTCTCGGCGATGGATAAACACGAACACATGGGGTGGTAATTTTTTTTCTTTCCCACATTTCATTTTTAAATCAAGCTGGAGAAAATAAAGAGATTTCCAGCAACAATCACCGAGCAAACAAGGTCACAGGTCACTCTCTACCCACATTAAGGTGCATTATATTGCAAAGGTGTGCAGTAACAAATGCAGGAATGGTGTACAGTAGGCGTGGTGTTTGTAAAACATCGGGGCCTTTGCCTCCCACCTCCCAGCCGGGCTCGGCACACGAGCGCTCCCGGGGCAGAACACAGGGCCGTGGCCGCTGCCACCATCGCGTACAAATCGCGTGATTGACAACACTGCTGTAACATGCTTAGGAGTTTTTTCTTCTTCTTTTAAAAAAAAAGCAGCCCACGGACCCCTGCGCACTTTTAAAGGAAAAAATAAATACAAGTAAATGATCATAAATAAATATAAGTCTGGTGTCTGGCACTGGCTTCGCATGACATCGTTGGAATACCAAGTACATAAAACAAAGAGCAAACCTTACCCGGGTGTTTGAAGTAAAACACTATTCGCGTTACGCTCGAAACTCGGTAAAAACGTATTCAGTGGTGGTCTCACAGAGACACAGCCGTGCACACCCGTAACGACAGCTTCCTCGTGTTAAAAGCAACAAGTCTGGAATGTTTGCGTGTGGCAGCGCCAGTCACTAGTTTAGCAGGATGCTCACAGGTCTTGGATGGTGCACAAAGCAAGCGGTGTGATACGTTGCCGACTTGCTCATGCCTGCAAAGTGCTACGTACGGAGAGACCGCCAACTTCAGTCGAGTCATGAGGAAGGAGAAGTACATTCAAACAGAAGTGTATTATAATATATTTTCTCTGTTCTAATATTGTTTAAAAAAAATTATCCTGAATGACAATTCATCAGTGGTGTGAGAAATTTCACTCGGGCTCCCCATTTAATGGATTGAAACTGCCTACGCTTCACACACTGGAAACACCATGACGTTTACAAACTGATGAATTTTCTATCATACAAAAAATCATTCATTTGGATAAAATTTAAGTGCATTATTACCTTCTCCTTCCCAAACATGAAACGTCCTGCCCAGGCTTATACAACCGAGGGCAAACAGATAAACTGCACCATGGCGCTATTTGTGAAAATCCAACAAGCGCCCATCGCACAGCAGCCAAGGCAAGCCAAGCCCAAGGTGGCAGTCTGTTTTGAGGCTCCGCAGCCTTCCCAAACTAAGACCTGCACATCCTTGCCAGCGCGTGCGTGCGTGCCAGCGTGTCGCTTGCTGTCCCGTAAGTTACTGCGCGTTGACAAGATGTCGTTTAGCAGCATCGGCAGATAGCCACAGCACAGCTGTGTGCCTTTCATCCGTAAGGTAGAACTCGCTTCAAATAAGGCTGGTTTAACAGTACTGTACAGTTGTTAATGACCTTTCTCTTTGCCAGTGTGTGTGGGAGGTTGTTTTTTTTTTGCAAACTGCCCCACTGGACCTGATGCAAGGTCTTAACGCATTTACATTCCCATCTGGTCTTCAACTCTTAAGAGGATGCCCATGAGGTCCTAGCAGCAGAACTAAACGAAGTATTGAGAGGAAGAAAAAAAAACTTTACTTTAAATGCTTTCAAAATAACACAACATTCTCTCTAGCCTAATAACCAAACCCTTTTAGAAGTGAAAACCAATGGGATGTATATAACTCTAACACTACATTAATATGCATTAATTACTTGTTTGGCGTATATTGCCCTACGCTAGTCATAAAAGCAGCATTTGCACTAAATGATCAATCTTCACCTCCATCAACTAGAAGCCCAACACAAGCCCAATTAAGGGGTTGCCACAGATGCTCTAGTCCTACTTTGCATAACTGCTGATGTTCGCCTTCCGCTGCTCTCAAAATGTGCTTCTAAACACAACACGTGCAGCAGGATTTAATTGGGCTGCAACTATTAACACAACGAACATTCATTCCGCACTCTGCAGTTGCCCAATTTATGCATCTACAAAGTTACACTCACCTCCGCACAGTTTTAATTTATTTTATCAGTCAATTTTTTTTTCTCCCAGAACTGCCACAACTGTTGAGTAATCAATTAGCGCTTGAGCAAAACCCAAAAAAAAGCTAATGCCAAGGGCAAAAATGTGTGTATATAACCATTAAGCACGGCATGCTAATATACTTTAGCAAAAGCTAAACATTTAAATCTGATAGGAAAAAAAAAATCTATTGATCTCGCACCTTCACTAAACGTATTGTGTAAAAGGCAATATGATTCTACAACTTTGAAACTGACCGATAAAGTAAATTCTGAGCAAATCAGCTGCAATTATGAACATTTCTAACTCCTTATGTAACCTGCTGAACTGGGCTAGTCCAGGCTAAAGCTCTGCATACTTAGCACAAATCGAAAAACTTAATATTATGTTTAACACTTTGTCCACCGACGGTAAAGCTCACAGACCGTTTAAAACTCTTACACGTTATCTGAATTTAAGTGATCATGCTTGACATGGCTAAAATGGTGTATATTTTAGGCCACGGAGGTAAACAGCATGTCTGAACCACGATTACACTTTCCACCTTACAGTTACAAAAAAACAGCAACATTTGCCATTGGATTACGAGTTATTTTCTAACATTTCAAAATATGTAATACGTACTTAGTAACCCTTCATATATCCATCACAGGAAAGCCACAGCTGAACAAAAAAAATGGTAAACACTGCGTCTGCTTGAACTGCAGGCAACTGAAATGTTCTCACACAAACACATCGTCATCGTGGTCTGTGAGCTCTAACGGAGGGTGGACAGGGCGCTAAACGAGCCACCTGCACTTACCGACCCGGTGGCTCTACAGAGTCTAGATCCCCTCCCTACTCTCCAAAGCTCTCCACCTCCCTGCAGAAGGTCCAGGTGGGTTGGTTGAAGACGTCGAGACGCTGCTCCGGCGGCGTGGGGGACCAGGGCCTGCCAAGAGCCATGGAGACCTCGTCCACCAGCGCCCCCATCACGTCGAGACTGCAGCCCGCGGTGGCGGGCGTGGTGGTGGTGAGCACCGGGGGGTCCCCGATCACCATCTGCACGTGCAGGAACGCCTCGGGGTCAAAGTCCAGGCTCTCCTCCGTCACTTCGAGCACGCGCAGGCAAGCGCCGCGCAGTCGCGCAATGGCCACCAGGTTGTCGGCCCACATCACGTAGCCTGCAATTGCAACGCAAGGTACGCCAAGGGCGTCAGTTACGGCCACAGAAAATGCAGGGAATCCACGTCAGTAGGCAGGCAATACGATACGCGGTGGGGAGGGAAATAATCAACTTATATTTGCATTGTTTATTATGTTGAAACTTGGAGGAATATTGCTCAGCAGCAAAACATGCATTGATCCTCTTGTGCATTTCTAATTATCCTACAATCAGTTTATAATTAGCTTGAAGACAGAAAATAAAAATTCAATGAGCTAATGCGTGATCATTTCAAACTACACACAAAAACATGTGCAAAAATCACTTAGCCTTTGTGCAACATGCAAAAACCACCAGCAGTTCCTGAAGAACTGCATTGTGGTCCTCTTGCCTTGGGTCAAATACAAATACATTTGAGTGAATGAGACCAACTGACAGACAGCAGTGAGACAGAGACGACTGTGGAGCAGTTTCAGTCTTATTAGGACTCATCATTAGAGTACAGTCACCAGTGCTCACTGCAGCTAAGTCTCTGCCTCTGGAAACCCAAGATTTAGAATCCTCACTTTCACACTGTGAAGCCCATTAGCTTGGCTTATGCCAACAAAAATCAAATCCATAAATGATTGAAAAAACCTAGAACACAAAAATAGCCCAGGCTGGAAAACCATAATGTGGAAATGGGGACTCCACGTATGTGCTTTCTCAGGAGGCAGACTATGCAGTAGTGAGCAATGGTTACTATACTGTGCTGATGAGTGCTAATAAATATGAAACCAGTCTAAATTGTCTATCTCGGTCTCCATGCTACCTGTCAGTCGGTCACATTTATTTTTATGGAATTTTGCAGGAACTGCTGATGGTTTTTGTATAATGCACAAAGGCTGAGTGCTTTTGTACACATTTGTGTTTTTTACACTTACGGTGTTTCGGCCTACACTACGTTTCTATTATGAGTT
Source organism: Lethenteron reissneri (assembly GCF_015708825.2). Taxonomy (NCBI): domain Eukaryota; kingdom Metazoa; phylum Chordata; class Hyperoartia; order Petromyzontiformes; family Petromyzontidae; genus Lethenteron; species Lethenteron reissneri. The sequence continues at coordinate 5,788,929 of NC_083792.1, forward strand.
TTTGCCTAATTTACAGATTGGATCATATGCTTGTGCAGCATTGCCAATGCAGTGCTTTAAAGTTTGTCAATAAAAAAAACTTACCTATTGCATATGATAAGTTTATTTCCTATAATCTCCCCATACACCTCTTCCTCCATGGTTTCCACAATTCAGTGCAATACGAGTTTATTTTTACATCTCCTAACTCTCCAGGACCTCATGCCTCCATCTGCGCAGCATCTCCCAAATTCGGCATCTCCTCGCCCCAGCCGCTGCCAAAACCCTCATCCTCACAGGCATCGCATCCCCACTCAAAGATTGCAAGGCCCTCCAATATGGCCTCACCCACATCCCTTATCCCCAAACTCCACCTGATCCGAAATGTTACTTTCAGATTTGTCACCATCATCCTTAAATGAAAACATATTATCCAAATACTCAAATCCCTCCACTTGCCCCCAAACCAGTACCAAGCACTACGTAAGCACTACCAAATCCATTCCAAGACCAAAAAAACTGTTTTCAACATCTTCCAAGCCTATCTCTAATCTCCCATCTCACCTCAACACACTCTATGCTTCAGCAACCAAAGGCTCTCTCAAAGCCTCCAGTAAACCTTTGCTTCGTTGCAAATCACTTACACTTGCCTTTTTCCCTTTGCCTATGGCTGACTGACCCTCTATAAAATTAGATGATTACTGCTTCCTGAGATGTACAAAGTCTTGAGATGCAGTCGCATTTATGGTAATTGTATTTATAGACTTGCAGAGATCTACATTGACACCCACTACTCAGAGACATGTATACTAAGACATAGACTCACGTAGAGACCTATATCACTCCCTATTCCTCTCCAAAATAAATATCTCAACTGCTTCTTGAGATGTACGGCATCTTAAAATGTAGTCGCAGTTAGACGCTCCATAAATCAAATTATTATCATTATTACGACTATGCTTGTTTATCTAGGAAAGCCTCATTGAGGCTCAATAATTTTTCAGGATTCCTGTCAAGTTTATGTGGAGGAAATGTTGCTAACTGTAATGAAAATTGAGTAGTTTGCAGGTAGCTTTTCAGAATTTGGATATTTGGCCAATACCATTTACATTAAATTTCGATTTAAAGCTTTCGTGACTGCAGGGATCCATCTTCTTGGTTCTTTCGGTAAAGTCACGTAGAAGGGAAGCAATAAAATAATAAAAATAAAACATAATAAAATAAAATAATTCTCACGACGTTTCGGCCACAACGCAAGCAGCCGTCCTCAGGTGACGGCTGCTTGCGTTGTGGCCGAAACGTCGTGAGAATTATTTTATTTTATTATGTTTTATTTTTATTATTTTATTGCTTCCCTTCTACGTGACTTTACCGAAAGAACCAAGAAGACCATTTACATTGTTATTTTTAGCAATGGGGAAAAAAAACTTAACAATACGGAGGAATAGGGGGGAGAACATACTGTCACAAAGAAAGGTGCCCGAGTCGGGAACCGAACCCAGGCCTTTCTTGCTGCGAGGCTCAAGCGTTAAGACTGCGCCACCACCCTGCCGCCCCCATTGAACTGCGAGGACGCTCATCGCCTAGACGGCGTTGCCCACTCACCGTGAATAGTGAGCCTTGACAGGCGGTTGCACTTCCAGGCGAGGAGCACTAGCGGGTCCTCATGCTGGCCCTCGCTCAGGTCCGGAAAGAGCTGCGTGATGGAAGAGGCGGACGCCGGCTCGCACGCCTCCCGCACCAGCACGGCCTGCGCCAGCGTACGGCCGTACTGGCGGGACACGAGGTCGAGCACGGCGGCCGAGAGGCCGGGGCAGCCGTCCAGGTGCAGGCGCTCGAGGGGCAGCGCGGGGCGAAGCACTCGCAGCAGCAGGTCGCTGCCAACGCCCACCGCCAGGAGGTAGACGCGCAGAGCCGTGTTTCCGGCTGTCAGCAGAGACCAGTCGCTGTCCTAGAGGGAGATGATAAAAAGACAATTTGGCATCGAGAGGACGACAGGTGGTTCGGAGGTCACGGCGCTGAGCCTGTCACGGCCGAGATCCTGGGTTCAAATCTAGACGGATTCGTGTGGTATATCTGAGTTCTCGAGTAAAGCGTGGGTTGATGGTCTCAGCTGGGTAACCAATGACTGCACCATAGAAAAAAGACATCACAATCAGGGCATATAAACCTTCGCTTGTGAGGGGGCAACAGTCTATCTCATGCAAATGGGAAAGATGTCCACATTTTGCTCTATTGCTGGCAAGCCAGGGTTTGGCACCGCAATGTCGTTGGGAGGGAGTTTCACATAATGCGTGTGATCCACCAACCTTCGCTGCCTCTAGTCCTGAATTACAGGTGTGCGCCACAATTGCCTGGCTAAAAGAACATAAGTTTTAATCCACCCTTAGAACAGTTTATGCTGCCCATCATCAGAATACAAATATGGAATTTCTACAACTGATTTAGAGCCACCAAAAGAGATCAGTGCTACTTGAGACTCGTCAGGGTATGTGAATAATTCAACGTTTACAATTGGAAGCTAAAGTTTACATTCTTGCAAGACCTTGGCTGCTTGGATTTTATTTTAAGACTTTGAAAGAAAAATGGCTTTGCATAGTTAGCCGATGTGTTTGTGGATTGTTCTGGGTTGTACCAAGTTTAGCTCTACGTGGAGAAATGTCATTTGTCACTTGTACAAACGAATTCTGAAACTTTCAGTACAAAACTGTGTGCATTAAACTAATGAAACGTCAAAACACCGAGCCAAAAATTACACAGCATGAACTGAAAATACATGGGATTGCTGTACAGCACAACCACAGAACTCTATTCAGCAAATCACTTTATTATTTTCCACAAACACCCACCTGGGGCATGCTCTCGAGCGACTTCCCAGCTCGTGGATGCTGATTATGCAAGAGGAGCGAGATCCTGACCAGAGGAACGGCGCCAGGGCTCTCCGCCCTTCGCGCCAGGGCCTGCGCGAGCTCCGCCGTGAAGTCGGCCAGGTCGAGCGCCAGGCAGCGCAGGTTGCGCATGCGGCCGGCTTCCGGCGGTCGGAGGAGCGGTATGGCGGACGTGTCCGCGTCGGGGCCCGGCGTGAGACGGCCGCCGTGGAGACGGAGCAGTGCGAGGTGACGCAGGGACGCGAGGCTCGTTTCTGGCAGCGAGGGCAGCAACTCCGGCGTGGCCACCTCCAGCATGAAGGCCAGCGACAACGAGCGCAAGCGCTTGCAGTTTCGCAGGATCTCACGCACCAGAGACTGTAGTCTGTGGGTGGGGAAAAACATGCTCAAATGTGTCCCTTTGTCAGACCACTGTTGGACGAGGGCCTCCCAACACCGTGCAAGTCACAACAGATATTTTACCATCCTGCACCACGCTGGTCATTGTGGGTTGAAGGCGAGGAGCAGAGAAGTAAAATATAACAATGTATTGTGCTCCACTGGGTATTAACATTTGTTTTTGCCAACTACGCAGTCCTGTTGCCCCATGACACCCAGGTGGTTCATGTTGGATACCCACAAAGCACTACTTAAGATCAACACAGCTTCGTTTCCAAAATCGAACAGATTCCGGGAGATTTGGCCATAGACTAAATCATGTTCAAAACAAAACTACTCCATGTCCACAAAAAAATAAACTTTGCACATGGTAAATGAGCAGATCAGGGCCAGTGCCAAGGTTATATTTGAGTAGAATAGTTTGGCATGGTGAAACCATCGGATATCGTTTCATATTCACTATAAAACTTTAATTTTAGCACTAGTAATCGATGCAGAAATGGGCTTCGGCAGGACATCACCAGAAGAGATGATGGCTAGTGGTCAAGACTAATATCGGCGTGGCAATCAAATGGTAAATACGCCTGAGAGCACATCCACTGCGGATCTTAAACTAGCTTGTGTGCAGGAGCTAGATGGATAACATCGCAGTACCGAGTTGCAAAGGCTTGAGACCTTCATCCAGCAGTGGATAGATGATTTCCGATGGATTGACGAACAGCCAGCTCAAAGTGAGCAAGAGAAAATTATTCCGGGGCTTATTTGTAGCGATGTGTGGGCAATGCCGATTGACCACGACACACATGATGAGTTTCCCCACATAAAACACAGCAAGAGAATAGCAAAAGGCCAAACATTTCAAGAGGGACCCACCTAAAAATGAGTAATGACACCCAGTGGCGTTTTTCAAAGTAAACAAATAATTTTAACAGATGGTGATGACGGTAATGATGGGGGAGGTAGTGGTGGAGTTTATTGTACTTGTGGTGATTGTGGTAATAATGTAGTGTAGCCGTGCTGGTGGTGGTTGTGATTAGCGGTGGTAGTAGTATTGAATACGAATAATTGTGGTTGCAGTGATGGTGGTTTATTAAAGTTTTGGTTGTGCGGTTGATGTTAGTAGTGCTTAGCAGAGTTGGTAGTGAAAGTGGCGTTCGTGCTCGTGGTGGCGACTGCAGTGGTAGTGAATGCAGTTGTGACAGGAGCAAAAAGGGTATTGTTGATTGTGGCCGTAGTGTTGCTGGTGATAGCGGTAGTGACAGTGTTTGGGGGGGGGCGGGGGGCACACTCAAACCACATCACTCACTCCTCGGTACGTTCCCCGTCTGGGTCGATGGCGGCCGATGGTCCCGTGCCGCCGGCTATGGGCTGCAGAGAGCCGGCCACGTCGATCACGCTGTCCCCGAGCAAGGCCAAGCGCTCGAGGTTGCGGTTGTTCCTCAAAGAGCGCAGCACCTCGGCAGCCCCATCCACATGCGATTGCAGAAGCGCCGTCACGGAACAGCACCCACCAGCACCACCAGCACCACCGGCGGCGCTGCTGCTGTTGTTGTTGTTTGTGTTGTTGCTGATGGTGTTGGCCCCAGCATTGCCTCCGATACTTCCACCGTCACCATCGCCGCCGCCGCCGCCGCCACTGCCACCTCCACCATCCCAGTCCCAGGACGAGCTCTCTAAGCCACCGCGGGCCAAGTGCTCAAAGGAGAGCGAGAATTCGCGGACGAACGACCCGCAGCGCCCCGACAAGAATGTGGCGGCGCTAAGCGCATCATCACCACCACCACCACCACCGATAGCACCTCCACTAACAACACTTGTAGCACCACCACCACCACCAGCAGCAGCAGTAGCAGTAGCTGCCCCAACGCGCAGCCTCAGCGCGGGCCACAGCGACGGCTGGAAGAGGCAGGCCCGCCAGCGGGAGCACACGGAGGAGGCGGCGAGACGGTCCCGAGGCGGCAGGAAGGAGAGGACGTGCACGATAATCTCGCAGGGGAGCGCGGAGGCGTCCACCCGATGGCCGCACGGAGCCAGCGCCATCGCCATGGGCGGCCCCGCGCCCCCGTAAACAAGCGGCACGGCCACCACGGAGCGCCCTTTGACCCCGGCCGACAGGGACAAACCATTGCGACGCGACGCGCGGGGGGTGGTGCAGTGGTGGTGGTGATGGGAAAGTGTTGAGATTGGTGAATTATTCGGTGAATCTGCTGCTGTTTGCTGCTGTTTGCTGCTGGCAGTGGAGTGAAAGCGCAAATAGGCGTACATGTCAAGACGGTCCGTGTTTCAGAATTTGTTTGGCGTTAAAAGGAACACTGGGATTTTTGCACACAGCGTTGGTGTTGCGGTGTTTTTTCTGTAATATTTTGCTGTCTTTTCTTGGATTTTCTGTTTGCACTTAGTCACATAGTCACTTTAAGATGTGTTCATGTTTTTGTTTTGTTGCGGTTGCACCCGATTCAAGAGCCGAATGGCTCACAGGGCTCTACCTGATATATGAACTTGAACTTGTATTATCGGCGACATTTTGGACAATTGGTTATTATTCGGGCAATGGATGTGTTGTTATAAAGGGCCGTTGCCCAAGATAGATAGATATTTTCCTTTCAAGGCCACACTGGCATTTGTTTTTTGCTTGTTCAAAAAATTCGACGATATCTCCTTTAACAAAAAAAGTGAAAATCTCACTAAAAGTCTGAATTAAACAACCGATCGGGCCCCAAGGCCCCCTGCTGGAGGTGGCATTGACTTCACCGCTAAATCGTTCGTAGCGGGGATTGTCATTGTACTCTTAGTTATTTCGGTAAAGTCACGTAGGTAAAAAATGAAATAAAAATTAATAAAAATAAAACAATGATTAATTAAATTTTTTAAATTTGTATTTAATTTTTTACCTACGTGACTTCACCGAAAGAACTAAGAGTATGAATCATTGCAGTCACGAAAGCTTCAAATCTGGGATTGTCATATTCTTAGGTTTTTTTCGGTAAAGTCACGTAGGTGAAACATCAAAATTAATAAAAATAAATAACATTTTTGTTTTATTTTATTTTTATTAATTTTGATGTTTTACCTACGTGACTTTACCGAAAAAACTAAGAATATGAATCCTTGCAGTCACGAAAGCTTCAAATCTGGGATTGTCATTGTATAGCAACGGGCTGTACCCCCCCCCCCCTACCGTGTGTAGCGAGATGGTATCACCCGTCAGGGTCACACGAGGACGCGGCGCCCCGGAACGCGAATTCGGGCCCCGAGTGTGGCGCTGTGGCGCAGCACGAATTGCGATGAAACGACAACAACCACCTCAACAACAACAATAACCTCGGCAACAGCGACCATCGCAACCACAACAGTGGCACGTTAATGCAGGAGTTACATGTATTGACAACTCGTCAATCCACTGCTGGATGAAGGCCTCCCGAATCAATATTGTTTGACCATACTTCACCACGATGGTCACTGCGGGTTGGTTCATTTCAAGTTGGTGAAGCGGTGCACAAGTACCGGTTGTGATGTCGCTCGCCACTTACGTTATCCAGGAGAGGGACTCGATCTCTGATGGGCCTTTAGCGCAGTGGGCTAATCACTTCCGCTCCACCATCAATAAGCACAGTGTTGAACCATTAGTGTTGGTGTGTGCGCCCAGTCAGGCCCCTGCATTGAATACAGTACTTTTAATTTAGCCGATTAAAGTGACTGGTCCGTACTGGACCACGCCATGAGAATGTGGAATTACCAACAGCCACAATGGGGATGAGCGTTGACCCATTGCTCATTTGAGCCAATAGATGCTTCCTACTCGAGGTTCGTCTACCGAAATATGCAGATTAGTGGGACATAGCTTGGCACGTTATGGCGTGGACTCGGACCCATGAGTATGATTCCTGGTCAACATCGGTGGCTAAGTGTGACATCTGAACCTGTCCTGGGCTTGCTCACCAACCCGCACCGACCATTGTGCAGGAGAAGTGGGTAAACAAACCCCGTGACCGACAGGGCATGGGGCAGGCTTCCATCCAGCGGTGGATTGAAAATGGTCACTCATGAAAATAAATAATTCTCACATTCCCAGAAAAATGCACAAAACCTTCCAGCCATACAGACACGGAACCGCGGGGAACAAATAGGCAGCGATTGATAATAATTTGGTGCACACTTGCAGTATTACATACGGTCTGTTGTACCTACAGTCTATACTGAGTACTGCAGCCACGACGTTTCCGCTGGCTTCCGTGACGAAGCGCTGCCCTGCGCTTGTCCAATCGGATACAAGAATCGAGCGCACGCGCCGCGCGGGCAGCCAATGGGGAGGCGAGCCGAGGGCGGCTCGTGTTAAGGAGGACGCGGCCCCACCTGTCCGTTGCAGGGAGATCAAAAGTCCACGTGTTTGTTTTGCCCATGAGATAGATTTCTCACCATGAACATGTCATGATAGCTTTGTAAAAGAGGCTGGGATGTGCTTTGTTCATGTTACGTTTTAAACATTTTAAACCCAATTCAAATACATGGCCAGTTTTTTTGTTCAATTAAAACACAAATTGAACTGATATTGGGTGTGCTTATGTTGTATTGATATGACAATTTAAGTCATTAGATAACTCTTTGGTTCTTTCGGTAGTCACGTATAAAGATAAAATAATAATACCGAAAGAACCAAAGAGTAATTCCTGCAGTCACGAAAGCTCCAAATTAATCATTAGATAACTGTCAGTTGTGTAATTTGTATAATACATTTTCGCCAAAACACTATTTAAACACTAGCGAGGATCAATTTATTGTTAAGTTGTACACCGACTTGCTGTAGTTATAAATATTGTATAGGCACTGTTTGCTCTTAAGTTAGGAAGCATTGCCTTGAGTCCAAGACTACTATGCGACTCATCTGCTTAAAAAATGCTGATGCAGTGGGAATTCAGCTCACTTTTCTTAATGACTTGCACAGCATATGCAAGAGTGAACCACTGCACTGTTTACGGTGTGATAATTGAGCACGCAGGTATTGCAGTATTATACGGTATCATGATCCAGACGTATAATTTCAAAGTTGTGGTTATAAATCCCACACATCTTTGGCATCGTGAGACCAGCCACGACGCTACCTCGAGTAATCAAAGAAGTGCACAGTAATTTACACCGGAAAGCTTTAATTCCCAGGCTCTTAAGCTGCTAAGAAATGCCACTGCTACACGGTGAGCTGTTAATTGACCGTTAAACAAACATCTGCCATCCATTGAACCCTCGTGGTCGTGGTACAGCTTGGGTGGTGCCAAGAGCCGCAATGTAAACTCAGGTCTTTCATCGTGGTCCCAGTCTTTAAACTCAACCCCTCTCAAATAAAGACATCCGTTAAAATATATATGCACAAAATATGTTGGAATCCATTAAACTAATGGATATTCCAGACCAATGCTATCCAGAATGTGTTCACACAAGCAAACTCTGGACCGGTTTCGACCTTTAGGATCTCATCAGCATAGGCTTATTAAACCATGATTCCATCTCAGCCTCCACGGACTCCCCTCCTAACCTGCACTTAAACTAATTTTAGCACAAAGCAGTGGGCAGTGGGCACTGTCATTACCCCCCGGCGATCTTTCTCATGAATGCAAACGAATTCCCAGTATCACTGTTGACAGAGGGGGCTTAGCTTGGCTGTGTGCGGAGGAATAATTACCATGAACACATTCACATCGCAGTGGGGTTTAAACCCAGCCCCTGGGATCAGGGGTAATTAAGAGATGGAAAGATCAATGGGGTTTCCAAATTAGCAAATTTAGAAACGATACCACAACAAAGCCAACAGCGGCATGAGAAAGTAATCGTAGGTTGAAACGTCCAAGTTCAATAATTATCGGACGTGGGTCGGCTCAGCATATCATCTCTTCAGGGCCGATACAACAGTCACCACATTGTGAACAATCAACATGGTCCACCCTATGGAAATAGCTCAGTACATGGTCTCGTCATGCGAAAGTGGAATTTCCCAGTGTCTGAACCGGCAACAGAATGAGCAACGCTAATTTCATTATTCATGCTTTAGTATTAGAACAATGCCATCAGAGTTCGATTCCCGATCACGGCTAACATCAGTTGGGAGTGACATCAAAACCGATCCTTGCACCCCCCTCCACTTCACCATCCAGAGTGGTGAAGTATGGTCAACTCCATGAGCGACGTGGCGTGGGGGAGTCTTTAATTAAGCAGTGAATTGACAAAGTTCCGTAATATTCATATTTTAACATATATATAACATTTATCAAACGCTATGGTGCCTATAAATTTCGATTTAAAGCTTTCGTGACTGCAGGGATTCATCTTCTTGGTTCTTTCGGTAAAGTCACGTAGAAGGGAAGTAATAAAATAATAAAAATAAAACATAATCAAATAATTCTCACGACGTTTCGGCCACAACGCAAGCAGCCGTCCTCAGGGTGAAGTACCAGGTCTGTCGGGGAGACAGCGTCTGGTGCCTATCCACGTGTGTGCCAGGTTTCAAATCATCCTTAAGACGCAAGCAGTGCTCAGAGTAACTCCGCCCGATGCAACCCGCTCTGCTCCACTCCGCACTGCTCTCCTCGGCCGAGCAGGCGTGGAATTCCACTCTGCCGGGCTCTTCCATCCATCATCCTCCTCCTCCTCGTTCTCCCCCATCCTTCTTGCTCCCACATCCCAGACCTCTTCGCTCGACCGAGCTCCTCCTGTCGCCCGATTCTCCTGTGCGCATCTCTGCAGCCCCCGTGGTGTCAAGTCAGGATGGGCGACATCGGAAAGCTGGTGGTGAAGTGGCATGGCAGCTTTGGAAAAGCAACGGATTTCGACTCGTGGGGTCAGCTGGTGGAGGCGGTGGACGAGTACATGATGTGAGTGCGGTGATGCTGTGCAGGTTGTGTGGATCTCGCTGGGGTCTGATGCCTATACACACACACTGGGATGAGGTGTAGATGGATGTAGCCGTGTGTGAGTGTGAGATGGGGGGGCATTGGTGTGTGTGAATTATAGGGTGGGGAGTTCATTCATTTGTCGTTATCACAATGATGGCAATGGTACGAAGTCAACATCGTTATCATCATCTTCAGTACTACACATATTTATGAAAATGTTTTGCTTGTATAATCGCCTCTGATGGAATATCTCGTATGCAGGTGTCCTTTGAGTCCAGTACAAGGAGCATAAATAGCCACGAAACTTAACATATTTGTCATGAAAGGAAAACTGATATAACAGGACGACGTCTTAAGGAATGGCCCTTCTTCATAGGACACGCATAGAGAGGTCAAGGAGATAGAGTGGAGAAGATTTCGAGTCTGCACTTTACATCAGAGTGCCCGATAAGAATTAAACATTTAAATGATTCCTGATGAACACTTGTAAGTTTCTATTGGAATAGTTACCTATTAAATTACAAGGTGACACTGCGTTTGTAGCGGTGCACAAGCACGAATAACACAAGTAATAATAACAACAAGAACACAATTAACTCCACACATTCAACATAAAAACTCAACACATACGTAGCATAGGTAATTGACTTTAAGTGCGGTTACTAGGGATGGTCTGTAGCAGTCATGTCAACAACAGTTAAAAGTAATTTACAGAAATACTTTGCATCCATCATCAGATGTAATCAGTCTGTTGACTATATGTATGATACATTTTGATTTAAAGCTTTCGTGACTGCAGGGATTCATATTCTTGGTCTTACCAAGAATATATATGTATGATAATACATATAGTCAACAGTTAATCATCATCATGGTCACAATCAAGTCATCCACAGCAATCAATGTCATAATCACACCTTGAAATCAACAGCAATGTGAATCAATATTAACAGCAATCATCATAGTTACTAAAAATAGGCAATAATCATGAGCCAAAATCATCAGCAGAAATCTTCAACATCATCAACAATCAGTAATCAGAAATCAAAGCAGTCATCGACCTCATCATTATCATAAAGTTCAGCAATAGCAATCATCAACAGCATCATTGTGTCGATCATATTCACCATCCACTAGAATAACATCGTGAACAGAAGTGTTTGTTTCTTAATAAAGGAACTGATCAAATACTGTGCCTCAATGCAGGACCCCCCCCCCCCCCCTAGATTCGTGTCCTGAGACTCGTTGAGACTGTCCATAGAAAAATACAGAAATACAGAATTATCCTGTCCATCAGGAGTCACAATCACAAAGTACAGAATCATCCTGTCCACAAGTAATCACTATCACAAAATAACTCAACAATCAGTAATTATTCACACGTGAAGAATATTCCTGCATCACAACCCACTTTTAAAGTTGAGTGATACACCGTGATTTGCATGTACAAATATAACTTCCTGGATAACCACAATTTGATTGAACATAACTCATTTCAAATAACTCCCATCCTGTTTAATTAAAAATCGAATTCCATTCCCATCATCGTCGTCATTATCATCATCATCAGTGCGGTGATGTGTTGTGCATTGTGTTGTTGATACTCTACTCGATAGGAGGTTTGTGATGCAGCGACTGCAGGGACTGATGCCATTGCTTCCCGTGTTGACTGTCTCGTGCTTGCAGCCTTGCCAGGCAGCTTCTCAAAGAGGCACAGTCACCGCCAAACTGCTCAGGATTCACTGAAGACCAGAAGGTATGAGGATTCTCAACTGCAGGATGGGTTTTCAGCATCTGGATTCCTACGTTCTGTCTCATTTGTATTGATCGGTCACACATGTTCGGTCTTGTTCTTCGCGAGGTGTATTGTCCGTCTTGCATATTGTCTCATTTATATTGTGCGTTTCATTTTGTATAATTCAAGCTGTCTCCACAAGTTTGAAGGCCTACTGCATGAGCACGTAATGTGTGTACGTGTGATCGATCATATTTTACCACACAGATCATTGGGGGGGGTGAATGCATGCAATATAGACGTGGGAACTTAGAAGAACCATATAACAAATGTATTTAGCTGCACTGCCCTCTGTTGACCAGCACGCAGTGCAACTCTGCAACCGCCTATCACAACCTGTTCATGCACGTCGGTCACTCAGTCAAGAGCTGTCCAAGCTCAAGCCTGCTGAGCTTAAGATCGGGTGCATTCTGGGCAATTTGGTCACTGGCTGTAGTTGGAAGCTTTCTGTGGATACAATAACTAAACACAGATGCCTGTGTAGGGTGCTGCCCTTTCATTGGTTTCAGAACAGTTGCCGATTGCTGTAAGATGCCCCTGATCAGAGCCATCCCTGGGGTACGGCGAATCTGGGCGACCGCCCCGGTGTAACAGGCCGGAGTATACCCACAGGCCGTAGTATACCCGGGGTTAAAACGGCCCTGGCTAGATTATACCCGTGTGTTTTATGGCCTAGGCCAATTTATACTCTGGGGTATATTATGGCCTAGGCCAAATTATGCCCCTTTAGGCCAAATCATACCCCCATTATAGTAATAGTGTTGAGGGATATACACGTGAATTACTAAATTTTTCCAACATTTTATTTAAAACTGTAAACACATAGACTTTGATTGCTTCAACCAGAAAAACTTTAATAATAACCCTAACCCTAAAAATGCTTCAATTGATCAAATTGAGATTCTTGCTTCCATATATACGCTTTTTAGATATCGCTTGAAGTTCGTTTGAACTTTCACATGGGGCATGTTCTGGCCTGGTGGGGTATGGTCTGGCCCAGTCGAGTTTAAACCCCTGGGGGGTATAGTTTAGCCTAGGACACTTTATCCCCCTGGGTATACTCTGGCCTGGGCCAAACTATACCTGGGTTTAATCGGGGCAGGGGTTATTTTAGCCTGTTACACCGGGCTCCGTGATTTGGGGGACCCCGCGTTTCGACGTCACGGTGCCAGAAGTAATACTTCAGCTTTTGTTTGAAGGCGTCGGGGGGCCCACATGGTGAGATTTGCTCCGGGCCCCCTATAGACTGCCCTGCCCCCGAGGAAAGGGTAGATTTATTTATTAATCACTCGAGTCACACAGACCCTTTGTGGGCAGTGTACTTTTATGCCCCCACGTTTATGTATCCCGCTTTCAACCAACCTGCACTGACCAGCGTCAGTGCAAGTTGATCAAATAGCCCCCACGACGGCATAAGAAGGCCCTCATCCAGCAGTGGATTGACCAAAGGCTGATCTGTACGTGACAGACCAAACCGCCGGGTTCGCAACACCAAAAGGCCGAGGTCCCTGCGGCAATGCGTAACGCCAACGAAGGGGGCTTAAAACTGAATTATTTCCTGGACAGACCACCGACAGAGCTCAGCAGGCCTCCAAAACAAGCTTGGCAGAGGCACCGCTCGTTAATAAACATGGGTGTGCACCAAGCGGAGTTGGCCGCTCTGCAAGGGGCACTTGTGGACCAGTGACTGATTGCATAAAACACCTGGAATGACGTTGTTTGTGCTTAAAGCGTACTGCTTTACATGAGAAACGAAGGGAACAATTGGCTTGAGGTTTCTATAACACTGTTAACTGTTTATATTCTCTGTGCCAATGGTGATATATTGTTTAACAGGGCATCTAGTCTGCTGTAGTCTTTGTATGAAGTTGTTTTTTACGATACGCGACTTACATGGGGGACTTGCATCACAAGGCTTGCATTGTATGTTGGGTGTTATCCACTCTTATTTGTGTTTTCTCCGGTTGCTCTGGTTTCATCCCACTTAATGAACACTCATTAATACTATTAAATTGGCTCTCAAGGTTAAAACAAGACCCTCTTGCAAAAGAGCCTTGAGACTCGATGAGACTTTCCTAGGTAAGTATTTGACAATTATTATGATTCCTGTCCATCTTGAATCGTGTTTTTAATTTTCTTCAGAAAATCCTGGGGAAGATTGCCGCCTGCCTGGAGGTGCGGAGTCAGTCTCTGCAGGTACTGTACCCTACCCTGTACTTCTGTACCCTACCCTGTACTTCTTATACTCTACCCTGTACTTCTGTGCTCTGCCCTGTACTTCTTATACCCTACCCTGTACTTCTATACCCTACCCTGTACTACTCTACCCTACCCTGTACTTCTTATGCCCTACCCTGTACTTCTATACCCTACCCTGTACTTCTATACTCTGCCCTGTACTTCTGTACCCTACCCTGTACTTGTATACCCGACCCTGTACTTCTGTACTAGACCCTGTACTTCTGTACCCTACCCTGTACTTCTATATCCTACCCTGTACTTCTATACTCTACCCTGTACTTCTATACCCTACCCTGTACTTCTGTACTCGACCCTGTACTTCTGTGCTCTACCCTGCACTTCTGTACTAGACCCTGTACTTCTATACTCTACGCTGTACTCTATACGAGTCCGTAATCCTGCAGTAAGTTTATGACGACACAAACCATTCTGTTTCTACTTAAAGTGACTCACTGCATTGTATTCTTTGCGCTGAAAATGTAAACCGTGAAAAATAATATATGTACAATGTGTAAACGACTATGATTTAATGTAAAATACATGTATTATTATTGTTATTTATTATCTCAAGATACTTTTCTTTGGTATACAAATAACTTCATAGATATTGTTGTACTCTTTTAGACCACACAATCAAATGAAGAATTTCCACTCGAAGATTTGAAGCAACTGGAACCAGGTGAGTGCTGTTTATTCCCCTTTTGGCCACGGTGCATTTTATTCTCACAGGATACTACATTAATGATATTTATCCAGCAATGGATTGGTCATCGCTGATAATCATATAAGGAACTGTGCCAGATGGGGGGTTGTTTGCCATACTTCACCACACTGGGTAGTGCGGGTAGTGAATGGGGAGACCAGGACCAGTTCAGATATCACTAACAGCTGGCGTTATCCCTTGCTGGGAAGCAGACTCAGATCTCCGGGTTCATAGTGCAATGCACTCGTCACTGTTTCCCTGTATCTAAGTCATAACTTTAAATTACTGTGTTCATAGCAACACAGTCACGCCACTGTGATATGAATGAACCCTCCTTTTCAAGTTACATTCATTACTTTTTTTTTTCTCTTTTCACAGTAATAAAGAATATTCTCACGTACAACAAAGAATTCCCATTTGATGTTCAGCCCCTGCCCCAAAGGTAACGAGTCATGCCGTTCTGGGCGCGTCGACGTCCCACACCTGTTTTTTAGATTTAAAGCTTTCGTGATTGCAGGGATTCATCTTCTTGGTTCTTTCGGTAAAGTCACGTAGAAGGGAAATAATAATAAAAATAAAACATAATAAAATACAATTCTCACGACGTTTCGGCCACAACGCAAGCAGCCATCCTCAGGTGAAGAACAGGTCTGTCGGAAAGTGGTGAAGTATGGTCTGAATGACGCTGTCTTTCCGACAGACCTGTTCTTCACCTGAGGACGGCTGCTTGCGTTGTGGCCGAAACGTCGTGAGAATTATTTTATTATGTAAAATAATTATTATTTAATTACTTCCCTTCTACGTGACTTTACCAAAAGAACCAAGAAGATGAGTCCCACACCTGCTGAGGATGCGTCACAATTTCACGGCTCGACAAATAATTTGCGGGGACAAGCTCGCTAGCCGACCGAGCGACTGAACGGAGCGGGGGCCACGAGCTGGCCGGCCGGCCTACGGACTGGCTGGCATGCCCTGCGCCGCATCCGTGTTGTGACGGTGCCCCGTCGCCGGCGTGCTCCGGATGGTCGCTGCCTTTTGTGTGCGAGGGGACCCCGGGGAGCACGGTGCCCACACCCAATCCTGCGCGGGCCGGGCGAGGCCGTCTGGCCACCGTTTTTGTTTGTAGCACTTCCTGTTTTCAGCCTGCTCCTTTCCTGTGATGTTTTTCCCTCTGTGTCTGGCTCGTAATTTTATGCGGGTGCCCTGCAGTGGGCTGCGAAGCCACGCTGGTGAGCGAGAGTAAGTTGTGGTGAAACGCAACCTTCCGGCAGTGTGGCAGCAGTTGGCCTTGCAGTGGGGCCATTTGCTCGATACGGCCTATAACACTTTTATTACTATTATAATTTTTTCCCACTGCTGAATGAAGGCCTCTACACAATGTCAGTGGTTGGGGTTTAGTATGATAATACTACACCATGCTGGTCAGTGCGGGTCGTTTAAAGTGCACAGGACCCAGGTCCGGTTCAGAAATCATTTTCTACTGGCATCAGCCTTGGCCAGAAATTAAACTTAGGTCGATGGGTTCATAGCGCATTGACCAAATGAGCTCCCTACTGCACAATATATATGATGCTTTTTTGATTCATATGCTGTCCAAACAAACAGTGGGGGTGGCGGTGCGCACATTGCGGAGATAGGCAGTGGGGGACTGCTGTGCAGAGGTACGAACTAGACAACGGTGACGATACGATGCAAATTAACACGCTTCGTAGTGAAGGGAAAGTCAAACGAGTCATCTCTGTTTATGATGGAGATGATGAGCCATTTTTTTTCTGGTTGTACAACACTGCCAATAAAATCACTATTTTTTAAATTCAGATTCACGTAAGATGTTTGAAATAGTTTTATGGGTGTGTTTGACGCAGATTTGAAAAAATAAACTGTGCGTATGTATGTTGAACTTCTTTCACATCGTACGTAGCCAATCGTCATAATCGGAGGTGCGGATGCAAGCTCATGAAGAAAATCCATTTCTCATGCAATGCAGCAACTCGCTGATTTGAATTTGTTCACCATGTGGAGTGGCCTAGCACGGTTGGCATCGGCCCTGCTGCAAGGACTTAAATTGGGCCCCTTGCATAATTTATAATTCCCCTACCTTCCCTATTAGTAGGCCCGGTAACCGGGGCCTTCTTTTGGTAACCGAGCCCTCTTCTGGGACCTGGGCCTTCTTCTGGTATCAGGGCCCTCTTGCGGTACCTGAGCCTTCTTCTAGTATCCTGGGCCCTCTTGTGGTACCTGAGCCTTCTTCTAGTATCCTGGGCCCTCTTGTGGTACCTGAGCCTTCTTCTAGTATCCTGAGCCCTCTTGCGGTACCTGGGCCTTCTTCTAGTATCCTGGGCCCTCTTACGGTACCTGAGCCTTCTTCTAGTATCCTGGGCCCTCTTGTGGTACCTGAGCCTTCTTCTAGTATCCTGGGCCCTCTTGTGGTACCTGAGCCTTCTTCTAGTATCCTGGGCCCTCTTGTGGTACCTGAGCCTTCTTCTAGTATCCTGGGCCCTCTTACGGTACCTGAGCCTTCTTCTAGTATCCTGGGCCCTCTTGCGGTACCTGGGCCTTCTTCTAGTATCCTGGGCCCTCTTCTGGCCTGTCGTGGGCCCCGGTGCAATTGCACCACCTGCACATCCGATATCTGCGCCATCGGTCTTGTGCACACGCCCATCACCACTGAGTTATGGGGTGGGCTCCAGCAGGTGTAGCGAATGCGATGTCTCTCACTCCACCCTGCAGGAGGCTCCTGGCTCCTGGTGAGGAACAGAGTCTCGATGTGGGTGAGGAGGAGGAGGAGGACGGCGCGGTGGGAGCAGCTGGCGGCGTCACCTCCCACGTCTTCAACGCCCGTCCGTCCGGTAATGGCATGTGCGACGATGGGCTTGTTGAGGCATAACAAGCGCGCTTTCGCATCATCATCATTGTCTTTGTCATCATCATTATCGCCGTCAAACCCGTATTCTGTTGCTCATCATTGATAGTAGATCAGGAGTATAGAATCTTTTCCTCACCGAGGGTCGAGTCGAACGTTGGCATGTCGTTGGCGGCCCACGCTTTACGACACCACTCTACCGATTATGGGTTCCATTACTCCACGAATTAGATAACGCGAAAACGGTTATAATAAAAACGATAACCTCTTTTTGCGACCTGCGCTGCTGGATGGGAGGTGATGAGCCAGACTTGGTGACATCATAGGCACCATCAGCCGCGTCACGCTGGACATGCGGGGGGGGGTGGGCAGGATGCGGGGGCTGCTGCTGTTTTGAAAGCATCCTGAGAAATTGAGCACGGAAAATGTTTGGATTGCTCTGGAGAGCGCCCCTAACACTGATGCCCTCCGCTCCACAGGCACGCTGCTGCCCCGCCTGCCCTCTGAGCCCGGCATGACCCTGCTGACGATCCGCATCGACAAGATCGGCCTGAAGGACGCAGGGCAGTGCATCGACCCGTACATCACCGTGAGCGTCAAAGGTACCAGCGTCCCGCACGGTAGCTCCCTCACTTCACTTTGGCCGTACCGGTTGGCATGGGTTGGTGAACGGGGAAAATAAAGAAACGGTTCGGAATATCACTCGCCACTCATCTTCGCCAGGGTGAGGAATTAAACTCGGGTTACAGGGTTGATAGCGCAGTGCGCCAACTACTGCGCCACCGCTCCCCACACGTAAACTATATTACAAAATGCAAAGTAATTTTCACGTCAAATGAGCATCAAAAGGGGTGCTCATCGCCTGTTGACGGGGCCAGTGATGGAAATGTTTCATTCATAAAGCAGGGGATAATCTACCTGTAGAACAACCACTGTTGATTGCTCCACAAAGTGGTAAATATTTTAATGACCTCAGAGGGATGATGGGCCCGAGTCAACCCCCAAACATTTTTTCAACTCGCAACTTTCCGAATTGCGAGCCGCTCGCTCTACCACTGAGCCACCTTGGCGGGGTTTAGATGCAATCCACATTCACCTAATATACGTGAATTATTACCCATGCAATTATATGCGAGCATCTTCATCTTGAGTTCAAGAACTGATATTAATGTGTCGTTGCACTCCGAATGTATACTTGTTTAAGGCATTAGCAGAGGAAGGCTTCACTCGGCAGCAAGTATAAACTGTTTGGCTATGACATCACACATTCTTCAACACGGCCACAAATGTGTGAAGGGGCGTTCTACATTCCTTGTTGCGTTTGTATATTTTGCTTGGAAAAGCGAAGCTTAGTCCTGAAGGAAGCCTGCGTACTTTAATACGTTTTCTTATTCCGCCCGCCGTTGCCCGCGCGTTGTTTATTTCTCGAAAACTCTTCCAGTACGATGTCACGCCTGCATGTAAGAAGTGTGCCCTGCACGACAGTTGGACGTCTATCATATCCGCAAGCTCTCCATGCGAACACCTCGCAGATTCAGCCGCCTGTGCGTGTGTGCAAGCCCTGTAGCGTCGGGGAGCTGAAGGGGGCAGAGTCCACCTCTGTTGAGGGCTTAGCCCCCCTTATACATTATCAAGTCAAGAAATATAATCCACTGCTGGATTATATTTTTTTACTGCCTAAGGACGACCGCTGGTGTTGCGATCGAAACGTCGTGATTTATTTAATTTGATAGCTACGTGACTTGACCGAAAGAACCAAAGAGTATGGATTCCTGCAGTCACGAAAGCTTCAAATCAAGAAAGAAATAGAATGCTTAACACAGGTGGCGTTTTTTTCCTTTAAAGTTCTCCAGTTCGGCGAGCACCCAGAGTCACGAATAAAACGTTCCCGTGGCCGTCCACGTCGGCTCCAACCATTGTGATGATGGCTCACACAACAACATCAAAGTTCCCCCATATAGCCTTCAGCAGACTCTTGGGGCAAGTGCTGTTAGCAAGCACCTATGAAGGCCGGCACGGCACACGAAAGGGGCAAGGTGGCCAGTGCCACGCACACACTGACTCATCTGCCATGGTGTCCTGTTCATGATCAAGCTTCGCGAGACGATAGACAAATTGCCTGCGATAGTTGGTGGAGGCCGGACAAAACGATTGTCGTACACACATGGGGTGAGGGCTACGGCAGAACGCCAGGCAGGCACAACCATGTCGTACCGTTCCGCGTTCCGTTTTAAGTGTTTCACGAAGTTTGTTTAACGTTGGCCGTGTCGTGCTCCCTCCTGAGTTATGTACGCCTCCTCCTTTTAAGGGTAAGTATCTTTTAGCTCGTCGACCGATTGCTTTTCAGCGCAATGTTATGCTTTAGTACAGTGGTTTTAAACCTTGTATGGCTACTGTAGTTTTTTTTAGCTACTGCGCGGTTGAATTTTTATTTCAACTGAGCAGTCGCTTGCCTGAGCCAACATGGTTCTGAGAAATGAATGTACGAATAATGAACATCAACATTGTAACCAATTGTCCATTTTGTGAGGTATTCTAACTAAATTTCGATTTAAAGCTTTCGTGACTGCAGGGATTCATCTTCTTGGTTCTTTCGGTAAAGTCACGTATAAGGGAAATAATAAAAGAATACAAATTAATAATGAAATAATTATTTCATTCTTTCCCTTCTACGTGACTTTCACCGAAAGAACCAAGAAGGTATATTCTAACTAGCTGCTAGTAACTGCAAGCGAATAAAACAATGTCAGCGGACTGCTCTGCACGCATGACGTCATTTGTTTACGCGCGTGACGTCATTTGTTTACGCTAGCTGGTTACTCTTGGAAACCCCATTGTTTACGATCAAGGAGTTTATAAAGGTATTTTACATAGTTCTAGGGTTACCATACGGATTATAATGTTATCGTAGGCCATTTTATATTAGGCAGATTTGTACACGACTATTCCCCAATGACTCACGGATGATATAGTTTTACACATTTATAACTCACCTCACATGCCCCCTGGTACATTGCCACACACCCCTAGGGGTCTGCGTACCCCCGGTTGAGAACCGCTGCTTTAGAAGGTCACGCCGCGGGCCCCGGACGTGCTCGCCGACCGTGCCCGGCCTCTCTCGCCCGCAGACGCGAGCGCCGTGGAGCTGAGCCCCGTGCAGGACACGCCGGTGGCCTCCAGGAAGGAGGACACCTTCGTCCACTTTGGCACGGACGTCGAGATTCAGAAGCACGTGGAGCAGCTGCCCAAGGGTGACGCTCGCACCGCTCCGCAAGGGGTTCAACGTCGAACGACCAGCGGGGTGTAAATTACACATTCCTATGGTGGAGGGCCGAGTCTCTCCTTTGAGCAACCACTGTTGACTTCCCCACAAAGTGGTACTAATTTTATCGACCTCGGAGGGATGATGAGTCAACCCCCAGCCAGGATTTGAACTTGTATCTTTCAAATTGCGAACCGCTCACTTTACTAATGAGGCACCCGGCTGGTTAAGGTGCAATAATTAATATTTTAGCATTTTTGGTATTCCCACCATTCTTATAGTGCAAAGCCATTACCAAGGCGCTGCTGGGGTCATAGACACAGTCTGGAGTAGTCTGACAGTAGGAGCCATGTTGCTTTGTGTAATGCCCAGAGGACGTCCACCACGGAGACGGAGCGATGGAGTCGGCACCTCGTGTGCACGCGCTGGATGGATTGTCTCGTCACATG
This sequence comes from Lethenteron reissneri, assembly GCF_015708825.2. Taxonomy (NCBI): domain Eukaryota; kingdom Metazoa; phylum Chordata; class Hyperoartia; order Petromyzontiformes; family Petromyzontidae; genus Lethenteron; species Lethenteron reissneri. The sequence continues at coordinate 5,810,368 of NC_083792.1, forward strand.
ACAGCGAGATAGCGACGGCTTGGGCAGGCCTTCATCCAGCAGTGGATTGACCATGGCTGATGATTATAGATCCTTGAACAACACACAACTAAATTGGTGTTGTGATCAGCAAAGAAGATGCTCGTAATGTCGTCACCTGCACCAACGTGACCACAGCAAATGAAACGTAAACAAAGAGCTGAACATTGGGCGGTGGCGAGATGTTATCTCCATTGGCTGGCAAACAGGAAGGTCGTGGGTTCGATCCCGGACCCTGGTGATGCCTGTTTTTTTATTGGGAATTTGTGTTCTCCCGTCCCCGTGGTGGTCGCGTTGCTTTTTCTCCGGAACCTCCGGTTCTGCCCTCCCCATTTAGAAATACGCATTTAGATCATTTGACTGCTGCTATAAATGCCCACGTGTGATGATGATATCAGCCACCTCGATGAGCTATCATCAAATGAGGATAGGTCACCTCTCAATCAGAGCCCATAGCTCAGTGGGCATTGCCTGGTTGTAAAAAATAAATAAAAAGTTTCGTCTTAACCAGTTCCTGTCAACCTCCCCACCGACATTCTTCTACGTGACAGGCGCTGCCATCTTCTTTGAGTTCAAGCACTACAAGCCGAAGAAGCACTTCACCAGCACCAAGTGCTTCGCCTTCATGGAAATGGACGAGATCAAGCCGGGCCCTGTCGTCATTGAGCTGTGAGTGCCGGGCTCGCCATCCACGCAAACCGCTCAGGCGTTAAAAGAGGCATTTGCGTTCCATGTTGTGCGTCAGTGTGTTGTGTGTTATTTATGTCGTGTTGTGTATTCGTGTGTTGTGTGTATGTAAGGTATGTTTTATGTTGTGTATGAACCACTCTGCACAGAAACAGGCTGCGTATTTATTCCATCAGTGATAGGCAGAGGAACAAAGGAAGGCATTGAACCTGGACTTGAACATGGGTAGGTAGTCGACGGCACAGATGGCTGGGGGAAGGGAGTTCCTGAGTGTGGGGGCAGCAGTAGAGGGCGCACATTGTAATGTTGTTTGCGATGTTTGTCTCCAGGTACAAAAAACCAACGGACTTCAAGAGGAGGAAGCTCACCCTTCTGACCAAGAAACCTCTCTACCTTCACCTGCACCAAACGCTGCACAAGGACTGACGCGCCACGGCCGTGCCCCTCGCTGCCGCATCCCGGAACGCGGAGTGCCGGTATCCATGGCCCTCCGGGTCTTGGCGAGCGATCTGCTTCCCGGTGCCGCGTGCGTGCCGGCGCGGTGGCGAGGCTCTGGGGGCCCGAGCCCGACACCGTCCCCTTCTGAGAACACCGGCCGCTGATTTTTAACTTGGCACTGAAAATAAATAAAAAGTCTGCCTTTGACGGCGGCAGCGGCAGCAGCACAAAGTGACAGTGCCAGATGGCGCCTTAAAATAAGCACCAGTACTGAGTTCATACCTATGTTTCCACTGCATAACCGAGCGGCGCTGGTGCTGGGGCCATGACGAACCGGCCGGGCGCCAGGGGCTCAGGAGGCGTGAAGTTTATTGCTCACCGCAGATCCCGCGGTGTGCTGCCACTCGCGTCGTCGCACCACGCGATGAACGAGGATGAGGGAAACGATTAACCCCGTGCCTGGCCCTGTTCGGCAAACCAGCAGGATTCAAATGTCCTGCGCGGCCAGTGAATCGCAGTTTGGTTCCGGCTCGGCTCGGCAAATAGCCAGTGGAAAACCACCCACACTGTGGTAGCCCCACGCTGGCACGGCTAGGATTGTGCCGGTGGCAGGGCAGGTTTGGGCCCTGGCGCTTGATTCAAGAACTTAAGTAATTCCGCAGCAAAGCCTTTTGCCACAGCACTGAGTCGCTATTTATGTACAGTTGCATTGCAGCTAAGTGAGTGATACTGTGACGGAAGAGTGTGTTTCTTACCTTTTATACATTCTGTGTTATTAACAATGCAAATGCACAATAGCCAATCACTAAACGCACTCTGGCGTAGCACGAGAGTGTCCGCGTGTGAGCGACTGTAACTATAGTGGCTTGTAGTTACGGAGTGCCATTTACCGTTTATATTCCCGCCCTGTGTGTCCGAGTTGTGAACTTCTCACGTTGAGGTGGGAGAAAGTTAGGCAACGTGGTATTTATCCAAGTCGCTATTTATTATTTGCAAAACAAATCGTTTAACAAATAATATTGAATGTCAAGCTAATTTAAGTCGCCTAATAATTTTGCTTTCTCCCTTTCGGCGTCTCGCGAGACGGCAGTAGCAATCCTCCGCCAGGTACTGCGCAAGGACGCAGCGCTCGCCAGGGTGTGCGTATGCCAGGGTGTGCGTACGCCAGGGTGTGCGTATGCCAGGGTGTGCGTACGCCAGGGTGTGCGTATGCCAGGGTGTGTGTACGCCAAGTAGGGGGTACAGCTGGTGCATCTGCCAGTCATCTCAATCAGCCAACCCATGGCACCGAGGCCTATCCCGAGACCTTCTGTCAGCGAGCCTTCGACACTTCACGCTGCCTCAAAGTGCACCTGGCCTGGCACAGGCGCCGTGGTGATGTCACCGTCACTTAGTGACGAATGACGGGTTTTAGTATGGGTGTGTGTGCACACGGGCTATGTGTGTGTGCGTGCAGGGCATGTGTGTACACACAAGCTATGTGTGTGCACGACAGAACACCCAGTGAGACGACCAGGAGAACGCTCACTGCCTGCGGCTCCTGCTTGCGTAGTTGTCACGCCGTCTCAGGCCGGCGTCGTGCGCTCCTCTGGCTGGTGGCTGTTGTCTGTGTGCTGCAGACAGCCCGGGAGCTTCCGTACCGCGCCGTGTTGGGTGAGAGCTGCGTGGCACGACTCCCTCGGCCATTCAAGGCGGCAGTAGGCGACGATGGCTATTCCGTACTGACGAGTCCTCGCAAGGACGGAAACGGTACGGAGCTGCTTCGTTGTCATGTTTCCGCCGAAAACAAAGCTCGAAACTTTCAGCTCTTTTGGGCACGTGGCTGCTGCAACTTGCGTGCAGAATATTTGGACAGCATCTTGCCATGCAAAGCATGTTGGGACTTCTCGTCGTGCTTATGGTGTCTCAAACACCTTTTTGTGTTTATTATTATACCATCACCATCATCATCATCACCACCACTTGCAAGATGTCCAGCCAGCGTGGAAGAGTAGGCCAAACACCCTCCTGGATGGGGCTCTCCAGAGCTCCCTCCAGTGGAGGCCCCTCCGCCAGGGCTGTCCCCGTTATACTGGTAGGAACCTCCTGGTTACACCAGCCCACAGGGGATTATTGTGTCCGTCGTGCATCAACAAATGGGAGGGGTGGGGCTGGGTAGAGAGGGGAGGGGCTGGGTGGGGAGGGTGGGGAGGGGCTGGGTGGGGAGGGTGGGGAGGGGCTGGGTGGGGGGGTGGGGCTGGGTGGGGAGGGGCTGGTCACCCCGTGGTGCCCTTATAAAACTCAACGTTTAACCTACTCACGCCGGCTTGTGCCCGCCCTCACAGTCGGGCATATTTGCGGAATACACCACGCCGCCGTTGACCCTGGCCATTGACCGAGCAACCCAACGTTCCTACCAGCTCCCTCCGCAGGAATGTGTTCTATGATCTACTACTGCTGTTGTTATCAGGAGTGTGGTGTTCACGCTTGTGCCAGAACCTCGTTGCGTGGCCTGGGGGTGGCTGCAGGCGCCGTTCCTCCATCCAGGTGCTCCGTGCTCTGTGCGTGGGCTCCGGGCTCCGTGTGTGGGCTCGCCCCTAGCAAGGAGAGACGCTCTCGGCGTCTTAACGTCACCAACGGAGACGAGTAAACATTTGCACATTTTATTGCCACTAAAATAGTGTTGCCACTAACCGTAACTGTTTTAACTGTTCTTGTGCAAGTAAAACCTTCCTTTCCAGGGCGTGCCATTATAACTTTATTGTGTTATTTTACTCCTTTTTATGGGTGCGTTTGGATGTGTAACATTTTTTACCTGGAGAGAAAACGAACGCATCCCAGGGGCCAGGTTCCGCGCTTGTGTACGATGGTCCCTCTCCGCTTCCGACGCAAATCGGTGGTTTGTAAAGATTCAGGATCGCGATTCCATTCTACGATGAGTTGTCCGCACGGCCGTGGCGAGTGGCCCGCGGGACCGTCGCACGCACGAGGATTTGAGCGTCGTGTTCATTGAGTCAGCGATGTTATTGGTGGACCGTGGTCCACGACGGCTAGCAGCCGCTGCTCTCAGGCCTAGAGGCACCACGTGAAACCCCGTCAACACATGCAACGGCTGCAGACACACGCCTTTCGACTGCACGCGTTAGGAGCTGGAAGAATCGATATCAAATATTGACTTAAAGCTTTCGTGACTGCAGGAATTCATATTCTTTGGTTCTTTCGGTAAAGTCACGTAGAATGTAAATAATAAAATAATACAAATAAAACATAATAAAATAATTATCATGACGTTTCGATCGCAACACAAGCCGAACGCTTGTAATCTTGATTTGAAGCTTTCGTGACTGCAGGAATCCATACTCTTTGGTTCTTTCAGTAAAGTCACGTGGGTAGAAAAAATAATAGAGCACGACGTTTCGATCGCCACGCAAGCAATCGTCTTCAGGTGGGAGACGATCCTGATGACGAACGCTTGTGTTGCGATCGAAACGTCGTAGTTTGTTGTTAATTTATTTGAACCTATCTACGTGACTTTATCGAAAAACCCAACGAATAATCCATATCAAAATTGATGAATCCGGTGCGTCGCTGCACCCCTCCGTATCGCGCAAGCCTCCGTGCGAACACGTGGATTTGTGAAGCGTGCGCGCTTGCAGGCTGTTGGACAAATGCAGTCTGCGTCCACGCGGGGGCAGCCTGGCTCAAAGCACGGCAGCGCCGCTCGCGAACCGCGCGTTGTTCACACACTCGCGCCGTGTGTCCAGCGAGCAGCAACAAACAGCACGCCGACAGCTGCAGGAGACAAGAGTGTACAACGCGTTTTTAATTGAGCAACGTTATTACAATTAGGAGCTTGTGAACAGAGATGATGGTGGGAGGGGATTCCAAAGTGGAGCAGTGCGAGGGAAGAAGCAGAGAGAAGGGAGGTGACCAGCAGTGGAGTGAGGGGGTGAGTGGGTGGATGGGTGAGTGGGTGGATGGGTGAGTGGGTGGATGGGTGAGTGGGTGGGTGGATGGGTGAGTGGGTAGATGGGTGAGTGAGTGGGTGGATGGGTGAGTGGGTGGATGGGTGAGTGGGTGGGAGAGTGCGGTGTTTTGACCTGCGCTGTGGTGAGTGGGTGGGTGAGTGAGTAGGTTGGTTAGTGAGTGGGTGAGTGGCTTGGTTAGTGGGTGAGTGAGTGGATTGGTTAGTGAGTGGGTTGGTTAGTGAGTGGGTTGGTTAGGGGGTTGGTTAGTAGGTTGGTTAGTGAATAAGTGAGTGGGTTGGCGAGTGGGTTGGTTAGTGGGTTGATGAGTCGGTTGGTAAGTGGGTTGGTTAGTGGGTAAGTGAGTGGGTTGGTGAGTGTGTGGGTGAGTGGGTTGGTGAGTGGGTGTGTGAGTGGGTGTGTGAGTGCGGTATCGTGACCTGCACTGTGATGGTGGAACAGTGTGGGTGAGACAGAACAGTCTGAGAGACGGAGCTCTGAACATGGGAGGTGTTCCCACGAGGAATGAGGAAAGGCTGGAATTCGATCGGTGTTCCTGCAGCACCGCTGATAACTGTTCATAAGGACCAGCGATTCAAGCGGCCAGACGGACATCACATGTCAAGTGTTCGATAGCAGTCGTCACGTACGATTACAGGTTACACCGCTTAAGCTGTGCATTTTAGACGGAATTTCTAAACATCGCGGGGAGTGAAAGTCACAACAGAGGACATCCATTGCACCAAAGGTGAGAGAGCCATTAGTGCTATTATCTGCCTATGATAAAGTGGATGGGCAGCAGTGAGTCAGTAACATTGACTTGTAAGTGAAGGGCACGCTATTGAACGGCATTCCGTTGTGTTGGGTTTAATTCCGTCGACTGTATCCGCAAAATCCCTGCTGTGATTAAAATAACATTGCCTGCCCGATATGGTCAATATACTCTCATTATCTCCCTCTCTTCACGCGACGACGACGAGATTGCACGGCGCAAGAATGCGTGGCTTTGTATTCTGATGGTGGGGGCCGTGTTGTCAGATTCGGACGGTCGACCGCGGAGAAGCCTCGAGCCGGTGAATTTTTTCACGCTCATTAATTGCAAATGCACAAGCACAGGGAGACTTGAGTGTGAGCTCGGCGCTGGCTGGAGACCTCAACGCCGCCTCCTTTACCAAAACACTCTGCGTGCCATGAGCTGTGAGAGAACGATTGGTCGGTCGGCCTCGCTAATCGTGCTCTTGTCTGTTGTGTGATGTGCAAGATTGTGACGGAAATAAACTTGTTTTTACATTCATTACGAAATTCGCGTTCCTTCAAGCCTTTTGGTTTCTGCAATGGACGGCCACCCAAGTGATGCAACGCTCGATATTTTTGTGTGTAGGTGCCGATTAGATTATAATCTTATATAATTATTCTGCAGCGGGACCGTGAGAAGTGGCGGTGGTGGCGTGGGGAGCCCTGAATCCAGCAGTGGATCAACCACGGCTGATAACGATTATAGGAAATTAATTCATTAGCTGTACTATTCAATAACACTAATTTACCACCTCAGCCTTCCAAGGTTGCAATTAATATAAACCATCCCAAAGTCGCTTTTCAGAAACAAATAAATCATCGACCGTAAAATAATTTGCGTAAATGCTGCTGCTGCTGCTTTCGTGACTGCAGGAATTCACATTCTTTGGGTCTTTCGGTAAAGTCACGTAGATAGAATCAAAGAAAATAACAAAAAACTTCGATGTTTAGATCGCAACACAATCGACGACCGCTTGTGTTGCGATCGAAACGCCGTAGTTTATTTAAATTTTCTATCTACGTGACTTTACCGAAAGACCCAAAGAAAACTGGTGGAGGATGATGCGGGAGTTGCGAACAAATCACTCGAGGTCCCGGTAAACGCGGCTGAGGTTGCTGCTGCTGCTTGGACAGGCTGAGCGGAGTTAATATTTGTGTCATCTCCCGAAGCAGCTGCTGCTTCTGCTGCTGGCGGCTGCTGCTGCTGGCTGCTGCTGCTGCTGCTGCTGGCTGCTGCTGCTGCTGGCGGCGCTGCTGCTGCTGCTGCTGGCGGCTGCTGCTGCTGCTGCTGGCTGGCTGCTGCTGCTGCTGCTGCTGGCGGCTTGCTGCTGCTGCTGCTGGCGGCTGCTGCTGCTGCTGCTGGCGGCTGTTGCTGCTGCTGCTGCTGGCGGCTGTGCTGCTGCTGCTGCTGGCGGCTGCTGCTGCTGCTGCTGCTGGCTGCTGCTGCTGCTGCTCGGCTGGCTGCTGCTGCTGCTGCTGCTGCTGGCGGCTGCTGCTGCTGCTGCTGGCGGCTGTTGCTGCTGCTGCTGCTGGCGGCTGCTGCTGCTGCTGCTGGCGGCTGCTGCTGCTGCTGCTGGCGGCTGTTGCTGCTGCTGCTGCTGGCGGCTGCTGCTGCTGCTGCTGCTGGCGGCTGCTGCTGCTGCTGCTGGCGGCTGCTGCTGCTGCTGCTGCTGGCGGCTGCTGCTGCTGCTGCTGGCGGCTGCTGCTGCTGCTGGCGGCTGCTGCTGCTGCTGCTGCTGGCGGGTTCCGAGAAGCGTGGAGTGTCAATGATGGAACGAAGGTCGCTGGAGCTCACGGGTGGGGGATGCGGTCGTGTGCGTGTTGGGAGCTCTGCAAACGCCGCTACTCTGGGGAGTGAATGCCAGCCGCTTTATCTCTGGGCACAATTTCTCTGACGCTTCTCTCATTTTTTCTTTTTTACAAATGTCACGATAATTTATGCCAATTTACTTTCCCATTATTGTCAAGCTCCGGTCCACAATTCTCATTTCTTAACGGCTATGATCATTGTAATGTTGTGCTATTATATAGTATAGCTAATTAATTGCCTATTGTCATCGGCCGTGGGCGAATCATTGCTTGGTGAAAGCCGCCAGAAGCCGCCATGATCTTGCAGTCGAGGGAATCCTGGGCTGATGACATCGCTCCGTCTCCACGGCGGACGTCCTCCCGGGCTAACAGCCCGTCGACGTGGACTGCTGCTGTTGTGCTACGTTGTCAGCAAAGAATAGCACAACAACAACAACGACAACATCCGTTGTTGTGCAGTACTATAATCCATCTACGCTCCCCGCCAGTGCCGGATTAAGTTAGTGCGGGGGCCTGTAGCATATGTTATAAAGGGGCCCTAAATAAATCAAAATTAACACAAATATTAAAACACATTTTTAACTTGCATAGTAAAGTAATTGTATTTTTTCATTTTCTATACAGCCAGATAATAAGATAATCGCTAACCTTAAACATCCAGTCGTTCATAAAAGTTGAAGGCAGTATAGTACTATAGTAATAAAGCAAGTGCAGAATCACTGAACCGGAATTGATAGCTTGAAAGCATTTAGCGCGGTGCCCTTGAAAGTGCAGGGCCCGTCGCTACTACATATGTAGCTACTTTTGCTACTAGGATAATCCGGCACTGCTCCCCGCCATCAACAACCGTCCGTGACCAGTGTGGTGAAGTATGGTCAAATGAGCAGCCACAACCCGCCCGGCGTGGGGAGGCATCCTCATCCAGCAGTAGACCGACGCTGTATACGAGGAGCTTCGCAACCAACGCCACGGCTCGCTGAGCTTGATTTTTGTGACGTTTCGCGCAGTGTGGCTGTCGGGAGAAGCGCTGTGTAAATGTCGCAATGCTCCTGGCAAGGTCATTGCTTCACAGCAATCAACAGGAATGTAAACAGACTTTCAACTGCGGGGACAATGAGCCAAGAATATCGAGAGCGCGGCGTGATCGTGATGCGCGGTCACCGGCTGTTTGTGTCGTTGGAGCAGACGCATTGCGTGTCCTCCACGAGGCTTGCAGAGAAGATAAATAATCAGAAAAACTCCACGCGTTCGTCAGCAACACGGAGAGGACCTCTGACCGGGCAGATCAGCGCTCGTGCGAGCAGCTCGCGATCGGAAGGAAGGTTGCGAGTTCAAATCCTGGTTGGGTGTTGACTCAGCCCATCATCCCTACGGGGTCGGTAAAATTGCTACTGCGTCGTGGTCAAGTCAACAGTGGTGAAATTTTGACTTACAACTTTCGTGACTGCAGGAATTCATATTCTTTGGTTCTTTCGGTAAAGTCACGTAGATAGAAAATACAATAAAAATAATAAAAATAAAAACAAAAACTCACGACGTTTCGATCGCAACACAAGCGGTCGTCATTGAGCCTGATGACGGCCGCTTGTGTTGCGATCGAAACGCCTTGATTCTTTATTTTATTGTCATTTAAATTGTATTATCTATCTACGCGAATTTACCGAAAGAACCAAATAATATCAACAGTGGTTGTTTTCTGGAGAAACTGGCTCCCGCCATAATGTGGAATTCCCACTCCCGACTCAGGGCTGTTAACAGGAGACGACCATTGCCTCAATGCTCCCGTGAGCAGCGGGAGGAGATTGCTGCGACTTGGAAAAGGAAAATTATAACAGGCGATGTTTCGGCAAGAGGCCAAACGCATTGCGACTACCGTATAGGGCTTCCCTTGTAGGGAGGGCCTCAGCTGATATTTGTTATTGGGCGCCACTGCCCGTGCAGCGCCACAATCCGGCGTGGTTCATGTTGAAAGACTGCAAGTCGTGACGATTCAATGGCCGCATTCTTCGCCACCCACCCCGATGTGTGTGTTTTAGGCAACGCTTCGCGGCGTTAAGTAATTAACATTATCGGGTGTTACACCGGCGAGTACAGCTGTGATTAATCACCGGAACAGACGCTGCATCACACAGTGAGTTGTTCTGTTTCGGAGTTCTTATTATAATCGAGCGGTGACGCAGCGCTTAACCCGCTGTGCTATGAAACCCGCAGCAGACTCGAGCCACATCTAACACGTGGCGATAGATAACTGAACCGGTGCTGGCTCCCTTAACCAACCTGCCCTGACCAACATGGTGAAGTATGGTCAATCAACCCCCATCAACGGAAGGTGTGGTGGGGAAGCCCTTCTTCCAGCAGTGAGATTGACAGAGGGCTGTACAAAAAGATGAATGTACAGATTTTAGATTTCTGTCTGAATTTATATTGATTTGTGTTACATATTTTACTGATACAAAAAGCACACGACCAGCTGGCAAAACACTGAGATATCTGAGCACTCAGCGAGGCATGGCCGGCGATTATAAATTCTGTCCACACACGCGTTTCCCACTCACACCGATGTGCTGCATGCAGATGGAGGCAGCGCCGTGGTGACTCTCCACTGCTGGCTCCAGAGTTGCGAACAGATCCTCCATCTCATGGCAGGACTCCAGTGACACAACTGGGAATATTGCTTCAGAATTAAAATAATTTAGCTTTGTTACTTTGTAGCAGTAACAATAATGTAATTGTGTGTGCGCGTTTTGATTTAAAGCTTTCGTGACTGCAGGGATTCATTTTCTTGGTTCTTTCGGTAAAGTCACGTAGAAAGGAAATAATAAAATAATAAAAATAAAACATAATAAAAATAATTCTCACGACGTTTCGGCTGCTTGCGTTGTGGCCGAAATGTCGTGAGAATTATTTTATTATGTTTTATTTTTTTTATTTTATTATTTCCCTTCTACGTGACTTTACCGAAAGAACCAATAAAATGTGTGTGTGCGGTTCAACCACACCATGCTGACGATTGCATTTAATCATTCCCAGCAGCGCAAATGAGCATTGAAGCGTTTCCTGTTTGTACCGGTGAGTCAGTGGTAGGCATTCCACATTCCTATGACAGGGGAGGAATCTATCCATGGCACAAGCACTGCTGACACCTGAGGGTGATGCGCTTAGTCAACCCCCAACGTGGATTCGAACTCACAACTTTCCGATTGGCAGCTTCTCGCCCTGCCGCTGAGCCGCGCGCCTGGAATGTGCGCCCGGAATGTTCGCGCAGGACAGGTTCGCGTTGATCACCCTCAGCGGAGTGAGATCGCTGCATCCGATAATACGGCGCTGATTTATGGACGGAGCGGACATCTCACATTGATTTCATTTCCCCTTATCAATGCGCAGTGCTTATTTAGCGCATGAGATAGGCTGGGGTTTTGACAATCGGTGCATATCTGGTCCTGCAGCGCTGGCCTACTGATCCCGTTGGGCGGATTTAAGAAATGTTAAAATTGACGTGGGAATAAATAACTTCCTCTGAGAGCAATTCGATGTTCTGGCGTTGGATTCAAAGTTATGTCCGCTGTCAATAAATTCACCAAATCGAGGCCACTGCTCTTTGTTTAGTAAACGGTGCTCAGAGCAAATGAGAGTAGCCACATCACACCGATAATTATCATCACCTTGGCGGCGTGCGGCTGACAAGACCTGCCGTTGGGATCCGTGGCACCGTGAGTGGCCGTGATGGTCGCGTTTTGCCCGCACTTTCGACACCGCAAAACAGAATCGAAGAGACGTTCGCGACGACCGGCCATCGGCAGCCACGGGCATCTCATGCCAAGTGCCGGGACGCGAGACCGCCAGAGGATGGATGGGAATTCACCGCGCAGATTTTGCAAATGAGCCCCCGCACAGCGCAATGAACGAGCAAGTGAGAAATCGCGCGGTCGCTCATTCATTTATTCGCTCGCGCGCGGTAAACAAACGAATGAATACACGAACGTAGATGGAGAGATAATAATAATGTCACAATGGGTGGCCCCACATGTCGGCTGCGCTGGGGAGGTTCCCTGCAGCTGTTGTCGCACGGACGCAGCGAGACGTGAGGGTGTGAGCTGCGTGGTGTGAGCCGTGTGGTGTGTGCTGTTGTGTAAACCGTGTGGTGTGAGCTGCGTGGTGTGTGCTGTGTTGCTGTGAGCTGTGTGGTGTGTGCTGTGTGGTGTGTGCTGTGTGGTGTGTGCTGTTGTGTAAACCGTGTGGTGTGAGCTGCGTGGTGTGTGCTGTGTAGCTGTGAGCTGTGTGGTGTGATGTGCTGCGTGGTGTGAGCTGCGTGGTGTGTGCTGTTGTGTAAACCGTGTGGTGTGAGCTGCGTGGAGATGGGGAGTCCGTGTGTTTGCCATCCGTGCCCCGAGGGTTCACTCGCACGTGACGTGACACCAGGACTGAGATGAGCACTGAGTGTGTCCTGTGTCTGTATACACACAGGAGGAGATGTCAGCACGATCCGTCTGGATCAGCATCCCGGGAAAAGAGATGTTTGTACCCGGCACATTACATCCAGCAGACACCTCGCCGTGGTTGTGGCTACTGGTTACATGCCGCATACTCCGATCTGTCAGTAGTGACCTGGAAAGCAGTTTCCATTGAGAAATTAATCAGAATATTTATTAAAATGGGGGAATCTGATAAGCTATAAAGCTCTTTTTCACAAATGTCCAGCAGGGGCGGGTTCGAACGCTTTAACAACAAACACGATAGGAGTGCAAAGTACAAGAAAGGTAAACAAATCACCCAAACACGTGCACATTCTATAAATTAATCCATGGGTCTCAGAGTGAGACTTTCATCGCCAAAACGCATTTTCTTATCATCATCAGCACCATCTGTCAAGATCTATCCACCGCTGGCTATCGCATCGCCACCAGTAGGCGCATGCATGTTGTGTGTGTAAGCCGTGTCAGAGCCAAGCCGTGATCTTCCCCAGCCCAGTCCAGATCAGTGACAGCCATTTATCACGAAACGTTGCCTAAACGTCGCCGATGTTATACTTTTCCTTTTAAGGTTGCGTTGTTATTGGCGACCGTGTTTGGTTTTTTTCTCTGAGTGGAACTGGGATCACAGTGAAGGACATTCACGTGGCGGGACGAGACCAGGTTGGAGGGCTTCGGTCTAACCCAGGGCTCGGCAAACAGAATAACAAGAAGAGCCATTTATTTTAAATTCGGTAAACAAACTCAATATTTCAAGAGCTGCAATGCACTGTGTGATGAATACGAGACGGTGGTCCTTAATAAATAACGTCACGAAACGGTCATTAAAGAGCCGCATGTTGTCGACCCCCTGGTCTAACTGAACTTGAAAGGGCATTATTATGATTACACACGTGATACATGTGGAATGAGTGTATGTTTTATATTTGTGTGTAATTTACACACACACACCGCAGGCACGGAGAATTCGCAGCATTGGTTTGGGAGCCCCAGCAGAGAGGACTCGTTGAGCTCCGGGACACATTCTTTGTTGTTGATACCCGGGCTACACAATTTATAATAATGACACTTCAGCGATGTTCTGAGTTAACAGATTCCGATTTCGTTCATCACAAAGGTGAGAAGAAAGTCCCGAACAAAGGCAACGAGAACTGGGATCCAATCCATGGCTGGAAGTGCAATAAACATTCAAAGCCTTTGGAGATTCAATTCCCGATTCAAAGCCAAACCCAACACCTCCCAGGAGTTGGAGGCAACAAAAGCGGCCCCAAATAATTATCTTCTCGCTCTGATGGAAACATTGCGCTCGACGTGAGGCAAGGAGGCGCTGCATCACAGCGGCACGCGACGTGAGGCGACGCGGGGTTGGTGGCACACGGGAAGACACCGGGTGAAGTCAGACAGCATCATCAGAAGAAGCTGTCGGATGATAATGCATTAAAATATTACGACGCCCGGATGCTTAAAATAACGAGGACGATAACCGAGTGCGTTCGCTATCCGTGCCATTTTCACGGCGCTAGCAGAACCGCCCAGAGGAGGCCCAGGGTAGATTGCCATGTGGGGCCCAGGGTAGGATGCCATGTGGGGCCCAGGGTAAAATTCCATGTGGGGCCCAGGGTAGAATGCCATGTGGGGCCCAGGGTAGAATGCCATGTGGGGCACAGGGTAGAATGCCATGTGGAGCCCAGGGTAGAATGCCATGTGGGGCACAGGGTAGAATGCCATGTGGGGCCCAGGGTAGAATGCCATGTGGGGCCCAGGGTAGAATGCTATGTGGGGCCCAGGGTAGGATGCCATGTGGGGCACAGGGTAGAATGCCATGTGGGGCCCAGGGTAGAATGCCATGTGGGGCCCAGGGTAGGATGCCATGTGGGGCCCAGGGTAGAATGCCATGTGGGGCCCAGGGTAGAATGCCATGTGGGGCACAGGGTAGGATGCCATGTGAGGCCCAGAGTAGGATGTCATGTGGGGCCCAGAGTAGAATGTCATGTGGGGCCCAGGGTAGATTGCCATGTGGGGCCCAGGGTAGATTGCCATGTGGGGCACAGGGTAGATTGCCATGTGGGGCCCAGGGTAGATTGCCATGTGGGGCACAGGGTAGATTGCCATGTGGGGCCCAGGGTAGGATGACATGTCGGGCCCAGGGTAGAATGCCATGTGGGACCCGGGGTAGGATGCCATGTGGGGCCCAGGGTAGATTGCCATGTGGGGCACAGGGTAGATTGCCATGTGGGGCACAGGGTAGGATGACATGTGGGGCCCAGGGTAGAATGCCATGTGGGACCCGGGGTAGGATGCCATGTGGGGCCCAGGGTAGATTGCCATGTGGGGCACAGGATAGATTGCCATGTGGGGCCCAGGGTAGGATGACATGTGGGGCCCAGGATAGGATGTCATGTGGGACCCGGGGTAGGATGCCATGTGGGACCCAGGGTAGATTGCCATATGAGGCCCAGGGTAGGATACCATGTGGAGCCCAGGGTAGGACACCATGTGGGGCCCAGGATAGGATGTCATGTGGGATCCGGGGTAGGATGCCATGTGGGGCCCCCTTATTCCAACATCCACGGGCGCCTATAGTTTGCCAGTAAGGGGTGATGTTGCTCTAAGCCTATCGTCAATAGGGGCAATAGTTAAGTATGGCGTGTATTCGATTGTCAACACGCCCGCAGTATTAACCAGGGTGGCCGCCCGGATCGATTCGTGAACCTCTGCAAAAAGTCGCAAACGCACTACTCGCTGGGGCAGGTCTCAAAATCTCTCCAAATCGGCTCTGAGCGGGCAAGACAGATGGGCACAACGCACACACTGTGCAGCCGTGGGGAAGCCACGCAGGGAACACCGCATTGAGATCTGTGCACGTTGAGATTCACCAACCCGCCACTGAGCAGCGTGGTCAAGTCTGGTCACATGCCTCCCATTTCGTCGGGATGCATCATTCAGCAGCTGTATACATTTTTAGGATAAATTAGAGGAAAATCAAATATTGGTTTTACAATTATAACTTTTTTATTTTAAATACTGTTGAATCAGAATAATAATGTTCGGCACTATTATTATTATTAATTGTAGCGCAGTGATGACCAATATCATCCATAATGAGTGATTCACTCATCACTGCTCTACGAGCCCAGTTACTCCAGGCCACTGCTAACGTCGGAAGCTACCAGCATCTGAAGCAGTCTTGGACCTTCCTCAGGTGGCCTCTGCCTTGAATGAGTACCTGGCGGGGTAGGTGTGAACATCGGCACTGGGGAGACAAAGGCAGTCGGCCCTGGTGCTTGCCACTCCGTGGTACGGCGCCACTTGGGACCGTGCGAGGCAAGCGGGCGAGTGCCTTTTGTCTTCACGCGCGGGCGTGCAGGTTTTATTTTATTTTAAACGGGCGCTGAACATTTCGCCGGCAAATGTGGAGAAATGAGGCGCTTTACAGCGTTTACTCTGAGAAACACGAAGGCCCATCAGCGACCTTCGCCGTGGGGTCTGGACGTCCCGAATGAACGATGCAATCGGGCCAAGGCTATGACATTGGCTGCTTAACACGTAGGCTTTCGCGACCAATATCATCCATAATGTAGTTTTTACGACTGGCCAAGACTAATTTTCTAAGCTATCGAAATTGAGAGAAAAAATGTTGAACCGTTCGGATAGCTCCAGGCTCAGTGCTGCTTGGAAGCGAATAATCAAATAATGTATTGTTTAAATGTATGTTTATACAGGTCACCATACGTCAATTGGGAATTACCTGTACGCAGACAAGAACAGGTACTGCTATTTCAGTGCACGCAAACGACAGGAGGGACAAAAACAATGTTCATGAATAATGTACGTTGGTTACCACATGAATAACCCAACCGGCAATGGATACCCATTGTAATTTATATGCATTCAAGAATCCACTCCCCCCCCCCCCCTTCGCACGTGAAGGGCTCACAGGTGAGCGACATCACATCCATCCCTCTATTTAAGGAACGAAACAGGACGATTTCTCCAAAAATGTGGCTGTCCGCCTGATTAAGCTAGTTGTAATCACTGGCGAAACATCGTACTCAGATTGTAAATGTTGTGGATTTGCTCTTCAACACACCGGTTAGTGCTGTACTAGTAACGAATTGTCATGTTCTGTTTATCGTGACATACCTTACTAATCGGCTGTGTCGGATGGTGGCGAGTTTAACGACACGTTAACATTTGCGCGACCTAACCCAAAACAAAACCCTATATTACAATGGCTCTTGTCCAAGCAACATCGGCGCACCTCTCGACGTGCCAAGCTAGGTGTCCCAAACATTCGCTCGCTCGCACGATGCCTCTCTCGTGCAGGCAAACGCCGCGAGGCTGCCGATTGTTTTTTTGTTGTTGTCGAGACGAGAGCAGGGTGCGTGAGTCAGACTCATCGCGGTTCTATTGACCCTGCTGCCGCCCTGCGACGGGAGGTCGTTAATCCACAGTTCGGGAGACATTTACATGGCCGCTGGCGCTGATTGATGGGGCGGTCAAGCGACGGGAGATTAAATGACCTCAGCTAGGCGCAGCCACAACATCGCTTCTCCTCTCTCCGAGCGCGCTCTACTCTCCGCTGCCTGGCAGTGGGCGGTAAACGCCATTAAGGGGCAATTATTTGGGCAAGAAGACAACATTTGTTTCCTGATTTGCTGTTTTAGGAAAAGCCATTAATGGACGGCGGGGAAATGAGCTGCTGCTGACGAAACGCGGCGGGGGATTGCGCGACGATTATCTCTGAGTCGCCGTTTGCCAGCCACCACTTCTCGACGGACCCGCCGAGTGCACATTTCTGTCACGATCAATCATCGGGTGCGCGCGGCGGGGTAGTGGCTTGATTTGCACACGAAGGGACCACGGAAAGATGCACCGTAGGAAGTCGTGAGGTCTCGTGTTGGAGAAGCAGCCGCGATCGGAGTTATTTCATGATCATCATCAGCCATGGTCAAGCTACTGCTGGATGAAGGCCTCTACAAGCCCGTCGCCACCTCTCAAACAAAAGTTTTTTTATCCTTCCCCCGCACCTCCGATTATATCAGTTGGCTACGTACGGTGCGACAGAAGTTCAATATACATGCATACAAGAGTAGCTGGAGATCGAACTTTCCTTGAAAAAATGACAATTTTAAAGAAATAAATCTCTTAAATCTGGAACAAGTTTTCGACTCTTTGACAGAAACTTTCAAGTCACCGCAAAGTCCGTTTCTACAGCAGGCCCTCCACAATTGCCCCGACACTTCTCAAAGAGTCGCGGATTTACATTACACACCCTCTTGCTCGATGACCTCCTACTCATTTAAGTCTGAGTCGACCTAGGACCCGGAATGAATCTCAAGTGGCCGGGGGTTCATAGCGCAGTGGTGGGCCACCAGTCCCCACGCCCGCTCGCTCACGCTGCCCGCGCGAGACGCTCCTCAGTGGAGGGTGCAGCACACCGGCCATGCGCCGTTACCCCATTAAACGCATCCTGAAATAATGGCTTTTAATAACCGGTATCTGCATGAAAACCGGTTTAAAAAAACGGTTACCGGTCTGGCAGCGAGGCGCCACGAGGTTCACGGGGCCTCCGTGGCCGTGCTCGTCTTGCTCTGCCACAGCTCCAGTGGCCACTGCCGGGTCCCGCGGCCACGGGAGATGAGCGAAGTGGAACGCGTCGCCTCGGATTGTGGCAGAGAATCCCCTCCGCCTCGCGCCTCATCGCCGATCCACTCCCGGTCGAGAGCAGAGACCGCGCCGCGCGGGTCGTTATTTGTACCGTGCTTCACCACATTGGTCGATGCGTTTGCCCGATTCTGTCCACGTTGTTGTTATCGTTACGATATCATTTTGTGTAATTAGCGTTGCCATACTTCGTACAGTGCCGCAATATTGCAGGTTCGTTCCTCTGATGAGTATTTGGTTTTTTTTTACGCCAGAATATGATGAAAACAAAACACAGTCGCTCATCTTCGTTGATCACACGATGCATCGTTATACCTGGCAAATCAATATGGAAATAAATAATTCATGAGCATCAATCATGCACTATTGACTACGCAATTTGTAGCCAGATCGGTTGGACTATCGAAACTCCCTCGTGGCGCGTTGAGCATTTTCCATGAAAGGAATAGAGTAGTCCAATAGAGTAGTCGCCCTATTGTAAATGGAATAGAGCAGTCGCGCTGCTGTGAATGCGCTGAGTCCGTTCGTCTCACGACCGACCACTGCCCATGGCACGCTGACACGGGAGGCACGGACTCCGTACGCATCCGCAAACTCCCTCCCGACGCCATCGGTTGGATTACCAAACCAGGGACACAGGTGCAATGATGCCCGGCTCCTCTCTACACGCTGTACGAGGGACTGGTCATCAGATTTTCGGCCATTTCCGCAACTCGAGTACATGGACTTGATTCCCTTCTTGAGTGGCACCCCCTCCCCCCCCCCCCCCCGAGGCTTTTGTGAAGAAGAAAAAAAAATGTCTATTGACTCGAAAAAATTCAAACAAGTATAGACACAATGTACACTTAGCATGCCATGATACTCAATAACAGCTGCTACTACACAAACAGAAACCGGCACGCAGCGAGACGGGGGTGGGTGGATGGCGAGGGGGGGGGGTCTCTGTTGCAGCCATGGAGAACGATCTCTGCATCAGAAACGCGCGCGTGAATATTGGCAGGCACAGACTGCGACGGGGCCCTGGGGGTTCCGGGCCAGGCCCGCGAGATGCAGCGGCGAGCGGCGATCTCCCACGCATCGGAATGTTGTCGATGGTCGGTTATAAAGGTCACCCCTCCGGAATCTCAGCGCCCCCCCTCCCCCACCAGACAAAACAAAGATCCCCCGTATAGCCTTAACAGACTGTAGGGGCAAGTGCTGTAAGCGAGCACCTATGAAGGCCGGAACGGTACACGAGGGGGTGGGTGGCCAGCACCACGCCCGACCGCCTTTGTCTCCCTAGTGGCGATGTTTACACACCGCACCAGGTACTCATTTGAGGCTGAGTCAACCTAGGGGAGGCCCAGGACCGGTTCAGATAATCGTCACTGGTGTTTGCCGTGAGCGTGAATCGATCCCGGGTCGCCAGGTTCGTAGTGCAGCGCGCTGACCGCTACACCACCGCTCCCCACCAGACACCCCCTACCTCACGCACACGTGCGGCGGTTGCTGCGCTACTGACGGAGTGGCCGCATGGATTGCTACGTCGATGCGACTCTCATAAATTTGCACACCGAATTTGAAATTCAAATTCACTTTAGGATTTGAACATCACACGCGGTATTGTGGGGAGCGGTAGTGGAGCGGTTAGCGCTACGAAGGCCGGAGAGCCGAGTTCGATTGCCGCTCACGTCCAACACCGGTGACGATTATCTGAACCGATCCTGGGCCTCCCCTATGTCGGCTTCGGCTCAAATGAGTACCTGGTGTGGTGTGTAAACAGTACCACTGGGGAAGACAAAGGCGGACGGCCGTGGTGTTGGCCATCCAACCCTCGTGTGTTGTTACGGCCTTCATAGGCGCTACTCGATAACAGCACTTGCTCCCAAAAAAACTGATTAAGGCTATTTGGGGAATTTTCGTTTGTTGTTGCATGAAAACAACATTTGATATTGAAGTCGTCTCAATTGAATAATTGACAGCCTTTGCGACGCAAAGGCAGCGGACACGCAAAGTTTGCGTGTCCGCTGCCGTACGATCGGCTATCATAGGGGGTTGTTTGACCATACTTCACCATTATGATCAGCGCAGATTAGTGACGGGAGGCCAGATTCTGCTCCACCACGCACGAGACGGATGAAATAAAAAGTCCTTGGCACGAAACAATTCGAATAACAATTTCATCGCAACACAATTCCAACGTTCCACTCCATGCGTACGAGTTTCTGCAAAACACAAAAGTAAAATATTGCCGTTTTTTTTTACTCAAGCAAACCATTTTTTTAAATGTAGTTTGTTTGGCTGAGACCCACAGAGGTATTCGATTTAAGGATGTTTGGGTCTGGCTGGGCACAATATTAAAACAGCATCTTGTGTTGTTGCACTCTTTCGGTTTTTTGCTTTTAGGGCCTTTGCAAGTAAAATTATGCGAAACTCCAGAGCGTGGGCTGTAATCCTGGAAGCCGCAAGTCTCTGAAGACGAAGTCGGGCCCCACGGATGCGAGACGGAGCGAGTGTTGATGATACCCTAGCCAGCCCACACCCCTCTTCCCTGCAGGCCCACGACACTCCCCCCCCCCCCCCCCCCTGTTTGGGGAATAAATCCCCCACTCCCTTTTAACGTGTTCTCTTCGAATTCGTTTAAATGAGTTGTCTACAGCGATTATACGCGTGGCAGCCTGACAGGAGCGATTCTCTTTGCCCATTGCCTCTGGATGGCGGAGACTCTTCCGTGAAGATCAGAACCGCCCACAGCTCCTCAGTCTGCCAATTATTTTTCACAAAAAATCCGTTACCACTTTCGGCTGTATAAAGTTACAAGCAAAGGTGCGGCCCTGCAGCTGTTTGCGCATCGCCACTGCTGCCTTAACCTTCCGATGGTTTTGGGGCAGGGCTCAGCAACCAAAATAACAAGAAGAGGCATTTTTTAATGATTCAGTAAAGCACCTTGAATATTTCAAGAGCCGCAATGCACGTGGTGAACACGCTCCTGAATAAACGACGTCACGAAGCTGTCCTCAAAGAGCCGCACGCCTCTCCGGATCCGTAGGTGGCCAAACCCCCTGGTATAGGGAGCTCCGGCGAGCCGATATTGTGTTAAAGACTGCAAAACCATCTTGGTGGGAGGTTGGAGAACCCACACGGTACCTGACGACACGCGATCTGCCGATGGAGTGAACTGCGCTATTCACACGGCCGGGTTCGTCAGAGGCCGTGGCGCGGCAGATTTAAGAAACCTGCCGCGTTGTTTCAACTGCCGCGCCGGAATATGGAATCGAACCGGTGGTCTGTGGACTCTAAGGCCAGTGCGCTTGACCCTGACACCGTGGCAGCTCCCATTGTCATATCCGTGTGGGATTCCACCCCCACCCCTACCTCCTCCTTCTAACCCTTTTGGGGAGGGGCTTAGGAGGTCCAGGATTGTTCGTTTCCGACCTCATATTTGTTCATCCTCTGTGTGCCCTGAGCTTCGGTTCTCACGGCCATGGTACCGAGCGAGTGCCTCCTCGCCCACAGATGTTTAGTCGCTGATGATCAAACCTCGGACCGCTGAACCACAAACCCCATCCGCTTGGCCTCGGATTTGTTTGTTTATTGCTGTATTTGTATGCGTTAACCTCCTGATGGTTTACGCAAATCAACGCATTTGCTAAAAACAAAAAATAACTGCCGCAATTTACACGAGATACAACCGAGAGCGTCACGCGGCTTAAGTGGCTGCGATTATCCCGAGGTGCATGCCGAAATTATCGTGAAGAATCTGCACGTGGGGTAACAGCTCCATTACCACGCGCTTCAGTGCAATTTGTAAGCCGAGAGGGCTCAAGCTAATTCTGCGTAACCATCTGAGAGGGTCCGCTGACGCATGCAGGAAATCATTTGTCCACTACACGTATGCAATTACTTTTTGAATGGTTGCTCTATTTATGATGGTTCCGATTTGTAACCCCCCTCCTCTAAAACAGCTGCACCAGGGCGCTGGTATTCGTGGAGTTGGCGACATTGAACTGGGAGGGGAGGGGGGTTTAATTTATTTCGCCATGGCCCATCCATTGCTCTGAAACCCCCGCGTGACAATCTCACCGCTCTGCAGCTCCGTGGCCCTCTTCGTCTCCTCGGGCCTCTGAGAGGCCAGGCCACGGTCGATTTGAATTTTAGTTGGGTGCCATTCCAAGGACGGCTGCCTCCATAACCCCCGTTCATGGCACACGGAACTCTCTCCCGTGCCCTTATCTGTGAGCGCGCACAGACACACACGCACATACACACACGCAGCAGCAGCAGCAGCAGCAACAGCAGCCAGGCTCCCTGAAAGTTTAATGCAGGCCACCAGGCACACACGGCTTCGTCGCGCGCACACACACACACGCGCTCCCGTGAAATAGAAGACGCGATTTAAATGATCGTTAGGTACGTGTCGCGGTGTGAACGGATCGCACGCTCGCGCCTGTCACGCGCGAGCTCTGCTGCTCAGTGTCGGGACTTTGCGATGAGAGGACGGCGTGGGCGGGCGGGCGGGAGGGAGGGGTCGTCGTGGCAGGGGTTTGGAAGGTCACCTGAATCATATTTCTAGGTCTCTCTCTCTCTCACATCTTGGAGGGACAGCCTCGTTGGCCCCAGTGACTCACCCGGCGATGTTTCTCTGCTGTCCTCCGCTCAGGCGAACCGTCACACGCGAACCGGTTTTTTGTGTTAATGGTCAATTATCTGTGACCTATACAGGCCCCAACCTACTTAGCTCAGCCCCTGAGCTGACGAGATAAGAGCGCATTCCGGTTTACGTGGTCATCGGTACAGTTCTCCATGCATCACACACGCAACACGGGTTGTATTATAGAGGGTTCATGGCACGACCTTAGATATTCACTTAATCCTGGATTTTACTGCCAACTCTTAGCCTTGTAGTCAAGGGGACCGCACCGCGGGTCTGGTCCCAACCTCGACAAAAGCCACCAAAACACAATTATGCCACATCCGTCAACGGTGCTGACCTTTCTCTCTCTCTGACGGCGCAGGGTCTGATGGGTAACGCCGATGGTTTTGATCATCTCGGCCCAGGAGCAGTGCCTGTGGAAAAATACTCCCGTGCAGGGAAGTTCAGATGCCGCAGGAGGCCACGGGCAGAATGCCACGTGAGGCCCCCTTAATCGTTCGCGAAAAATAACAGGCCCGTTATGGGGCGCCCTCTTTTGTGTGGGTCCCAGGGCGAATCGCCCCTTTGCTCAAACACCCCCAACGTATTTTCTGAGCACGTTGGTGCTCAGAAAACAGCGCAGGACAAATGCCGTTGAACTTTTCATTCGCGTTTGTGTTGTGCTGCTAATTTGAACTCTTTAGGCCAAATTAACCTCACCGAAGCCCCCCGTAAGCTACGGTCTCATTGCGATTCTGCTCGCGAACCGGAGCATCCACTAATGCAACCAGAGCGATGATGACATCTGCAGTTGCCGATCCCTGGGAGGTGGCAGCGGCTTGGGAAGGGCTTCATCCAACAGTGGACTGACCATGGCTCATTATGTTGGTGTATACTTATCGATGTAATAAAAGTCACTTGCCTACGAACATCCACACTCGCGTTTGTCAAAGAGCAAACGTAAGCCGGCAAAGCTACCGCAGCAGCCCCTAAAACACAAGTTGCAAAACTAAGTTCGCTTAGACGTTGGGAGCAAACACGAATGTCTACCGTTAGTTGTCACACACGCTGCTGTTCACGCTGAATAACTGCCGAACTGCGCGACTACCCTGTGGCGCTCCGTAAACTTTAAAAGAATAAAAGAGGAAACTCCTTCCCTCCGATGTTGCCATTTCCAATCCAAATAAATATTTGATGAAGCCGGATCGGGAGTAACGCGAGCCCATTACACTGCTCGATGCATCCAAGGGCACGGAAACCAAATTAGATGGCGCTTGGCTCTGTCGGTAGAGGCCGACCTAGGATATCAAATATCCATTCACTTCGGTTCGCCGCGCGGGTCAGCGGCCCACTTAGCTAGCGCGGCATTGATGTTACCTTGAAAGAGAATGCATACACCAAAGATTCAGCAGCATCCGCTCCCCAACTACCGTCTTCATAGGGATGAAAATATATATATTGTATTGTGCTTCAGAACGTATGGTGCAGAGATGGCCAAGTGGACTCAGATGGGGAGACGCGAAGATGACACCAGTCCCTGTGCCCCGCATCTCCGGGTCACCATTTACGGGATTTTTTTATGCCGGTTGCTGAGCACAGGCCCAGAAGCACCGTGGTCACGACATCGATACTTGATGCCGAATGGTGGTTGTTGTTGTGTTGTTGTGATCTGCAGTGTGGTGGGTAGGTTGGTGGGTGAGATGTTGAGTGAGTGGGTGGGTGATTAAGTGGATGGGTGCGTGAGTGAGTGGCTGTGTGGGTGGGTAGGTGAGTGAGATGGTGAGTGAGTGGGTGGGTGAGTAAGTGAATGGATGAGTGAGTGAGTGGGTGTGTGAGTGGGTGAGTGAGTGGGTGGGTGAGTAAGTGGGTGGGTGAGTGAGTGAGTGAGTGGGTGAATGAATGGGTAAGTGAATGAGTGGGTGAGTCAGTGGGTGAGTGAGTAAGTGGGTGAGTGAGTAAGTGAATGAGCGCGTGAGTGAGTGGGACAATGAGTGGGTGAGTCAGTGGGTGAGTCAGTGGGTGAGTGAGTGTGTAAGTGAGTGAGTGAATGAGTAGGTGAGTGAGTGAGTGATTGTGTTGTTGCGATCTGCGGTGTGGTGCTTCAATACGGTGTGGAGGAGACGAAACAGTCAGATGTGATGTGAGCTCGCAGAGCGACCGGGAGGGCGGCACTGGGGAAAGGGCTCGGAACAAGAGCAGGAGGAAGAGGAGGTGATCCCCTCCGATGAGCACGGTTGGCTACGTACGGTGCCAAAGAAGTTCAACATACATACAGAACAAGTCGGCTGTTGCCAACGCAAGGAGGGGATCGAGAGCCGGGCAGGGCACAGCCGGCGGGCACCACAACAATGCCACTTCCCATCGGCAGCGCGCGGCGTCGCGAGGGTTACAGCTGGGGAAAAAAACAGCATCGCTTCATTAAAACATATTAATTCAACGGGCAACTTTACACTAATTGTCCTTACGTCTACTCACGTCTGGAGGATAAACAACACGGCACGCGCGCTCTCTTTGCATAACGGCGCCGCGGTTAATGAGCACCGCGCTCCCATCTGCTCGCGTCACGTAGGGACGCGACCTCTGTGAGCCAGAGGCCTTCGGCCGTCACATCCACAGCACTGCAGATTTTCGTGTCAGCAAAAAGAATGTGCACATGAAAACATGAATGACGTTGAATGTGGCCATTGTTGTGTCGCGCTGATTGACACGCTGCGCGATGCACCAAACCTTCAGAGTGTCATTCCTGGTCACGGCTAACATAATTTGTATTATTCATGATTAATATAATTTGTATTAATCACTATTGTAAAATTATCATAAAATCATGAATTCGCATCACCGACCACCGTGCTGCAGTTCTTCGCGTTCACAGAAACCTTGTCACCGCATTTTGTAAATAAAAAATTTGTAATGCAGGAACACGCCTCTCTCATATTTTATTGAACCGTGCTCGCGTGTTTATGGAACACTTAAAATCGAGAGTAAATATGTCCAGAGAGCTGTGCCGTGCCGGCGAGACGTCGTGGCCCTTGGCTCCATCGCGAGTGTTGCAAATCAAACACCGCGCAGATTGATGGCTGGCGGCTCCGTGGAAACGAAATCAGAACACAGGGTCGGAATTGGCCGCTGGCGAAGACGCACGGATGGAATGGAATAAAAATCCCTGTACCACCGTCGCGGTGACCGCTGCCGTCTTGAGACGGGGCGGCTCTGAACGGCGACGGTGAATTTTAGTCGATCCGGCTGGGCCTTGTCAGGCACAACGAGTCTGTTCCACTGCTCAATTGCGCTCGTTCCTTAAACTTCCAGCGTTGTATTGTGAAGAGTGATGGTCATTATAATAATGATGAATAATCTGAATGGCGACGGTGAATTTTTGTCGATCCGGCTGGGCCCTGTCAGGCGCAACGAGTCTGTTCCACTGCTCAATTGCTCTCGTTCCTTAAACTTCTCGGTTGTATTGTGAAGAGTGATGGTCATTATAATAATGATGATGATGGTGAGGATGTAATAAGTATTTAATAATTACCTTAATTATACAAAATGTCAAAAATGGTAATTATAATTTTACGAATTATTATCATTGTAAAATTTAATACTGTATTACAATCATCATAATGTTGACCATTATTGTAACCACAACAATGATGGTAATTAATTACGCAGGAAAGCCTTGCTGACTCTCAAGACGCGTTATCAGGAGGGTCCTGCGAGGTTGGGATGTTTGGTTAGTTCCGTTCGTGACTGTTCCGTTCTGATAGTGTTCATGTTGCTGTGAACCCCAACGGCGAGGCCAGGCACGAGCGTCGCGGTTCCAATTTTCAAATTCAATCGAAAAGTCCAAAACTCGGGCCCAGGTGTGAAATACTCTTTGGTTCATCATTATGCCTCCTTTGCCAGTACCAAAATATAATAATAGGGTTTTGGTTTTTGGTACTGGCAAGTGTAGATGCTCACCCCGAGCCCTCTTTACTTTGATAACACTGGTCAACAAAAAAAAATTATGGCCTGGACTTTTGCAGCTGTTTTAGACTAATTTCAGGGTGCTGATTCCAAATCTGATCTGAGATTTGCTCTATCACATCTCATTTTCATGCTATCGGCATACCCCATTTTAATTGATTTTATCCGAAATTAACTCTGTCACTTATGATTGCAAGTTGTTGCGAGTCAGTGACTGCTTTAGTGTTAAAATATGGTGCTGTATTTTTAGGATAGTGTGTTTATAATATAATTTTATGTAGATATCCACATTTATTTAATATTTTTCTTCAGTAGTTTTTATTGAAAATGCAATATTTGATATCTCAAAAACCTGATGTGATAGACAAAAACTGATGCCAGATTTGGAATCCGTTAGAATACCTTATGCCAGAAAAAAGTGTGTTGACCAGTGTAATGCATTGTCTTTGAGCTGTACACCTTTTAGCGTCCTCTGGTCGAGCACCAATTGGGTCGAGGCTCAAAGGAAAGCCGTCCCTTGGTGTGGACCAATCAGTTTCAAGGACAATGCATATATTATCATAGCGTATTTTTTATTTGCATTTGACTGCAAGTGTTGTGGTTAATGCAGACATGAATCCTTGTAAAAATGTTTCAGTTTTGTTGCCAGAAAAAAGGGGGAAAACCCCCTATTATTATACTCTTTGGTTCTTTCGCTAAAGTCACGTAGGTAGAAAAAACAATAGATCACGACGTTTCAATCGCCACGCGACGATTGTTTGCGTGGCGATCGAAACGTCGTGATCTATCATTTTTTCTACCTCCGTGACTTTACCGAAAGAACCAAAGAGTATGGATTCCTGCAGTCACGAAAGCTTCAAATCAAGGCAGGTGTGACATTTGAGAGGATCCGAAAACATGACGTCACGCCCAGTTGTGTGACGTCACCATCGATGCATTCACTCTCGTGCAGAGGTCGCAAACGGGTTTTGATTCCTTACCCGTACCGGGCCGCACCAGGGTCGCAAATGGGTACACGTTCCATACCCGTACCCTACCCGAAATGAGTGACAAACGGTTACTCACCAGTGACTCACGGCCTACCCGTACCCGTACCCGGCCGCACCAGGGTCACAAACGGCTACCCGTACCCGGCCGGGTACGGGTAGCCGGGTTTCGGGTAGGATACGGGTATCGGGTACCCGGTTGCGACCTCTGCTCTCGTGCGCTCCCCACCGCCACTGCCGTCGGGGTGACGTCACGTTCACAATATGTGATGGTACTTTTGTCGAAATTATTAACGTGCTAAAATGTTGACAACAAAATCCAACAATCTGAAAAGATGAAAATCTGAAACTATTCTCGAGCACGCACTGAACAGTGCCCCCCGTTGACGAGGCTTCGAGGACAATGCGGCTATGTTCACAAACACGTCCCGTGAACGTTGCCACGACCTCCAAAACACGTCCAGAGAACGATGTCACAACCTCCACGAGCCGCATGGGCGGTGCGAGCTCACGGGGCGGCCACGCAGCCGTGGCCTGGGGACACGGGACGCGGGTCTCTGTCTCTCTGTCTGTATCTGTGTCCATCGCTTTCTCTCTCTCTCTCTGTCTCTCTGTGCCCATCTCTCGGTCTGTCTCTGTGTCCGTCTCTCTAATCTGGAGCCAGAGAGAGACATCCAGTGGCGTGATACGTGTGGCGGATTTCACGAAAGCATTCCTGGCACTCAGAGGGGAGTGTTTGCGAAACTGAGTAGAAGGGCGTACGGTACACACCCCTACGTCTGGCGATTTAATACAATACCAAATACCCTGAGTGTTGTTAATTTAATTGCACGATTGTTTTAATTATCGTGAGCGTCATACTGCACAGTGATGTAATTCGTCCGTACATTTGTGGAATTAAGGCTGCCAAAACGGAGCAGCCTACTCTTGCTAATTCAAATCATCGTCATCATCATCATCCTCCTCCAAGGCAGCCTCCCTCCTGTCCCAGCCGCGTGCCCGCTACGTGCTTAGAAGTCGGAACAATCGCGCAGACGTGCGCTGCCTGCAAGTGAGCGGCTCAGGCCGCGTGCGCAGTTCGCCCTCCCTCCCTCCCTCCCAACACGGCACCATAAACAATATCGCGCGCAGACGGCGGCCAAGGACATCCGAATGACGTTCAATCCACGCATGGCTGTTGCCTCGCCGCGCGAGAACGGCTTCAACGTCGACGTTACGGAAAGAAAGCCACGAGCGAACGCGCGTGAATCATGACGATTGGGACGTAGCAGAGCAGAGCGAGCGAGCGCTTGACGACTGCAGGGTGCCGAGCGTTTTGTTTGGGTGCTGCCACTCGCCGCGTGCCACTACGGTGAAGTCGAACGCGGGGCAGCGGGGGGTCAGAGTGCGCCACGGGCCACGACGCGGCCCCGGAGGCAGCGAGGTCGCCACCCCAGTCGCAGAGAACAGCTTCGCGGTGCGGATTCAGCGGGCCCCTCTGGTTATTACTGCGGTTGTGTTACCCATCACATGCCTCCTGCCGTTTGCTTCACCGTGCGCGTTAAAGATCCCCTGCCGTCGTTTTAAACGAGAAGCCCTTTGTGAGCTGGCGTCATGGTCCAATTGGGCCAAATTGCACTATTACCGAAAAATTATTGATTGGAAATATACAGCACGATAATCGCCACCTACTGGCAGCTTCATGCCTGTTTGCAGGTCAGGTGCTGAGTCACATTGTCCCCACAGGGACAGCTGCCACTGGGGTGCCCTTGCGACGAGATGGCAGTGGTTTATTATCGCGTGTCAAGCGCTCTCAGACCCCAGGTGTAATCGAGGGCACGCTGTCAACAACCCGTCTCGATCGTCATTACTCTGACGCTACGGTGTGCAGGCGCTTTGTGGATTATTACATTGCAGGGGTCACTGGAAGACGGTCTTCATTCAGCAGTAGATTGATCATGGCCGAATATCGTGGCCGAATACGGTTAGAGGCCATCCATCCTGGGCCTGAGCCGTGATCACACTCTGTAGCCTCCACGTGCCTCGACAGCAGGAGTGGGGAACCTTTTGTCTGCCATTTGGATATTTATAACATCAATCGCGGGCCATACAAAATTATCAACTTAAAAATTAGACTGTTATATTTGGTCAAACATTTAATTAACTCACACCTAATGTGATGGCTGGAACTGCTTCTCTTTGGCGAGGCGTGTGCGATGTTCGCTGGTATTTATGATGTTGCTACTCGCAACTGCTTTTCCAGGTTTGCTCCTAGAGATTTATTGAATTTCGAGTCCCGCCTGCGGTTGCCTTGGCAGGGCCACACCAAATGATTTCGTGGGCCTCATACGGCCCGCGGGCCGGACGTTCCCCACCCCTGCTTTACAGCGTCGTGGGCTCAGTGGATTTTTTGGAGAACAAAGTCCACGCGCGGTGTTGGTGGCCGTGCGACATCGGCGATGCCTCGTGCAGGAAGGGACGGTGGAGCGACGCGCCGTGCAGTCGGCTGTGTCCCGTGCGTGGGTTCAGCGCTTTCTCTCCAGATCCCCGTTGTTCGCAGTGAAATCTGTCGGAGGAGCTCCGCCGGTGCGCGTGCGATGTGGCCAGGGGCAGTCTCTGTTTGAACTGCGACGTCGCAAGCAATTTGATCAAAGTCAATCAGCTCTCTTACTCTAACGCTGAGCTAAATACATAATTTTGATGGCTCTACCTTTGAAAATATATTTTACACTTTCTGTTTGAATGTTCAGAATTTAAGAGATATGTCCAATGCAAATGTGTGCATTGGATTGATATATTTAAATCAAATGCACTGGCCCCATCGCGCCCCATCAAGCCCTGTCTGGCAAAGAGAAGAAGAAGAAGACCCCAGATTCTACCTAAGTGGTTCTCACCTGGAGACACAGCACCTTTATTGGTGCATTTATTGATTAACGTGTCCAAGGACGAAGAGCTGAATGAGGTGGAATTCACCAGCCCGATCAATCAATTCCCTTTGCCCCGGCAGACAAGGGGACACGGGGCCTCTGGGCCGGTGACACAAGGAGGGAACCTGCTCTGAACATCGACACAGCGCAACACCGTGGCGCATTCATGTAGCGTCTACATGCAGCCCCATCTCAAAATGATCTACAAAAACAGAGACCCGTGGACTCTTAGAGGCTCATAGACAAACACAGAGGATCATACTATAGACTCTTAGAGATCCATACACTCACACAAAGAACACAATCGAAATGGATCTAAAATGTAAATGCAATCGTGACTCAAGACAGTCGCTTAAGAGGGAGGAAGAGGAAGGTGGTTGAACTCCAATGAGGGCAGCTAAAGAACAGCATGGGCAGCTGGGGAAAGGGAATTCGCGACTACGAGGGCAGCCGATGAGAATGAATGACCTCCCACTCAGTGGTCGTTGTTTTGGGGGTCTCTCCACAGACACCCTTGGTAGTTGCAGTGGAGATTACGTGGAGAGGTGAGAGACCTGGGGAGGCGAGGCACGCGCGGAGGTGAGGGATGTGGGGAAGGGATTGATGGAGGTTTTAGCTGGGTTGAGGGAGTGTGGAGTTTTTGGCGCCGCTGCGCAAGATGGAATCGGTTTGGCAGCAGCAGCAGCAGCACTTTAGCGCGGAGCCGATAGGCAGCAGCAGCAGCAGCCGCGGTCGGCAGATCGCGCGGTTAGACAAACGACGCTCGCCTCGCGGCGCGGCGTGCAAACAAATCGATGCGCAGCGCGGGGATTCACGTCCCGTGCAGAGCGCCGCTCGTCAATGCGTGCGCGGCACGGAGCGCGCTGAGGGCCGTGACTGAACACGCGGCACGAGGGTAGCACGGCCCCCCCGTGGACATCTCCAGCTCAGGACATCTAACGCAGTGATCTTCACTCATTTTCAGAGGGGGGGGGGTACATTCGCCCATAAGACATCAGCGTGTGAGGGCCGCTACACCGCCTGAAGTGGGTCTTGTCACGTGCTGGGTATTGTCGGGGACCGCACTGAAGGCCACCAGGGGCCGCCAGCGGGCCACGGGCCTTGCACTGAAGAACGCTGCTCTCTCTCTTTCGAGAGAGAAAGAGAGAGAGAGTCAAAGTGAGTTCCTGCTCAAAGGAGCTTTGAGGCATGGTTGCTCATCTCCTGTTTGCGTATCCTGAGTCAGTGGTGGAAATTCCGCGGTCATACGACGGGGGCAGTTCAGTTCAGCCCACAGGAACTGCGATTAACGGGTTGGATTCAGGGTTAAGGGATAAACTGGCAGTCCCCTGTCGGTGACGAATAAAAAAAAAACCGCCCTTCCACTGCTGCTGCGTACGGGCAATTGACGCGCCACGATGGACGATGATTGCGCCATGGTCGTGTCAGAGTGGCGTTCATTTACATTTGGCGACACGCCGTTCATTATGTCGCTCCGCAGCTTCACTCGTTGCCTCCGACAGGCGAGGCGCAGCGAAACGCGGACAAGCGGCGTCCCTCGCCTCCAGCCCTCGGATTTGCGGAGCTCATCGTGGAGGCCACGGCGCGCGCGCGTGGCGCCTGCGACGAAATCCGATTCAAGATGCTCCGGGAGGGAATGGCTACCGGAAGGAATTGCTGAGAAGTCGGACGAGAAGGAAGGTGGCATGCACGGGACATTATGGGGGTGGAGGGTCCGAGACCGGTTCAGATATCACTCGTTACTCATGTTAGCTGTGGCCAGGAATCGAACTCATATGCCTGGGTTCAGAGCAGAGTGCGCTCTTCACCGTGCCACCGCTCCTACCCCAAAGCAATATCAAAATCTGAGTCTGATATCCAATTCACGTGTGTACATTTCCATGTTTTTCTGACGTCTACATTACCTACATCGGTGGAGCGAATTGCCAAGGCAACGCGTCCTTGGCTGTTTCGCGGACATGTGAATCTGGCCCCTTGATGGCGAGGTGTCTTGGAGTGGCGACGTTTGAAGAGATTTGCGGAGCGGAGGAAAGCGAAGCTCGGCGTGACAGGGGGCGGGGGGTGGCTCCGGTCAAATGGATGCGCGTGGAAGCGAAGCGCCGTGGCCCTGAAGGGCAACGGAGACTCGGAGCCGTCGCAAGGAAACGCGCGCTCGCGGTCGGCACTCCTCCTCCTCCCTCTCTGGCAGCGAGCAGCTGCACAGCGCTGCTCTGGCTGCATACCAATCGCCGCGCGCGCACACGGCGAGCGCGCGTGTGTATTTATACGCGGGGCGAATGGGGGGTTCGGAGAAAGAAAAAAAAGCTATTCATCAACTTACAAGCGCAACGGACCGCGGCCACGCAGAGCATATATTACGCAAAACATATATTGCGCACTTAAATACATTACATTGATTTATACCAGATGTACCAGATGACTGAACGAGAGTGAGCGGTGGCGCAGTGGTTAGCGCACCGTGCTATGGACCAGATGACCTGAACCGGTCCTGTGTCCCCACTTCACCAACCTGCACAGACCAGCAGGGTGAAGTATTGTCAAGCAGCGGATTGACACATGGCTGACGATGATGATGACTTCACCCGATGTCTCCCCTTGTAAACTTGCTCCCCAAATTGCATCAATTCATCTGACGAGGCAGAGAATGAAGCCAAGAGAGCAATTTACTTGCAAAAGCAGAGTGGGGGGAGCCGGGCACGAAGACGTCCCTAAAGTGCGCGCTGCGGTGTATATTGTGTGCTCAAAGATCGTGGGAAAGAAGAGCTTCCCCATCCGCCTCGCCTCTCCCTGCACCCTCGCTCGCTCGCTCGAGCGCGGGCGTTGTTTAAGCAATGCCAACAACTCAGAGGCGTTGTCCACATTCGCTCTCAGTGCCCATTCGCGCGTCAACAATGAATGACCTCACAGCCAAGGGGGGCTGAAACGCCGCTTGCTGTCGCTGTGGACGTTGCAAAGCGCCGAGCTGCGCGCTGATGGGCCCGTGGCTTCGTTGCTGCGTGGTGCGTAAGCGACAATCATCGACAGCCAAATAATGGTGAGAAATGCCACCCCGAGAGGAGACGCGAGAGCGCATTCCCAATGCGACCGCGGGCCATGCGGGTGTATTGCCTCCTGCCTGGGCGCCTACTGTCCCCGCCTGCGCTGTGCGTGCGCGGGGTGTACCGAGGCGAGGCGAAGTGCCGCGATTGTGCTGCCGCGCACGTAGCCTGGGAGCGCAGCGCGCCCCGAGCGGAGACCGGGCATTCACAATGCGGTGGTGGTCGCCACTCTTCCTCGCACACTCACGCACGCGCGCAAAAAAAACACAAAGCTCCCCCGTGTAGCCTTAACAGACTTTTGGGGCAAGTGCTGTTAGCGAGCAGCACCTATTAAGGCCCCGCACGGTACACGAAGGGGTGGGTGGGCCAGCACCACGCCCGACCGCCTTTGTCTCTCCAGTGGCGATGTTTACACACCGCACAAGGAACTCATTTGAGGCTGCTTAGACATAGGGGAGGCCCAGGACCGGTTTAGATAATCGTCACTGGTGTTGACCCTGAGCGGGAATCGAACCCGGGTCGCCAGGTTCGTAGCGCAAACACGCTAACCGCTACACTACCGCACCCCTCACATACATCCACCCACACACATATCCACTCACACACATATCAACTCACACACCCACACACAACTCACGCTTACCCACCCAGCCAGCCTACCGGCCAGCCACACTCTCACCAAGCCAGCCATCTACCCACCCACTTATCAAGCTAGCCACACGGTCTCCTACCCACATACTCCCCTATCCGTCCAGTCACTTCCCTATTCACCCAATTACCTATTGCCTCGGCTCCCCACGGTGTCGCAACACCCCCGTGTCACGGGCCGGCAGCTCGTTACCGACCCCACACGGGACCCTCCCGGGGTTTGACCCCTATCCAGAGAGCAGTGCTCAGCCCTAACGCACTGCGGATCAGATTGCACGGCAGATTGGTCGCCTCCTTGATCGATAGAGAACGCAGAATTGTCCGCGCCGTGACTCCTGCGGTCGCCAGGGCACGGATCACACGATCCGGCACTGGCCCTCGCGTCCCCGGCTCGAGGGCGACGTCCTCGACATCCACCGAACCCCCCACAGAGGCTTCACGACAGCTTCACGGCAGGAGGTAACGCCGCTAACTTCACCTCGCCCTACGAGCGTAGAGGAAAGTCAAGCACTCGCGTCACCCCGAGCCCCCCCCCTCCTCCTGAGCCCCCCCCCCTCAGTCATTGCCCCACCCCCTACGCGGACTGCCCGTGAATCTTGAGTCCCCGCATGCCGCAGCTAACCCCGGCGTCTCTGTCTCACGCACTCAGCCGCGTTCCCATCTCTCCTCCTGCCCCAGTGCCCCCCGACCTCACCCCCCCTCACTCTCCCCCACGAAGCAAAGCAATTCCCCCTCCCCACCTATCCCCCGATCCCTCTGCGCCCCCTCCCCCTCCTCCTCCTGCTCCCCCCCTCCCGCCACCCCGCCCACCGCCCACCCCCGCCTCCCCACGGCTATCGCCATGCCGCCCGTACGGCGCCTCTCAGACGCCGGCAATACGCTCGCCTCGCTGGGCGCCGCTCCGCGCCTCCCGGTGTCGCGTTCCTTCATGGACGTCCCGAGCGTCTCCAACGGCTTCGCGAGCATCGAGGACCGCATCCTGCGCATCACGGGATACTACGGCTACTACCCGGCGTGCTCCAGCCACAAGCGTGAGTACTTCGTGGCCGAGGGAGGGGACTGGGCGCTCACTCGGAGCGATGCTCCTGTCGGGATGACGATGTTGTTGTTGATGTTGTTGAGATGGTAGCGATTGGTCGTGGTTACGATGAGATTATCAGAAGTTGTCATCACCGATGTCGCCACCGTCATCAGCAACAGCAGCACAAGGGGTAGTCGGTGTTGGCACGAGTGTGCACCGTTAACATAATGCCATGTCACCGACACATCACCAACAGCAATCATCATCAGACGTTATCAGCAACAGCATCACCAATCACCACCATCAACATCATCATATCACCACCATCTCAACATCATCATCATATCACCAACATCGAGGACCATCGGACGTCACCAACAGCAGTCTACATCAAAAGTCACCATCATGACCACTAGCACTGCCAGTCATGATGTATCAACTACTGGATCCCACAGCTCCCCACGCAATGCCTCACGGCCCCCGCGATGTCACAATCGGAGTGCTCCTGCGAATGAGCTCATCTCGCGGGCTCCATCTGCGCGCTTATCGTCCTCCTGTCTGGCGCGCCTTGCACCGTGCGCACGTGCGCGTGCGAAGTGCCGAGTGGACATGTAAACATCCCCTTGTGCATGCATACGCACACCGCGCTGCGTGTACACACGTGTATACGAGTGGTGTGCGCGTGCATGGTGCCGAGTGTACTTGAGCATGGACGTGGTGCTTACCGCACATGTATTTGAGTGTACGTGTAAACTGTGCATGAACGGGCACGTGTTGCACGGTGCCGGGTGTACTTGCGGCAGCCTCGTGTACACAGTGCTCGGTGTACACGAGGCTGTGTCAAGCAGGGCAAGCCCCCCCCCCCCCACCACAAGAGGGGGTGGGGGGCGACCCAGAG
This sequence comes from Lethenteron reissneri, assembly GCF_015708825.2. Lineage (NCBI taxonomy): Eukaryota > Metazoa > Chordata > Hyperoartia > Petromyzontiformes > Petromyzontidae > Lethenteron > Lethenteron reissneri. Next base: position 5,846,267 of record NC_083792.1, read on the forward strand.
GTTTGTCCCCTCGAAGGAGGCCCAATAGGCGACGTTTCGGGCAATGGCCCTTCTTCATAGCACATACATCATATTGTGGACATACATCAAGTGTATTTCAACACTTTGCAAGGCTACGAAGTGGCCACAATTTGACAGTACAGCAAGTCGGCTACTGGTGTGTATCTGCAGGCCGCACACGGAGTACTGAGCGTGACGGCGTTCCTCTGGGTGTCCTCGTGTTTCCTCCTCATCACAAAAATATCGATTTGGCTAAAAATCCCAAATAGGCAATTAACGTTGTCAATCACTCTAATTGCCACAGTGTAGAATTTCGCCGCCTCTTTCTCTCTTTCTCTCTTACACACACACACACACCGAATATGTATGCTTATTCACAATCAATAGGTATGCATTGCTATTCAGAATCAACACACGGGTGGGCGAGGAGAGAGGGCGATGGAGGGGGAAACGCGGGTCGGGATAACGATCAGGCCCTCTAAATGCAGAATGAATTCCGCGTGCCGCATTCTTCACACTTCACTTGTCTCTCAGCCTCAGCCCTGCAGTGCCCCCCCTGCCCCGCGCAGAGAGAGAGAGAGCTGATACTGGGCTTGGGATATTATTCTCTATTGTCAGGAAATCGTATCATGAAACTCTCCATTTAACAGAAGGAGCCACCGTCAAAACCCCAGCTCTTGTAGATACAGCACTGGCTGGATCACGGCACTGCCCAGCAGCAGTCTCAAGCTTAGTTAAATATTGTAATAATAACAAGTATATATATATATTCTTGGTTCTTTCGGTAAAGTCACGTAGAAGGGAAATAATAAAATAATATAAATATAAAACAATTAAAATTCTCAAAATCCACAGCAATAAAATGTTCTTGCTGTGGATTTCACACCTGATGATGATTGCTTGTGTTGCAGTCGAAACGTCGTGAGAATTTTTATGTTTTATATTTTTATTATTTTTATTATTTCCCTTCTACGTGACTTTACCGAAAGAACCAAGAATATGAATCCCTGCAGTCACGAAAGCTTTAAATACAAAAATAACAAGTATCATGATGTATTATTGTGTTTACGCTTGTTTACCCAGCAAAGTCTCACTGAGTCTCAAGACTCGATATCAGGAGAGCCCTGCCCAGTGTTAGCAGTAGTGGACGGTGTTGCTTGCTGCTGTGTGTGATCCCAATTTGGATGTTTGGTAATTGTTCAGGATTGGGATGTTAGGCCAATACCAGGCTACGACATGCAGCACATGAGCTGTTTGGGATGATGGTGGCTTCTATTGTTCATAATAATAACTACGATAATTGCTCTTGATGGTGATGGCATCAGCGCCTTTGGCCGTGATGGCATCGTGATATTAAATTTTGATTTAAAGCTTTTGTGGCTGCAGGGATTCATATTCTTGGTTCTTTTGGTAAAGTCACGTAGAAGAGAAATAATAAAATAATATAAATATAAAACAATAAAAAATCCTCACAACGTTTCGACTGCAACACAAGCAATCATCATCAGGTGTGAAATCCACAGAAAGAAAATTTGATGATTGCTTGTGTTGCAGTCGAAACGTCGTGAGAATTTTTTATTGTTTTATATTTATATTATTTTATTATTTCCCTTCTACGTGACTTTACCGAAAGAACCAAGAATATGAATATCGTGATAATATTGTTTTGGTGATGGTGATGTGCATCTCCCTCTTATCCACACGAGGGCCAATCAGGGGGAGGGGGGGTGGAAGTGGGGGGAGGGGGGCTGGGCCCAGCGCCACCAAACGTCCCCTGGGCAACCCACCCAAGTTCACCTTCCTCCGTGGCGGCGGTAAATCACTGCGGCACGGTGACCCCCGCACGGCACCTCGACTGGGCCCCCGTCCGAGAGGAGCCGGAGGAGCCGGGCCAGGAGCCAAGAGACGGAGTAAGACGAAGTGTGCCGTCCACTCAGAAAGAGGACGCGCGTGTGGGAGGGAAGCATGAGGCGGCAGCGTGGAGCGCACGCGGAGCAGATGGCGGCGGGGACAGGCGCACGGCTACAAATCGGGCGGCCGTGTCGCAAGAAATTGACAACGGATGAACACTTAAAAAAATAGAAACAATTTCCACTGTTTTTGTCATGGCTATCTCCGCCAAAGTGCCGCGCGCCTCTTCAGTTGGGGTTTGAAACCAAGGTGGCTGCAAGTCGCGAAGGCCCCGTGGGTGCGGATTCTGGCGTTTGTGTCATCGGATTCTGGCGTTTGTGTCATCGGATTCTGGCGTTTGTGTCGTCGGGTGTCGCGCTCGCAGCGCTGCAGAGACTGCTGCCACTGCGCTGATCCACGCCGAGACGCCGCAGTTAAAGGTTGGCGCTTAGCTGCAACACCGACATCAAGACGCTCCCGTTTATGTAAATGAAATGCATCTCTGCACTAAGTTGCCCATCCGTACGTCCGTACGCACGTCCAGAGAACCCAATGGCCAATCTGACTGCTCCACAGTTCACGATCGCCCAGCGCGTGACGCGGGGCGCCCCACGGGCAGCGGCTGAATCCCAACCGGCGTCGCACTACAGGGCACAGACTGGCGAGTGTTGAGGGCCGGGCGAGTTTGTGGTGAATGTCTGACGAAGGGCAGGTGAGCGTCACGTGAGTGTCACGTCACCTCGGCCGCAGGACGGGCTGCCCAACGCGACGGAGACATTCGCTCTCGAATCGTACGTTTAGAACACGAGGAGGAGGAGGCTTTGCATGACAATGCTGGCGAGGAAAGCGGCTTCCGTGGCGTGACTACGGCATGCAAATGCGGTTCGGAGAAACAAAAAAACCACGTGCGCAGAACGGCGCAGTGACTACAAAGATCAAAGAGGGATTCTCTCGCGCCCTAATCTGGAGCGTTCAGGAGACTCTTTAATCCATTATTGTGACATGTTGCCTATAATGGTGGCTCGCTTCGAGTTGAAAAAAAAATCCCCTTGTGTGTGATTAAACTCAAAGCGAAAATCACCCTGCAAGCAGTGTTGTCAGCTACTTGATGATTATAATTTTAATGCGGTCGAAGCTTTCGACATATATCACGAGGTGAATATAAAAAAAACGAAAGGAGGTGTCATCCGTGGCCCTCAAAGCTGGTTTGGCTGAGTGCTAGCAGCAGCTGGCTTTACCACCACCACCTCTAGCCCTGCCACCACCACTCACCCCTCCGCCACCCACACACGACCACTGCTCACGCTGTATTGACGGGCAAAGTGACTTGCATCTCAGCGAGTCACCGTCGCTTTGCTCAGCTCGGCACATTCCGAGGCGGTTTCCCTCTTGAAGCGGAGTAGCAGCGGCAGAGGGCCTCTCGCGGCCGCCCCAGAGGTCAATTGGAACCGCCGCCCCGTGGCCTGTGAGCCGTGACCGGAGGCCGGAGTGGCCAGGATGGGCCATGCGGTGCCAGAGGCCTCGGGGCCGACCACACAATCCGCGTGTCGCCAGCGCTCACGAAGTCCCCGTTGCTCATGCTGTGTTGACTCTAAGCCCCTGTGGCAAATTAACAATAACGACACTCAGATCATCATTAATAAAAACAATTCCATAGACAAATAAAGGGTGTAATTGATAGCATGATGTCACAATTCCACGTGTCATGCAATCTCTCTCACACACACGAGGACGATGGTACCACATTTAGCCGTATAGTTTCACCTGCCCCAACTCGGCTGGCAACAGACGAAGTCACCCCGAATGTGCTCGATATCGAGAGGTTTTAGAAGCCAGGAAAGCGTCACCGTGACTCTTTGTCAGGAGGGTCCTGTCAAGTTTTCACAGTCGAGGGCGATGCTTGCTTGCTTTGTCTACATCGCAACTGAATAATTGGCGGTTGGTTTTTCAAGTTTGGTTCAGGACGCCGACACACAATGACCTACTCTGAATTACATGTCACGGGCATCTTCATAGTGAGGAATGTGAGATGGTGTAGGGCCGCCTGGGCAAGAGGCAAGTCAAGGGACCTTAGAAGTAGTTCAGTCATGTCCCCTTCCAGAGAGAGGCCTTTCTCAAACATGGGTCATTTGCAGTGCAACTTGTAAAGTAATCGCCAAAAGATGACAACGTAGAAGATCAGTTTACCACGTAGGCTTTCGCGACCAATATTATTCATAATCAACGAGCAGAGCCTCACCATTCTGGCGAATTGCCCCATGATGCTGGATGCAATTACCAGCGAAACGTCGTACTCAAAAATTGTAAATGTTGTGGTTTCACGCTTCAACACACCGGTGGGCTAAAGCAGTGAACTATTTGTCTTTTGTCAACGTGACACTTTTTTACTGATTGGCCGTGTCGGGTGGTGGAGGGTTACGACACATTTATAAATAACGCGATCTAAACCCAAAAACGTTGATTATGAACGTAGAAGATGTCAGACAATCTGTGTTCCTTGCCAGCTGTGAACCTGAACGTGGGGTGCCCTCTGCTGTAGCCATCTGCTGACCTCTGCTGGCGATCGCTTCAGCAGCAACAGAGAGAGAGAGGGCCGCTACATTCCCAGTCCCGAGTCCGTAAAAACGACACACGCAGTCGGATTTCATACCCTTAACAATGCAACATAAGTTATGAATAACACGACAAGAATGAACGATAATTATCTGATATACCGCGCTTCTTATTTAAACCTAATATTGGAGCACACTATTGAATTCGCCAAAGCGCAGTACGGCGCTACGATGCAAAACAAAACGATGATATAACCGAGGCTCTTCCGCAAACAAAAACAATCAGAGTTGATGTTTTCTCTTCGAGACATGGAGACGAGCAGAGGCCCCAAAGCGTCGGAGCAGCGAGCGCTGCGTCGACTCCCCTGGAAGCCCAAACCCTCGTCACCGACTGCTCTCATCACAAATCCTTAACCTGTGTTGCACAGATGATGAAGCAATTTGGCTTTATAAATCATCCACGAGCATGGAAATTCGTTTGAAATTGAGGGGCGGGCGGGATGGGCGGGCGAACAGCGAATGGAACAAAGTGGAAGAGGCAAGGGGAGACGTGAAGAATGCCAATTCAGAGGCGGAGAAATCGTCTCGGCTGCCGCTCACACCCCCATCCAGACGTTGGGAGGCAGCTGCTGTCGCGCTCCCTCTCTCTCTTCCTACGCGAATAAAAATACACCTGAAGGCACTTGGCGGCAGCAGAATGTACATTCGGTTTGTGAGGCCGGGGAGCGGTTCTGACGGCTGGAGAATAATAACTATCATCATCATCGTCATCATAACCTCAATCGGACTAAAGAGTGAGAAGCTGGTGGAAATATCAGAAGTCAGAGGGATGTGTGGCAGTGTCGTTCGATGATGATGGGCTGGCCATTTTACGGTCGTAATGATGAGCCACATTGTGGTTCCTCCAGCGATGTTGAGGACACGTTCTACCAGACTCACTGCCGGTCAAATCACTCCTCTTTCTGCTTCATAAATTGTATTTTTGGGTTCGACTAATTTTTATTTCTACATTTTATCTCGTGCGCGGCTGTTTCCAGATACGAGCTAATGAACCTCCGTGCGTGATTCACCCCAGACCCCCGTGGCTTCTGCAGATGTTCACATTGAAATTATCTCGAGCGAGACATTTCTTGTGCAACACATGGGGCTTGGCGAGAGGGGAAACCCCATATCTCTCACCCGCTGCTGGGCAAAGGCCTCCCCATACCGTGTTGGTCAAGGGGATCGTTTAATCATCACGCTGGTCAATGCGGGTTGTTGAAGTGTGAAGTTTAGGAGCGGTTTGGATGTCACTCGCCACTGGCGTAAGCCGTGACTGGGAATCACACCCAGGTCATGTGTTCATGGCGCAGCGCGCTAACTGCTGCGCCACAAATTTCGATTTAAAGCTTTCGTGACTGCAGGGATTCATCTTCTTGGTTCTTTCGGTAAAGTCACGTAGAAGGGAAATAATAAAATAATAAAAATAAAACATAATAAAATACAATTCTCACGACGTTTCGGCCACAACGCAAGCAGCCGTCCTCAAGGTGAAGAACAGGTCTGTCGGAAAGACAGCGTCTGACAGACCTGTTCTTCACCTGAGGACGGCTGCTTGCGTTGTGGCCGAAACGTCGTGAGAATTGTATTTTATTATGTTTTATTTTTATTATTTTATCATTTCCCTTCTACCTGACTTTACCGAAAGAACCAAGAAGATGCTGCGCCACAGTTCCCCTTCCTCATCACAAAATAACTTTTAATTTCACGCTTGTGTGTCTAACTCGGGTTCACTCCCGGGTCTCGGCATGTTTACACACCGGCGTGTTTGTGGGAACGTGTTTACTCCGAGCCCAAAGGGGGGTTGGGTAGAAGATCCCGGCTTGTACCTCGCGTCGCATTCGTGGCGACATTCAGCAGCTCGCACTAATGAGCACCATTACCAACATTTTTGGGGACCGGAATGTAGCGATACATTTTTAAAAAAAAATCTCGCCACCTTCATCACTGACACCACCGCACCACGGATATATACACAGCAGGACTATCACACTTGGGGTTATTGCACTTCGTGAGAGTCAATGGTTTTTATGATTTTGTAAACGAGAAACAGCATGCTTAGATAAATCTGGAGGAATGTTTCGTGTCGAATTCTCTTTGGTAACACGATTTCGTGTGTGTGTGTGTGTATAGTTTGATGTGTTTTTATTGAAGGAACAAAACCACGTGTACACCGAGACCTCCATCACACCACTAACTATAAACACATTGAATGTAATCTGAGCGGAGGTTTGCTCAAGATGCATTCCCAAATGTGCGCCGATCTGTCTCCATTGATTTCTTCAAATATATAAATATACTTTTATATATTAAACGTACGCGCAGCGCGGGTGTTGGGACAGCTCTCGTGAGTGAAATCGATTTGTGGAGAGTGGGCCGCGTGCTTCGGAAGCGGCTCCGTGGATGCATCTCGGCTTGGGTGCCAAATGCTATCGGTGTCCACCATCAGCAATGTCAACCACGGGCAGAAATCGTCGCGTGCATATCGTCTGTTCCATCGACACACTGCCTATTTATCCTCACATTGCGCAGATATTTCACATCACATTCATTTGTTTTCTCACAATTGATATTCTCGATCAACTAATGCTATGACCCCGTTGTTTAAACGTTTTTTGTTCCCACACGAAGACACCAGGATAATCCTGCTATCTGACACAGTTGTGATCTCGAGATAAAATGCTTCAAGCAAATCGTGGTAAGTAAATTGCCATCCAAGGTGGCTGCTACCACTTAACAATGTTTGGGCCAATGGCTCGGCAGCCAGTACCACGGACAGCGCCCTCAGGCTCGGCTCTCAGTCCACCAGTCGCCCAAATACAGCGGCGACACGACGACCTATCGAGCGATACAAGGCCCGTGATAATCGCATCGTCCGTTGTGCTAAATATAATTATACCATTTCTAGTACTGTAATCGTAAATATTATACCCTAACAATATATATGTTTAAACCCATACGCAATCATTAAATCTTGATTTGAAGCTCCCCCCCCTCTCCCCCCCCCCCTTCCCCCCCTCCCGTGCCTATATAAAGCCACAACAGCAGATAATTTTCTCACCTGCAGACCGACGCTTGTGTTGCGACCGAAACGTCGTTTTTTCGTTTGTTATTTTTTTCTATCTACGTGACTTTACCGAAGAAAACAGAGAGTACACATCCATTAAAGTTAGAAATGCGTAGTTATTAATCGTCCATGTTTAACCTGCACCACAACCTAAGTCCGCCTCGACTCTTGGCACCGAATTTAAATTAACCACTCGGTGTATGACCAACAGCATGTGCGTTATCAGCACCGTAGATTGTAAAGTTGCAATGACCGGAAAACTCGTGGCAAGATTATGTTGAGCGAACTGCGTGAGCAAGAATGTTCAAGTGAATCAGAATGTGTACTTGCACTGGAGGAACCCGATGAGCCATACGGCTCTTTTTCATAAATGTCCAGTTGGGGCACGGGGTCAGAACGTTGCACGTGGTCTCTGTTCGCACTGGAAGCGCAGGAAAGCGCGATGAGAATGCGAGACGCCATTCCCAGGGAAAGTTACGGGAAAGTGTCTTCGAGGTCATCGTCATCTCGTTAAAGATCACATGGCCGCGACCCTGCAATCCACACGGCAGAGGTCATGCCCTGCCGTCCACGTAATCTGCACCGGGCTGCAGCCGGGCCAGGTGCCCCATCTGCTGTGGAGAGCGGTAACTGCAGGGCGGCGGCGGCGGTGTCGGCGGCGTGGGGCAGGAAGAGCGCGACCACCTCTCGCTCTCATCGCACACGAACGGGCCCAGTGCAACGGCGATCACCAATATCACACCAGTCTCAAACCACGGCGCACAGGGTAACACCACTGCCCACATCTATCATTTGCTACGGGTATCTATGCGAGTCTATGTGTCTATTTGCAAGTTTTTATGCGAGTCTCTATGTAAGTCAATAGGTCTGTGTGTGAGTCTATGACTCTATATGTAAGCCAATGGGTCTGTGTGTGAGTCTATGATTCTCTATGTAAGTCAATGGGTCTCTATGTAAGTCAATGGGGCTCTATGTGAGTCTATGAGTCTCTATGTAAGTCAATGGTCTGTGTGTGAGTCTATGAGTCTATGTAAGTCAATGGGTCTATGTGTGAGTCTATGTGTCTCTATGTAAGTCAATGGGTCTCTGTGTGAGTCTATGACTCTCTATGTAAGTCAATAGGTCTCTGTGTGAGTCTATGATTCTATATGTAAGTCAATGGGTATGTGTGTCAGTCTATGAGTCTCTGTAAGTCAATGGGTCTCTATGTGAGTCTATGAGTTTCTATGTAAGTCAATGGGTCTGTGTGTGAGTCTATGAGTCTCTATGTAAGTCAATGGGGCTCTATGTGAGTCTATGACTCTCTATGTAAGTCAATGGGTCTGTGTGTGAGTCGATGACTCTCTATGTAAGTCAATGGGTCTCTATGTGAGTCGATGACTCTCTATGTAAGTCAATGGGTCTCTGTGTGAGTCTATGATTCTATATGTAAGTCAATGGGTCTGTGTGTGAGTCTATGAGTCTCTATGTAAGTCAATGGGTCTCTATGTGAGTCTATGAGTCTCTATATAAGTCAATGGGTCTCTGTGTGAGTCTATAAGTCTCTATGCTAGTCTGAGTCTATATATAAAAACCATGGAGGGCACAGTAGCGCGACTTCTCGCATTCATCATTCCCTTGCAGCGGTTCAGATATTCACCACGAAGCTACTCCCGAAGCCATTTACCATTGTCTATTGCAGAATGGTTTCGCTGTGATGTATGTGCCGCTCGAGAGGATGTTTCCCATTGTGTCTGGAGTTGGATCGACGGTTTAGGTCACACGGAACCAGTTCCAAATTCCAATACGTTCGCGGCATCCAGGATACATTTGAAAGCAAACATGTTTGCTCTTCATCATTATACCTCCTTTGCCAGTACCAAAATATAATAATAGGGTTTTTCCCCTTTTTTCTGGCAACAAAACTGAAACCTTTTTACGAGGATTTATGTCTGCATTAACCACAATACTTGCAGTCAAAATTGTCTTTGAGCTGTGCGCCTTTTGGCGTCCTCTGGTCGAGCACCAATTGGGTCGAGGCTCAAAAGAAAGCCGTCCCTTGGTGTGGACCAATCAGTTTCAAGGACAATGCATATATTTCGATTTAAAGCTTTCGTGACTGCAGGGATTCATCTTCTTGGTTCTTTCGGTAAAGTCTACGTGACTTTACCGAAAGAACCAAGAAAATGCATATATTATCATAGTATGTTTTTTGTTTGCATTTTGACTGCAAGTATTGTGGTTAATGCAGACATGAATCCTTGTAAAAAGGTTTCAGTTTTGTTGCCAGAAAAAAGGGGGAAAACACTATTATTATGTTTGCTCTTTTTCTGAACGGGATGCGTGTTTTAACAAAAAAAAAACTCTCTTGGATAAATGTCACACAACTTAATTAACTAAATAGATCAAACAAAAAAAAGTGTGAGCCTCATCACCCGTGGGTCTCCCGATCCCAATTGCGCTGCAGTATCGCCCGGCGGGACGCGTCTCGTTCACGAGTGGTCCGCGTCAGCCTCTACCAGCTCTTGCACTGCCGGCGATAAAGGCCCTCGAGATCGGTTGGAGCACCCACGATTTACTCCACCCACTAGCCGCGTACACTGCCCGGTGACCAGAGGCGGAGGGAGCTTCGTCGACTGCCGCGCCATCGTGAAACGTTGACCGAGCGTCCGAGCGAAGTCGGGGAGAGCGGGGAGAGCGGGGCTCGCGCGCTTAGATGTGGGCAGCAAAGGGCAGCAAAGGGCAGCAAAGGGCAGCAAAGGGCAGGCGCTACCTTTGAGGTTTCTCGGGATCGATGATCGCGAGCCGTGGGTTTCCTCGCGGCGCCGAGTGCCACCACAGCCACGAGCTCGGGGTTAGAGAAACGGGCCCGACTCGGCGTTCTGCTGTGACCCGAATCGGCCAGAGCCAAACCGCACACCGCCCCCCGAGAATTGCGGAGAGCACGTCAAAGCGCGGATGATGGATCCAGTCGGCGATATCGTTTCTTTTTAATACATCGTGTTATAGAAGCAAAGAGAAAGGTCCCCCGTATAACCTGTGACAGAATGTTGTGGCAAGTGTTGTTAGCGAGCACATGTGAAGGCCATAATGGCACAGCACCACGCCCGGCTGCCTTTGTCTCCCCAGTGGCGATGTTTACACACCGCACCAGGTACTAATTTGAGGCTGAGTCGATCTAGGGGAGATCCAGGACCGGTTCAGATAATCGTCTCTAATTTTGGCCGTGAGCGGGAATCGAACTCGGGTCGCCAGGTTCGTAGCGCAGCGTAGCGCTAACCACTACACTACCGCTCCCCACAGAGACGTGGCGGTACGTGGGAGATTGAGAGCAAACTCTCCCTTTCCTGTGAACCGAGCAAAGAGGACGTCTTGTGATGCAGCAGTGCCCTCGGTGTGGCCTTGCGCTATGCGAACGGCGCAAATACCCAAATGCACTCTTGATTTTACGATGTGGTGATTCAGCTACTGTTCACGCAAAGGCGTGTTACATATATGCCAACGTTACATGTCGGCGAATGCAGTGGGAAAAGCTGGATGAACGGAGCAGGACAAATGAGATGGTACAAATGAGACAACATAGAGTAAGTGGCAGACGGGCGAATCGACTCCAGGGCAGTTGAATCACAAGCATAAGGAAATCCTCATCATCATTATCATCATTATCAGCCATGGTCGAGCCACTGCTACGTGAAGGGTTCTCCCAAGCCACTGCCACATTCGTTCACAATCATGCAACATAGCAATCCACCTAGCACCCACACACTGATGTCACCGCTCCGTCTGCTCGGTAGACAAGTTCCGTCCCCGGGCCAGAGGCCAAGGGGCGAGTCAGAGAGAGGGGAGTACGGGAGGAAGAGGATTTCTCCACTGAACAAAACAATTGGATTGTAGATGAAACTGCTCAGTTTTTGGCGAAGAAGAGGAGGCTTGAGCCTGGGTAGACAGAGGGCATCAGCCATGCTGTTATTTAGTGATTAAAATAGTTAACGTAGAACATCGCTTGAGACAGTAAACGTCAATTGCAGGACATCTAGATTGTCCGGATGGCCAGAGGTTTGGACTTCCAGCTCACAGCGTCACACAAGGAGCGACCTCCCATTGAGCGGACTGTCAAACATATTTTATATCTTAATATGAATACATTATGCCTGGGAAATAGTTGGGCAATACAACAACAGCAACCTCAGTCACTTGACTTAATGACGCTGAAACCGCGGGACAAGGAGCCCTCTGGCTGAGCGTGTCCCAGTGCCGAGACAGTCTCCGCAGCTCTTATGGCAACTCACGGCGTATGTTTTAATCTTGATTTGAAGCTTTCGTGACTGCAGGAATCCATACTCTTTGGTTCTTTCGGTAAAATCACGTAGTTAGGAATACAATGAAACAAAGCACGACGCTTCGGGCGCAACACAAGCGTCCGTCATCGGGTGGGACAACCACCGCAAGAAAAACAATTGCTCAAGTGGGTGAGAGAGCTGCTTTATTCCGTGCTCCTTTTGCGCATTAATTTTACTCGCTAATTTGCATCAATCGCACAGCTGGTCACATTTGAATTGAATTCTCTAACGCAAAGTGAACCCCCCCTCCTCCTCCTCCTCCTCCCACCGACACTGATTTCCGTGAGCGCCCTCGCGAGGCGTTCGCGCAGTGGCTCTTCTCTACGCTCGTGCGACGCGAGATGAACCCGGCGCTCATCCCCCGCCCGGCTAATGCGGCCGACGCCTCCGCCGAGGCCCCCACAAAGCAGAAGAGACATTTCATTTCCGCGCTGAGAATGGGGCCTCGGCTCTTTCGCTCCCGTGGCACCTGCAGAGGGACCCGCCCGCCTTCTGGCCGTGTCCACGGTGTAATCGATTCATCTGCACGAGACGGCTGCACGGAACCCATGTGACACGTAACGCACTTGACTTTGCGTCACGAGGGAAGGAGGTAATTGATTTTTGTTTTCGCTGTTTTCCCAACGCGCCCGTCTGTGTCAATGCAAAGTGAGTCGCAGCATACTGCGTACAATGAAGTCACCACCGGCTGCAGGATAGTTTTGCTCGTGATCCGCATTGCAATTGCTAGACGGAGGCAAGCCGCTGGCATTTTAATTCGTGGTGTGAACAGAATTGAATGCTTTCGTCTCGTGGTACATTTGTGTCGGCAAAAGTGCATCCCATTTATGTGTGGAGCAATTCACGTCAAAACTTGCACATTTAGTCAAATAATGTCAATGCTCGTAATCAGCTCAAAGCATCAAATAGCAATTATTGATGATGATGGTTCTAGTGATGGAGAGGGATAATTCAAGTTTCCATATCCGAACAGTTTCCGTTACGACGAATGTAAAATCTACGGCGGTATCAGCGCGTCAAGCTTCTCAAAGGCTCCGCCACACAAAAAAAAACGATGACTGGCAAAAAAAAAAAACCACGCAGTGCGCAGCGCCGGAAAATCCCAGCGCTCGCTCCGCATTCCCCATCGGTGGCTGCTGCTGAGGCTGCTGCTGCTGCTGCCACGTCGTTGGCGCAAGCGGAGTCCATTCGCTCGTCACAAACGCCTCGTCGGTCCCAACCGCACGAGACCCCATCGCTCTCCACCGCCCCACCGCAGCCACTCCAGCGGGGAGCGCGCTGCCGGCTGCCGGCTGTCGGAGCTGTGCCCCCTCGCTCTGGGGGGACGTCAATGGGACCAGCGGCTCGGTCGCCATGGTGAAGCGATGCACGGCGAGACGCCGCTGCCGACAGCGCCTCGCGCGGGGAGAGGGGACGGGCTGCGGCGCGGTGATGGTGCGGCACTGGCTGGTGCCGCCGTGCGTGCCAAGCCCGGCCGAGCCTTGAAGCGGCAGGAGTCGGCGGCGGCTGTGGCGTCGGTAGTTTGGGCGGCGGCCGGGAAGCAGCCATGAGGAAGCACTCTGCCAGGGTGGCGCCCGTCGCTGCCGGCACGGCCACCCGCGGCACCGGTAAGCGAGGCGAGCCGAGGCTGCGGGGTGACGGGGGCGCGTCCGTCCGTTCGTTCCCTCTCGAGGGTCGCAGTCCCAAGATGACCGTCGCAACGAATGTTTTATTACCGATCGAAAAAAAGACACGGTGCGTTCCTGTGGGGTAATGCCGTGTTGCGAGTTTGGGAGTTGGGAGTCAGCGTTTTCTCGAACGGTCTTAGCAATCAGCGCTGATTGCAGTCATCACCGCAGGCGACTTCAACCATCGTCACGGCACTCGCCCTCGCTGCTGTTGCAGTGATCGTTATCGCTCCCGGTCGTTCGCTTGTGCGTCTGGGGCACAACTGCCGTGACTCTTCTCTCTCTCTGTGTCTTTCTCTCTCTTCTTGTTGTTGTTGTTCTGTCACCGTTCGCATTTGTTAATTCAACCGTTTCTCTTCAACTGTATTTGCTACATTTTACAGGCGTGAAGTCACATTTGTAAATTCGTATTGTCGATTTTTAAAAACATATTTCTATCCGCATTTGCATTGGGATGAAGCGCCTATTCCACCCTCACTGCAGGCTGACAGGATTCAGAGTACAGCAGTCAGGGTGGGCGATGATCCAGCTGCACATTCACTCCTCGCCTCCCCATCACTCTTCTATCGCTACTGCCATGGTCACCATTGCCATGTCCTTCGCTCGTTGCTCCGATTACTATTTTGGTCGTCTCTGCTCTGATGTCGTCTACTTGATGGTTTTAGCTCTGATTTCTGCACCGATGCCTATTTGCTTTAGTCTTGTCCCTTGTGCTATTGTCATGTTGGTGACCCAGGGCACTCGCTCGTGAATCCTCGCCGGGTAAATCAATGTGCATTTGAAACTTGAAAAAAAATTGTACGAAAAGAAAGTGCTTTTGTGTGCGCATCTCTGTGTATTTGTGTGTGCACGCGCGTGTGCGTGCGCGTGCGTGCGCGTGCGGCCCGCAGGTGACGAATCCCCGACCGAGGCCCGGACGGAGCCGGAGGGAGGGGAGGGCGCGGGGAGTCCGCGTTGCGACCGCTGCTGCACCCCCGAGGGCGCGCACCGCAGCGCGTGCGGCGTGGGCGCTCTGCTCGCCGTGGCCGCCTGCCTCGTCGGCGTGAGCCAACTGGCGCGCATCTCCTCGTCCCGCGTCTACGCGCCCTTCTTCCTCACCTGGTTCGCCACCGCCTGGAATGTCGCCTTCTTCCCCATCTACTACCTGGGCCACGTGGCCAGCACCAGCGAGCGCCAATCGCCGCTCAAGCTGCTACGGTGAGCGCCGCCGTCAAATTCGCCGGCACGCGGCGGCTTGCGAGATAAATCAAGAGCGACTGCATTACGAGCGTGCGTGTGCGTGTGCGCGCGCTTCTTCAAAGCGTTTCCATCGCTGGCGTCCTCATCAATGATTCATTAAACCACGGGTACTTCGACTCGCGCGCTGGTTTCCCTAAATAGCGATCTATTTCTCTGATCTAAATGCAAAGAGGAGTCGGGATTAAGAGGGACGGCGCAAGAGGGAGACGAGAGTGAACTAAGTTTTAAAAATTTGAAGCTTTCGTGACTGCAAGGATTCATATTCTTGCGTTTTTTCGGTAAAGTCATGTAGGTAAAAAATTTAAACTAAAATTAATAATAGTAAAATTAATGAAAGTAAAATAAATATCACGACGTTTCGAAGACGGAAGCTTGTGTTGCCTCCGAAACGTCGTGATTTTTATTTTACTTTCATTAATTTTAGTTTTAATGTTTTACCTACGTGACTTTACCGAAAAAACCCAATAATAGAAGTTTTAAAGCACAAAGTCGTACAGCACTCATGCCGCGACTGGATTTTAATTGCGTAGCCAATTAGATAAATAGATTGCCGAGTCCGTCCGCTAAAAAAAGAACATCACGCGAGGAACTGTTTTAAATTTGGAACAGAATGGCCTACGTGTGACAATGTCATCGCGGTGACCGATGCGGTGAGCTGGCCGGGTGACTCCGAGCACACGGAGCACCGATCCAGGGTCGCACAGATCCTGGATTTGAAATCTCGACTGCAGCCACCGTTGATGAATCCGGGTTTATCGAGCCGACGGTCCAAGCCCGGTCACCAACGAGCTCACCAGAGTGAACCCGTTGCTCTTCCTCAATCTGCAGCTCACTTCTCCTCGCTCCCGTGGCGTGCCACGGCCGAAGGGTTGTATCTGCAACGGTGCCGGTTGTTGCCGGACCGCTGGACGTTTTGAGCATTTGTGCCCGCTCCCCCCCCCTCCCCCCGGCAGGGAGTGCACGCGTCTGGTCGGCGAGGACGGCATGACGGTGCGTCTCTTCCTCAAGCGGCTGGCGCCCTTCTGCACGCTCTGGGTGCTCACGCATTACCTGTACCTGCTGGCGCTGCGCAAGCTGCCGCCGAGCGACGCGTCGGCGCTCTTCTGCTGCAACAAGGCCTTCGTGTTCCTGCTGTCGTGGATCGTGCTCAAGGACAAGTTCATGGGCGTCCGGGTGAGCGAGCCGCGCTGCCGATGCTGAAAGCGCGCGATCCGAGGCCCCCCTTCTCGCCTCCGGTGGCCGATAGCCACGGCACGAAGGCCGCGTTGGAGGGTGGCAGCGGGTGGCGAGCGGTGGGCCCGCGGGGTAGGGACGGCCAAACGTGAATGCGTCTCATCACTCCTGCCGGGCGTGAGTCGTCGTGTTAAAGAGGCGGTGATTTCTTGCAAGTGGTGGAGATTTCACATTGCTATGGCGTGGGGTGAGTCTATCCATAGGGCAGCTCATGGAGTGGTATTCGTTTTATTGACCCCAGAGGAATGATGGGCTGAGCTCAATCCCCAAGCGTGAGAGTTATAGGTTTCATTACATTTACTAAAATATATATTTTGGAAAATTACATCTGTAACTGTATTCACCAGTATACCGACGATAATCACCCGGTAATGTCTGTCCTTAACGCTCGTGACGTCACTCCACATCGACCAGCCCCCCTCATTAATAATCATGAACAGGTGACGTCCTCCAAATGGACACCCCCCGCCATTATTATTACCTACTATGATGAGCCAAGAATGTCTGTGTGCAACGCTCGTGACGTCACTCAACATCGACCAGCCCCCCTCATGAATAATCATGAGCAGGTGACGTCACTCCACATCGAACAGTCTTTCATTAATAATCATTATGAGGTGACGTCCTACAAATGGACCGCCCTCCATTCATAATAATTAGCGGCTGACGTCACTCCACATGGGGCCGAGGCGCCTCCATCCCCCTCGGCGTCAACTCACAGCCCTCACGACAAAGGCAGAACCCTCACGTCACGCGATCTCCGTAACGCTTTTGAGACATCGAAGTAAAAAGGACGTCATGATGAACAAGGGAGTATAACCTTTAAATTAAATAGGTCTGTGTCACCGCGCCCTTACGAATGGCACGCGCATTCATGCAAATAATATCACGTCGCGGTCTGCTTTTCGCTTGCAAGTTTCAGATTTACTGCAATAGACCCATCCTTGGCTAGTTTTATATATTTGATATACTCTGTATTTAAAGGAAAGCCTCGCCGAGTCTCAAGACTCGTTTTTAGGAAGGTCCTGGCAAGTTTTTGCATTCGGGTTTCACGCGGCTGCTGTGTGTAATCCCATTTGGGATGTTTGGCCAACACAAGGCACATTGCGTGTGTGCTCAGCAATGGGAGAAACCTGGAGAAGCCGAGAGGAAACCCATTGTCGGCCAGGGCGAGCACGTTACACACCGCACGCGGCAAGGCGCCGAGTCGGGAATTGAACCCCAATGACTTGTTGCCGCGAGGCACGGATGCTACAACCGTGCCACGCTGCCGCCCGTTGGCTGGGCCCCAGAACTCCACGAAAGACACGTGACCTCACGGGATAACTGCCCGCTTCCCCCCCACGCGATGTCCGACGTTTCGCTGCACGCGGCGGGACCTTCCCGCTGTAACGCCAACCTCCGGAGACGATCCCGGGTTCCCATGGAACCCGCTTGGCCCGCTCGCGATGGACGAGAGGGCGGCCACTCGGCACACGCGGTCGCCCCGACGACGCGGCTCGCTCGCTCGCCATCGGAAACATTCCGACTGTCCCCCCCCTGGACCCATTAGAACGTTTCCGCTTGGCGACAAACTCAGATGATACGGCTGCTGCTATTGCCGCAGGAGAAGAACCATTTTAACGATGGTAATTAAACCTTCAAGAGTTGCACTAATTACACGGTCATATTAGCAAATACAAGTGCAGAATAGAAAGTGTCTCCACGCTGAAGTGAGCTCGGAGCGTTGTGTAGCCCTAATTGGCGGCCCTGAGCCAACGGCAGAAATTCCATGTTCCTATGGTGGGGGACAGTACATCCCGAGAGAAACTACTGGTACTGTATGTTAATCTTCACCATCAGCAGCCAGGATCAATCCACTCCTAGATGAAGTAATTCCTTAGCGGCCGTCTGGAGAGCTCTTCCCCTCCGATATTAGGAAGCCACTGGAGCTATGCACTTTTAAATGTAGATTGGAAACGAATTTCTTTAGAACAGTTTTTTGAGTGCTTAGTTTGTTGTCTTAGTTTTGAATGGTGTGTTCGTTCGTACGAACTGCATCGCACAATTGCCAAGGAGCAGCAGACGAGCTGGAAAGCAGCAGCCAGGAGGCGAGCCGGTGCCCATAATTGCCGAAGCTCTGCTGTCCTCTACATGTTAAGATGTTTTCAACAAATTAATTCATGAGCGTCTACTCCACGTGTGGGAGGAAAGCGGCAAAGATGATATTAGTCCGCGCTTTGCCGTGCCGCGTTCTCCTGGCGAGCCATGCTACGGCATCTCGTCGAAGCACGTGATGGGAGTTTCACAGCGTTGTGCGTTAGGAGGGGGCCGAGTCGTGATTAGCAACTCCTGGGTACACTAACATTACGCGAGAAAATTTCGATTTAAAGCTTTCGTGACTGCAGGGATTCATATTCTTGGTTCTTTCGGTAAAGTCACGTAGAAGGGAAATAATAAAATAATAATAATAAAAAAATTCTCACGACGTTTCGATTGCAACACAAGCAATCATCATCCGGTGTGAAAACCACAGATTGCTTGTGTTGCAATCGAAACGTCGTGAGAATTTTATTATTTCCCTTCTAATTGACTTTACCGAAAGAACCAAGAATATGAATATTATGCAAGCAGTTGTCTCCGCGTTAGGAAGCGCTGGGCATAATCGGGGCCCTGGGGTAAGAGATCGGCGAAGGCAAATGTGCTCACTCGAGTAATTGCAACAAATAAATCAATAATGCACGTGTAAAAAATGCATCACTTTTCAATCAGGGCTATCTATATCTGGCGGGACGATGCTGTGGTTTAATCGCTACACTCAGAGGTTCCAAACAACACAGCCACGTGTAAAGAGCACGCGGCCTTTGTGCATTATGCGAAAAAAACATCGGCAGCTCCTGAAGGAGTGCATCGTGGTCCCATTGTGACAGCAACGGATTCAACCACGGATTCAACAATCACTTGCTGTATTGCATCTCCCAGCCTGCATGACAGCCTAGCCTTAGGACATCCGGTAATCCCAGGAAATTTACAATGCCAATGCAAACCAGGCTCAAAACCCGCTTGAGTGTCCTGAGATCTGGTGCATTCGGCAAAAAAAAGAAACATTCAATATGCACACACATGCACGGAATCGCGTCCAAGCCTGCCTGTGCTTCTGCCTGTCTGCGTGTCTGTGTGTCTGTGTGTCTGCGTGTCTGTGTGTCTGTGTGCCTGTGTGTCTGCACGTCTGTGTGGAGCAGATAGTGGCAGCCATCCTGGCCATAGCCGGCATCGTGATGATGGTCTACGTGGACGGCTTCCACCACGACTCCATCGTGGGGGTGGCTCTCGCTGTGGGCTCTGCCTCCACCTCTGCGCTCTACCAGGTGCCACGGGTTTCACCCGAAGCTTTCGTTCGGCTCTCCGACGCGTTTTCGGGTCGTGCCGCTGTGGCTGTTGTTCGCCACGATGTCCGACGTTTCGCTCCACGCGCCCGGGAGCTTCTAGTCGAACGACGCGCGGCGCGACCCGAAAGCACGTCTCGGAGTTTCAGAGTGCGACCTCCAGAAGCCGCGCAAGCAGCGGTTGCTTTCATTTTGTTCTCATAGCTTCCCACAAACCTCGCCAAATCTCACGTCGTCTACGCGGGCAGAACCGGGCCGAGAGCTCGCGTGCATCCGAAACCTTCCCTCGGCAGCATCCCCTTCCGTCTCGCTCACGGCTCACCCCGTGACCCCGTGACTTCCCCACCGGCCCCCGCAGGTCTTGTTCAAGATGCTTCTGGGAAGCGCAAACTTCGGCGAGACGGCGCATTTCCTCTCGTCGCTCGGCCTCTTCAACATCCTCTTCGTGTCGGCCGTGCCGGTGGTGCTGTACTTCACGCGTGTCGAGTACTGGCCCTCCGCCTCCACGCTGCCCTGGGGCTGCATCTGCGGCATCGCGTGCCTCCTGCTCGGTGCGTTCGCTGCTGCACGTGACGATCCTAGTAAGGGGTGGCCCCGGGGGGCTTTGGGGCCGTCCATAAATGATATCACGCGATTTTGGATGATTTTTGACCGCTCCTCCTCCTTGTCACACGACGTCACAAAAAGTCAGACCCCCCCCCCCGCCTCAAATTACGTCACAAAGCTCTGCCCCCCCCCCTCACAAAACTATATTTCCATTTTGAAAATGAAATATGCTTCTACTCGCTTTAAACTATTGTCATTGTAGCGCGTATTTAATGTGGCGCTGCACGCTGATGTTGTAGGAGTGTTGTTATAACAATTAGTGTTGTTATAACAATTAGTGTTGTTATAACAATTCTATATTTATTTAAAATTGCGCATTTTGATGCGACGTCACATTTCTCAAACCCCCACCCCTCCCTCGTCACACATCGTCACAAATGTCTGACCCCCCCCTCCTCCTAGGTGCGTGACGTCATTTATGGACGTTCTCCTTAGGGGGCCGAAACCCAAGAGCCTGGGTTTGAATCCGGGTTTGAGTCACGGGTGTTTGAACAGAGTTCTCGAGTCGAGTTCGTCGACGGACTCCGACTGCATCGATTTGCAGTCGCGTCAAAAATCTGGTCCAAGTCGCTTAAATTCCGACTGTGCTCGAATGCGCGTGGGAGAGGCCGAGTGCCTGGAGTGTGGACAAGAGGCTATGATGTCACTTGAAGAGCTGCTCTCAGCCCTGTCAACGATGAAGGTTTCTGAAATCGGAAACCGAACCCATTCTCTCTGGTTCTTTCGGTAAAGTCACGTAGATAGAAAAAAATATAATAAAAGAACACGACGTTTCGGCCGCAACACAAGCAAGTGTCCGTCATCAGGTTTTGGTTTAACTGAAACTGCACCCAGAAATCTGTCATCAGGTGACGAACGCTTGTGTTGCGACCGAAACGTCGTGTACTTTTCTTATTTTTTCTACCCACGTGACTTTACCGAAAGAAACAGAGAGTATGGATTCCTGCAGTCACGAAAGCTTCAAATCAAGATCGAAGCCATATTCAATTTGCTGCTCCAGAACGGGAGAGGTGGGGTGCGTGTTCGATTACCGGTTCTAACCGGTTCGACACTTTGTCGCTGGCCTCTTCAAGTGAAATTAGCGGTCATCCCTCGGTCATCTTCACCGTCACTCCGCTCGAGGGCACATTGAACGTGGTCGTCAGGTGGCTCGGTGTGGGAGCGAGCCGCTAGCGATCGGAAAGTTTAGAGTCCTCATCCCGGTCACCCGGATGAGCCTCGCTGAGTCTTCAAGGCTCTTTTTCAGAATGGGGAGGTTTGGCCAAGGCCAGTGAGATTTGCGTGTTTTTTTTAGCTGTTTGATTATCCCTTCAGGGCGGGTAAAACGAGCACCGCTTTGTGGATAAGTCAACATTGAACTCGTTTGATGATTCTCCCCACCCCCCACTCCCCCACAAAATAAATTTATCAGAGCTGTAAACAGATGATCACCGCTTAAAAAGAAAAACTACCGTGTGTTTTGTTTTGTTGTGCGAATCTAAAAAGTCTAACTGGTTTAAGCGCTGGTTTTTAGCAAATGGTTAAGCGGAACTCATCCTTCCGAGACCCTTGTGGACTGGCTCAATTGGTTTTGGGTTAACTGAGACTGCACCCAAAAATCTGTTGGTGCGATTTACCAAATCATAACCACGAACGTGCGATATTCTTTCAGCCTTCAACATCCTGGTGAACTTTGGGGTGGCGGTCACCTACCCAACGTTCATTTCCTTTGGGATTCTGCTCAGCGTCCCGGGCAATGCAGGTAATGCCGCTCGGCGCATGGTCATACCGCAGTCCGCACCTCCCATTACGACGGTCGGCTACGTGGCCTGCGAAAGAAGTTCCAACCTACGAACGAAGGGTGCCGCCCACACGACGAACCCCGGCGCATTCGCTTAGCGCCTGACGCCATCCTCACTAACCGCTCGCCCTTCTCTTGGGTTGGGGGCGCCCGCAGTGACGGACGCGCTTTGCACGGACGTGGACTTCGGCTCGCTGCGCCTCCCCGCGCTGCTGGTGATCTGCGTCGCCTTCCTCCTGCTGCACCTGCCCGAGGACTGGGACGAGGTGGCGCTGCGGCTGCTGCAGCGCCTGCGCGAGAAGAAACGCGAGGAAGGCGGCGCGGGGGACGAGCACCCCGAGCTGGGCATGCTGTCGCGCGGAAAGAGCCGGGCCATCGCCGCCTGCTGAATGCACGCGGCGCTGTCGGCGGTGGCGGAGCCCGCAAACGCCCCGCTCCCTCCGACGTCTCAGCTCTCTCCCGCGCGCGCCGTAGCTCGGCTATGCCGCCGTTGCCGCTGCCGCTGCCTGGGGGGCGTCGTAACGATAAGCGGAGGTGTCGAGTCTCGTAGACGCACGCTGCGCGGCAGCGCCCTAGCGCGGTTGGCACCGGATCCTGACGCAAGAATGGATGGGAACCCCCCCCCCCCCCACTACTCACCTCCCTTTTCGTAGCCCGGCACCTGGGTCCCTTGCGTCTGTTGTGTAGGGCCTGGCGTGCAACGCCCACACATTTGAAAGCTGCGCCACCGTAATGTGCGTTAGTCAGCAGGTGGTGAAGCAAGGTTCGCCGGGACGCACGGCTCAGCAGCGACGCTTTGTCGCGATGCCGTCGCTTAACATCGCAACGGGACGAACTCCGTGCGATACGGATGAGCTGGCTAAGTGGCAATGGGGAATGTATCTCAGTGGGACAGCAGCACGGCACTGGGTCGGTGGTTTCACCGAAGCACAACTTCCTCCGCGTGCCACCTTTGTTTTCGCGTTTGCATCTCCGTCCGTAAATCACGGGGTCTTCATCACTGACAACCGATAAGCAATACGCGCAGAGGTGAGGCTGGGTAAATACGTCATGATACAATAATGACTTACTTACCCAGCAAAGCCACGTCGAGTCTGAAGACATAGCAGGGTCCTGCATTGTTTGGTCTACACCAGTGACGCATGTTTTTAGCTTTGGAAGGGACCCGGGGGACCCTGAAGAAACCCATTCAGAGCAGGGGGAGAACATACAACCTCCACACAGAGAACGCACTTGGCAAGCGTTCCATTGAGCAGCCCATCTCTTGAACCCCAAAGCTTTGCCACCGAGGGAGAGAATTCACGCTCTTTGGCTTTCACCGTTTGGTTCCTCAGAGCCGACTGCGATCGAATCGAGCGCGGACGTAGGGCCACCCAGAGCGAAGGGCAAAAGGGGGTGAGACTTGCCCTGGGCTTCACGCAAACAGAGGGCCCCACAATCGCGTGTGTGGTTGATGGAAAAAGAGAGGTCCGCGTGGCATTCTGCCCGGGGTTTCCAGGAGCCTCTGGGAGGTCCTGCGCGGTAGGCTCATCCACTGCTGGCTGAGTGGAGATGATCAGAAACGTCGACCGTAACCCATCAACCCATCAACCCCGCCACCGGCAGAGAGAAGTTCTGGCGTTTTGAAGTTTGTCTTTAGAATGTCTGAGCAGGGCACCCCTCATCGAGAGGCTGCAAAGAGAGAATTTAGTTCACGATTCGTTTCCGAGGCCACCGATTGATCCGTGGGTATCCGCATTTCAAAAGTGTACAGTGTTCAACGCAGTCGTTACGCAGCAGTGCAGTCTGTATGCGACGCATGATTACAGGCACCTAACAGCTGCTCAATGTGTGTGTGTTTTTTTACGAGAAGCGTACCAGGTTTTATTTTGACAGATGCAGAGGGGGGGCGATGTCGGGAAAGCACATTTGTGAGATGATATTGTTTTGCCTCCTGCAGAAGAAAGAGAGAGCGTTATTTCCTGAGCCCAGTTCGATTTTGTTTTGTACATGACAACAGTTCTCTAACACAGCAGCAACATAATACTTCTCTTATCGAGGACACGAACCGAATTTGTATAAAACTGTATTTAAATAAATAATGGTGAGAAAACCCGTAACTGTATTGCATTAATGCAAGATATATTGGGGAGGGGCTATTTTAATTACCTGGGCAATGTATGAGATTACAGTTGAATTCTCATCTCGGTTTTGATCTGCAGGGATAAGCAATACATATGTATACACACACACACCGTGTAAAATACGCAACACAGCACTTTATAAATTATATATATCACTGATTTTAGGGCTAAGATGAAAACAGATTTGAAAGCGATGCTTCATGAGCCACACGATCAATATATATTTATTGCACGGGCATCACGAGCATGGGCCATTTCCCGTGGCTGGGTGGGTCTTGTGGCAGATGAAAAATCCCCTGGTTAGCGCCATCTCGAAGCCAGTGTCGTGCCCAGCCTCTCCAGACCTTTGACCTCCGTGGTGACCGTTTTGCCACCCAGCGGACAAACTACGTTCACAGTGTAGTGATGTACATGTAATTTTTTTTCGCCAATATTTTTATCTCAATTGTGCTGTCATTTTCATACCATGAGACAAAGTGTCCATTCGGAGCTCTCACTGAGCAGAATATCTCCCCCCACACCACATATTGGAAAACGGCCCACAGAAGTGGATATCACAGAACTCCAGTACTTTCGAGTTCCCTTCAAGTGGCATATTTTGAATACTACGGGCACTGCTTTTTGATGCGCCATTCGATATACGATAGGCAATGCGGACGTTTTATGGTTTTTACAGATGAGATTTTGACACATGAAGAGAAGAACCACATTTAATACGATGGGTGTCTGTGCAGTCATTAGCAAGACCATCAAAGTGCTATAGAGAAACGAGTTTAGTCACAGGCGGCTGAATCCCACACTCAAGCCCAGGAAATCAGTGTTGCTGGCTCAGTGATCTAAACCCAGAGCCACCCAGCCACCTCTTGTATTGATGTTTTTAGAGTTTATTTGCCAACCCTGGTCTGATGAATGCAGGCCATGTGACACTCCAGTAGATTTGTGCACAAAAGTGACCGAAGGTGGAGTTTTTTAAAAAAATTCCACATTCTGAGAGCTGTCGATAGAGCCTGAAAATACTTTACACTGAAACCACAGTGTCACCGCCACGCTACGGCACACGAAGCACGCAGAAATGTTTTACAACCCTCTAACGGATCGCGCTGTGATGCTGTCGTGGTGTAATAGTCGGCACACTGCACTTGCAATCCAGAGGGCGCCGGTTCGAACTCTGGATTGCAAGTCAATTCCCCGCCGTGGTAGTTCACACAATGGGCAAGTTTCTAGAATCCACCCACCTCTGGCCATCCAGCAGTATGAATCAGTACACGGCAGGTAGAGCCCGACGGAAATTCGGTTTCGGTCTCGGCGCCGAAAGTTGGCAAATTGCCTCTTTCGGCATACTTTCGGTTTAGGCCGAAAGTCAATTTTTAACTTTCGGCTTTGGCCGAAAGTAAATTTTTAACTTTCGGTTTACTTTCGGTTTCGGCCGAAAGTCAATTTTTTACTTTCGGTGTGGTTTCGGTTTCGGCCGAAACTGATATTGACTTTCGGTCGTCATTCGTCAACCGCATCTCTATTTTTAGAATATAACGCTAGTGCTACGTCTATCACTCTGCCTATCGACCGGTCAGTCGGCGCTAGGCAATCCTATGCGATAGGCTTCGGCCGAAAGTAATTTTTGTACTTTTTTTACTTAATTTTTGTAACTTAATTTTTTACTTTAAAGTATTTTTTTTACTTTCGGTCTGGTTTCGTTTTCGGCTGAAACCAGAAATTCAGTTTAGGTCGGCCTCTAACGAGAGGTGATCAACAGGTCGCGCGTGTGGTGGGATAAAGTGTGGGTACGCCCACCTCTTCCAAGACATTCAATCAGCGTGGAAGAGCAGGCCAAATACCCTCGAGCGGGGATCTCTGAGCGCCCCCCCCCCCCCCCTCCAACGAAGGTCGATCCACCTGCGTTGGCATAAGGCAGAAATTGCAGGGTTGCACCTTTACTGTAGTCGACTTTGCGGACTCATCCGCAAAGTACCGTGCCAGCGTAAGTGGCGTGGGGAAATCTCGCTGTGCCGCACTGGTGCAGAGCCAGCCGTTAATCGTCGTGGCTCTAGATTGGATTTTAAAGATTTAGAATCCTCCATCGGGAAAACCGCTGACCACAAACAAATGCAGCAAAACGAGGGTAAAAGCCCCACGCGTTTTTAACCAAAAACAACGCTTAAAGATTAAAGTGCATTTTTATACGTAATATTGATTAATTTAAGTATGTTACTTTTTAACTCCGTATAACTCCAGGAGTCTGCATATGAGTTCACAATTCGCAGGCATGTGTTCCTAGAGAGCGTGATTTATATGCAGGATTTAGAGTTCAATCAATAGACTCTCACAGTGTTCCTGGAAAGCCTGGTGCCAAGTCCTGCACAAGTAATTGTAGTTTCCTCTACCCTCATCTTCGGAAAGCAGACAATGCAACACAGTTACCTTGATATGTGCGTATACGTGCGCGTGTGTGTGCCTTTGTACAAATACACACACACACAGTCGGGTGATTGTAATGTATTGTCGCAATGGAAGTGTAAACGGATGTGATGGAGGGGTCCGGACATCATGAAAGAGAAAATCCCCCGCAACTTTAAGGCAGGGGTTCAAAGAGTTCCGGGACTTTAACTCCGAATATAACACAAGACACAGCAAGCCCGTGCACGTAAAGCAATGCCACACCGAGGTGGCAGACGGACTGACATACCCAGAACAGACACTCACACGGAGAGTAATAATTTAGAACATTTGGTATTAGCACCAGTCTGAAAACGCAAGGCTTTACGAAGGCGCTGTATCACAGTCTGCAGTCGGTTCGGAGTAGGGGGCGATGTCGCTAACGTGTACGGTTACAAGTACATTCTCTAATTTGGACCATAACACCTGCACATTGGCCTACTTTTCTCAAATCACGCCATGGGATCTTAAACACGCGCTGTGCAGCAGACGGCGTGTGTTTTACACGCAATATGCCCGTAGTCATAACCTGGGCACTCCGTCGGATATGAACCTTGAATCTCGAGAACAAGCGGCGAATGCGCTCCCGCTGAGACACGTGACTGCCGCTGAACCCTCGCCCAAGACCACGAGCTGGTCAGGTCTTTGTTTGACGTGTGTGTGTGTGCGTAGGCCTCGGCAAGGTAAGGTAATTGTACCATTTTACCGGGTAAAAGGGTAAGGGTAAAGGTGTCGACATGCCAAGGGGTAAGGGTAAAGGGTAGGGTAAAAGGTAGGCTCGTTGTTTTTACACTGTTACCTTACCTTGCCGAGGCCTATGTGTGCGCATTACCAGGTGGTGACACATTCCACTGACTGCTCGAGAAAAAAAAAGACCACGATGTGTCTAAGTTGCCGATTGGGCAACACCAACAATGACAGCGTGCGTGACAAACACGGTGCACACCAACTGGGGAGAGGGGCTTTCTTGCTTTGATGTGTTGTGGTCAACGGGTGTTCACGAAAACCTGCCGAGAAAAGCACTGTGTATTTGTGGCCGTGCGTGTGTGTGTGTGTTCAAGTATGAAAACATTGTTTTAACAGGGTAGTGCAAATTTGTCAATGTGTACGTGTGCAAGATGTTGTCAAGCTGTGATAATTGTGTTAAATGTTGCGAAATGATTGTAATAATGACCGTGTGTTTTTTTTTGTATATTTGTGCGAGATAAATTGTGGCCCTCGGTGGCTACTGACTGATGACTGGCCAAAGCAAACCCTTCATTCTTGATTTGACGCTTTCGTGACTGCAGGAATCCATACTCTTTGGTTCTTTCGGTCAAGTCACGTGGGTAGAAAAATAATCATAATAATAGATCAATACGTTTCGATCGCCACATAAGCGATCGTCCTCGGGTGGGATATCCGAAAGAACCAAAGACTACAAACCCTTCATGTCACGACACCCACGTTTCACCACAGGGCATAGCAACACTGAAATGCACGTTCCAGTCTGCTGAACGTTAACGTGTGCTCATACAATGTTAGATGTCAAATTAAGTGTTTTCAAGTTAATTTATTATTATTAAAGAATGTGTATATAATATTAAGTGTGTACATTTCTTAAATTATAATTTATTAATAAAGACTATACCACAGTGACTTCTCGTGGGTTGACCGAGTATGTAACAACAATCACACATCATCTTGGTTCTTTCGGTAAAGTCACGTAGAAGGGAAGTAATAAAATAATAAAAATAAAACATAATAAAATAAAACAATTCTCACGACGTTTCGGCTACAACACAAGGCTACTTGCGTTGTAGCCGAAACGTCAAGCAGCCTTGCGTTGTAGCCGAAACGTCGTGAGACTTGTTTTATTTTATTATGTTTTATTTTTTATTATTTTATTACTTCCCTTCTACGTGACTTTACCGAAAGAACCAAGATGATGAATCCCTGCAGTCACGAAAGCTTTAAATGGAAAAATCACACAACGTGTGAGCGGAAGCGAGTGTGAGTGTGTGTGTGAGTGTGTGTGTGAGTGTGTGTGAGTGTGTGTGTGAGTGAGTGTGTGAGTGTGTGTGAGTGAGTGTGTGTGAGTGTGTGTGAGTGTGTGAGTGTGTGTGTGAGTGTGTGTGTGAGTGTGTGTGTGAGTGTGTGTGTGAGTGTGTGTGAGTGTGTGAGTGTGTGTGTGAGTGTGTGAGTGTGTGTGTGAGTGTGTGTGTGAGTGTGTGTGTGAGTGTGTGTGAGTGTGTGAGTGTGGGGAGCGGTAGTGTAGCGGTTAGCGCGCTGCGCTATGAACCTGGCGACCCGGGTTCGATTCCCGCTCACGGCTAACACCAGTGACGATTATCTGAACCGGTCCTGGGCCTCCCCTAGGTCGACTCAGCCTTAAATGAGTACCTGGTGCGGTGTGTAAACATCGCCACTAGGGAGACAAAGGCGGTCGGGCGTGGTGCTGGCCACCCACCCCCTCGTGTACCGTTCCGGCCTTCATAGGTGCTCGCTAACAGCACTTGCCCCTACAGTCTGTTCAGGCTATACGGGGGATCTTTGTCTTTGAGTGTGTGTGAGTGAGTGAGTGTGTGTGAGTGTGTGTGAGTGTGTGTGAGTGTGTGTGAGTGTGTGTGAGTGTGTGTGAGTGTGTGTG
Source organism: Lethenteron reissneri (assembly GCF_015708825.2). Classification (NCBI taxonomy): domain Eukaryota; kingdom Metazoa; phylum Chordata; class Hyperoartia; order Petromyzontiformes; family Petromyzontidae; genus Lethenteron; species Lethenteron reissneri. The sequence continues at coordinate 5,875,209 of NC_083792.1, forward strand.
TGCCGCTGGCAGGCGGTGGAGGTGGCAGCAGTACTGGAGAAGGCATTGGTTTAGACTGCTCCATAAACCGCTATTTTATACGAGGGAGGATCCAAATTCTGGCAACTGAATCATCCGCTTCCAAAATGCAATCTCTAAATGCGCTCTCGGTGACAAGGAGGTTAAAATTAAATGGCATAACTCATTCAGGCACGATACCTTGCACAATGTAATCAGTGTACGAGCAGCCTACGATAGTAACGGTGCGTAAGGATTTTTCGATTTAAAGCTTTCGTGACTGCAGGGATTCACCTTCTTGGTTCTTTCGGTAAAGTCACGTAGAAGGGAAGTAATAAAATACTAAAAATAAAACATAATAAATTAATTCTCACGACGTTTCGCTGTCTCCCCGACAGACCGGGTCTTCACCTGAGGACGGCTGCTTGCGTTGTGGCCGAAACGTCGTGAGAATTATTTTTATTATGTTTTATTTTTATTATTTTATTACTTCCCTTCTACGTGACTTTACCGAAAGAACCAAGAAGATTTGCGGAAGGATGTGTTGGGACAGGTGGAGGGTGTTAGCCTGCAACTGCTTGCTCACGCCACTGCTAGCAGAGGGGGCTCCCCTCGTGCTTGAGTTCTCTTTCAGGCTGACCAGACGTGTTAGAGGAAGGTGGGGGTGCCCACACTTTACCCCACCGCATACGACCTGCCAATCAGTTGTGATGAACACATTAATACCAGTGGGGTGGACAGAGGCGGGGAGGGAAGGCGGATTTAATAATCGTGGTCTCATTGTTTCAAGTGCAGTGTAGGGAGATCGATCTGGCGACCTCTGGGATTGCAAGTCCAGTGTGCTGACCGTTACACCACGGCTACCTCCCCACCGTACAGTATGTATTGACAGCAAACATTCTACGTGCCCAATAGCGCCCACGATTTGCATCACCATAACCCACCGGCTGGCACCTTATAACAGCCAGACCATTTTTGAAGTGAGCCGTTGCTCAAGGGCAATGTTTAAAAACACAGCACAGTACAGTATTGGCAGGGCCAGGAATTCCAGTTCAAGGGCAGCTACTTACCTACTCGGTAACCGTGGTATTACCCACCATCTAACGCTGCTGGGCGGATAGAGGTGAAGGGATGTGAGAAACTTGCAACGTTGCTCAAGTGGAGCACCGGAAAATACGATCGAACCTGAGACCTCTAAATTGCAAGTCCAGTGTGCTAAACACAACAGGAGCTCCCCAAGAATGCAATCAGTCTTGAGCTAAACCTCTTTCTTTTTCAACTTCTATTTATGCTGCATCTGCACCCTGGCATGAAGAACTAACACACCCCTGAGCGATCACCGGCCTGTTATTGTTCATGGCAGTATGCAAACGCGCTGACGACTGCGATACTTCAACAAAGCTTTGCAAAACACATACAGTGTATGTATGTAAATGTATTCAGTTCATGAGTTCCAATGAACCAACATAACAAATTCCATCACGTATACACATTGCATTTGAAAACTAAATAAACATTTGGTCAAGATGCAAAAATAATATTTGAAAAAGATTAGGAATGCAGCAGAACAAACTAACAGCCAATACAAATCCAGAACCATTCACTTCATTTCACAATCTCAACTGGATAGGCAACATTACAGATTGTTAAGTTGGTATGTGCCTCTCATGTACGAATGCTTTAAAATACCAAGAAATGTTTAAATGCTGTGAATGCTCTCAGACAAACTATTGTTCGTGGACATGGGACCACACGAAACAGCAAATCAGTGCAAGTAAAGTTTGACCTGATTTTTATAAAGCCACAAACTAAACAGAATCAGTGTGACCCTACAGTGTCCTGACATGCACCAGGATTAAACAAATGGCATTTTTGTAAATTATACCCGTACACCAATCCAAGAAAAACATGAAAAAACGTAAAGGAATAAAACGAATGGAAACATTTATGCAATAAGGTATAGATCAAAAGCACCCAGATAAAGCTGCCTACATTCAGAATGCTGAACCAGATTTGGTTTTCAAAAGGCATTTTTCAGGACAAGGGACAAGCAGGTGAATGTTAGGCAAATTGGAGGGAGGCTTATGTCATTTTAATGTGCAGTCATAGTTACATGATATGTTTAAAGTGAAACCCATATATTAAAGATAGTGTCCTTGTCGATTACATCTCGTAGTTCACCATATTGATTCAAGTGAGCCTGACGGCTGAGGTGACAATCAATGTCAAACCCGCTCCAAAATGTGCTTTTATCTGAATTAATGCTGCCACCTCATGTATTCTTGGAGGGCCGGGAAGCTGATGGGTTGTGTAAGATTACCTTTATATGTTATGCGCGCAGAGGCAGATATTGTCTGCTAGTCTATTCTGTTTAACGTGAAGGCCACTTGCTTTTTAAAATCAACTTTACAAGCCAAAGCATAGCTCATATTCACGTGTTACCCGGGAGGTCATTCCCAAGATAGAATCCCACATCAATAAGCATCATGAGTTTTAAAATAACAATCAATGAACCCTTTTCTACCCCTACTATCTGCATTGTGCCGGTGCTGCAAACATTGTCATTTCTGATGTTCACCCGTGGCAGCTCTGGCTTTATGAGATACCCGCAACTCCACTAAACAACAATCGCGGTCTTCCATACATTCGACAGACCCTGTGTCACGTTACTGGCCTTCAGTGGAGCACTGCCTTGATATGGCAGAGAAGCATGTGAGCTTCAAAAACTCAAGTAGCAAGACTGGACAGGCACACCCATGTCAGTCAGATATACTCTGGGAATATTAAGACAAAATGTAGTCCCTTTACGAGCCCACAATGTGAAGCGTACCCCTGAGATACGCTGAAACCAGAGCTGACGATAACCATGTTACAGGCCAGAAACAATGAGATGTTGTGCACTTGATTATAGCAGATTTTACACTATCACAGTGATACCCATAGTTTTTTTAAAGTTTTTGATAAATTCGCTGAATTACCTAAGGACTAATGCAAAGGCATTGATACATACAGTAAACTGCTGTGCTAGACATAACTACTACTATACTTCACAAGGCTATTAATCTTTAGACCAATGGCTTTATTTTACTGCTGTTGAATGGCGTCACCAAAAATCAATTGCACTATTTATATTTAAACAAAAATATTCATAGGGCCACAACTATGACATGACATTCTATGAAGCCCACCAAAACCAATCTAACGAAGAAAACATGATGTTTCACATACTCCCCAGTATTTATATTTAATTGTATCCAATAAGTAACTAGTATATTACAAATGGATGGGCCACGAAATAGACCTGGGAGATGTTTTGGCCTTCTAATTTTATGGTGGCAGTTTCATGGTGGCAGTCGCAATTGGTCGACGAGAGGGAATTCTGGGATTGTCAACAACAAGAACAACCTTGTGTAGTGTCAAATAGTCATCTGGAAAGGTTCGTTTAAACGCGAGGAGCCCACGGCGTACGAGCCGCTCCTCGGGGAAAACTCGCCGTCGTAGTCGTCCTCAAAGGACGTCTCGGAGGGAGTGACGGAAGAGGCCATGGAGAGGTCTTGCACGAGCGTCTTGTACTCTTGCATGCCCTCATTGAGGGCCGACAACTGGCACAGCAGGGACATGTCCAGCTGCCGGAGTCCCATCTGCACCGTGTGCAAGAGACACCATTTCAATTAATTAAAACTTCAGTCCACTTCAGAAAATAATGTAAACGTTTTTGACCGAATACTGTTGTTGAATTCCAAGATAGACAGGACAAAGATATTGCAACAGAGAACCATTTGTGCTTGCAAAAAAAATGCATAAATGAAATGACTACCAAGGGAAAAAAAGTAAAATAATAAATGCTTGGATTTTAGCAACGATGACCTACATGACACAGACCGCACACATTTTATGTGTTTAGATTCGCTATAAAACTGCAGTCTTGGAGACCTCAACACAACCATGCACACAGAGTGTGCAATTAACAACGCCCATATAACTTTGCCGCAAGTCATCTTGTTCACCACCAACATTGACCGCGATGCTGGTGGTGGAGGTGCAGCCCTGACACTGCCTACTCACAATACTGCTGGCCCTCCACTCGAGGCAGCTTTAAATAGCCCCTCTAAAGCACAGTCGGTCTCCTCTTTCAAATTGGCCCGACGTCTCAAAAGAGCTGGCTGTACCCACACTTACTCGACCACACGCAACCTGCCGAACGGCAGTAATGTACCCATTTATACTACTAAGGTGAACAGGGACGGGGGGATGGGAATCAGACATTTAAGAGACTTGCATCATATTAGCAAGTGTGGGGCCGTTAAACTGGCGACCTCTGCATTGCAAGTCCAGAACGCTAAAATGTACATGACACCAGGATCCCCATGACGCTGTTGGTACAGTATTCATTTATTGTACAGTAAGTACTCTACATGGCCAATAGCACCGACGTTTGCTACCGTAGCACAACACACCTGCTGGCACTTTACAGCCAAACCATTTTGAAAGTGGCCTTGTTGCCTAAGGGCAATGTTCAAAAACACAAACACACACGATACAGTATTGGCAGAGCCAAGAATTACAGTTAAAGGGCAGTTCTTCCGGTAGTTAACTGGTTACACTTCACAAGGACTGTTCATTTCCTACACCAAACAGGCGATGGACAGACATTTGAACCGGTCTAACGCGTCCATGACCCAACAACTCCTGACAGAGCTGTGTGCAGGTTATTTATGAGATCATCAAATACTGGATTACATTATAGGAACTTCAAGTAGACAGCTGGCGTATGCTTAGAATCAAACAACGCTAAAATATGAAACCATTAGGTAGTTTCTATTTTTAAAAGCTTCCAAAAGGATGTGTCATTATTGAAGCAGATTAATTGAGCGTCTCTGTATTGTAACGCTATTAAATTCCAGATAAGCATTTAACATTACATATATGCAGCACTCGATCGAGTTTAAATGCATTTCAAATAATTGGATAAAATACAACAGCACCAACAACTACAGCAAGTGTGCTCATGCATGTTCTTGGCCACCACTCACAACTTTCATCATCATGATCATCAGATTAAAAAAATCTCTTATTTTTTATTCGCACAAAATCAAAATACTATTTCTTGCCCATTAAAAATAACGGCGATCGAACCAATTAGGAGGAACGTGCTTCAAATTGCGGAGCAGACCACCAAAATTAACCACACCAGTCGACATGAAACCTGGAAAAAAATTCCAGAGAGGTGACATTCTGGGTGACAGACTTCCACAAATGTGACCATTAAAGGCCCCCATCGACAAGTCGGCCCTGTGGTAGACGTTGTAAAAAAAAATCTCACCATTTCCTTGCGCAGCAGAGCCATCGCCAGGTCCAGATTGCCGGGCTTGCAGCTGGCCAGCAACATGCGTCCCTCCGCAGCCCCACTCCGGCCCCGCTGTAGGTCGTCCTGGATCATGGACCTCTTGGCGTAGGTCCTCTCCAGCTCTCGCCACGACGTCGGGCCACTCCCGTGGCTCCCGAAGCCACCGCCAGCCGAGCTCAAAAGCCCGCTCAGACTCTTGGGCAACGCTGGCAGCCCAGAGGGCCCAACCGTGCTGGGTGCCGCGGTCCCACGGCCGCCTGCCAGTGGAGTTGTGCCCACCAGGAGACTGGGGATTTGAACCTTCCCTGAACTCGAATCGACGGCATCACGAGGTGCAGAGGCGTCAGTCTTCACGGTCTCATGTCCCTCCATCGAGGAGGTCTCCCCCTTGCTCGCTGGCTTTGGTGGATGGAGGTGGAGGCAGGAGGATCAGCAGCAGCAATGGCAAATAGTGGACGACGTTCAGGAGGTATGAAGAGTGTGCTGATGAAGTTTCGGTATGTTGAGATGCTGGGACTGAGATGTGAGTTTATTAAGTAGGGGATGTAAAGATTGTGAGGTTATGCAGATGAGACGAGTGAAACATTGACGGGTATATATTGGGATGCTGAGGATGTAGTATGTGAAGATAATGTTGAAGATGTATTCGAGGTAGATGTCGAGTCGATGTTGGGATGTTGTGGGGATGATGTTGATGAAATAAATAGCCGAGATATGAAACCGGGGAAAATTGAGAGGCTATGTTGAGTCGATACGGAAATATCGATGACCGCACTGTAATCAAAGGCTGCACACGTGGATATTAAGGGGAGGATAACGAGATGCCGATGAGTCTACGCCGAGATGACGAGGAGGCGATTCTGTGGAGGTTGTCGCTGCTGTGTCGAGATGTCAAGACTCGCGATTATCACCGCAGCCGATCAGGGAGCGCCTCCCCTGGCTCCTTCCGCGCTCCCTCCCCCCGTGAGACACCACGAGAGGCAGCAGCAGCAGCAGGAGCAGCAGCAGCTGGAGCTGCTGTACCTCCTCCTCGTCGTCGTCGTCGTCGTCTTCGGCTGCGCGTCGCGGTTGACGAGGACGAGGACTCCTCGAAAGCGAAGCGAGCGGCGGAGGCCTTCTGCTTCGCGTTTTAATGGACGCCCCGGCGACTGCGGCTGCTGCTGCTGCGAGTGAGCGGCGCTCGCTCCGTCACTGGCTCAGTCGCCCCCAGCGCCTCTCACACCGCCACCGCTCAGCCGAGCAAGCGTCACGCACACACACAGGTGCGTGCAGGTGAGATCCAGTCCAGCCACCTCCCTCTTCCTCGTCGTCACCTGCAGTGGCCCCACCCTCACCTGCCAGACACACCCACCTCCACAACCTCACCTATACACCCACCCACCTGTCAGACACGCCCACCCACCTACAAACCCCCACCTACACCCTCACCTACACACCCTCACCTGCCAGACACGCCCACCTCCACAACCTCACCTATACACCCACCCACCTGCCAGACACACCCACCCACCTACACACCCTCACCTGCCAGACACGCCCACCTCCACAACCTCACCTACACACCCACCCACCTGTCAGACACACCCACCCACCTACACAATCACCCACCTCCACAACCTCACCTACACACCCACCCACCTGCCAGACACACCCACCCACCTACACACCCTCACCTGCCAGACACGCCCACCCACCTACACAACCACCCACCTACACAACCTCACCTGCCAGACACACCTACCCACCTACACAACCACCCACCTACACACCCTCACCTACACACCCTCACCTTCCAGACACACCCACCCACCTACACAACCACCCACCTACACACCCACCCACCTACACACCCTCACCTATACACCCTCACCTGCCAGACACACCACCCACCTACACAACCACCCACCTACACACCCTCACCTTCCAGACACACCCACCCACCTACACAACCACCCACCTACACACCCTCACCTATACACCCTCACCTGCCAGACACATCACCCACCTACACACCCACCCACCTACACACCCACGCACCCACCTACACACCCACCCACCTACACACCCACCTACCTACACACCCCACCCACCTACACACCCCACCTGCACATAGCCACCTACACACCCTCACCTGCCAGACACACCCACCCACCTACACACCCCACCTGCACACCCACCCACCTACAACACCTTCACCTGCCAGACACACCCACCGACCTACACACAACCTCACCTGCCAGACACACCCACCCACCTCCACACCCTCACCTACACAGCTACCCACCCTCTACACACCCCACCTGCACACCATCACCTGCCAGACACACCCACCCACCTAAACACCCCACCTGCACACCCTCACCTCCACCTACCTGTGCAGGTGAGCCAGTCCTCACCTGTAGGTGTCAATACCAACACCTGCTGCTGCTGCTGCCGCTCGGTGGACAGTAGAGGGCAGTAACATGCTTTTTTAATCCACTGCTGAATGGAGGCCTCTCCATGACCTTGTTAGTCATAGGGGTTCGTTCTTAACTGCACTACACCACGCGTTGTTCATGTGGGTTGAAGTAGGGAGATCCAGCACCGCTTCCGATATAAAACCTGTGATGTTCGTAGCCATGGCGAGGAATCAAACTCGGGTGGCTGGGGTTCATCGTGGCGTGCGTTAACCACTGCATCACCCTTCTTTCTTACACATATATGACTAATCACAATACGTACAAGTTAACGCGTTCGTCAATAACAGGGTGGCCTTAACAGGAATGTAATATGCGACGTTTCGAGCAATGGCCCTCCTATGTGCTATGCAAAGGGATATTGCACGAAACGTCAGTTGTTTGTTTATTTTTAAGACAGCGTTCTTGCCGAACGTGTTGGTTGAGTTGTTTGTTGGGAGTGCTTGTGCATCAAATACTGTGATTAATTTGGTGTATATTTAAATAAATGGAAATAATATTCTATATAATATTTAATTATAATTTGTTTTATTGATTACGATTAACAACATTGAAGTTCCGGTAGCTGTGTACTGTATTATTCAATACTATTGCTTTGTTAAGTTTAAAATGCTTGAAATGTGTTGCTGTATTTTAATTGACATTACGTAGCCCACCCGAGTCACCCTTCAAAAAGAGGCAAAGCATCACGTGTGTGAACGCACCTGTGGTACATAGCCAGTTGACATATGCTACGAGATATATATACCTCAGGACTTGTTTAAAAAAAGTACAATATTGTATCTGCACCGTAACACCTCGCTAAATAAAAAGGTACTAATTATCATCGCGAGCTATTAAAATGTTATGACATCCGATACCGTATTACCTTTTATTTATTTTACTCATGTTTCCTTTCAACAAAGTAACGCTGTTTCATTGGGTATGCACCTAACTGTATTTTTTTTTTAAATCAGGCGTGTTTGGAAAGAAATGTGAGGCTGGCATATTGGGATCAAAATAATGTACGAAAGCTATTCAGTCTCAATCTTAATTTGTCTCCTCCCATAAAACGTCAATTAACAACAATGTTCTAAAGGGTGTACTCTGTTTCTGTGGTCAACTGCTTTGTCCCCTTGACACATTGTCGCCACCTCCCACAGCCTGCCCACTGAAGGAAAGAAACCCCCACAAGCCAGTGGTGTGGACTCGAGTCATGTGACTTGGACTCGAGTCAGACTCGAGTCATGAATTTGATGACTTCAGACTCGACTTGGACTTGCATAACAATGACTTTGTCCCACCTCTGCAAGCCACACTCAGAATGACGCGCGGTTGATGGTGGCGATGGTGGCGTCACCCTGCCCGTCACCTACCACCCAGTGAGACTCGTGTGAACATAGAAATGCAAGTCGGTGCCTCTGGAGTTTGTATGTTCTCTCTTCCCCTGGTTCTGCAACGGTTTCCTCCCATAACTAAAAACAAAAACCATGCAATGTTATTGGAATTGGCCATACATCCCAATGCTAACAATGATCTGCCAATTACTATTGTATTACAAATATAAATCATCGCCCCCTACTGCGAGAACTTGGCAGGACCCTCCTGAAACAGAGTTGAGACTCAATTGGAGCTTTCTTGGGTCAGCACGCGTAATAATATGAAAAACTAAAATTGAATATCTCAGTTCTACCCCCTAAACTCACTCGCTAATGCCATCCATCATAGGAAATTGGCCAATAGGCCCAGTCTCAGCATATCCTAGCGCTGTAGTCGGTGCATTGTGGGTGGATGGTTTGGTCCTGGGACATTGCAAGAGTGGATGATTAGTTCAATAGCTGCGTACGATCAAAGGACGGGGACCCACGGTGTTGAACAACGAGCTTAGGACATAAGTGAAGAGTATTGCAGTTTTGAAAATCAAAGTGGCACCGCCTTCTATGAACTTGCCACGACAAGAAGACATCCAATTAAACTCCTCGTTCGTTTCTTAATCTGCTTGTCCTGGTGACGGTTGCGGCGGCAGTATGTTGAGTAGGGCGTTCCAGACCTCCCTTTCCCTGGCGACAGATTGTAGCTCTTCCTGGGGAATTCCCAGGCGTTCCCAGGCCAGCCGAGCGACATCGTCCTGCCAATGTGTCTTGGGCCGGCCCCGGCTTTTTCACCCATCGTCTAGAATGGCCTCCCATTATGCTGTGCATATTGTAGTACAACACTGCAGTGCTGTTCACTCGAATGTTTACCAGCATCGGTTTCAGCAAGCCTGACTCCTTGCTGATGAGGCGCTAAATGGCAAAACTTGTGTTAAATCAATGCTGATGAAATAATTCCCAGAAGGCCACTTGGCCAATGGCATGTGTGAAAACAACTGCGGGTGTATTTCTTGTTAGAGGCACAGATATGGGAAAGAGGGATATCGTCTTGTGATCTAGTTTGTATTTTCTGCGGTGGCATCTCACAGTTGTCAAGTGTCCGCTCGCGAGGTTGGCCCTGAGTGGTGGCTTGCAGGCAGAGGTCGCAAACGGGTTTTGATTCCTTACCCGGTCCCGGCCGCACCAGGGTCGCAAACGGGTACCCGTACCCGGCCGGGTACGGGTAGCCGGGTATCGGGTAGGGTACGGGTATCGGGTACCCGGTTGCGACCTCTGCTTGCAGGGCACGGCAGCAATGTGGGTGTGACCGGAATTTTGTGACCAACACTTTAGCATGCTGCAACGGGCCCTACTGTTTGTTTTCTTTCGTGGATATGACAGGCGATAATAACCTGCTTGCCTCGCCGCACAGAGATTTAACGAAGTGATCTGCGACTGTCCTTTCGAGAAATCAGATTCGTTTAATGTCACGGAGAGAGATTGAATAAAAAAAGACAAGCTAAAATAAATGTACGTACATGAAGCAATGAATCCCTGATACAAGTATAATACTATATGTCAATGAACCTCCGTGGTAATATATTTTCCGAAATATTAACTGCATATTGTAAATCTTAAACATAAATCTGTAAATCGCTCTGCAGGTAGGGGGCAGTAGCTGTCCATCAAAGAGCCTCTGCTGTGAACGCAGCTCTAAAGCTGAACAATTGACAATGCCCTATCCATTACTCTAGGGGTGCCCGTCAACAAAAAACCTTCGACATTTAAGTGATGATATTTAAACTGGTGGTGATTTCAGTTGTAACTATTATTTTGTACATCGTAACTTTCGTTTTAAAAAGGTTCGTTTTGTGCAAACGAGTGGCTACGCGTTGTTTTAAACAGATACAACTCTCTCTCTCGTGGTGGTGTTGGTGCGAGGTAGCCAAAATATACGTTAACTGTGACGAAAAACCAGCCAATAATTGTCAAATAAAAGAGCATGTAGTAATGATATAGTGTTAGTTACCTTTATTAGCCTATTACCAAGTCACCTGGAATGGATGCACATGACCTCGCCAGCTCTCAGAAGCCAGAGTAGAGTCTGGATGGTGCTTGAATGGGTGGCTCTGTGCGTAACAGACGTTGGAATTTCGCTACTGCTGCTGCCGGGTCGCGTTGTGGGCAGCAGAGGGCAGTAGGCAGCAACACCCGTTGTTGTATCGTAATGTACTTATATGATACAGCTGCTTTCAGCAGCAACCCGGACTGACCACGGTGGTGAAGTATGGTCAAATAACCTCCCCCACCTCCATGGCCTGTAAGGTGTGGGGAGGCTCTCATCTCGCGGTTGATTGACAAAGGGCTGTACGTTCATGATTTAGGTCCGTCCGTCCGTCGTGCATCCAAAAATGGGAGGGGTGGGGCTGGGTGGAGAGGGGCTGGGTGGGGAGGGATGGAGCTGGGTGGGGGGTGGGAGGGGTGGGAGGGGTGGGGCTGGGTGGAGGGTGGGAGGGGTGGGGCTGGGTGGGGGCTGGGTGGGGGGTGGGAGGGTGGGGCTGGGTGGGGAGGGGCTGGTCACCCCGTGGTGCCCTTATAAAACTCAACGTTTAACCTACTCACGCCGGCTTGTGCCCGTCCTCACAGTCGACCATATTTGCGGAATACACCACGCCGCCGTTAACCCTGGCCATTGACCGAGCAACCCAACGTTCCTACCAGCTCCCTCCGCAGGACAATGTGTTTTATCTAAGTGTTATTTTGGCACAGGTAAACCCCATTGGGCAATACATGCTCATTTTAGGGGGGGACTTGGCTACAGAGACCTGGTTGCTGCAGCAACAACAAAACACATGAACACATCCGTCCACAAACAACTGTGGACACGGTCAAGTTCCCAATGGCAAGGTCGTGCATTGACGTGGCACAACCAGCACAATCAATACAAGGCGACGAGAACGCATCACATACAAAGATTGATAATTAAAGTCTGAAAAGCAGAGCGCTGTACACTTGAAAGAAATTCTGAGGTCCAAAGGTGATTTAGAGTGGGACAAGAATGATGAGCTTTTGATCTCAAACATTTTCGCTCGGTTATTCCAGAGATTAGGACCCGCCACACGGAAGAGATTTAAACCGAGTTTGGTTCTCGCATGGAGGGACTGGGGGTGGGGGTGAGCGGGTGGGGTGGGCGGAGGATGGGCTGGGGGGGGTGTTAGTAAGGGGGTGGGTGGGCGGGGGGGGGGTGAGGGGGTGGGCGGAGGATGGGCTGGGGGGGTGCGGGGGTGGGGTGGGTGGGCGGGGGGGTGTGGTGGGCGGAGGATGGGCTAGGGGGGGTGGGGATATGGGGGTGGGGTGGGTGGGCGGGGGGGTGAGGGGGTGGGCGGAGGATGGGCTGGGGGGGTGAGGGGGTGGGGTGGGTGGGCGGGGGGGTGAGGGGGTGGGCGGAGGATGGGCTGGGGGGGTGAGGGGGTGGGGTGGGTGGGCGGGGGGGTGAGGGGGTGGGCGGAGGATGGGCTGGGGGGGTGAGGGGGTGGGGTGGGTGGGCGGGGGGGTGAGGGGGTGGGCGGAGGATGGGCTGGGGGGGTGAGGGGTGGGGTGGGCGGAGGATGGGTTGGGTGGGTGGGGGGTGAGGGGGTGGGGTGGGCGGAGGATGGGCTGGGGGGGGGTAAGGGGTTGGGTGGGTGGGGGTGAGGGGGCGGGGTGGGCGGAGGATGGGCTGGGGGGGGTGGGGGTAAGGGGGGGTGGGTGGGCGGGGGGGTGAAGGGGTGGGCGGAGGATGGGCTGGGGGGGTAAGGGGGCTGGGTGGGTGGTGGTGGGCGGGGGGGGGGGGGCGGAGGATGGGCTGAGGGGGGGGGGCTTGGAGCAGGGACAGGGTGGGAGATTCTAAGGGTATGGGAATTTACGTGGGAGATGATATGATCCAAAAATATATTGAGCAGACTTATTTTGTAACACTTTGAGGATGATGATAGCCCAATGCCATTCCCTGCGTAGATCAAGGAGGGGGGGGGGAGATGTTAACTACCTCGCCTGATACACGGAAGGTCGTGAGTTCGATCCCGACCCTGATGCCTGTGGAGTTTGCGTGTCTCTCTCGCCGTGGTCGCGTGAATTTTTCTCGGGGTCCTCCAGTTCTTCCCTCCACATTTAGAAACAAGCGTTTAGAGTATTTGGCTGCGATACATTTCCACACAATGAGCCACTTCGTTGAGCTCTCATTTGTGGACAGATCGCTGGCTCAGTAGGCTTTACCTGGTAAAATAAAAAAAAATTGTTTAAATAGTAGTTTAAATAAAGCTTACAGTGATGCGTTCTGTACCGGGCATCAATGGCAAAACGGAGTTCGGAGCGGTAGAATGAGATCAATTTGTTGCGGTGAGAAGCCACCGACACTTCTCGTGTTTGGCGAAGGTGAACCCCATTACGTGCACAGATGTAAATGTGAACACGGCACGCCAACGATCGAACAGTTTCTCAACACCCGCGAGTCGCACAACAGATATGTATTCTCTTACACAGCACCTGTGCCGCAATCGTGAACAGGTTCAAGGTTTGTAATGTGTGTGTGTGTCTGCTCGCGTGTACAAAAATAACATTCTCCGTTTTCACAGTTGCTATCCGGTGGGGATTTTCCCCCGTCCCAGGCCATGCAATCCATTTGATTACGGTGGCCTCAACAATGAAGTTCAGAAAACCGTGGACACATCACACCAACCCACAAGTGTGTGCCGGGGTGGCAAGCTTTAACCAATTACCCACAGCCACCAGGGCGTAAAATTACAGATGCTATCGATCCACAGGTCAGCAGCGGGGACAGGAAAACCGAAGGCCAGATACATGATGGTTTGTAAAAAAGCACAAGGCCACTTTATGGCACGGGTGCCTCAGCAGTGGGCCGTCTGTCAGTGGGCCATCACGTGCACAGCGATATGGAGCGCACCGGCGATGACAAATCCCAAAGTGACCTCGGGTCACCACTCTGACCCCGCCGTGGCTTCTGACAGCGTGGTCCGCTGCTTGCTGTACGTCCCTCTGGGAATTCCGGACGTTGATGGATCTCGGCCGGCCACCAGAGGGCTGCAGCGCCTGTCAGTTTTACCGACGTCAGGGTACAGACGTTTTCTTTATGCACTCACGAAGTGCTATTACTCATCACTGCAATCCAGTTCATCGCATGAGAAAGAAAAAAATCAGCTCGCGTGCAGCCGGTGCCCCATGGATCGTTGCATCGCATGATGGTGAAAGGTGGCGGTGGGAAACCTTCATCCAGCAGTGGATTGATCATGGCTGATGATGATGATGATGACAGGCGTTGCATGCTGTGCAGCCATGTACGGAAGTGAGTCAAGTTTTATGCTTTTTTGGAAAGGTCGAAAGAAATGTACGTTATTCAAATTGGAAATGGTAATGATTAAATTGGCCAAAGTCAGAAAAGATCACCACGCCTATAAATAAATTGCTGCCCTTTGTTAACCTATTCGATTAAATACTCTTCAGATCGTGTCCTTCATCGGGGACGCTTTGACTATACTTCGCCGTGATGGTCGGTGCAGTTCGGTGAAGGGGTTGGACTTAGAACCGGCTCATATCTCACGCTCGAAAAAGCTTTCACAGGTAAACTTATTCTACTTTCACAGGTGAGCTCATTCTACTTTTACAGGTAAAGTCATTCTACTTTCACAGGTAAAGTCATTCTACTTTCACAGGTAAACTCCTATTTTCACAGGTAAACTTATTCTCTCTTCACAGGTGAGCTCATTCTTTCACAGGTGAACTCATTCTCATATCACAGGTAAACTCCTTCTACTTTCAAAGGTAAACGTATTCTACTTTCACAGGTGAACTCATTCTACTTTCACAGGTAAACTAATTCTACTTTCATAGGTAAACTCCTACTTTCACAGGCAAAGTCATTCTACTTTCACAGGTAAACTCATTCTACTTTCATAGGTAAACTCCTACTTTCACAGGCAAAGTCATTCTACTTTTACAGGTGAACTTATTGTACTTTCACAGGTAAACTTATTCTACTTTTACAGGTGAACTCATTCTACTTTCACAGGTAAACTCCTACTTTCACAGGTAAACTTATTCTACTTTCACGGGTGAACTCATTCTACTTTCATAGGTGAACTCCTTCTACTTTCACGGGTAAACTCATTCTACTTTCATAGGTAAACTCATTCTACTTTTACAGGTAAACTTATTCTACTTTCACGGGTGAACTCATTCTACTTTTACAGGTGAACTTATTCTACTTTCACAGGTGAACTCATTCTACTTTCATAGGTGAACTCATTCTATTTTCAAAGGTAAACTCATTCTACTTTTACAGGTAAACTCATTTTACTTTCACAGGTAAACTTATTCTACTTTCACGAGTGAACTCATTCTACTTTCACAGGTAAACGCATTCTACTTTCACAGGTAAACTCATTCTACTTTCAGAGGTAAACTCATTCTACTTTCGGCTCGTGCTACCATTCGCACACGCAGTTTGGAATAATATTGTACAAATAAACAAAGGCATAAGTAAATCGTGGATGTGTAAATCATCCTCAAAGTTCTTCTTTCAATGCATTCTATTGTTTAGTAAAACAACTTCACTATTTGCACCATTGTCGCTACAGTGTTTTTTTTTTAAGCAGCAAAAGTGCTTTGGGATTGCGTTGTTTGCATGATCTTCTCTCATCAGGTCAAAGGCTCTCGGTTCACCGTGTCATCGCTGCAGGTGACAGAAGCTACTGAGCTGTCTGCCGGATAAACAACATTAAAACTCGCTCCGTACAAACCTCCCGTCATCATCTCAATTTCCTTGGGTAAGGTCTAGCAGGCTCAACGCTCCACGGACTGCCGTGTGCCCACTTGAACGTGACTCCCATAGGTTGTGAGAAAACGAAAAACTGTTGAGTACATTTGGTGATTTTAATGCACGACACTATCACGAGGGTGCTACGTCTCGCGGATGGGTATAGTCTGTTAGTAGGCGGTGATATAGAAACGTGGTTTTTACCAACATAAGCAACTTGTGGGACATTTTCAATCAGACCGCGACGCCGGCAAACACGGTCTCCGATTCAATCTAGATTTGAAGCTTTCGTGACAGCAGGAATCCATACTCTTTGGTTCTTTCAGTAAAGTCACGTCGGTATAAACTAAAATAAATCACGACGTTTCGATTTCAACACAAGCAGTCGTCATCAGGTGGGAAAACCACAGCAAGAAAATTTATTTTGGAATACCGTCACGGGATCTTTGAACGTCCACTGTAACGTGGACGGTGCCCTCTCGCGGCGAATACTCCCGCCGCATTAACCAGGGCGACCACCGGGTTGAGATCGAACCGTGAACCTCTGCGACGAGCGGCAGAAGAGGCGCCGACGGCTCGGCCCTTGGCGGGGGGGGGGGGGCTGGCCTTCGAGCGGCAGGACGGTTCGGTTTGGCAATGCGGGATGACCGCCCGCGTCTTGCCGAAGATTCACCCAAGTTAACCTTCGCCGGGTGGGGGGATTACTCGCGGTGGGCCATTCAGCAGGGCCCGCTTGCTCGGATTACGGCCACGGCTAAGGCCCCACATTGTGTGCGTCCACCTGCGGCCCCTGTCCGGGAAACAGGATCTAGTCCGAGAGAGCGGCGCGTGCGGTCCGAGACGCGGCGCGCGCAGGGCTCTCGATGGGGAACACTTCAGCACTTTGTCTCCTGCTAGGTTTCAAGTGATGGCTTTTTTCAGAGCGGCAATGAAAGCCACTGACAGATGCAGAGATAGACATCACGTGGCGAAGATTGAGAAGTGCATCGCCGCACGTCGGCTGCATCTGATACGGTTTAATTTGCTCGCTTTCTTAATATTCAGATGATAACACAATTACCTTTTTAGTGAGCAATAAAATACAACTATAATCACGGTTGGCCTAAGCGTGCGCGTTTTACACACGGGTGCGCGCGCGTCTGGAGAGATCAAGGACGGCTGCGAATTCTTGTTTCTCGGGAAAATAAAGCTTGAGGATACCGTTGATGAAAGCGAATGATATTTAGATGACACGTCACAGCATATTATAGTGCAATGGGTTCCCGATAAGATATAGAAAGAGGTAGCGACATCCGAATGTAAGGCGCTGGCTTGGGATTTAAAATGACTCAGCCAAAGATCCCGGGACATGGGTCTCGGTGAATGTGCATTGACATTCAAAATTGTGAGCAGCTCTTCAAGAGCAGCGATGCGTGCCCATCCACTCCTCTATTCCAGAGATACAACCGCACCTTTAGAAGCAGTTCCAGCGTACGGCAGTTAATACCCAGCAAACACGTGCAATGACATTGCATCTATCTTAAAACTCATCCTTCCCTGTAAGTTTATAATGCAAAATTGGATTTATTTCTGGTCCATTAGGAATGAAATTGCTTTTTTTTCACTGAATGCAAAAAATTGTATCTCACTACAAAGTTATATTTTGAATCGTGATATTTCGGATGCTCTATTTGGTTATATTTGATTACTTTTTGCTATTTTGGTAACCCATGCCACTCTGGGAATTGAGACCTATTCTCGTCTCGTGAGTCCTTACCTTGTTAAACAAGATCAACTCGACTAACTAGATCAATCCACTGCTGGATGAAGGTTTATCCATAAATTGTGGGCCTTACCCATACTTCACTGAGTCGTTGAAGGGGAAGACCCAAAACCGGTTCAGACATCACTCGTCACTTTAGTTAGAGCAGGGAATCACATCGAGGTCAACAGGTTCAGAGCGGAGTTTACCAAACATTGTGCCACTACTCCACCCCGATACACGCGCGCGTCCGTACGACCGTTTGAATTCACTCCAAAAACATCGCCGAATGTACACAAACATGGCCTCGCCGTGAGGGCCTGTTGAAAACGTGACTTCCTGTCTAAATCGCAACCCCCTAACCCGAACTAAAGCCTCAACCTCTCCTCGTCAAAACCCAAAGAGCACTGCAAAGGGGATTCTTCTTCTTCTTGGTTCTTTTGGTAAAGTCACGTAGAATGGAAATAATACAATAATTCTCACGACGTTTTGGCCACAACGCAAGCAGCCGTCCTCAGGTGGAGAATAGGTCTATCGAGAAGACAGAGTCTGAATCAGAGAAGACAGTCTGAATTAGACTCTGTCTTCTCGACAGACCTATTCTCCACCTGAAGACGGCTGCTTGCGTTGTGGCCGAAACGTCGTGAGAATAATTTTATTATTATTTTATTATTTCCATTCTACGTGACTTTACCGAAAGAACCAAGAAGATGAATCCCTGCAGTCACGAAAGCTTTAAATCGGGATTCTTCTTGTACCAGCTCTGCTCTTTTGAAAGTCCGCTGTAGGTCGAGACACGAAAGCAGTGGCAGTTGTGCGACGCGGGCAGCTGATGGCTTGAAGCAATCGCCCCAGCATCACGAGCGGTGCGTGCGTTGTTCGTGAGCTCACGGCAGCTCTGCTATAATTATTATTATTACCACCATTGCCGTCTGGTCAATGACAAATTGATGAAAGCCGAATGTGGATAATCAATACAAGGCAATGACACGTAGTTCTCCCCTCTTTAGGCACTGTGAGATATTATTTCTCCTCCCGTGATAAGCCCCGGGTTTTTTTGTACATCTGAGGTGGAAACTCTAAACGCGTCGTGCACGTAAGAGTGAATGATTGGCGATGTGTGTGTCGATGTTGTATGTAATTGACTCGCAGCACCCCTGCAGTTACTGGAGGTGCTACCGTTCAATTAAAAAAAATAAGTATTCTGGAATCCCATTGTGGGCCTGAATTGCAAAAATGAATTGAACTACGGAGAAGGGATGGACGGAGTGAGGTGGTGGGATTATTCTTCCACCCATACTTTTTATTTGCCGACTATAAATTTGCACGTGATAAGCCACTTCGTTGAGCTATAATTTGCGTCCAGTTCGCGTCTAAAAAAAGAGCTACACAGCTCAGTGGGTCTTAACTGGTAATTTTTTTTTCAATTGGCCAACTCTTAACATGACCGAACAAGATAATTGTTTTTTTACCCTTCTATCTGGCAACAAAACTGACACCTTTTTTTACAAGGAGTCATGTCTGCATAGACCACAATACCTGCAGTCATAATGCAAACAAAAAACATAACTCTGATAATATATGCACTGTCCTTGAAGTTGATTGTCAGTTTTGTTGCCAGATAGAAGAGTAAAAAAACAATTATCATATTTTTATTACTGGCAAATGAGGTTCCAATGGTGTAAATGCTTACCCCGAGCTCTCATACTCTGATGGTGCATTATCTTTGAGTTGTGCGCCTTTTGGCGTCATCTGGTCCAACACCATGTGAGACTAGGCTCTAAGGAAAGCTGTCTCGGGTGTGGACCAATCAACTTCAAGGACAGTGCATACATTATCAGAGTTATGTTTTTTTTTGCATTATGATTGCAGGTATTGTGGTCTATGCAAACATGACTCCTTGTAAAAAAGGTGTCAGTTTTGTTGCCAGATAGAAGGGTAAAAAACCTATTATCATATTTTTTACTGGCAAATGAGGTTCCAATGATGACCGAACAAGATCACGTGGTGATGTCACAGCACCTTGCCGTCAGAAAAGACAACACGATGAGAGTTCCTTTCGGGGCCATTGTTTTAATAGCGGTGGCGAGTGAAATATAAACTGGTGGCTGGGCCTCCCCTTTGACCAACCCACACCGACCACCGTGATGAGGCATGGCCAAACAACGCCCTGTGACAGACACGGTGTGGAGTGGCCGTCATCCAGCAGCGGATTGACAAGGCCGAGATAGATAGATGCGGCCTCTGCTCTGGGAGGGGCTGTGAACGTGGCGGCCGGCGTGCCGGTGGCTGCTGAAGGCCGCGCGTCGCTCGCGGCCCGCGGTCCTTGCGTCTCGCTAATCCTGGCGAGGCCTCGGTCGGCCAGGACGTGGCCGCACGTTCCATTGCTGATGCTCATGAGCCATGGGGAAAGGAACCAAATGGGGCCTCCCGCAGTCCATATCTCCCCTAATTCTAGCCCAGTGCTCAGGCCTCCTCTGGCTCGTGGGTCCTGGTGCAGTGGTACCGCACGCGGACTCGAAAGCTACGCCGCTGAATTCCAGATAGCGGGGGCAGCAGAGGCTGACCCGGAGCTCGGAGAGGAGGTCCCTATCGGTGGTGCGGGGGGGGACACGGGCGAGACCGTGAAGTTACTGTATAACGTAAAGCAGATCAACCGTTTTCAAATAATTACAGGGCAGCGTGAGCCCTTTTTGGGTTTTGTTTTTCCTGCGGTAGTCCTAACTCCACTGTCGGGTTTGACGCGGCTGTCGTGACCTGCGTCGACGCCGCTTTTACCCGTCGGCCAGAGCGAAGGGGGGAGATGACTGCCACCTGTTTGATTGGATGAGGTAATTACTGCATTCCACGCGACTGGCTGCCTTTGAGCTGCCTAAGCCCCCACTCCATGCACCGCGGGAGGAGCAGGAGGAGGAGCAGGGGATGGCAGTCTGGCAGCAGGAGGATCTGGTGACCTACCGGATTTGGCCGTGTTGAATAAAGCAGCTCAGGAAAACAAAGGCACTTATTCCACCTGTCCTCACGTAAATCGCCGACGTGCCAAACTGTGACGTGGCCTGTCGAGAGAAGAAGGAGCCGTGTAAAGTTGACATTTGACGAAAAATACGCGAACCCGCCAGCCTCAGTTCGGCTCTCAGCTGCTTGCTTGCGAGGCGCCTGGCACGGCAGGCAGAGCAGGCAGAGCCGGCGAGCGCTCCACGGACGTGCCGAGTCGTGCCCCAGATGGCGCTAAGCCGGGCTGTGACACTTATCCCCACAAATCAAATGTTTGCAGGAAGAGAACAATTACGGGAGCGCGAGCCGTGGCAATGCGAAGCGCCACACACCGTCTCTCTCGGAATCCGTGGATGTCTTGGCCGCCAATTAAGACGCGCGCGTCGGCAGCGGCGGAGGCTGGGGCATGCCCGTCGCGCCTCGACACGGGAGTCTGTCTCGCCACCGGCTATTCACACATTCATTACATCTGCGTCTGGAGATTTGCAGGCAAATTGCATACAATGTTACATGCACATTTGCATCTATTTCACAGTAAGTCAAAGAGTCAAAGTGATTCCCTGATCATCTCCCATTTAGGGCCCCTAGTCAGCGGTGGGAAGCATTCATTCCAAATGGTGGAGACGCGGCTTATGCACAGGACAATCACTGTTGAGTAAATTTTCCACAAAATGGTCACTATTTTAGCGACCTCGGAAGGATGATTGGCCGAGTCAACACCCGACCAGGATTTAAGCTCCGCAACCTTCCGACTGTGAACCACTTCACTCTCTCGCAGTCACGTGGCGATAGTAACGCTAACCACTTATCCAATTATTTATGCAACCTTTTAAATGTTACCGTACTCTTCCCAAAAACATTACAGTGTAACGCGATAAAAAAACGTTATTTCGTTTAATATATTTTAGCGCGAATAATCGTCCGTAAAAATTAACTTAATAATGAAAATCGGCATACCGTTGTGCCTGAGCAAAAACACGTTCAATCAGTGCAAGCTGCCCACGATGACGTGTGGATCTTGCACACGCACGGAGCGGAACAACGGCGGAACAGTGCACACAGACGCACGGAGAGATGCAAGCTTGTAATCACGCGGGAAGAATTATGAACACGCGGGATTAGGGAATGCAAATCACACCACGAAGAAAAATTGGGCTTGGGGCCAGACGCACTGCTCAAAGAAGATGATGGCTCATGGACACAGCCGGTGATGCATCGGCAGCTCCGTCATCATCAAAGGAGAGAATACGACCAAGAGGACAATCGTCACCTCGACGGAACGATCAGCCCGGTTCATGTGCGGGAGTGATGCCCGGCGATATGATCACAGATCTGCGAGGGATGGTGATTGCATGCGCTGGCCCAGAGGTTGGCAAGATGAGCCTCATCGTTAAAATCAACATGCCAGTGTGCCTGGAGATACACGAGTTTAAAACAATTGTCTCTTACCCGCCGTGTCCATGTCGACCAGAAATACGAGACACTGATCAAAAAAGTGGAACTAAAAGCTGAAAAAAACGTGCAACGAAGTGCGGAGAGGTGCACGCTTGATTGTTGCACTGGGAGACAGAAAGCGGAACGTGGGTCAGAGAACAAAATAAATAATAATAATACAAAAGGCAGAAGAGGGTTGAACAGAAAGGAGGCTCAGCCTTTGTTATGCAGTCTATTCTTAGTATTAAGCCTCGCCTTACAATATTAATAAAAGTATGCGGCCCTTGCCCCACCACCTTCTCCAACCATTATATAAACGGAGTGGTAGCCCCTACAATCTCTCATTTACTTGATACAGCTGTCGTGGCTGTGACGGTACCACCTGAAGACGGAAGCTTGTGTTGCCTCCGAAACGTCGTGATTTTTATTTTATTTTACTTTTTAATGTTTTTTACCTACGTGACTTTACCGAAAAAACCTAAGAATATGAATAGAAAGGAGAGTGGCGAGACGGACTGCACACAGCCGCCACCGCAGCTCCACGCCGATGGTAATCGCGCTGAATTATGAAATTCTAGATGACGGCAACGGCCTCTCAGTGGGCCCTGGTTAAACGTGCCCATGAGCTAACAAACAACCCCGTTCATGGTAATCATCGACACTTGGAGCAGGGAACTGCCGTTGAATATTAATCTCGCGAGCGTTCACGAGTCTTCACGCCCATGTCTCCCTTGCAAGCAGTCTTCCCGTCTCAGTTGGGCTCTTACCTGGCTGCAAGCAAACGTCTCTCTCTCTCCAATACGGAGTGGAACTAACAGCAGAGGGGAATACTAAACAGCGGTGAAATCCTTAGGGTCGCCCCAGCATCAATCTTTCACTGGACAATATCAATTTTCATGACGTGACGATTATCGCGATAACTTTCGCAATATAGCTTCGTGATTGCAATTTTAATTATTTTATGGCATAGTTTGTGTTCTTGCTTCGCTTCCAGAAGCAACCAAGGGATTCAAACGCTCTTCAACTGCAGTTCACTCAGCACACGCGGTGCGGTGCCTCTCGACACGATGCTGACAGCACGAATGGAACAACGTGATTCCTTACTAAAACTATTTTTCATTTTCTTCTTGGTTCTTTCGGTAAAGTCACGTAGAATGGAAATAATAAAATAATAAAAATAAAACATAAAATAATTCTCACCACGTTTCGGCCACAACGCAAGCAGCCGCCCTCAGGTGGAGAACAGGTCTGTCGAGAAGAGTCTGAATGACACACCCCAGGCTTGGAGCGTCTATTTAAGCTGGGATGGAGGGGGGGAAGAGCGCCTTGACAAAATAATTTGCATATCAAGAGGAATTTAGCATATTTATGGAAAATGCAGGTATGCAATTGTTAGCAGGTAAGGTCCACTGAGCTACGCAGCTGTGACCTGGCCACAAACGATAGCTCAACGAAACGGCTCACCATGTGGACATTTATAGCAGTCAAATACTCTCCACGCGTGCTTCTCAATGCGGAGGGGAAAACCGGAGGACCCGGAGAAAAATCCACGCGACCGCGGGGAGAGAATGTAAACTCCAAATATACAGCAGCAGGCGGCAGGGTGGCTTACATACACACAGAGATGATAACCGCAGCGAGGCTCGCAGTCATCGAAGCAGTCTCCGTCCACATTGATGAGCTTGGCACAATGTCTACTAGACATCTGTGAAAAGTGTTTTATAGCTCATCGGATTCCTCCAATATAAATATTCTGATTCTGATAATGAAACAATGCCGGCGTGGTGACGCAGTGTTAATAACACTCGTGCCTCACAGCGAGAGGGACCTTGGTTCGATTCCCAACGTGGGTGCCTGTCTGTGTAGAGTTTGCACTTTCTCCCCCTGTTCTGCACGGGTTTCCTCCGGATTCTCCGGTTTCATCGCATAGCTGAAAAACCACACACACACAATGTAACTGGTGTTGGCCAAACATCACACTGCTAATAAATGACCTGCGAATTTACTTAATTGCGATTTCACGCAGCAGTAACATCGGCCCCTAGTGCAAAAAAAAACCTTTCCAAGACCGTCCTGAAAAAAAGTCTTGAGACTCAGCGAGGCTGAATGGTAGAGAGTGAGCCGGCCGCATTGTGTCCGAACACAAGCAGCAGCAACAGCAGCAGCGTACGGTTTGCCAAGGACACGTTACTGCCGAACGCAACCAGAGCAGATCGGGACACAGCAGAGCACATGTGGCAAGATCTTGTTAAAAGAGATTTCAGAAAATTAGGTTTGCCTTGAGATGACCTTGGGAAGGAACCCCTGTATATGAACAACTGGCGCAAGGTGCCGAGGATTTTGTATTTACATACAATATGGAAACACCAGAGAACTCTAGCTCAGCAGGATACTACACTGATATTTTAGACTTAATTTGTTCACGAGATAGGAAAAGGCTGGATGGTTAAATTGACCTTCAAATAGATAAAAGCTCGCCTAAAAAAACATCCAATGGCTGTACCAGCTTGCGCAGAAATATTATAACTTGATATAGAGAACATTTGACACTCTTCTTACGCAATAACATTTCACCGCATCTGAAGGTTGATGGCGCAGGGGATATTTAATTTCACACCGCTGCGTCGGAGTGCGACGCACTTGTCATTTAGGCAGCCAGTGACATTGCCGCCCCATCTGCCGTTTAAGCGCACCATGAAGAGCGTGAGTTAGAAGCGAGGCCCTTCATGGTGGATTATTTCTTAGAGGCTTTATTTTAACCCCGTTTCTGACGCCACGAACGGCCACGTCGGGGGCCGTCATCCGCCGCCGCTCGCGCTCACGGGCTACGAAGCTCGCGGACTGCGAAGCTCGCGGGCTTCAAATCTCGTGGGCTTCAAATCTCGTGGGCTTCAAATCTCGTAGGCTTCAAATATCGTGGGCTTCGAATCTCTCGAGGAGCTAAGAAGTTACCGAGCGAAGAAGCTCGCGGGTTGCGAAGCTCGCGGGTTGCGAAGCTCCCGGGCTGCGAAAACGAGAGAAGAGACCGCGGCGGCCCCGAGACGCTCAATTACCGGGGGCACGGAGGAAATTTCATTTCTGTCCGAAAAAAAAAACCCCGACAAAGCGAGCAAAGCGAGAGGGGAGGGAGTCGGTGGTCGAGGCCGTGCGCCGAGTTTGCGCCGTTGCGATTATCTCGGCCTTCGTCGCTGAAATGGAAACGGGCTTACGCCGCCGTCGGATACAATGGCATAAAGGAGGTGCTGACACCTCGTCGTCCCGACTGCCTCCGACAGAAGGGCATAATGGTCGCAGCGCCTGCCGCGGATTTATGCGGCGGATTAACGTTGACTCCGACACACCTTTCAGCGAGTCGTCGCGCGCACGCACTCACACCTGCCGCTCCGAGCAGCTCTCATCAATAGAGCATTATGCGCCATTCATCCGGCCACTAATCCCGGACGCACAAGCAAACCATTTGGCGTAAGCTGAAAAGGCTCACTTTGTTGATACACATTATCGACGTGCAGATGTACGCAACAGATATTGTTTGTAAGTGCGGCTGCGCGAAAATTATTGTTTTCGAATTTACTCAAAGCGACGCCGAGGAGCGTCGTTCCGTCGGTATGTTAAGGCTAATGATTGGTTGTTAGAGTTATTACAAATGTTATTGGACCGCGCAGAGGGCAGTATGACATTAAACGTAATTGTCACGTCTAATAGTCATGTCATTTACTTATTATCCGGGAAAGCCTCGCTGAGCTTGGATTCTCTGTCAGGGGGGGTCCTGCTGAGGGATATTTTGTCAAATTATTTGTAACCGAGTGTCTGGCTTTGTGAGCGAGAGAGCACCCACAGCAGCCAAAAGCATGGCCACAAAACCCCACGAAATGACTCGGCGTGGAGAAGCGTCGTCATCCAGCAGTGGATTGACAAAGAGCTGTAAATTATTCGTTGTTGATTGACAAAAACACCAACGACTCGGCGACGCCGTCGCAGCGTCGTTTCATCTGTCACACTTCACGACAGCCCCTCAGCGGGATTTTTGAGCCACTGCAAATTTAACAGATATCTAAAAAAACCATTGTGAAATCGAGGCTTTAAGAACCTCTAATCAGAAGCATAAAATGATTTTTTTTGGCTACGCAATTACAGCAGTGTGTTACTTGTTTTTTTTATAACTTATGCATAGCATGTTTGAATTAAAATAAAAACCTCACAGACAATGTAACAACGAACATTTAAATTGCACTTCACTTCAACTAATTCCATGATTAAATAGAGCTAATCACAAATTGCCGCTAATGCGGGCAGCTTACATTTAGTAGGTGCGCCGAAATATGAGAGCAAAATTAAAATCTCAAAGCAACAAAATTGAATTCTAAAAAGTGTTTACCGAAGTCGTCCCCTAATCTCCTCTGCTTGGCGCTGCTGCCTTTAGAACTGGAATCGCGCTCCCCACGGATGGTAAAAGCTCGCCGCCTTGGGCAAAGATTTCCGCGTGACAGGGTAAGCAAGGCCCTGCCTGCCCTGGGCTGGGATTTGGGCCCCGACAGCTCTAGCTGGCTGCCTGAGTGAGCACACTTTGCTGTTTGTCTGTGTGGGATTGGGTCAGAAAATCCGCAGCCACATCAAACGCAGTGCCCGTGATGCCAAATTTCCTGGCTGCCATTCGCCTTCCCACTTCTGTCAGCTTTCAGTCCCAATAACCCGGAGGCCTGCACTCGACTTGTCTTCATGACAAAGAGATAATCCAATATTAGCACTGTAGCTCGCTTTAATCTGCGCTATTTATAAACACCACGCAACCAGGCAGCGCTAAGTTTCGGCCAGGGTGCTGCAGGAATGTTGCGTAATTTGCGGGCGCCTGGATGCGCGAGCGCTAGGATTCGTTTGAGTTTTGTCGAGGAGAACACTGGCGTGAGTGGACATGTACGCAACATTAATCACATCACCGTGCCAAGTCGTAAACGCACTGCGCGTGATGAGATCCATTCCTTATGCGGCTGGCACATTCACACGTGACCAGGACAGAGACTCTTCACTGCCACTCCGTCTGTGGAATGGACGATATTTTAATAATCCTCATCGAGAGAGCAGTGGCGGTATGAGTTAATTTCCTGACCACGGCTAAAAATCAGTGGCGAGTTGTATCTGAACTGTTGCATACTCCCCCCCCCCCCCTTCACGAACCCTTACTGACCAGCATGGTGAAGTATGAAGCATGGTGAAGCATCCCTCCGTGACTAACACGGTATGAGACCTTCATCCGGCCTCTATAAAATCAGTACTGTGTGCCCACTGTCGTCTGTTTTGTTTTGAGAGGCGTTCACATGAATCTGATATGTAAATCCAAATTGCATGGTATGCAGTCATTTACAAAATAAAGTCAGCTTTATTGATCACATACCCATGCATACATGGCAGTGGGATTCTTTGTTCTCGTGTCGCTCTCTCTCAGCTTGAGCAAATTAACAACAACGACGATGTAAACAGCAGCAACAATATTTTTAAATATATTTAAAAATATATATTTTTAATACATATATAAAAAACGAAGTAAAATCGTTGTGCAGATGATAAAAGTGGCATGTGCATTGCAGAAGTAAGGTCCGCTGTGGGTGAGCTTTATAAACGATCTTGTTCTGCAGAAGCTTCTAGTTTGGTTAATGTCTAGTGCAGTGGATGGGGGAGTGTGTGAATAGGGGTATGGGGGAGCAAAATCAGGGTTGGTGGGGCTTGGGCACTTGGGCATATTCACACGTGATGGTTCCAACTCTCTCCCCTGTGCCGTTCCCTATTCGTGTAACGGACAACTGTAATCGTCCTTAGTTAATGTTTTGACGCATTTTTAACCAACTGTGTTATGTTGGGACGCGTATGTAAGGTTCTATTTTCGTAATAATCACGTTGCGATAATCACATTCCAATTCTGTCCCCATCATTGTCATATGCATACATTTAGCGTCTTTGCTTAAGTCAGAAAAATAATATATTTTCGAGAATAATTGAGGTGGCTTAGGATAAGTGGAACTAACAGGTGGTAAAAAGTGGCAATAAAACAGATAACTAAGCAGATATTAAAAACCAATAATGGGTGGAAGCAATTTCAGAAAAGCCGCTTATGCCAGATTAAGGGTGCATCGTGCGACGCGTGGAGAATACGCGAGGAATATCTGCCGAGGAAACTCAGTTTCTCACCCGCGGTATACGAATGCTGCAAATATCACAACCCTTACGGACGCAAACTAAACCGACGGGCAACGTAACAACGATGAGAGCGGAACGAGGACCGCGATTACGAGAGATGGCAAAGCCTTGGGAGGCCTTGATCCAGCAACGGCTGGGATCCCACTGGGATTGTTGCACACAGGGTTGGTGTACGGTGCTTTTTCTGCAATATTTTGCTGTCTTTTCTTGGATTTTCTGTTTGCACATAGTCACTTTAAGATGTTTTCTTGTTCATGTTTTAGTTTTTTTGTTAGTTGCGGTTGCACCCGATTCAAGAGCCGAATGGCTCACAGGGCTATACCTAATAAATGAACTTGAAAACTTGAAATTTGCCGAGTAAAAATTCCGTACATCACAGACACTTTGCGTTACCGTCTGTGCATTCTCAAAGCCGTTTTAAAGCTTTTCTGGTGAATGAAATAATTTCAATGAATCTGAGTTATGAGTGTGCCCACTGTCAGGAATGTCAGGGACACCGGAGGCGAATCCGAAAAACAAACTCAACGACACCTGTCCGAATCAGCAAGCCTGATGGATGCATCTGTCAATATTTGAATGCTGTGTTCTAGTCGGGCAATAAGCCTGCTTCATAAATACTTTCTCAACTTGCCAAACTTCTGCTAGAGTGTCCTGTTCTCGGCCCTCCCACCCCGCAGTGTCTCTTTCAAGTATCTTCAAAGATGTTTGCAGAACGCAGGGGGCGTGTGGCCTTTAGCCGGGGCCAGGTAAGCTGCGGCGCGATCGCTCCGCGCACCGCACGTGTTGTTGTTGTTGTTGACACAACGCGAGCCGAGGCAGAGAGTTGCCCTGGGGCTGGGTGTGACTCCTCGCACGAGGCTCGGAGCTGTGCTGGGCCGCCGTGGAGCGCACCTCCGCTGGATCCCCGCCACTCATTATGGACAATTGTCGGGCCAGGATAATCTTACGGGGTACGGCGGATCACAAGCAGATTACAATAATTTTCTCGGGGCTGCCGTAGATCAGACTTCATAAGCCTTTTAGCCTCTTGGACACGATGCATGGGATTATCGCAGAAGAATCCAAATTCTCAGATTCTCTTATCCCCCCCCCCCTTGCCGTAAGTCTCCGTTGTTGTGGCTGTTGTCAAATGTGCAGTGACGACGTTGTTGCGAATAAAAATATTGAATTTGGCGTCACCGGCTTCTTCCGGTAAGTGGATGCGGCAAACGAGACAACGATCAACAAAGTGTGACGCGTCCTATCTCGTGACTGCAGCACAGGGCGGCAGCAGCATCCTCAGTTCTCCTCGATAAGTTCAAATGCCAGTCAGGGTTGATTGAGTCCTTCATCCCGAGTGAGCAATCGTTGGTCGTTCTAAGAAAAACAGAATCCCTTCCATAGGAATGTGGAATTTCCATTATTGGCTCAGGACTGCGAATGAAGGTGGGCAGCACGGGGAAATATGACGTCACCTTTAAACGATTCAGTGCCGTCGAGTAGACAATGATTACTTGAAAAACTTGGAAAATAAATCTCCACCTGCGAAAGGCTTCAGTTCAACAAGAAACATCTCCCAAGCACGGAGAGGCACGCGACACAAACAACGGCCCCTGACGTTGACCTCGCGTTGAATTTTAACAACCGGGCGTGCTCCGTACGACGAAGCGCCGGAGAACGCGGGGCCCAGCCAGCCCGACCAGCCCAGCCGTACCATGCACGGTGCACAGTGAAGGGTGGCACGTGCTTCGGAGGTGCGTCGATCCGCGCAGCGCCGGCAGCCTCTGTCACAACAAGTCGGTGGTGCAGACGCGGCTGCTGGCGCGTTTGATGTGGCAGCAGCAGCAGGAGGAAGGGGGGACGAAGAGGAAGGGGAGGATAATAAGGAACGTGCAAAGCGCCCAGGGGAATGCACCATGCGAGTCACTTTTACTGTTAATGTAACTTTTTTTTACGATTACTACTGAGCGGGGGTGTTGTGGTCTTAACCTAGCATTTCCAACCAAGTGTAACAGATTTAACACGAGCAAGAAGAAGCCATGCAATCGCCTGGCTTTCCGTTTGTCCTTCGGAAGTATTTAATTTGCGATTAAAATTATCGCGCTCGTGCCAGGCACGGAGGAAGCGGTTACGTCTGTAGGTGTCAAGGAGACCACACGGCTCGGACAGCTGCTCAGCCGAGGAGGAGTGCTGCGAGTCCTTTGAGCACCGCTTTGTGTCGAGCTGTTTTGGGCAATTACCCTCTCTCTCAATGTGCCTGGTGACGGTGACGATAATCATCACTCGCAGCCACGGCCAAAATTCACAAATCGCCAATTTTTTTTTTTAAACTCGCTGCTGCCAGGACGGCAAATCGAGTGACGTGGCTCGTGGCAGTGAGGGATGCGGCGGTGGCTTTGGCAATCGCCCTTCTTCGGGGAGAAGAACGAGAGGAGCCGATGGAGTAGAGGCATCGCATTGAACAAGAGCCGCCTATTTTATATTCTTCCGTCGTGAGGCAGCGCCGGGGAGAATCTGTTCTGCTTGTGTTTGATAAGCGATGCAGGTTGGGTTCCATCTTGCAGTGATCTTCCGCCGATTCAGCTGAAATGTTGCAGACCTGTTCACGGACAGCGCACATTGAAGGCAGACCGTCGTCGAAAGATGAATCGAGACCACCTGAACATATTCCATGCAGA
Organism: Lethenteron reissneri; assembly: GCF_015708825.2. Lineage (NCBI taxonomy): Eukaryota > Metazoa > Chordata > Hyperoartia > Petromyzontiformes > Petromyzontidae > Lethenteron > Lethenteron reissneri. The sequence goes on from NC_083792.1 coordinate 5,906,166, forward strand.
CCGACTGAAAATGTAAGCAGTGGCCATTAAAATGGGCCTTACTTTTGAGTTGTCCCAAACTCCATAACCATGTTTGAGAGTATAAACACTTACAAAAGCATTCTATTACTTTTACATCCATACATCGACTTTATTTAACCAGAACGTGCCCTTTGATACTTATAAATGTTTTGTTGTATTCCTAATCAACATTGGCAACCGAACCACAATTTATAATGTTCAGATAAACGGCACACCACATCCACAGTACCTCCTCCTAGCGACCCAGAGAACATTCAGCAATTAAGCCTTGGGCCCACCATATACAGTAACCTCTCGCTGTTACTGCCAAAGATATCAGCGACACATTCACAGGCAAATTCATCTCTGGCGTGATTGAATGTGTGGCGTGATTTAAGGGCATCGGACATCTCGAGGTGCTGCACAGCCAGGGAGTGCTGCACTCTCGTGCAGTGTCGTCTCGTCAGACTATTCGCCGCGCGTTCGATTCGCCCGCGACTGCGCCCGCCACCACTCCACCCCCACGTGCTGCTCGTGTCGCCCTCCTTCCGCCCGGACTGTGTCGACCACGGAGGCCGAACGGCGAACAACGATTTCGATTTAAAGCTTTCGTGACTGCAGGGATTCATCTTCTTGGTTCTTTCGGTAAAGTCACGTAGAAGGGAAAAAAAAAACACGTAATAAAATAATTCTCACGACGTTTCGGCCACAACGCAAGCAGCCGTCCTCAGGAGAAGAACAGGTCTGTCGGAAAGACCTGTTCTGAATTCAGACGCTGTCTTTCCGACAAACCTGTTCTGAATTCAGACGCTGTCTTTCCGACAGACCTGTTCTTCACCTGAGGACGGCTGCTTGCATTGTGGCCGAAACATCGTGAAAATTATTTTATTATGTGTTTTTTTTTTAATAATTATTTCCCTTCTACGTGACTTTACTGAAAGAACCAAGACTGGGGAACAACGACTTGGAAGGCAGCGCGATGGCGAACGTTACGCGGGACGGCAGGTGGTGGAGGGTGGCGCAAGCAACCATCGGTGACCGCGTGGCTGGAGGGCCCTGGCACGGCCTGCCCACCGCCGTGCCAACCCCGGACCGGGTCAGGAAACGAGGCCCTCTGCTCACCAGCACGGATATCCCGCGGCGATACGAACGGTACTCGCTCACGGCCATGTCACTCCACTGCTGGATGAAGGCCTCCCCACGGCTTCTGGCAATGAGTGATTGTTTGCCCATACTTCACCACGCTGGTCAGTGGAAGTTGGTGAAGGAGCGGCCCAGGACCGGTACATATATCACTCGCCGCTGAAGTTAGCCGTGGCCGGGAATCGAACTCAGGGAGCAGGGATCACGGTGCAGTGCGTGAACCACTGTACCACCGCTCCACCTCAGGTATCAGGAAGTGGTCCAAACATCTACACAAAGTAAAACGAGTCAAATGAATGTTCACAGAAATGCCGTATGCATTATTTTAAGTACAAATCATGAACTGCAACTGAAAACGTATATTCTAAGACGACGTTATTTTTTGTTTCCATTAATTATATTGTTGGGCATTGTGAATTCGAGCGAAATATATTTGGAAAGGATTTGAAAAGCGCTATAAGATGAGACAAAATTCATGGGAAATTTTTAATTTTGGCTTTGCCCCAACACGAGAGTGCTTTTAAAAAACGGCCACAAAATAAATGTTACGCCTGATCACATTCATCTGTGACGGTTTGCTCTGTGCGAATGACACGCCTGTCTGATCCTGTGAAGGTGAGGCTTTTAAAGCCAGCGGGTTGCACCAGCATTTGATATGTTTGTGACGCATGCATGAGGAGCGCAGAAGTTTACACCCGAGCCGGCTACCAGTTCAGAAGGTGGGCGGGAGAGCTCACACTGAGCATTTCAGGTAAAATCTGCCAGTGTTGGTTGTGGTGGCGGCGATGGGAGGGTAACATCAACAAATCTTTGCCTTTCGTCTTTCTCCGCCCCACACTTTTCGAGTGCTTACCCCGTTGCTCCCTGGCTGGCAGCCCCCCCCCCCCACACACACCCCCCCCCACCCCCCGAGTGGGGTCATCTGGGAAAAGATTAAGGGGGCGGCTTTTACAAAGTCCACCGCGGTGCGGAAAAAGTGCCCGCAGAGAACCCCCGGGGGGGTGGGGGGGGGGGGCAGGCGCCCGAGGTGGGGAGCGAGACGTTCGTCTCATCCCCAACCAACGTCCTCCTCCGCCAACGAGGTTAATCAGCGGCCTTTGTCTGCAGATTACCCTCGCCAGAGAGCGTCCTCACAAAGGGAGCGCGATCCTTCCCAGAACACAACAACGTTGTCCCCCATGTGTCACAGCCCCACTTTCACCGAGCCCCCGGGTTTAAGTCCTGCCCGAGGCCGCATTAACAGACGCGTCGACGCCGAGAATTTTTCTTCTATCTTTTGCTTCACTTTACTTAAAAACACAAATGTGTGTTCCGCAGCGGGCCACTGGGCACCCCACCGCCACTCGCTGTCCCAATCTGGCCGCGCACGCAAATGTTGCCAACCGTCCGACGCGGGCGGTGACTTGGCTGGCAAGTCCCAAAAAAGCGTGCGAGTGGCGAAAGTTTCCGGTCGAGTGAAGGTTGGAGATTAGAGCGAGGTCGTGAATGTGGGGCGATAATGCGACGACAGGCAGAGGAGGGTTACCTTCTTGGCGGCCGCGGAGACGCCTGCATTAGGCCGAGCATGTGGATGTGACTGAAGACCTAAGCTCTGATTTCCTTGCTGAGATTACACGGAGATAACGCCGTGCGGGGGGGGGGGGGGATAAAAAGGTGGAGAGGAGGAAAATAAGTGGTTTTGTACAGTAAGCTGGCCGGCGAAAATGCGGCGACGAGGCAAACTCTTGTTAAGATAACGCGAACACAAATCCCCGGCGCGCGCGATACGGAGTCCCGGGGACGTGGCGCCTGCGAGGGACCGGCCCCCTTTTTATCAAGGACATCTGCCGCGCTCGCCGCTATCCGACGCGATCACTGCGTTCGGCTTTGTCTGCCGTCTAATAACGTTTGGAGGGTTGTCAGATAGCGCGGCCCCGATAGCGCGGCGACGATGCGCATCAACGGTGCGCCGCGGGGCCCGCCACGCGGAATACCCCGCGCGGCACCGTCCCCGCTCGGGAACTCGTTACGAGACGCGCAGGGCCCCGTGTCCGGGGCTGCATGGGCGAAGCCGCTAATTAGACGGCTTCTTCGCGGACGCGGCCGGCCCATCCGGGAAGTGACGGAGGGTCTTCCATTTTTGTCCGCGGCGGCTCGGGCACGTCGCGAACTCGACCGCAGGCAAAGGACCTCGCGGCGAACGTGCCGTCCGATGCTGAAGGCCGGACGGCACGTGTCGAGCGCGAGGAGGCGACGCGCGCTGGAGGCGGCCGGCGTTGCCGGACGCGACTCACGTGCCGCAGCGTCCGTAGTCGTAGAACCCAGCTGGCTGGGGTTGTTATCGCTCGTGGTTTGGCGGAGGGGGACCGGCGCGTCGATTCATCGAGGTCGATTGCCAAGTGCGCCAATTAAGCATCAAATCGTGAGCGACCATTCATCGCATCGTAAATACGGTGACATTAATCGTATCGCGAGCCCGGCATTGTGAGAGTTCAATCAGTCACCGTGAGCAGAGCGGTGCATTAGGGGGTGGGGGGCGTTAGGGGGTGGGGGGCGTTAGGGGGAGGGGGGCGTTAGGGGGAGGGGGGCGTTAGGGGGAGGGGGGCGTTAGGGGGTGGGGGGCGTTAGGGGGTGGGGAGCGTTAGGGGGTGGGGGGCGTTAGGGGGAGGGGGGCGTTAGGGCGTGGGGGGCGTTAGGGGGTGCGGTGCGTTAGGGAGTGGGGGGCGTTAGGGGGTGGGGGGCGTTAGGGGGTGCGGTGCGTTAGGGGGAGGGGGGCATTAGGGGGTGGGGGGCGTTAGGGGGTGGAGGGCGTTAGGGGGTGGGGGGCGTTAGGGGGTGGGGGGCGTTAGGGGGTGCGGTGCGTTAGGGGGTGGGGGGCGTTAGGTGGTGGGGGGCGTTAGGGGGTGGGGGGCGTTAGGAGGTGGGGGGCGTTAGGGGTTGGGGGCGTTAGGGGGTGGGGGGTGTTAGGGGGTGGGGGGCCTTAGGGGGTGGGGGGCGTTAGGGGGTGGGGGGCTTTAGGGGGTGCGGTGCGTTAGGGGGTGTTGAGTGTTTCAGCGCTCGCCGGGCTAATTACAGAAAATCCTGATCCTGAGTTTGTTTACAAGGAAGCAAGCTGACAAATGTCTCAGTAAAACATGATCTCTTCATAATTACTCGATTCAATTAGGTTAAACTGTATGTGGATTCATAATCCTCAAGGGTTCTCTTCGTTGTTTGAGCATCGGTAACCAAGTGGACCGAGGCAGCAGCGCTGTCCGTATGCCCACGTGGGTCAGAGAGAGTGGGACCCTAACTACGCGGCTCGAAAACAAGCCTCCAGCATCGGGCACGGGTTGCCGCGATTGTCGTCGTCAGACCGGAGAAGCGCCGCGCAAGTCTGGAGGATAACGCGGCAGGCGAGTGCTGGAGATGCGACCGGGCAAACGCGGCCGCCCTCCCATTAGCGCGGTCGGCTACGTACGGTGCGCGAAGAAAAGTTCGACAGACGTACATTTCACGCGGGCCCCGGCGACCAGGAGGAAGGCCTGAGAGCCGACGGCGGGAGGCTGTCAGAGCAGGACAAGGAGGTCGCGTGTCTCCTGGCAGAGGGGAGAAGGGGTTGGTGAGGTTGCGGTGGTGGCATCGACGGCTCTGGCCACGATGGCTTCTCGACCTCGAATCGAACGCGCGGACACGTGCTGGCCAACCGAGGCCCCGCGAGGATTAGGGAGACGCGAGGGCCGCGGGTCGAGCGACGCGCGGCCTTCAGCAGCCACCGGCACGCCGGCCTCCACGTTCACAGCCCTTCCCCAGAGCAGAGGCCGCATCTCACTTTACAGGCCTCGTCAATCCGCTGCTGGATGACGGCCACTCCGCAACCGTGTCTGTCACGGGGCTTTGTTTGACCATGCTTGGTTAGTTTGGTTCGCCGAAGGGGGTGGCTAAGAGGCGGTTCAAACATCGCTCGCCACGGATGTTAGCCGTGGCGAAGATTCGAACTCAGGATTGCCGGGCAGCGCGGGGGTTTTCATGGTGGCGAGCTATCCACTGCATCGCAACGCGTTAATCGACGAGCAAAAACCCATTGCACGTGGCAGTAAAACAAAGAAAAAAAACAATATTTGATTAAAATGCATTGGTTTACACTTTAAAGCTTTGGGCGGTCCATGCCAGTGGAAAGGTTAAGCTCTTTAAGCGCCATGCTTGGGAGCGCCGCGCCGTGGAGATGGTGGCCGCTGACAGACGTGGGGGGCACGTCCCGGGCGCGGGCGCTGGCCTCCCACGCGCGGCCAGGCTCGGGTTTCCGCTCCTCGCCTCCCGGCGCTGGGGATGCGGCGAAGGCGGACAGCCTCCACGGCCACACGGCCGCTCGGCCGCTCGTCCATCACGTGACAACTGAATGTGTTTGGCTCGTGTTGGGTGGTGGAGGGCTCTTGACGACACAGATTTGGTCAGATCGTTAAGTGGCCGTACCCAAACACAACTGTGCATCGTAACATTGGCTGCGGAATCCTACGTGTGACGTTAACACCATCCCTCATGTTTCATTCTCATGCACATCACCGTTCATCATCATGTTAACTTAATACATGCATCATCATTGTCAAAAACCACGCTTATTATATTATCATTGTTACCATCATCACGAACGTCATCAACACGGTACGCATGATTATTATCGATTTAAAGCTTTCGTGACTGCAGGGATTCATCTTCTTGATTCTTTCGGTAAAGTCACGTAAAGTCTACGTGACTTTACCGAAAGAACCAAGAAGATGATTATTATCGTCGTCAATAATCTTTTTGTCGCATCATCACGGTCATCGCCGTGATGTGCATAATGGACGGCAGGATGGTGCAGTTGAATCACTCGCCCCTCACAGCTAAACAATTGTTCACAATGTAACAGGTATTGGCCAAACATCCCAATGCTGAAAATTACCCGCAAATTACTCAGTCGGGATTTACACACGGCAGAAGTGCCCCCTACTGAGAACATCTGTATTGAGACTCAGTGAGACTATCCTGGGTAAACAAGCGTAATAACAACAACATCATAATCATCGTCGTGTTAATGTAGAGTGTACAAATGCGCGATACAAGCGCACACTTACGCTCGCTAGTGACCAGCGACGAGATTCACAGGAGAACCACTCGAGGTGATTACTGTGAAAAAAATGGAGCAATGCAGCACACTGGCGGTGCGAGACACACCATGAGCCGCACCATGAGACACACCACGAGATACACGACGAGACACACGACGAGACACACCACGAGACACACCACGAGACACACGACGGGACACACGACGGGACACACCACGGGACACACCACGAGACACACCACGAGACACACCATGAGACACGCGACGAGACACGCAACGAGACGATGCTCACGTGCTAGAGACACGATGGCTCATTTAGCACTGACAATTAGTCAGCCCTTCCCATATTTACTCAGGAAAATGTTTAAGATATGTATGTGTACGTAGCGAGTTAACGGTTTAAACACTCGCGTTTGAGCAAAGGTTAGTGCGGAGGTTAGGCGCGGGATTATACATCGGGAATGGGAGTGAGGTCACTGAGGGTCAAGTCTGGGCTGCAGACCCAAACGTGGAACATTACCCCCGTGGTGATGGTGGTGGTGGTGGGTTTCCTCTCCTCCTGGACACAGGCCGAACGCGGCCAGACGCGTTTCACGCGTCACAAACCGCTAGGTTCCCCCCCCCCCGACTGTGAAATCCCAGACTCTGCAGCTCGTGACGCGGCGTCGCCGCCGTGGCGGTGAGGCCGCCGTGGTGGAGAGGCCGCCGTGGTGGAGAGGCCGCCGTAGTGGAGAGGCCGCTGTAGTGGTGAGGCTGCTCTAGTGGTGAGGCCGCCGTGGTGGAGAGGCCGCCGTAGTGGTGAGGCCGCCGTGGTGGAGAGGCCGCCGTAGTGGTGAGGCCGCCGTGGTGGAGAGGCCGCCGTGGTGGAGAGGCCGCCGTAGTGGTGAGGCCGCCGTGGTGGAGAGGCTCTCCTCCAGGCGGTGCCGTTTCCAAGCGTCTCCGTCGCTGCTCCGCACGGGCCTTGTTCATGTTGCAGCTTTAGAGCTTCGTCAATGTGAGCGGCCATTTGGTGGGAGTCTGCTGCTGGGTGAGGGCCTCCTCACGCCGTGCGGAGTCGGGGGGGGGGGCGTTTGACCGGGCCTCGGTGCGGGGTGTTGGTGAACGCAGGAAGCATGGACGGGGGAGCATAGTGCAGCACAACAATATATTGCGCTGCACTGCAATTGTCCAGTGCAGTAGGGAAATGTATCTATTGTACAAACTGTTATTTAATTGCTCTGCTTTCGTGACGTAGATGCTCGTAGCCAGAGCTGTGAACACCAGACCGGAGTGGAGCTGTGGCGAGTTCAACGTAGTTTTGTGACCACACAACAAGCGGAGGAGTGGTGGCACACCGATTAGCACGCTGCACTAATAACCAGGCTTCTCGACTTCGTTCCAGGCCATGGCTGACTTGAGTGGCGAGTGCATTTCAACCGGCCCTGGGCTCACCCCCCAACTCTAAAGCAACCCACACTGACCAGTGTGGTGAAGTATGAAGTCAAACAAATCACATGACTGCCTTTATCCCGCAGTGGATTCGCAAAGGGCTGTAAAATTATATTGCTAATCACCGCATTACAAATGTATGCTTAAGTTGTGTATAAGTGGTTCATTTTCTTCATTTAAATACCTTTGGTCCATCCTGCAAAGAGTGTCCGTCATGTGGACATGACGCACAAACGTTTGATTCCACCGTTGGAATGAGCTGCAATGAGAAAAAATATAATCTATCATCCTGATCACTTGCACAGCCAATCGGTGACCAGGCTGAGACCATGGAATCTCCGAGAACCCAGTTAATTCACGGACAGCGGCGGCTGCTCCGCGTCTCTGACGACACACGACTACGCGCGGTCAAAGTAGAGCCGTCGGCATCAGAGGGCAGAGTGAAATGCCGCCAATGTACATAGATCGGTTTACACCTCTACAGCCGTCCCGCCCAGGGTCACCGTGGAGGCAACGTGGAGCCTCACAGCGGCCCCTGTGAACGCAGCAGCCCTGGACTGCGATGACGTTCCTCACTCACCACTAATTTCGTCCACGTGATTAAATTTCTCTCCGCCCGCTCGGCCGCCGCCTGTTGTAGCCGCTTCTCCCTTTCTCCGCCGACAAGCGAGGGGCTCTGCAAAAATACCGCCGAGTTGAGATTTTTTTTAGGGCTTTTTTTTTCTTTTCACGTGTCTCGGTAAACGTTGGTGTAGGCGCGATGAGCACCGCATTACGGCCTTGCAAATAAAAGCGATTCTATCTCAAGCACACATACGCACGGTGTGTACATTGTGTGCATTGGAGCGGGTTGCGTTTCACGGAGGGAAATGTATGGTTGTTTCTTTTTTTAATCGTATCAAGTAAGACCCATTGAGCGATACAGCTATTTTTTTTTCAGAAGCGACCTGCCCACAGTTGATAGCTCAACCAAGTGGCTTATCATGTGGAAATGTATAGCCGCCAAATACTCTTAAAGCATGTGTTTCAAAATGTGTTGGGAAAATCCGAAGGACCAGGAGAAAATTCCACGCGCTCACATGGAGAGAAACACGCAAACTCCAAAAAATACAAGCGTCAGGGTCGGGATAAAACCCACGACCTTCTGTATGCCAGGCGAGGTAGTTAACATCTCACCACTGCGGCGCCCCGGCCACATGTCTGAATTTGTGTTCTCTCACACACGGCACACCATCACTCCACTGCTGGATGAGGACCTCCCCCCAACTGTGTGGGTCGTCGGGTTATTTGACCATGCTTCACCACGCTGGTCAGTGCGGGCTGTTGAAGCATAGGCGCAGGAGCATAGAAGTACGGTACAACGGTTGATATTTTCGCACCGCCCTCCGCTTCGCACGGAGCCCCGCGTCATGTGACTGCACCTGTCATACGTGCGTGCCGGTGGTCGCCCATCCAAGCGCTGTCCAGGCTCAAACCTGCTTAGCTTCTGAGATGCGATGAGATCTGCTGGATTCTGGGCATTTGACCAAGGGTATGTACACTTACTAAGGGTGATGAGAGTGGCAGTGATAATAACCACTCATCCGGAACAGAATATCTCAGCGCACTGCTCTGCGGGAGAACCCAACAGGGGAGGAGGGGGGGAGGGCACGATACCCCCCCCCCCCCCCCGTGCGATCGTGAGAGAAATTGGAGGCAAAGTAAAACAAAGGAAGACTTCTGACTTTACCAACAAGCGTCAGCTGTTTAACCCATGCAGCAGCTCGTGCCGATTACGATATCAGCCCATCGGCTATTTAATACGGTGAGCACACTGCCAATGTCTACAGTCGTGATTCTAAAAAGCCAACGTGATGTCCTGCTGCTCAAATGAGCGTTGAGGCGGTGCGCATCTTCTGTTCACAGCCCTGAGCCAGTGGTGGAAATTCCACATTCCTATGGCGGCGGGTAAGTCTTTCCACAGGACAACCACTGTTGACTTTTGCCGTGAAGAAGTATCTATTTTAACGAGCCCAGAGTGATGATGGTCTGCGTGAACCTGCCCAACCAGGATTTGAACTCGTAACCTTTCGATTGCGAGCCGCTCGCTCTAGCGCCGAGCCACCCTGGCCAGGTACTATAGTCGCTTGGTCTCTATCGGATTATCGCAAGCTTCGCGAGTGGGACGGAGTGCTCAACGGGAAAACATCTGCATCGACGTCAGGGCCGCGTCTATATTAGAGGATCGAGTTTCAATCCGGTCCGAGTGGCACTGCACATCTGTCAGCTTTGATGGATCAGTCAGATCTGTCAAACTGCCCAGGAGGGCGGTGAACTCCCGCTCACGGTGCCACCGAATGGTGCCGGTCGCAGCACCGTCAGCCTGATATTTTAATTCTCAAAACAACTCAATGCAAACAAACTCAACACACGCCTTCATCCGAGGCCACGGTGTTATTGGCGAGTGCGTTGAGTTGTTTTGATAGTTGTTGCTGGTGTGGGTGATTCATTACAAAACAGAATATAAATTAGCTAAATGTTGCAAACTATAGCCCACATCAAGGAGGTAATCTTACTCTTAGGTTTTTTCGGTAAAGTCACGTAAGTAAAAAATTAAATTAAAATTAATAGAAGTAATAATAGAAATAAAATAATAAATCACGACGTTTCGGAGGCAACACAAGTCTCCGTCATCAGGTGGGACCGTCACAGCCAGATTTATATTATTACTTTTATTAATTTTAATTTTATTTTTTACCTACGTGACTTTACCGAAAAAACCTAAGAGTATGAATCCTTGCAGTCACGAAAGCTTCAAATCTAGAATTAAGGAGGTAATCTACTTTTTTTTATCCAAATCACCGAAGTCGACCAGTTTCTATAACCTCGTGGACGCAGTGCGCATGTTGCGTCACTGGGGCCGTAGACACGCCCGCGGAGCTGAAATCGGTCTGAAAAAAATCCAACGCGCTAACCCACGCTAAAACGTTCCCACCCACTGGGCCCAAGAGATGTCCAGCGCAAGCCACGTCGGCTGCCCTTGTGCTGCAGAAATGTGATCACAGTCCCACTCAGGATTTGGAGCATTTATTTTCCTCCTATTTAAGTTCACTCGGCAGCATTGGCTGGGCAGTGTATCAACGAAAGGTCTCTGGTTTATCGGCCTTCATAGAGGAGGGTGGGGGTGGGGGCTCTAATTAAGTGCGGATTTAATTGTAGAGGGGGGAAGGTGGGTGTGGATGTCACGAGCCGTCTTTTTTTTATAAGAATGCCGATGTCTGCTCGGGATCTCACCTTTAGATGGCACCAGAGGTCAAGCCTTTGAGCAGGACACGAGTGCGGGCATAGTCAGCGGGAAGAGTAGCGGCAAAGCCAGGGATTTACACCGCCCCACCGCCACCACCACCGCCGCCGCCGCCGCTGCTGATAAATAGCCACGGACAAACATCGGCACGAGGCTCACTCTGGAGTGACCGCCCCAATTAATTAGTGACGTCCAGAGTGGCCCGTGCTGCCTGCTGGCTCAATAGGTCTTTCCCTGGAGAGGTGTGCAAATTGGCCGCTAATTGCGTGTCCATTAGAGGCTACGGGGCCCTTGACACGGCTCTGTTTTGGCTCCCCTACTAGGGCCCTTCAGTGGTCGGCGCTTTCAGGGGACGGTTCCTCTCTCTCTCTCTCGTTGTCTCGTGACTCCCCCCCCCTTCTCTTCAGCTCGGCCCGACACGCACAGCCGCCACCACCGCCGCCGTCTTCACCGCCGCTGCCTTTGCCGCCTTCACCGGCTTCATCGGCTTCACCGCCGTCACCGACACGAATTGTCGATCGTCGTTCCGCCAAAGACGCGCGCGTCGCGAGTGCGTCGCGAGCGCATCGCTACCAACGCAGCGGCTGCTGCCCGGCGCCGCACCCGTGCACGATTTTCACACTTCCACAGTCTCATTACGAGCGCTGCGTCAAGCGCGCGGAACTGTGAGATTTAATAAGTTGACGCCGAGTGCGTTGTGAACGTAAGGGGGTGCGGGGGATGCGATTTATTTATTTACTTTCACGTTCGTGGGATTACGAAGCGACGGTTGCTTTTCTTGGCCGTTAAAACGCTGCGACCAATTATCGTTTACAAGGCAGAGCGCTCGAGCGCGCGTAAACATGCACGACGCTCCCAAGCATCGCGCGACAAAACGAAGAAAAATTCGTGCCATCGCTGCTCCCGTCGCGTTTCTATTTTACCTGTGCACTTCTTCAACGTTCCAATTGCAATTAAAACCTCCGCCTCACTATCCAGCTGTGCAAGTGATCCCGTAACTAGCATCGCATTTTTAAGATCCACAAAATAATCCCCACGTGACACAATATCCCCCCGATCTACCATTGTCCCGAATGTTGCGTTTAATTTGACTGGTCCCAAAGAGAAGCATCGCGTTGCGGTTTTGCCGAATGCATAATTAAACAACGCGGACAATAAATTGACACTGGGATGCATTCCACGGGCGAATGCAGCCCGCGTCTCAAGACGCCGGCGTTGTGAGCGCATGGGGACGGAGAAGGGGGATTTGTGACGGTGGGAACTGTGGCAGCAATGGGACTGGAGGAGAGGGCTTCTTAAGTGAGTGAGGAGACGGGAAGACGGGAAGACAGATGGAAACGGTCACACAGAGAGAGGAGAGAAGCAGCCAGGCAGGCAAATTTGCCCAGGGAGGGAATTCCAGATATCGGGGGCAGAAGAGGAGAAGGAGCAACCTCCCACTGAGCGGATATTGGTGCGAGTTGCGATTTTATGAATCTGTGTGATTGGGAATGATGATTAAGCACATAATTTAGAACCCTTTGCGAAACCCACTGCTGTATGAAGGCCTTCCCACACTGCGTTGGTCAAGAGGGCTGCTTGACCATACTTCACCCAGTACCGGTTCAGATATCGCTCGTCGCCGATATCAGCCATGGCCTGGAATCAAACTCAAACCACAGGGATCTCGCTAACCGCTGCACCATAACGTAGCGTAATTATTTAACGCGTCAAGACGACTGCGTTACTTTACCGCACGGCACGGTGCTCAACAACGCAGCGGCGTATTTGAGAGATCCCGACTCTCGCTGCGTATTCTCCCAAGTCCCACCGAAGCTGCCGGGATCCTCATTAACCCCACACGTTGCACAGGCAGCGGGCAGCGGCCCGCCCGTGCGGCTCTGGCCGTGCGCAGGAATTTCCAGAGGAGGATGGCCGCTTGCGCACGTACAACGCTATTCAGTGCACGGAGCGCGTTAATTGGCCGTAATCGAGTCGTCGCGTGCCGGGTTAATGGTCCACCGAAGGAGGGGCCTCGTAACGAAGTTGAACATCCGGGGGAAAGAAGGGTCCTCCAAGGGCTGCAATCCTCGGGACCTTCATTTTGTGTTTGACGGCTTCAAAGTTGCCCCCCCCCCCCCAAAAAAAAAAGAATCAAGCGTGTTGGGAAGCCTCCTCTGGGTTTTGATGATGCACCTTCTCCCCGGCTCCTCGTGGCGCCGTTTCCCTTCCCTATCACTTTCATTATCGCGAGGCCGCGCGCTCTCATTCTGGGGTTCGGTGGCCCTTCCGAGGCGGTGCCATTTCCATCCCGGCCTCTTATCTGATGCATCGATCGTGCGGGCCGAGCATTGATCCGGCCCGACCATCTGGCCGGCCGCGATAAGCGCGCGTTAGCGAGCGTGCGCGTGTGACGGCGCTTTCCATTTCCCTCGCTGCTCTGCTCAGCCGCGGGGCGATTGGTGTTTGCAGGGGAACGGAGCAGAAAAAGAGAGCGCGGAGTCGGACAGGGGAGGGGCGGTGGAGGGGGCGGTGGGGTGGGTGGGGGGAGAGATGGAGAGAAAACGACGGGGTCTATTCTGTCACACGACACCGGTCCACCCCAACGCAGGATTACGTCCCTTCGCCCGAACGAATGGCACATTGTTTTTTTCTTGGAATTTTTTTTTGTTTGATGCGGCAAGTCACAAGCAGCCTGGGCCTTGGCTCGTGCTCACTTCTGTAAACTACTAAGCCCATCCTCCCAATCCTGACCGCTCCAAAGCTTAGCTCTGTAGCTCCTCCATAACCGCTAATTGGATTTACTGCAATAACAGCTACAGCAAGAGCTTGAGCAAGACTTACCGCATGGCGTTTAACACCGCCGAATTTACAAACACAAGACACTGAGTGGGAAGCATTTCTCATGAAATTTATCTCAAGATATCTCTCTGTAACGGTGCCTTTGTAACAGCCATTACACTTTCAACATCGCGCATCAAAGTCGAACTTCGCGGCAAAGTCAGCCTTTGAACGTGTCGCACGGCGAGCCTGAAATCAGTCAACGCTCACCCTCGGCAGAGACGAATACAGGGCGAAGGTGGCCGTGTTGAGCGCACAGTGCACCGTGCTCTCCATTTTGCTCTCACACTGCACCACGGGGTTATGAACCCACTGCTGTTGTGGTCGATTGCGGGAAATTGTAACAGATATCAACGCATACTAAATAGTCCGAATGGGGGGGGATTTACCACTTTGCAAATTAAACAAAATCGCATTGTGGGCCATCGAGCGATGAAAAATGTGCAGCAACGTCTTCTGTAAAAACACTCGTTGACATTTTCAGCAGCACCGGTCTAGAAGATACAGAGGCCGATGAACCAAAACGTTACTTTATATTTTCCATTTTGAAACACTCTATTTACAATTTCATATTAAACGTAACAATTTTTTTTAACGACATTTTTAATTATGATAATTATTTGGGGCAACAATGTTCTAATAACTCTGGTTGTGCTGATTGAGCTGGCTGTGTATTCAGGGCATGGCTCCCATCGAAGTCACCAGGATGGCAGTGGTCACTGAGTCATCTCTCAGTAGCAAAGGCAGACATCGGAGCCAGGTGGCATCACATTAAATTTAGTTCCGCCATTTTAACGTGGACAAATTCCAGCTCTGAGAATACAAAACGCCGGGTTGACCGTCACGCGACAACCATTACGCTCAGCGGCGGAGCGGCTTGGGGAAAGTGCTGCCCCCTAATGTGAGGAACAGAGGCACCATTTTAAGGGATCTCAGAAGTAGCTCTGCCGTGTCCGCTCCCGCGGCCCGTTGTCGAACACAACGGATCGCACTCCTCTGGGAGAGCTGCGAACGGGTCGTCCTTCCCACGATGCGATGCCGGGGGCACAATTGGAATAAAAATATGGGGGGGGGGGGGGGGAAGCTGACTGTGTTGAGAAAAATGAAAAAAAAATCAGAAATGTAATATTCTGAACATTCCATTTATGTCTCCAGTGCATTCATAACAAATAGTAGCGCCAGAATACATTCAGCACAGTTTTCTCTTCCGATCTCGGCTTTGCGTTTTATTGGCATTGATCGGTAGTGAATGTTTATGCTAAATAAGTGGGCAGCGTGTTGGCAGATTTGCAAACACTTTTGACAGCAATTCTTAAAAAAAAAATAGTTGCATCTCGCAACAAATCAACACGTTCATCAATAACTGGGCGAATGCGCCGAGTTTGTGGTTAATTGCCCTAATGCGCTTCTGCACTTCTGCCGACGCGGCATCAAACGCCTTGCAGCGCAGCACTTGTACCACCCATGCCAGCCGCCGTGACGATCCCCATACCTGTTCGGCACGTGTGCCGGGGGTTCTCGGCACAGGTAGTGGGCCTCACCAAAGGTACGGCAGGCAAGACAGGAGCCCTCAGGGCCTCGTGTCTCGCTCTCGATGTGTTCCAAAACACGCGACGTTACGTGCGGCGCGTGATTTAACGTCACAGACATTTGTCTGTTCTCATAAAAAGTCGCATTTATCTTAAGGACAATTATATTCGTGCATGCACCACCAATAATTATCGTCACTGGTGTTGACCGTGAGCGGGAATCGAACTTGGGCCACCGGGTTCGAAGGGCAGTGCGTTAGCCACGACTCTCCCGCTCCCCATTTGGACAAACTGCAGCAGGATGGATGTGGTGTGACCGTGAATCATGGCAATTCAACAGATCACGAAGGACCACATGTTCACAGTCCTCGTGCACCTTGCCATGAAGGTGAAATTTTTTAGCAGCCCAGAGCGGCGTCTTCGTATTCAACAATCGTCAGTCTCAGGAAAGCGTAACATGTTCACGACGCGTGTTACACGAGATGGGTGAGCTTGGCCAGCCACGTGATGGAGTCGAACTTTTCTCTTCGTTAGTTCCTATGAGCAGCAGCCAAGGAATGGAACGCATCCATGAGGATGACCACGGAGTCGGTACTGGGCCGATTATTCGGGCACAGGATCGCTAGATGGCCGTGACTTGGGATGGCCTTGATCCAGCAGTGGATTGACCATGTATGATGCTGCTCATGAATGGCTCTAGAGCGGTGCTGCTGGGAATGTTGGTGTGTGTGTGGGGAGCGGTAATGTAGCGGTTAGCGCGCTGCACTACGAATTTGGCGACCCGGGTTCGATTCCCGCTCACGGCGAACACCAGTGGTGATTATCTGCACCGGTCCTGGGTCTCCCCTAGGTCGACTCAGCCTCAAATGAGTACTGTACCTGGTTAGATGTGTAAACATCGCAGCGAGGGAGACAAAGGCGGCCGGGCGTGATGTTGGCCATCCACCCCCTCTCGTGTGCCGTGCCGGCCTTTAAACGTGCTCGCGAACACCACTTGCCCCTACAGTCTGTTAAGGCTATACGGGGGATCTTTGTCTTTGTGGTGGTAATGTGCAAATCACGCCCATAACGGACACGAGCAAGGATTGCACCTGTGGTTTTTTTTTCCTTCAGATTTAAATTCTTAACAAATTTAAATGAATCCTTCAACTTATGAATTCAACACCTCATCATTTTTTGGCACTCCAACCTGTTTGTTAACCTTGCATGTTTGGCGAATTGTGACAAGGATTTTGCATCTCAATATCTTTATTTTTCTTCTAAAAATAATGAGTAATCCTAATTTGAAAAATGAAAAAATTCAAACACACAAATGTGTGTAATGTCAGAGTGATTACACAGTCGGTGTCTTGTTTAATTTGCAGGTACTACACAATCAAACTTTTCTAGCAGCTGCCGCAGCTTTTTTTTTCTCTTCAAAGGATTGAATGTTAACACGGCTCGTGCGAAGGTGACAAAAAGCATGCAAAATTAAGGTGTCGTTTTTTTCTTGCCACTTTCCCCCCCCCCCCCAACACCGCCAAAATAAATAACTAAATAACTCCGAGCCGGTTCCTCGGTCGCTATTCAGTGACTGGTCGACCAGTCTGCAACTCGCGGCCCACACACCGCCACCACCACCAGCACCACCACCACCACCACACTCGGGGCTCAGTAATACTCCCGTTTGAAGTTCCTTTTGTCGGTCAGAATCAGGTCCCGGGCTGACCGCTGCCACCCCCCCCATCACCCCCCCCACCCCAATCCTGGGTAAGGCGCTGGCTTTTCCAACAAAAGAGCAGCCAAGCTGGCTGTGGAACACAGCTTCTGCAGGCTGCTCGCTCGCTCGCCCATTCGCTCATCCTCTTTTGTCCCAGGGATTTTCCTCCGGCGCAGCGCAATATTTACCACGGGGCGAACGCCATTGTACCAGCGCAGAAAAGGGATTAGCTTATCGGGCGGCTCATCTTACAGCGGGCCGCATTCTTCCCCGGCCGTATAATTTGCAAATTTAGTATTTTTTTTTTTCAACGCCGGCCGCCGCCGCCGTTGCAATGGGATTGGGGTGGTGGCGCTGGGGGGAGGCAGGCAGGGGCAAGAGGGGGTACGAGGAGGAGGAGGAGGATGGAGGCGTCGAGGTGAAGGGGGTCCCACATGAAAGAGGGTGTCGGCTGCGGCTGGAGGGTGGGTGACTGGCAGAGTAAATCCGGGGTGCGGGGGGGGGACCCGCCGGGCCGGTGACGGGCCAGTGACGGGCCGGTGACGCGCTGGCCCCATTGGCCTGCGCCGCCGGACTGACGTCCCGGCATTGAGCGACGGGCCGGCGGGGCTGACAGGGAGTGAAAGCGGCGGCGGTCGGCGGCACAATGCTCGGCGCGGTGTCTCGCCAGCTGGTCGGCCCATCTGTTCCTGTGAGCTCGCAGCAGTGGATGCTGCCAGCGTGTGCCCTCCCCAAGCCAACAACCCACCACCCTGCCCCGGACCGGCCACGGGGCGGCACGACCAGCAGGGCCAGCCTCACAGCCGCTACTCCTGGGACCATGTTGGTTTTTGTCGGTGTCTTCACTGAGCATTGTTTTGATTCATTTGTGTACAGCGTGCACGTGTGTGTGTGGGGAGCGGTAAATGCAGTGCTTAGCGCATTGCATTACAAAGCCACGGTGCCTGAGTTTGATTCCCGGTCATGGCTAACAACAGTTCCAAGTGACATCTCAACAGCTGTGCCGGCCTTAATAGGTACTTGCGAACAACAATTGCCCCAAAAGTCTACATAGGCTCGACGGGGAATATTTCACTTGAGTGTGCATGCACCGCAAACATCGCTTCCTCAAAAACAAATTAATCGACCGATCAAAATCATCAATTCAGATCGACAATGTTACAATCTTAAAAAAAAAAATTATGCTAACCGGTGGTGGTTGACGTTCACATGAGCGCTTGTTTATGGAGGGGGCAAATATTGGCGAGGGCCAATTTGTTTCCAGGCGGCGGAGGAGTGGATGGCAGCGTTTACCTGCCGGAGCCCCCGCGAGCGCCACACGTGTCTACCCCGTGCTGCGGTGCTGAAAGAACGGCGCAATACGTCGCACTTAAAATTAGGTTCTGGGCTCTCTGGTTATTGAAGTAATCGGTTGCTGTACCGATTATCGGTTCGATTACTCCACGAATCGGACAAACGTGGTGCTGCTGGAAGGGAGGCGATGGGCGGAGCTTGGTGGCGTCATCGGCATCCTCAGCCGCGTCACACTGGACGTGATTTTCAGGGGTGGCCGCTATTTGTTAAAGGGGCACGAGGAATCGACTCCGATAAAAAAGTGTTCCATTAGAATTGTTTTTGTTAATTAAACGACTGTTTAAAACCATCAACCATGATCTATGCCCTACTGGGCGAAGACCTCCTCCACAAGCCATCGGCATCTATTGCATTTTGCAATAATGATGCGGAGATGGAGTGCAAATGCGTCCACTCGAGTTTACGTTCCCTCGGAGAGGAGCCCCCAGCCCCACCCTGCACACTCACGACACCGCCCCCCCCAATTTACCGGCTCTGAGCAACTGCGTCCGTGGGACCTCACCTGTGGTGGCAGGTGACCTCTACGCAGAGTTTGAGCCTCGACAAGGGGCCCAGGAGGGGTCAGCGGCTGATCTGTGCCTGGGGACAGGTTCTGTGTCGCGGCCGTGATACGTCGCGTGAAGCCCTCGTTCAGTCCACCACCCCGAAGAGGGCTTCCCCACGCGGTCGTGGCGGCCGCTGGACCATACTTCACCACGCCGGTCAGTGCAGGTTAGCGCAGCAGGCCGGGGAGCAGGACCGGTTAGGATATCGCTCGACGCTGATGTCAGCCGTCACCGGGAATCGAACTCGGGTCGCCGGGGTCCACGGTGCTGACCACTGCTGTGCGAACAAGCCACTCATGTGAGGCACCAAAAGTGTCTGCTTCACCTGGTTTCCATTTGGTCAAACGTTCTTGACGATTGAAACGCAGTCATTTACATGGTGACATTATCACAAATCAATTCACATTACTGTACATTGAATTAGCAGCTGTAATTTAATTAATGGGGAAAAAAGTAATTATTTTTTCCCATTAATTGAGCCAACTAATTAACTCGCACACATTTTTCTAAAATCATTGAACAAAGGGGTCTATTGTGCCGTCTGGTGAAGCTGATTTTGTGCGATTAAACTTAGTTGTGCAGTTTCTGCAGCCAAAGGAAAAAAAAATCAATTAATGCTTCAAATTATAATGGGGGAGGATGGGGCTGAACGGTTTGATAAAAACCAACGGAAACTTTTCAGGCTTTGGTAAACAAATGGATGCAATAGAAAAAAAGGAATCCTGAAATTCTAATTTGTTCCCGAGTTTACGATAAAAAATTAAGGAATTCAGTCGAGCGGCACGGCAAGGGGCATGGAGCAAATCAACAAACCCGGGATCCGCACGCCGAGTCACTCCACCACGCGTGGACGCAACCTCTACGTTATGGCGCTCGGCATACACACTGTTAGCGAGCACCTATGAAGGCCGGAACGGCACACGAGGGGGTGGGTGGCCAGCACCACGCCCGACCGCCTTTGTCTCCCCAGTGGCGATGTTTACACACCGCACCAGGTACTCATTTGAGGCTGAGTCGACCTAGGGAAGGCCCGGGACCAGTTCAGATAATCGTCACTGGGGTTGCCCGTGAGCTGGAATCGAAGCTGTGTCACCGGGTTTGTAGCGCAGCGCGCTAACCGTTACACTACCGCTCCCCACATACACCCGCGCACGCACGCACACACACGCACACACACGCACACACACGCGCACCTCCTCATCACCTGCGAGTTGATCGTTTACCCAGTCGGTTCCTTATTATGCCTCCGTGTATTGATTTTTTCCGGTTGTTTATCAATAGCCTGCAGCTACCAGATACACAAATCGCTAATTGGCAGGGGCACGGATGGTGCTTCATGGTAATGTCTGCCGGAGCGTAAGCTTATTTGTAGATAATTAGATTAATTATTGCTAAGGCAATGAACTGCTTCACATAAGCACAGAAGGGCCGTACTTCACTTGCCGGTAACGCCGCCACGCGGGTGGCGGGCGGTGGCACAGAGATGGACACGGCGGCCCGCGTTCGATTCCTGATCACGACTACCGGGATTGGCGAGTGATATGAGAACCGGTCTCACCCTCTCCCCCGTTCGCCGCACTGACCAGCGTGGTGAAGTATGGTAAGAAAAAAAAATTAACCCGTAAAAACAAAGTTTTTCACTATAAATCCTTTATATGCGTGGCGGCTAGAGTCCTCTCGTCCTCTGGCTTGAGATGGCTGCCACCTATGGGTCAGATGATTGCCAGCCACCATTAAGCAATTGGTAATCAAATATAATTTATTTTTTCCTAAAAGTGTAAAAATTTTCAACAAAAATTTTCACGAAAATAAATTGTCACGCACAACGAGTCTGTGTGCAAAATGTCAGCTCGATTGGATCACGGGAAGTGGGTTAAAAAACGACTGAAAGATGTGCACGGTCGTAAGCGCGCAAGCAAGCAAGCGAACTTAATATAAAGGATTTAAAAATTAGTATTGGCCAAACATTTGAATGCTGAAAAATTGCCGACATATTACTCAATTGGGATTACACACAGCGGCAACATTGCCCCCTGTTGCAAAAAGACATGGCAGGACCCTCCTGAAAAAGTCTTGAGACTCTGTGAAGCTTGCCTGGGTAGATACGCGTAATAGCGATAAAGCATAACGAATGATTATTTGCTCTTCTAGGTCATCTGTCCGGTATGGAAGAGTAGGCCAAATACCCTTCCCCCAGCAGCGGCGTGAGCAAAGCTTTTGCAGGGCTGCACCTTTGCCGATAATCTTATAACTGTCTATTTTTGTTCAGCCACTATGCCATCACCCGGTACATTGCTTCCTGCTGAATCAGACACACGAAGACTGGCGGCTAAGGAAGAGCTGAAAAGTGTGCACAGAAGCGTGGAATAACGTCGTGAGAGGAAAATAGCAACACAGGAATCACGAACGAGAAGGAGAGGAAGCAGGTTTGGGCAGGGCACATCGCTCGGGCAGATGATGGCTGGTGGACGAGACTGGTGAAAGAATATCAGTCGAAGCAGGGAACGTGCCCTGCAGTAAGACCACCTCGGAGACGGAGCGATTAAATTATCTCCTGTGCGACCGCTAAATGGACAAATGCGCTGCGAGACAGTGAAGGCTGGCAACAACTTGGGAGACGTTCATCCAGCTGTGGATAGATCATGGTTGATGATATGTCAGCGTAATTGAAAGCAGACATTTTTAGTTGTTGTCACTCGAAAAAATATTTACAATGCACCTCCGGATGCGTTGAGTTTGGTTGCAAGGTTGGTATTTTAAATCACAAACCGAAGTGAATGCACGCACGCATGCACGGTATACTCATTACGTTTGTAAATTTCATCAAAATAAATCAGCCTCCACTTGCCAGCGCTCGGCACACTTTAGATTCAGGTCACGCTGACATTTTGTCTGTGACCCTCGCGACCTCAAGTCGCCGTTTTCCCGGCGCTCTCGTATCGGCGCGACGCGGCGCGCCTCCGTCGTCGTAGAGAGGCGCCTTCGGAGCGTGGTGTTCCCCACCGCGCCGCGCCGCGCCGTTCCGGGCGTCCTGGGCAGTAGCGGCGGAAGGGCCACCGCAAGCCGCCGGAATGGAGCGCCGGGCGTGCCGAGCGTTTTGGTTTCCTTGGCACCGCGGCACCGGTTTGGAGAGCATTTCTCCCTCCTCGCGGTAATCCTAGCCCCTGGGCTACCACCCCATCCCGGCTCGCAGCGAGAGTGGCCAATCACAACCCCGCGAGTTCTCATGTGCCATGACAAAAAAATGCCTTCATCGCCCCCCCGCCCCCAGCCCCAGTGGGAGCACCCCCACGGTCTTGGCGGCGAAACGCACGGCACGTTTTTTCGTTTTTGTTTTCTAACTTGCAGTCGATAAATCAGGAAATCTTTAGGGTACCGAGGGCCGTAAAAGGACCTTCGAGTACCGTCCGTGGGTAACCCTAAGTTAACGCGCACCTCTGCGTTATCAACACGCCGCTCACTTCGGCTCGTAGCTATGAAGTAATACCCTGCCACGGTGCTCGAAGTGACAGATAAATATCGTTGCAAGCCATTTCAGAGTCGCGGGCCCAGAGATTAATTTTAACCGGGCTTATCCAGGTCGTTGACCCATAAAATATTTCCACACCCGGCACACCACATCCAGAATACCTCTCCCTACGGCCACAGCTACTACTCCTCTCGTGCTACTTTACTCCAGCCTACCAGCGACGTGGAAAAACATTAAGTAAGAGAAATTAAGCCCTGGGTAGGTGTCATGTTGCTGTCGGCCGTATGAAATTAAGTCACGGGCCATACGCAGTCCACGGAGCAGCTTTAAAGCAAGCGGCCGAGTTGTTTCCGTGAGCCGTATTTACCGTGCGTCTATAAAATGAGTGCTGCTAGGTCAAGAGCTCTGCATGAAGGAGCGATGAGGCCAACAGAGCCTCTTGCTGGCTTCACGAGCCGCTCTCAGATGCCGTGGTTTTTGCTCGTGGGGTTTATGTGCGCGTTGTGCAGATGGCTCGAGTCGGGGGGCGAGTTCCCGCGATAAGATTAGTCTAATTGTTGGCGAGTGAGTTGCAGCGTCATCTCCAATGCCTCCCTTCACGAGCAATTAAGAACGCGAAACATAAATTAATGCACATCCCGAGTTCATGTTATGGCATTAAGCCTTGTATTAGCAAGTCGAGGAATTATACCGGAGATAATTCACACGCCTTCGTGAATCCACTGCTGAACGAAGGCCTCCCCAGGCTGTGGTGGTTATGGGGATATTTTGTTTTTTTTACCTTACTTCAGCATGCTGGTCAGCACTAGGACTAGAGCACAAGGTAAGCCTGTCCAAAATAATCCTAAAATATTTCCCTGATATTCTACGAAACAGGTTTTTAAAAACGAGGGGTAGAAAACGAGACGGATGTGGCGTGCCAAAAATAATTCCTGGGCGAGCGTTGTGGACGGTGCCGCACGACCTTGAGCTCTGCTCAGAACCCGGTGGATGCCGACTCCAGCGAGGCGTTCCCGACAGCACGAGCGTCGAAGGTAAGGCCCAGCCGGGATAGACGCTGCACCACCATACGTACCTTGGGCACCGCCCCCAAAGTTCTCGCTGTGTGACCGTGGGCGGCTGTCATGATGCCCCCCACCCCAACAGACCTCCACTAGGCCCCATCCGAGATTTCTCAAGATTGAAAATGCGAACAGCAAAAACAAATTACGGAGAACCCTACCCTTTACGCAATTAGGCCCAAACTGCTAAGATGCATAATAAAAATCTTCTTCGCAAGGGCAACTTCAGAATCTATATCAAAGTTTGAAAGCCAAGCGACGGCGTCAGGTGATGCTGAATTAATTGCGTGGGTTTAAAATGATCTTGGCTTCATTTAAGGGGGCCGTGTTTCATTTCTTGCAGCAAGGCCCAGCAAGGCCCAACCCAACCGTGCTGCGCCACTGGCTGTGTTTTTTAAAGATGTCTTTAAAAAACACATTACACCAAGCGCCAAAGTGGCACAGTCCCCGACCGGCCGCAAATTACACAGAAGTTGCTTAATTTTTGACCCCGCTGCTACGACTGCCACTGAGCGTAATGGCTCACATTCAGCCGGAGACAGGTGTGTGTGTGTGTGTGCGCGCGCGCGTGCGTGCCACAAGCGCCGCAATTACCAAAAGTTTTCTTGGCACGCGAGATGCCAGGCTGCTGGGCTGCCCCCTCTGGGCCGGGTTTCTGCGTCCGTAGCCAAGCGAGAAGCCCCCGTGAGGGCCCACGGGCACCGCGCGGCAACCGCCGCTAATGTGCTCAACTATCGCCGCGGCGCACGGCACTTCGCTCGCCCCCCCGCCCCGCCGCCGCCACGTGGCACCGCAGCGGGGGAAGGCGCCGTCGCGATGAGAATTTCATCCGCCGTGCAGCCTGGAAACGGCTCAACGGCGCCGCCGTTGGCAGAAGGGCCCCGGCTAGAGGGAGCTCTGGAGAACCCCTCTAGAAGGTTTGTTCGGCCGATCTTCCGCGTTGGCCAGGCATCTTTGGAAAGAGTTGTAGGTTCCCACACCGCACGCGGCCTGCAGAGGGGCTGTGTTGAAGCCGTAAACACCACCGGGTGGACAAACGCAGTGGAGGGGGGGAGAGGAATTTAAGAAAACATCGCCACCGTTTCAACCGCCGCACCGCGAGAAGGGAATGAACCAGTGACCACTTGGGTCGCGAGTCTCAGATATGAAGCTCTCATGAACAATGGCAACATCCTGATGGAGGGCCATCCTGAAAATCAGTCTTGACTTATTGCTGTTTACCTGCCGAAATTAATTGCGTTGTTATGATTATTATTGTTGTTAATGTAATCCTGCTATATTCAGGGATTGATTCTCACTCGAGATTTTCGAGGACACTGTTAGGCTGGCTCAGAGTAGGGATTCTTGATGTTAAGGCACGAAAAACCAGAGTCCAAGGTACGCCGGTCCTCCAGCCAGAGAGATTTCCTGCTCACACGAGCATTGAGGCGGTGCTCATCTCCTGTTTACAGCGCTCAGAGAGTGGTGGAAATTTCACATTCCTATAGCAAGGCAAGTCTATCCAGGGGACAAGATTTGTTGTAATCTATATTCCTTTACTCCTACAAACATATTCTTGGTTCTTTCGGTAAAGTCACGTAGAAGGGAAATAATAAAAATATAAAAACCAAGAATATGAATCCCTGCAGTCACAAAAGCTTCAAATCAAAAAATAAAATCCTACGAACATGTTTATAACCAAAATAATACTTGCAATATAATTCCTAAAACGGTGTTGCAGACTGCTCCGGCTGAAGTGAAGCAATGATTATAATTATTCACAGCCCACTGCCCAGCTCGAGCGAGACAGGAGGGCCCGTTAGATGCAGCCCCTCGTGGAAGGGAGGGCCTGTGGCGAGCACCAACATCGCACACCAAACCTGCCTCCACCACCACCACCACCACCCGCACGTCATCACCTCGCTCTCCCTGCCGCCGCGTCAACTCTCCACCACCCCTACCCCCACCCCATACCACCCACCCACTCACCCACCCACCCACCCACCAACTCCCCCATCCTCCTCCTCCCTGTTTGCTCTCCTGCAGGGCCCAGCGGCTCTTAGCGCCACTCACAGGTGAGAAGGGCTGCCCATCTCTGCTGACAAAACAGAGATTCTTCTCAGCTTACTCAGAGCAGGGAGAAAAAAAAAATGACGCTTTGTTCTCACGGCCCCCTTGCCCGGCAGCCAGGCGGTGCCTCGGCCTTGGTGTGGCGTGGGTGGTCTGCGGCATGCGGCCTCGGCTAGTGGCCACCGAGAGCCCCTCGCTCTGAAGTGGCCGGCGAGGGCCACCCAGCCCCAACTTGCACGTTGAGAACGTTGAGGATGTTACACCTGGGCAGGAAGAACACTAACGGTGAAGAGCTTTGGCAAGCGCTCCGATGTGTGCGTTTTGGGACGCGCCGTGTGGCACGGTGAAGAACCTCCCAGCACGCGTAGCGAAACGTCGGATATCGCGTCGGGCAGGGCGCGGCACAGCCCGGTAAACACCGCGGATATGTTTGCCGAATCCTTTCGTCTTTTTCTTACACTCGCCAGAGTTCCTGAAAGCCACGTAGCACAACCGTGAAAATCTACACAGGAAAATGTATCAAAAAAGTCCAAATGTCAAGAAACTTCAGGGTGAAAGAAGTACTGAGCCTCACCGGGGCTCGAATGCACAGAGGAGGGAGGACACTTCTGTTGTTCGGGAGTCCGTTCGGGGTGGAGCAGAATCACGGCAGCTCGCGCATGGGGCGAGGGAAACATTTTCAGTTAATCGGAAGAATCCATCCGCCAACAAGGATGTTTTTCGCAGATCAATCTGAACGGCAGTCCAGAGACTTGCGCGGTGACGCAGTCATCAATCAGGAGGCGTTTGTATTCGCAACTCAGTTCTCTGTTGGAAAACAAACACGAGTCCCAATGTACACGCACAAAGTTTTTGGATGAGGGTTGCCCTACTTGGGTGTACACCTGTCCTGGTTTTCCCAGGATTGTCCTCCGTTCGAGGTGGCTGTCTCGGGAAATCTGTCAGTCTTCCCGGTGCAGTGAAAGCCCCGGTGTGTGTAAGTTGCGCGGTAATTATAATGACGACGACGATGTTGAAACATCACTCAAGACGATGCGGCTACTTGCAGTCCTCCCCTCCCGTTCCGTGAGAGCCTCCTCTTCCCATCACGTGTGCTGGCTTTGTGTACTTCAAGGGTGACAACCCTCTTCCTCCCCACACCGCGCGGGTCATGGGGTTATTTGACCATACTTCACCATGCTGTTTAGGGCGGGTTAAAGGTCGTGTTTGTATGTATTTTTATAATGCAGCTGGGCGGCAGAGCGGTTAAAGTGCACGACTCGTAATTGGAAGGGTGCGAGTTCAAACCCCGGTCAGGAGTGAACTCAGCCACCCATCCCTCCGGCATTGACAAAATGAGTCAAACTTTACAGCCACCCAACAGTGGTTACACCGAAGGACAGAGTCGACTGGTCCCTGACATAATAACGTGGAATTCACAGCATTTGCTCAAGGCCATGCATGGGAAATGAGCACATATCCATACTCATTTGATTGGTAAACCTCTTACCTTTGACCAAGTACGATGATGATGAGTATTATTGTTGTGATTTTTATGACTGTATCACAGCCCAGCTGCGTGATGAAGCGATCTCACAACGAGCGCTCAACAATCGCGTTCTTCACCTGAGGACGGCTGCTTGCGTTGTGGCCGAAACGTCGTGAGAATTATTTTATTATGTTTTATTTTTATTATTTTATTATTTGCATTCTACGTGACTTTACCGAAAAAACCAAGAAGATGAATCCCTGCAGTCACGAAAGCTTTAAATCGAAATTTAACCGCGTTACTCTACGCATCACCACGAGC
This sequence comes from Lethenteron reissneri, assembly GCF_015708825.2. Lineage (NCBI taxonomy): Eukaryota > Metazoa > Chordata > Hyperoartia > Petromyzontiformes > Petromyzontidae > Lethenteron > Lethenteron reissneri. The sequence continues at coordinate 5,933,399 of NC_083792.1, forward strand.
AGCTCGAGTGCGGGATAGGCGCAACAGCATCGCTGTGCGGTCAACTTCGCTGCAATTCTGCAGAGCAGCAGCTGAGCCTGCAGAATCGTCGTATCTTCAGGGTAAGGTGCGGTAATGAGTCGGAGAGGGAGGGAGACCCATTTAATGGGTTCCCTACCAACCCACCCCCCACCACACCCCCGGAGCTGTGGAGTGAGAATGCGGCTGGTGACATGAGCCGCCTCCACGTCGTTGTGCCTGCTGCGTGTGCCTGCTGCGTGTGCCTGCTGCGTGTGCCTGCTGCGTGCCCACGCGGGTTACGACGATGACAATGAGACCCGAGCCGCGCCACCACGGCCCTGGCTCCTATTCCAACCACTCGCCAGAGTGCCCCCCCTCCCCCCCATGCCTGCTGGAGGGAAGCGAGCGGAACTTCGTTTCAATCGTCGAGATCGTTAGGGCCAGCGTCAGTAAATCTCTTATCGTTTTCAGAATTTTCTGGGCATGAATAAATCAATGTTAAACCCACAATGCCTTTCTTCAAGGAAATTAGTCAAAATCAACTGTGTCCTCGTGACATTTACTATGCACAGAGCACGTTTCAATTACTCTTTAAGAGCACCCCGAGACGTTCATTTCCTTTTGCATCAGCCGCAAGCCCCCGAATGCATTCGTTGTCGCAAAAATTATCACCCATTGTTTTCACCCCTTTCAATATCAAATGTCAATCCGATATCGCCGCAATTAGGCGACGGATGAAAGCGGAGTTGTCCCCGCGCAGCATCGCGCGGCCGCCACTGTCGGTGGGTTGTGGGGCAATTTGAATGAACGCGCGCACGGCCCTCAACAATGCGCCCGTGGACTTAAGGTCTTAACGCCGTGCGTTAAGTTCGCCCGGACGGCGGTGCCGAACGAAAGCGGCCGGCGTTTATCTGTACGAAACGCCGTTGCCAGAAGCGGGAGAGCATGGCAGTTGCTCCCTCCGCCTCCTTCTCTCCTGTTGTTGCCAGTTTGGCAGTTTTTATTTACCACGGAGTCCTGACATGCTGACATGCTGGCACACGGAGGAGCTCGCTCAGGCCACGGCTTGCAGCGCCACCGACGCCCACCAGCACCGGTAGGTAGGGCAAGTCCGTGTTGACAGATCGTATCTGCCTAATTGTCACTTAAACTGCCGCTAATGGAAATTAGATTACAGCTCTTTAAGCTGTTTCCACTTGCAGCACCAGTGACTGCTCCCCAGACAACGGAGCAATTAATGGGTAAACGCTATCAGCAGGGGCTCCCCTAGCCGAACAAATAAATAAACTTGCCGAGCCTCTCTCGGAGATGGGCGGAGATAGCGGAGCGGGCGTTGATGCGAGAACATCGCGCACACGCGCGCGCGCGAGCACGTGGAAGACGAAAAAACAAACTTGCAGATAGACGTCAACTCGCCCACCGCAGCCGCCGCCGCCCGTCGCGGGTAATTTTCAAATGCTAATCGAGGACGGCGTCGCCGCATTCCATCGATCTCTGCGAAGCAGTGAGCCGATCGGGAGGACGTGAGCCACCCGATAATGGAATTAAGAGCGGCGTTTAAAATAAAAAAAATGTGAAATGTAAAGAATGTTGGCAAAACGGCCTCCTTTAGTCAAACATGTTATGCATCTGTATTTGTTTTTTTTGTGTAAGTAATCTTATTGTGAACAGTTACATTCATGGAATTTACACCAACAAATGGATCAGGGAAGGTACAAATCAGAGAGATCGTATCGATCGCTATGGAAGGTAAGTGGGCTTGGGCAGGGCACATCACATCGGATGATGGCCGATGGACAGGACTGATGGACAGCACGGCAGCCCAAGGTGGAAATGTGGCGGGGCGACCCCACCACTGCGGAGATGGAACAATGAGACCAGCTCACGTGCAGGACAACGAGGGATGACGCAGGTGCGTGGGGGTCTTCATCCAGCAGTGGATAGATCATGGCTGCTGCTGCTGCTGCTGATAATCAACCAGTTTCAGTGAAACTGTGCAAGGCGATAACGTTTGGACGAACAGTACGGCAAATGTAAAAGCAACTGCATCTCAAGGTGGTGGTTGAAGGCCTCTCAAAGCCGTCAACACCTACCGCGTCGTTCACGGTGAGGACATCGGCTCTGCCCGGGCATCTCTGTCACGTGCAGTCACGAGACCTCCTGTAAAGACGATCCAATACAAATGTAACTTGGAATTTGCCCATCATTGGGGATTTAACCCGATTAGACAACTGGTCAGTTTGATAAAGAGTCTGCCCACGATGGGCAGACACAAACCACCGCCAGAAGGAATATTTTCGGCAAACGCTCGTTGCACTCACAGCTACCCGTCGCAGCTTCTGTCCCGCACAATGAATCCTCGCGAACATGAGGACGCGTTGGAGAGCGTCACGTGATCCGCGCATACGCACGGGGATGAATTTCATCCAGAAGAGTCGGGAACGCCGTTCCGGTGGATTATTATGGCACAGCACATCCACCTCACGTTATTCTTGTCAAAATCCTGTTCACATGACGAGAGGTACATAATATGCAAATAGCGTAGGAATATTATGGATATTTGTACTCGAGCGGAAGTGACTCATGCCAATATAATCCCTCGTCCAAGCCGGTCTCGCGGTGTCCCCGAACACGTCGAGAGAGCCGTACGAATATATATATCAGTAGTCGTAGTGGTCGCATTACGCTCTGCTATGTGCGATGCAGAGGTCGCTATTGGGTACCCGATACCCGTACCCTACCCGATACCCGGCTACCCGTACCCGGCCAGGTACGGGTAGCCGTTTGCGACCCTGGTGCGGCCGGGTACGGGTAGGCCGTGAGTCACTGGTGAGTAACCGTTTGTCACTCATTTCGGGTAGGGTACGGGTACGGGTAGGGAACGGGTACCCGTACCCGGCTGGGTACGGGTACGGGTAAAGAATCAAAACCCGTTTGCGACCTCTGGTGCGATGCGTCTCGCTGATCGTCGTCGTCGTTGTTTTTGTCGTTGTTGTTGTCGTGGAGGAGTGTGCCCTGGTGTGAAGACCGAGAGAGCGACCACGGAGTCGGCGGGGCAGGGGAGGGGGGCGGGCTCGGCCCTCCCTGGGAATGCCGTCGTGCCTTCGCGCGCTGTAATTTAGCGACGCCGCTTAATCCCGCGGCCTGCGGGGGCCCCCGGCACACAAACCCCGCACACCTGCGCCGGGGAACGAGACGAGCTCCCACCAGGCACTCATCTCGCGTGAACGCCCGCTCGGCGGGGCCGTCCAGCTCAGCAGTCCGCCACTGCCGCCCCCGCCGCCATAGCAAAGCGGTGCCCGCCAGCCAGCGCGCCGCACGGCCTACGTCTCGTGGCGGGACGCGTCACGTGGCCCGCGCCGCGCGCACCTGTACAGCGGCTGCGACGCGTGTTTGTCGCGTGTTGCGTGTTGTGTGTTTGTCTCGTGGTGTTTGTCGCGTGGTGTTTGTCGCGTGTTGTGTGTTTGTCTCGTGTTGCGTGTTTGGCTCGTGTTGCGTTTGTCACGCAGGTGGCTGCGGTGAGAGGCTGTCGCTGCCAAACTTTGAAAAACCGACTGCCGGTCCTCGAATCGCCGCACACTCCCCACCGCCTGCGTAACAACGCTTACGCCGCCGGGCACGCGGAGGATTTGTTAAAAACAAACAAACAAACAACAGCAGCAGCGCGTCGATGTTCCCCTGCGATCAAGAGGAGCGCTGGGCGCCGTTCGTTTCTGCACGGATGCTGAAAATTCATCGGACCGGGGAGCAAACCTCGTGCGCGACGGGAGCAAGGATGACCGATTGAGAATTCAGCAGTCATCGTCGTTATCATCAGCCGCTGGATGTAGGCCTCCCCAAGTCTTCACCATCTTTCATTGCTCCATCTCCAGGTTCTACAGTTTTCCGCCCATAGCTATAAAAACGCACACACAATGTAACTGGTATTGGCCAAATATCACAACGCTGCAAAGATTGCCTCCAAATTACTCAATTGGGTTACACAAAGCAACATTGAGCGTCAGTGAGGCTGTCCTAGGTTGACAAAAATCGCAATAATAAGAATAATAAGTCCACTGACTGTTCTTAACCGTCAATACGATGTCTCTGACGTGCATGTTTTCTGATGTAAGCGTTCTTCTGCCTATCTTACAGTGACCGCGACGTCCTGACGAGAGTCAAATCTCACCCAAGATGTGAACTTAAAATCTCGCGACTGGCTCACGTCAAACATTTACACGGCACGAGCGTGCGACGTTGCTGCCGCGATAAGTTCCAATCTACTGCGCGTTTGGCATCGAACAACTGGCAAGCGTGATAGCGGGGAAGGGGAGAGAGAAAGAGAGGGAGGAGTCCGTGGTGTTTGGCACGACATCAAGGGCTGGTCGGAGAAGTCATTAGGTGCTCGAGCTCGCTGAGCGGCAGATGGGGCCGAAACGGGGAGGGCGCATTTCCACTTCGCTCACCGACGCCCTAAATGGTACGGCATATTGACGACGATGATGGGTAGCAATGAGTATTTATTTAAATATTCACGCGCATTGCTGTGATGATGCAAGGATGAACCCGCGACGCCACTGCGTGGCTTCGCGCGCTGGGCGGACACACTCCATCGGGAGGGGCCCCGCCAAAGCACTGTGCGTGGACGCTCGCTCGCTCACCCACCCGCCCAGTCGCACCCCACGAACCCTGGGACATCCCGCGTGGAGGGGGGGGGGGGTGATGCTTGTCCCTAGCTCGCCGCGTCGCACCACCTGTCACGGCCTTGGCTGCCTCCGACGCACAAATGGCAATGCTCGGATAGCGGACAAAATGCGTGCGGGGGGTTTTTGATGTTCGGTTTGACCGAGCGAGACTGAATGGATCGGAGAAAAAGCAAGCGGCGCTTTCGCCCAGATCTTCGCGAGATCCGGCGAGCGGCGTGCCTAGATACGGACGTGTCGAATTTGCCTCGGCAGGCCGGCACAAACCGAGGAAATGGTGGCTGTGCAGGGCCCGAGCAAGAGGGAGCCTGGAGAACGGTTGGTGAAAAAAAACAAACACAAATGTTCCTCGGTGGCGGATCGTCGCAGGGAGTGATGGTACAAAGGGAGTGCGCGCACGGGGTGGAAACGCATCCAGTGGACGTAGATATCCGGGGTGCAGGCCGTGCGGCACTGGGGCGGTGGGCCGGAATGGCCGGCCAGGCGAGTGGTACCACCCCACTAAATGCATCCTCCTAGACACTCGGCTAGACGGGGCGCCGTGGGAAGGCCTTCTTCACACGGCGAGCGGCGCCGAGCGCCAGCTGGGGCTGTAATGCTCGAGGTATCTTTGAGAAATATGTTCAAAAGTTGCTCATTGCTGCGATGATGCTTACTCCAAAATAATTCGCTGCAAATCAATGATTCATGTGCTTAAGTCGTATTTCGTGCATTTTATTTTCAAGAGGGTGGACAAAGCAATAGGAAAATGATCGGGACAAAGCTATTCACGAATCCCCCTAGTTACCAGCGGAGTATATCTGAGCGTCAACGCAGCGCGTGCTCAGCTTGTTGACGTCGTGCAACGGTGGGGCGTGCGTGGAGACGCCGCTGCCACAGCGGAGGGCGAGCAGGTTCGGTTCCATCTCCAGCAGCGGCTGTCCAAACAATGGGGCAGGTCGCGTGGGTAACTCCCACCTCTTTCAAGAGGTTTGGCCGCCGTGGAAGAGTAGGCCTAATATCGTCTAGGGGGAGGGGGGCTGCAGAGAGCCCCCCCCCCCCCTAGAGGAAGCGCTTTCACCAGCAGTGGAGTGAGCGAGTAGTTGTGCGAAGGGGCTTTGTCGCTTTTGCACCATTTTTGGTAACGTTTTGACTTCTTCTCAATGACACAATGACACACGCTGCGCATTCCAATCACAATGCCAGTCACGTAAAACATTTCAAGTGACTCTCCATCAGCAGGGTTAAGCCTCGGTGACCGCCACTGCCGCCACCACCACCACCGTGAGAGCGAGGCCTGCACTTTGGTGCAAAAGCGGCGGTTACTCTGCGGGCAGTGCCCAGCGCCGGCTCGGCGAGGGCGCCATCTGAGGAGTGCCGCCTCTCCAGGCCACGGCAGCCACAGCGGAGTGGCACGGCGGCTCCCCCCGGCCCCACGGGAGCCCCAGGGCAGCAGTCAGAGGTCACGAGAACCCCGGCTGCCGTGGGCCGCCGGGGGTCAGGGCGGCAAACCCACTAATTGGCCGCCCTCCGTCAGCGCTCACTAGCTCCCCTTCTCGCGTCGTCACGCCGGCGACCCTTGAAGGGCTGTGGTGGGGGGGGGGGGTGGTGAGGGCCAGAACGTTTGTGGTGACGGAGAGAGGATCGGCAGATGACAGAGCGAGGGCCGCGCCGTGGACCTGTGGCACCGAGGCGGAGGTCTTCAAAAGCGGCGTTTGTTTGCTTTAGAACGCACGTCACGTTTTACGCTGACAAGCTGTCCTGCGAGTAAACTTCTCAGTCGTTGGCAAATGAAACGAGCGACCGCTCTGCAGATCGCCGGGCGTGGCGGCAGTGGCGCTCGCCCCGTGACGGCAAAACGCGCCGGGGCGACCGCGAGATCTTGGTCTCGTCCCCGTGTCCGCGATTGGCCCTCGGCAAACGCTCGCCGAACCCGGCGGTCGAGGCGAACACAGAAACGCAAAAACTTTGCCCACGAGGCTTCTGAAGCGGTGGCCACTCGAAGCGGTGGCGGTGACGGCGCGGTTATGAACCTTGCGGGAAGAAGGTGAAAGGTAAAGGAGGCCAGCGCCGCTGCGTTATCTGTGCAGGTAATCCATAATTGCTTGCCTCTGCCAGGAATATCACCGCCCCGTGGAAATGGTCCGATAGCGCCCGGGACGGGTTGGCTGTGGCCAGCGCTGTGATCGGCAGGGAGGCAAGACCGGGATTACCTTCCAGCCTCCAAAATCCAATTTCTCGGCCGCCTCGTGCTGACATCAGTCCAAAAAGGAGTGAGCTCGCTCTCTCCGGCCGGCTTCTCCCACCCTGCCCGACGCCGCCTTTCAAATTAAACTCAGAACGCACCCCCCACCCCCCACCCCCCCGTCAGTGCTGTCGGTGATTTTTAACGTTTCTGTGTTCGATAGACGGCCGTTTTTAAAGAGTCGCCCCTTCGTGTGAAATTTCCCTTTGCGGAGCACATTGCCACATCCCGCGAGTCCCAGTGAAGTTACGACCCCGCGGGTGTTCACGGTTTGAGCCGTGCGGCGCTCGGATGACGTTTCGATTTCTCACATGGGTGGGAGGGGGGGGGGGGCGGAACGTCGGACGTTGTGCCTCTAACGACGCGGTGTGGCGCTTCCAGTGAAATGAGTCCAAACGAGGGAGTTTTGTGTTGGGCGAGGATGTTGTTGCTGTTGTTACGTGCAATCATTATTTATTAATGGCAACGAAGCGACCAATTAGTGAATACATTGTTGTGGTATTGACACAAAGGCACGTTGATTTGCACGGGCCAACTTATTTTGACGCCAAGCAGACAGGCCTTGCTTATTTATACAAACCCGTTCGTTTATAAATACATTATAGAACTTAATAATTAAATATTGATAGCCACAGGATCTTCAATAATTAACGCTGTTAACGCAGACGCTCCAAACGAAGAAGCAACGTCAACCGGTGCGTGCTCGACTTCACAAACTCCGAGCGTGGGCTGCCAACTCGGCACCCCCCCTCCACCTCCCCCCACAGCCCCCCACCCCCTCCACACATCAAGCAAGCGAACGTGACGGGGGTGAACGGCGGCATAATTGAGCACGAGGCTTCCTAACGCAGCCCGCGAGACACTCCAGCTCTGCACGGCTTACCGAGAGAGCGAGAGCGCGCGTTCAAATTGCAGATTTTCAAATCTCTTCCGTTCCTTTTCATCCGCGAGCGGCCGCCCCTGCACCCCCCGACCCCCCTCCTCCCCTCCAGTCCCTGCCGCCCCTCAAAATCCACTTCCCCCCCCTCCTCTCCTGCCTCAGCCCAGAAAAAAAAAGGAGGCCTGATACGGTTAGTCATCTGATAATTAAAAACAGATAACAGCAGAGCACCCAGATGGAAAAATTATTATTGATTGGCATCATTGTGGCGAGAGCGCATGAGCACCCAATCTCACAGGGTCTGGCTGCATTCTTCCTCTTCACCTCTGACCTGTCCACTAATCCCGCCCGGATGAAGCAACGCAGCCCAGAGCCACTACTCCCTCCCTCCCACCCACCCATCCACCCACCCACCCAAACAACATTCGCATCGTCAGCGAAGCGTCTTTTTTCATCACCATCGTCATCATCGTCGTCGTCTTCAGCCTCCCTCAGCAGGTTTGCCCTCGTCACTGCCTCGTCGTTCTGGCGGCCGAATGAGAGTGAGGAAGAGGAGTGGTGCGTAATGCGAGCCCTGCGTTCATTGCCACCAGCGCGCGTATTGAGTGTCGCCTTTTTGCGATGACATCTGATGCTGCCGTGACCTTGCAAGTGCTCGCGATTTCATTAATGCTGCATCTGGGAAAACCAATTTGTATAAGATAGAATAATAATAATGAGATGAAGAGGATTATTAATTACATAAGCGTCGTTATTACACACGTTAATTATGCACACTAATGCGGGGAAACGCTCCGCGGATGTGGGAGGGCGACCCTGTGTTGCGACCAGTTGCACGGTCATCGCGTGTCCTGGTGAATGCGCCACACACACGGACGTCCATACGTCCCGAGGTCGCACAACAACAATCTACGCGCTTTGTTTTCTTCGACCAAATTGTGCAATTTACACGTTCAGGTGGAGGACAACAGTTTGCATTTTAACAATCATTAAAATCACAAATTATTTTATTTTTATTAATTTAAATTTCATTTTTTTACCTACGTGACTTTACCGAAAAAACTAAGAGTATGAATCCTTGCAGTCACGAAAGCTTCAAATCTAGAAATTCCCAGCCCTTTGTCAATGAACTGCTGGATGAAGGCCTCCCCCCCCCCACACCTTTCGTTCATGGGGCTGTTTGACCATACTTCACCACGCTCTTGGGTCTGAGTTGGCCAGGTGGTGCAGAGGCCCACGACCAGTTCAGGTGACACTCACCGCGAACACTGTGGGCCAGGAATTACGCTCGGGTCATTGGGTTGACAGTGCAGGGCGCTAATTGCGGTGCCACTGCTCCCCCTGTATGTGTACATAAAGAGTGTGCAACTACCCTCGAGTGAACAACGATGTGAAAGGTTCAATTTGTGAATTGCTGGTGTGAGCAGAGATGAGGTTTGCCTGCATACAACACAAGCATATTAAAGAGGAAAATTGCTACGTGGATTTATACCAAATAAAATATGCATCCAGCCATTCTCGATCCACTGCTGGATGAAGACATCCATGTCAGTCATGGAGATTTTTTTTACCATACTTCACCACGCCAGTCAGCACAGGTTGGTAAAGTGGAGGCAGAGGGCAGGAGTGGTTCTCATACCACTCACCACTGATGTTAGCCGTGACTGGGAATCGAACTCAGGTCACCGGGTTTGTAGCGCGGTGAACTAACCGTTGTTCCACCGTTCCACGCAGTGTTTCGCATACACAGAGTGTATAATGTCGCTAGAGATTGCGTTTGTCCGAAATTTACAACCACCATTGCCACCGCCACCACCGTCACAAACTCCCCGTTACACCCTCTTCGTTACACCCTCCCTGTCACACCGTCCCCATCACACTCTCCCCACCACACCCTCCCCGTCACACCGTCCCCATCACACCATCCCCGTTACACCATCCCCAGCCCTTGAAAGGCTCTGCTGTCACCAGGCCCCATCCGAGCCCTTTGATGCACGGGGCAATCATTTTAAGGAATCCACTGCACTTGAATATCTGCCTCCCTTCTCACGCTGCCTCGCGTGCTATGTTCATATATCTCTCTTCGTGATTTCGTGGGGGAATTTAAAAGCGAAAGTTATCCACGAATATACAGTATAATTAAATTGACATTTCCGAACGTGCAGTGGAGGTGCAACGCCGGCGCCGAGTGCCCCGGGCGGGCGGGCAGGGGGAGGGCGGCCGGTGCCCGCAGTCCCACTCGACGTGCCACCACTGCACGGGTGACACTTCTATCTTCAGTCTAAATCCCTCGCTTCATTACCGCAGCAGCGGCGGCAGCAGCGGCGGTGGCGGCAGCAGCGGTAGCTGCAACGGCTCCCTGCCTCATCTACCACCTTCTGAGCCTGAGCCGTTTAAAACTTCCGAAAAGAAACACTTTTTTTGCCGTTGCGTCGCTTTGCGGCGTCAGGCCCTGCCACCCGAGAAGCCGAGCAGTGAGACGCAGGTGAGGGGGAGAGGCGCAGCCCTGCAAGTGCTCGCTCTCGCCTCTGCTGCTGGAAGCGCCTCCGCTTGCGGGAGTGCCAGAGAGCCCCTCTGGAGGGTAATTTTGGCACACTCTGGGGAGCCAGAGGTGGGTGCAGCCGCACTTCACCCCACCACACACGACCTGGGGTCGACTCATTTATACTGTAGAGGGACGGGGATTTCATAAAATTGCCGTTGGTGGAGTTGTTGTTGTTGATGGTAGGGGAGGTGGAGCACCTGAGCCTCACACCAGGCAGCTGCTCGCTCCGGGCCTCTTCCCGAGGGTTCAAGCGGTCAATGAGGGCTGAGCGATGGCCTCATGGCCTCATCCGGCGAGTTGCACTCCGAGTGGAGAACACCCCCCACCGAGTGTGGCCCACGCGACTCGCGGCCGTTCCACGGGGCACCTCGCGTCATCAACTGGAACAGAATAAACGTCACGTCGACCGGCGTTTCCTTTAAAACAGAGCCATTTGATTCGTCAACTTGTTGGTTTAAAATGCATTTCATTTTCACCAGCGAGTGTCCCGTCATTGACCTCGCGCTGTGTGGATACCATTTGATCCGCTGCGTTTAAATTGCCATTTGAACACCTGAAAGGCGGCGGCGGCGGCTTAGCCGCTCGTTTTGTGTTCATGGCCCCGGTCACGACGGTGAACACAAGGCAGCGGTGGACACACCCTGGTCACGGCTCAACGCGCAGCGCTGCAGAGAGCCTCCGCAGCTTGGCCTTTGCCTCCACATCATTGGCGTCTCCCCCCCACCCACCCTTCGCCCCCTGCCTGTGACTCAGCCCACCAACCCCCCCACCAACCACCACCACGCGTGGTTTTTTTAGGCCCCACTGGGGGTGAGCTCTGTCTCTCCCCGATAGGCGCTCGTTTGATCCTCAGTTAGCAGCCCAACGATTCAGTCTTCACACTGTCACTTTCTATCAGGCCGTGATGAAAGTGGCCGGCGCGGAACCCGCACAAGCGACGCACCTCCCTCCCCCTGCGCCACGCCGGCCACACCGCTCCTCCCCCCCCCCTCCCTCTGGCCCGGCCCGTGCACCCTCTGCACACAAAAGCCGGCGCGTTTCAGAAGGGATTTACCGTTTAATTTCACTTTTCCCAGCGGATTGCGGGGGCTGAAAAAAGGCTGTTTGTGGAGAGAAGCTAACAGAATTATCTCAGCTTAGCCCATGTAAGACTGAGTTCACAATATTCCCCGCCCGTTGCATGGGACTGGTAATGCATCCTAAGCCCCCGTTTAGAGGAGATTCCATGGCATTTGATTTGTACATTATCCCTCGCGAGGAGCTAAACTCCGAAAAAAAAGAGCTTTAGGGATGGACTTGGATAACCAACATGATTCCAAAAACCCCCCTGAAATCTTAAGCCCGGCTGAAAAAGCGATTCGGACTTGCAGAGCGGCCACGACACACTCCTCAAAGCCGCGTGTTCGCCCATAAAGGATCCGGATCGCGGCACTCCAACGCGGCCTGGGTAAACACGCCGCCGCGCGCGCACGCGCTCTCTCCCACCATTGTTTCGCCGCCGTTCCGACGCGTCCACTCCCAAGGGCTCAGCTGCAGCTCCGATGGCACAAGCTGGGACAACAGTGGTGGCACGATATTATTTTTGGTAGGGTGGAATGGGGTGAGGAGGGGGGGTGGTTTCTGTCGTTACATTTCCCGAAAAGTGATGCCCTCGTGTTCATGGGCGGACAATCGTGATTGTGCCGCGGGAGTGAGTTCTCTCCCAACGAGCGCGAGGCGCGCACGGAGGGGGGCGGCTCTCGGTGACGCAGTACGACCCCGGACGCGAGTCGGGAGCTTGCCTGGGAGCTTCTTCGGGATGCTGGAGAAACTTCCAGCACGGCGAGCTTTCAGGAACGGAATGTTTGGAATTCAGTTCCTGAAGAAGCTTCCGGCACGCGGTGCGAAACGTCGGGCATCGTGCCGAAGCAACGTGCGGTACGACCCAAAAACTCATCGGAGAGCCACACGGCGGCGGTGCCACCGCACACCGACACAGGGACCCCCGCTGAGCTGCCGGGGTGCAATGAAGCCCACAAAACAGGACGGAGCCTAACGCCAGCCCTTACCCTGATCTCCGTCTTAACCCTGGCTGCGAACAACAACCCCAACCGTAGCCCCGAGCCGAGCACTGCCTTCTAGTCCCGGGGAGGGGAAACGAGCGGGCCGCGGGCCGCACGCGATGCTTATCCGTCACTGTGTCTTAGCAGCGCTGATGGGGTGCACGTAAGAATTATAATTTAAACTTGCAAGGAGTGTTTTTACATGTGGGAGGAAGCCAGAGCACACAGAAAAATAAAAAAAAACATGCATCCAAGGGGGCAACGTACCGATGGGACGGATGGCACAGGTGCATAAGTCCACATTTGGGAGTTTCACAACATCTATACGCGTTCCACCAACCCTCGCTGCTGCCTCCATGGCACTGGACTACAGGCCACCTCCACCGCCACCACTCGGCTAGAAGGAAATGGTTTCAATCTGGAAACGCCGCAGGGTTTCCAGCGTGGTGCTCAGTCACTCCTGCTGCTGCTGCTGCCGCCGCCGCTGCCAGGATCCCCTTCCCACCCGGCGGAGCCAACGTCGGGCATCGTGCCGAGCAACGAGCGGAACGGCCCGGAATCGGGGAGTCCAACCGCGAAAACCTTACGCTGCCGCCAAGTTTACCACGAAGCTACAGAATTCTACGGAGAAATTTGGCAGCGCCACCAAGAGGTGCGGCAGCCGACTTTCGCAGGACGAAAACCTCGTGAACTTAAGAGTCGCCAAGAGGGAGCCTCTTCTGTGCCTCAACATCCAATAGCATCGCGAACCCAGGCCCTGCCGCCCCGTGATCCAATTGAATGTAATCACCGTCCTTTAAGCAAAAACACTTCAAACTAAGTGGACAAATGACAGTCCGTCGTGAACACTAATTACATCTTGTTGCACCGGATTTGCGTGCAATGTTTTTCACGCCGCGTGCTCGTGACGCCGTCCGTGCCGCATTGTCTCCGCAATTGCAAAGCGAACGCGCGATCACACGGCTGCGCTCGCCACGCCGCTCCCACTGGTTCAGACATCGGAGTCATGTTCAACGAAAACAAGAATGCGCCGAACCTACATTGGAAATTCCATATTCCTATGGTCGGGGGAAAGTTATTCCACAGGACAGCCACTTATGATGTGTCGTAGGGTAGCGCTCGTTTTGATCACCCCTTGAGGGATGATGGGCTGAGTGGAACCCTGACAAGAGTGGAATTAGAATGTTTAACCTTCCCACTGAGGGTCACGCACTCTGACCGGCGTCTCAGTCGGCATCTCATTTTTGTTCTTGTGGTTCCCAGAAGCTTGTGAATCCCCGTTTTAAAGGAAAAAAATGTAATTATATAAAATCACTGTGCATTCCATGGTCATCAATGTTCGTTAATTTCACAAAAGTAAAAGAGCATAATTTACAAACATATGCGCCGATGCGTTTTTACTGAATCATGGCAATTAATTTCCCAGAAAAGCCTCACCGAGTTTCGAAACTCATTTTCAGGACGGTGCTGCTACAATGCGACGTTTGGCCAAATCCATTTTGTTTGGCTTCCTGAGGGAGGAGGAAACCAGCGATACCCGAGAAACACTCAGCACCGCCATCTCCTGGCCACACCCCACGGGGCCCCGACACCTACAGCACCTGGCAAACACTGGTGATGGTCACCTATCCAAGCACTAACCAGGTTCAAGCCTGCTTAGCTTCCGAGAACTGGCAAAATCCGGTGCATCCATGGCGATTTGGTCAGCTGGGCGACGCACACGCCTGTCAACGGAGGTTCACCATCGTGAAATATTCCACGCGCATTCCACCTTGGAGGATCATCTCGTGCCCGCGTTACGTTTCTGTTCGTTTGGTGAGGAGCGCGCCGCTCAGCCGAGTGTCGGGGCGCGTACCTCTCTTGTAGCGCGAGTGGACGGCGAAGCGTTCGGATGAAAAGAGAAACCCTTGGCGAGGGAGCGGGTGGACACGCGCTCGGAGCAGAACGCCGCGCTCGCCAGCCACGCACTCCGTGCCTCGTTAGCGGGCACCATCGCCATTTCCAACGGAAGCGCATTTTAAGTCTAAAATTAAAGGTCCATTCAAGAAGTGGCCCGTGCCTGATTAGGGTGACGGTAATCATTCCCTCTCGTCGCCGGTAATGGGTTTAGCACCTCGCGGCCGGCTCCAAAGCCCAGAGCCAATCACGGTGGCAGGGGCTGTGGGAGTGCTGTACGACCCACAACGCGAGATAGTGGGCGAGGCGGACGACACGGGACGAGCGGTGGGAGAGGACTTGGGACCTTCATCCCACCAACTTAAAGCCCCTCCTCCCACCACCAGCCGACATCCTTGGGATGAAAGCAAATAAGAGAAGAACGCCATTCAGTGTCTCCACAAATATAAATATGTTTTAGTCGATAAGCCTAAGCCAAGACCAACATTATCAAGTAAATTTGTTTTAAGCAACATACTACCGGAGCGGTTTCAACCAGGGTCTCATCAACAGGTTCAGGCTTGTTAAGCAAATGGATTACCAGATGTTATTTGCAAGAGCGCTCTACATGGATAATGGGACCATGTGCAATGTGATGCAAGTGCACCGCCGTGCCCTTTCGGTTGTCATGAAAAGCGTCATCATCATTATCATCATCCTCATCAGCCACGATCAACATACGACTGTGTGAACACCTCCCCGCGCCGTCACCACCTCTCAAAAGTCCTGCGATCTAATATTCCGCTCAGCACCGGCACGCGACCCGATTCCATCGCTCCATTTACCCGGTGAACGTTCTCCTGGGCGCGTCCTCTACTTCGGCTGCCACTCCGTAGGAGTTTTCCCTGGTTCCTCCTGGCCAGGCCGTGTTGTGCACAAAGCCCCGCTCACGACGGTTCACAGCCAACGCGACGTCTCCATACACATCTAACGAAGAGGCGGAACCAAAGCCTCAAGAGTGCGCAGTGGATTGACCACGGCTGATGGTGGTGACGGTGAATGATCCGCGCACGAACCGGAGATTCCGGTGCGAGTGACGGTCAAATCATTGTCCGGAACTCCCTTCCCCCAGCCATCCGTTCTGTCGACTCCCTGCCTCTGTTCAGGCTCAAACACTTCCGCTTCTCCGCTGCCCACGGCTGCCTCTCTCTCGCTCTCTCTGCAATAAACACACCGGCGGTGTCTGCGCATCCTCTTGAGACCCAGTCACATGTAGACGCTTTGTCATTGTATTGTTTTGAATCATGCGGAGAAGGCATATGCTCACACAGAGACCTCCTAAAGACTCGCATACGAACCCATCGACTCACATTGACACTCGTGCACTCACAGAGAGAGCCATGTGCTCACATAGGAGACCTATCGACTTACATAGACCCGAAGACATACTATACATAGACCTATATCCACCACATATGGATCTACACACTTGAACAGAGACCCACAGAATCACGTTGATGTCTACCACTCACTGCTTCTCTCGTTTAAAATGAATACGCGAGGTTATTTCTGTGCAGCGTCTTGGGATGCGGTCGCATTAAGACGCCGCTGAATAAACCTGCATTGTGTTGCGAAACAGCGACGGCTTCATTATCAGAAGCTAATTACGATTTGACGAAGGCATCATGCGTCACAATAAGGTTGCAGATGATCGTGGCACTGACGATTGCATTCATATGTTGCGAAACTGATTGTCCAGAATCTAAATGGCCGGTGCTTGTAGAAACTAATTTATTATTTAATGTCCATAATTGGTAGAGTGGTGGTGCAGGCGTTAGCGCTCTGCCCCATGAACCTGGGAACCTGACTTCGAATCCCGACTACGGCCAACATCTACAGTGAGCCATGACCACCGCGGTGAAGTATGGTCTCTGAGTCAGTCACTCAGAAAGGGGGAGAACGTCCGGACTTGACAAGAGGTAGCGGAAGGGAAGCACGCACTGAAGAGTCGATGGAGGGATGGTTCTTTGGGGAAAGACCGAGAGGCAGAGAGAGAACGATGACGCGAGACGAAATTCAATACCAAGGGACGCACGGACCCACAGACAGGGACGCACGGACCCACGGAGAGGGAAGCACGGAAGACAACAGGAGAGAGTCGGAGCCTCGGAGCTAAGCAGGGAGTGCGTAGCGAGCGAGTGAACTCACGCCGGCGGCAGCGGGGACGGAGGAGACAAATTTTGCTTTGTGCGGAATTACTGCCGGGTAGCGATGAGTCACAATCTCACAGCGAGGGTGCCGGCGAGCGAGCGGGCAGCGTCTCTTCGTGTGTTTACGAGCGCTGTTTATTTACACGCGTGCGTGCGCGCGCACTCGCGTTTGCAGAGCCAATGTCACTTGCACGCTTGTGTGTGTTCGTAAAGCACGGGAGGATGTTTCTACTTCACGTGCCAATCTGTTTGTACTGTCCCGTGTGTGCGCGTGCGTGCGTGCGACTGCGTGTGCGCCAGTGCGTGTTTGTGTGCATGCACGTGGGCGAATGTGTGTGGGTGTACGTGCGCCTGTGTGGGTGTACGCGTGCAGGTGTGCGTGCGTGCGTGTACATGCGTGGGAGAACGTGCGCATGTATGGGGGTACGTGCGTGTAGGCGCACGTGCGTGTGGTTGTGTTGCACGTGGAGCGACACGTCAGCGTAGTCGTGTAGCTCTGTGTTTGCTTGCAGTGGCGGCTCTGTTGGTTTTGTGTCGGCATCATGACCATCATCATCATCAGCCATGATCAACCCACTGCTGGAAAAGGGCCCCCCCCCCACACCATCACCATTACCACGCACAATCCCGCGATACAATAACTCCACCCAGCACCCAATATTCCACCCAGTTTTCGTGCGAGCGCACGCACGTCCACGCGCGTTCCGTCTTGGCAAAGCCACGCAGTTGGAGGGGTGGTGCTCGGTGTGTGGGGGGTGGTGGGCGGGAGGGGGGGGGTGGTTGGGGGGCTGCTGGCCGCTGATTTCGCCGAGGCTGGAGAGAGACGAGCGGAAACCTCAGGAGACTTTGCCAAAAAAGCGCAGGGCAAATCAGCCGTGAGCGTGGAGCTAATGGCTGTTCAGCGGCCCCATTATGCGTCTCGGGCAGGAATTAACCTGCGCGCGTATGTTTGCATCGATACAATACGTATGATAATTTGCCGTTTAATTACCGGGGCGGGCCGCACCAAATGAAGAAATTGACAGGTTGCCTTTGAGAGCAGCTGAAGTGGAAAGAACGATGAGTGGAGGGGAGGAGACGGACGCAGCCCGCGCGGTCGGACGCCACGCTGCGACTCCCCGAGCGGCGGGGAACGCTTCCTCCTCCTCCTCCTCCGCTCGTTCCGAGACACCAGCAAACGCATTCGTGCATGCGCCCGTGCGTGTGTGCGTCGCCATGTGTATTTACGTATTTGTATTTTTCCCAAACACCGGGCATTTCATGTCAAGATCCTGCTGTAATTGCCTTCGCCGTGTTCAACCGCGACGCGCCTGCGCACTGCCGCGTCCCTCGGCTGTGGGAGGGAGGGAGGAAGCTGGTCCTCCGCATTAAAACTCCGAGCGCCAACAGCGTGTACTTGTAGCAGGCAACGCCGCGACTCCGTGTAAGCAAATCAAATTGCAAATTGTCGGAGGCATTATCGCTACGAAATAATCCGCAGGAAGATTGGACGATTGCGCGGAAGAGCTTTCAACTGAAACCCTCTCTCGGCGATAAAATCTGCGTCGTAAACACTTTCTCATGATATCTTAAAAATATATTTTGTCTCGCGACGGGAATTGCTCCTTCACAGCTGCGGATAAGTTTCACATTTTGTACGCGAGCCCCCTCGCGCCGAACGATGAAACGCGGTGCGGTGGCAAAGAAAATAAAACGCGCGCATTTCACCACGACAGATGGGTCGAAGAGATTCGTCGTTTTATTTTTTCTTGCAACGACAAAAAGAATGCCAAGCGATTGTTTACACGCGGAACAACATCAGCGAAGCGTGTTCCGTAAAGTTCCCGTGACTCACGGGCGTCACAACAGAAGCCGGCTATGAGGCCCGCAGCTGACGTCACAAAACAGCTCCCGGACAGCCCGCGTGCGCAGGGGCAGGGAGGTCAGATTACATTTGTTTTGAGCTTTTTGTTTGTGCCGCGTGAAGCGCTCCTCTCATGTCGGTCGTGGAGTGCGTGCCGGCGGTGCGAAGTTCGTTTGTCGCGTACGGTTTCAGCCGGGGGGAAACCTCTGAGGGCGCGGGAGTGGCAACGGGGCGTCAGCGGAGGTGCCGGAGGGACGCGGGCGCGTGGGCCCCCCGGCTCGGCCAGCGGCACGACGTCCTGGAGATTTGAGTTTTTCTAACGAGGGAATCAAAAACCTCGCGCGTCAAGCGTCGCCAACGACGTGGCCGAGTTTGGCGGAACGGCTCTGTCCGCCCGTTCGCCGCCGCCCTTCAATTTGAACGGCAACTAAAGGTCGTCGAAAAGAGGAGACAATAACGAGAGCGGGACGGGAAGACGGCGAGAGTGGAGAGAGGGAGGTAGTGAGGGAGGGAGAGAGAGAGAGAGCAAAAGAGAGAGAGCAGCAGCAGCAGCACTATCTCACAGAAACAGGTTCGTCTCCCCATTTCCAGCTCAGAAATGTCAGGGAAATTGCAGCGCGAGCACTACAGACGGCCCGGCAGAAGGAGCAGCTTTGTAGGCACCGTCTCCTGGTTACTCCGCGCGTCTAATCTGTGGCACAGGCGGACACAAGCCTGTCTGCCTCTCCCCGATAGCGAGCACATCCAGGGACGCGATGGCCCGGCCTGATATTCTCCCCGGCGTGTAAACAATCGCTCTCGGCTTGGGGTCCCGGCGAGAGTGTCCCCATTCCCCCGGTGCCGGGCGCATTCATCGCGCCGCGCCAGCTCTGGAGAGGCAAATTCCGCACGGAAACCGTATCCAAGCGCGCGTCCCCGTCGCCTTCATTGCCGTGGAGCGTCTCTTGTTTACTGTTTTTTTTTTTTGTAAAGCCATCAAAATCCTGGCACGCAGATCACAGCCCCCGCGTTTTCACATCGCCACTTTTATGTGCTTTCAAATTAAACTTGTTTTGATTCTCGGCGGTATCAAAAACAAACGTTTCAATATCGCCGTGTGAAGTGCGCTAGGTTTAGCAAAGCGCGCGTAACGATGCCGACCGACAGAAGAGACCCGGCGTGAATCGCGCGGGGGCGGCAAGGGCAGCGGAAGGTGCCGCCTGCGCCCGCGAACATCCAACGTCCGACATCCAACGCCCGACACCCGCTTCGTTTCTGTCCTCCGCAACGCGTATGCCAAGCCGCGTGATGTTTTGGTTGCGCGAAGCGTTGCTTGGGCGATTCGTTGGTTGCGCGTTGCGAGGGATTATCGCCGGGCGCTGGGCGAAGGGACGCCGTGAACGGAGCCACCCTGAGGCGGCCGCCCGCTGGGCCCACGTGGCCCACGGGGCCCACGGCACCCACGGCACCCACGGCGCCCACGGCACCCATGGTGCTCACGGTGCTCGGCATCCCTGCCAGACGGCAGAGCGCTGTGCGGCGCGCGGAGAGGGAGCCGGAAGCGGCGGCGAGAGATAACGCGTCGCTCGCCTCTCGCCCTCCCGTGTTTGTGCTCGCCGCGTCGCACGCGCGAGCGCGCGAGCGTGCGTTATAGACAAGCAGCGGCGGAGGCGTCTTGTGAAAGCGATCATTTCCCCGAGAGCACGGATCCTGCAGTGTACACAAGGCTGGCTCAGAATTCTATTATCGTGTGGGCCTCAGTAAATATTCATGCTAATTTTGAGGGTAAACACGGCGCTGTTGGTTTATGATAAAGCACCCCGAGATTGGGTCGGCTCCCGTGCCCCGAGGAGCAGGGGTCCGTGGCCACCAAACGCAACAGTCACTCAACGGCTACTCACCACCACCGCCTGGGAATCGGAGGCCGGCGAGCTCGTGCGGCGAGTCGCCGTTACCGCCGTCGTGCTCGCGGAGCGAGTGGCGGCGACGGCGGCGGCGGCGCCGGGCGGGCCGACGATCCGTCGCGGCACGGCCGGCGGGCGTTCTGATCGGCGATCTCCAAGTGCGGCAGAGGTGCCGCCCGACAGGCCCACGGCCGTGGGCCGTGTGGGGACGGTGGGGCGGCGCCCCTCTGAATAAAATAGATTTGTAGTCACGTGTCAGAGAGGACGTCCATTGAGGAGATGGAGTGGTCAAATTATTTCATGGACAGTAGTCAGGTGGACTCTTACATCGCACGATCGAGAGAAGTGGAGGGAGGCCTTCATCCAGCAGTGGATTGACCATGCCTGATGATGGGTAGGGATATCATGCCACCAGAGCCTCATTCCTCCTATATTCCCCTAAACTGCTTTAAAGTCACACAGATTGATCAATTTATGACTTTCAAATATATATTATAACTTCAAACGTTATTTTTTTAAATAAATTAAAAAGATAGAAAGTTTTTTTTTTCTTTTTAAATCCATGTGGATGGAATTTATTCGGGACACAAACACGGGGGGGGGGGCGTGGCGCTCGCCTCCCCGCCCCAGCGAAGGCGATCCAAGTGGCCCGCACGGAGCGGCGACGAAGCGAGAGAAGCGCGCGTGGCTCCGCCATTCGCCAAAGCACTGCCAAGGCCATTGGCATTTGGCGCTAGCCGGTAGAAACGGTGACAATCGGCACCGCCAAACGCCCCACCAAAAGCTTGACCCGGCAGCCGACCCCGGCATCACGGCAGGCGGAGGAGCCTCCTCCTTTGGGCGGTGGTAATTTTCAAATGTAAAGTTGAATCAAGAGACCCTGTTCCTCGAGATGTATGTATTTTAAACTAACAAACATGCATCGCACCGTACATAGCCAAACGTGCTCATTGGGGCGTCCTCCAGTGGCTTTCAGATGAGTCACTCATGGTAATGCACCGCTGTGACCCTGCACAGCGGAGGGGGTTGCCAGCCGACACCAGACATGCGATGGGCAGAGGTCAGAGGGCAAACGTGGAGGCACCGGCCAGCCAGAGCCGAGAGCGAGACGCAGCGATCACCAGAGGAGCGAGTGTTGTTGTTGTATTCGGCTGAGCTACAACAACTCCAACAACAATAACCACATATTCTTGGTTCTTTCGGTAAAGTCACGTAGAAGGGAAATAATAAAATAATAAAAATAAAACAATAAAATTCTCACGACGTTTTGATTGCAACACAAGCAATCGTCATCAGGTGTGAAAACCACAGCAAGAAAATGTACGCGACTTTACCGAAAGAACCAAGAATATGAATCCCTGCAGTCACGAAAGCTTTAAATCGAAAAACAATAACCACGTTACACGCCCTTCATCAATCCACTGCAATAAGGCCCTTCCTATGCCGTGTGGGTCCTAGGAGGTATTGGACCACATTTCTCTACACTGGCCACTGCCGGAGGGTGAAGTAAGGGAGTAGTAACGCATAGTACAGTACAACAACGGATTTTGCTGCACCACTCTCTGCTCATATCATAGACCCACAGCAGCCTAACAACCCCCGGTCGACTGAGTTTGATTGCAGGCCACGGCTAGCATCAGTGGCGAGTGACATCGGAACCCACTTCACCAACCCGCACTGACCAGCGTGGTGAAGTATGGTCAAACAACCCCCACGACCGACGGCATCTTGGCGAGGCCATCATCCAGTGGTGGGCTGACCAAGCGGTGATTGTTGTCGTTATTTAGCGGAGCGCATCGCTTCTGAGGACGACAGTCCAGTAAATACACGCGCAGAGTTTACGCTATTATCTAGGCTTACAAAAGCTTACTCTTTGTAATAATCCCGCCACATAACACAAGTGGTTTATTCTCGCCATCATTACCGTTATATAAATCACGTTTAGGCATTAATAATGCACGATTAACATGCAACAAACAGCTAACGTGCCTATATTCAGTTAATCCCAGTGACATTTAAACTACTTGGTATTACTGACTATTAAACAGCACCGTCAGCCTTAAACAAACACCCTGGGCTTCACGTGCACGAGACACAGACACAGACATTCGATGTCATGTGGAGAACCCCAAGGGTCAGGCAGCTCGGTCTGTGGCCGGGATCGGTCGTGGCAGAGGGTTACAGAGGAAATGAAAACCATCGCACGTAAGCCTGATCACACACAACCTCGTTCAAACATCAACTCAATCGCACAGAAAAGTCAATGGCACATAAACTCAAACAAGACAACAGAATGTAGAATAGAAAATAACAGCGATTTTGACACAATGAGACGAAGAAAGGATACATGTCACTCGCAAATCAGCAGCCGTCCAGTCGCGGTTGCGAGTGTGCCTGTGGCGTTTCAGATTTTAATTTACGATGGTGGAGAAGTCATCACCGCGTGGTGGAGAACTCATCACCGCGTGGTAGAGAAGTCATCACCACGTGGTGTTTGTTGATTGGCAGTCGTCGTGACCACAGTTCTTCGTGGCAAATCTGCGACTGGATCTAGTCAATTCTTTAACACCACTGGCAAACCCGACTCATCGCCACGTGGTGGAGAAGTCACCACCGCGTGGTGGAGAACTCACCACGTGGTGAGAGGAGGACTCGGGGGAGTTCGCACAGCGGCAGCTCGATGCCGAGGCCGCTCGCCACATGGTCAACAAACAATTCGAAGTTTGTCTTTAGATTCCTCGGGTTTGCCAGTGGTGTTTAAGAATTGACTAGATCCAGTCGCAGATTCGCCACGAAGAACTGTGCTCACGACGACTGCCAAACAACCGGCGGTGATACTCGCCAAAGTCTGTGTAAGAAAAAAACAACATTGGTCATCATCGTGAGCCGTGATCTGTCCACTGCTCGATGCAGGCTTCTCTAAGCCGTCATCGGCATATGACTGCCACTCACTTCTCTTGAACAGTTTGGGTGATGTCGTGAACCGAAGCCACTTCTCTAACCCACGCGTTCCTCTCTCTCTGTTTCGCCGTCTAATCCCACGTGTGTAAATAAGGTAATATATATGCAGATATATAACATGCGCTTGTAAACACAACGATATAAAAGTGTACACGACGCAAACGTGACATCAGTGGTGAGTGGTGTCAGGATAAATGTTGTACCTGCTCCTAGATCAACCCACACTGACCGGCGTGGTGAAGTATGGTCAAACAACTCCGTTGACCATATTGGCTTGGGGAAGCCCTCTTCCAGCAGGTTACGATGTGAGCAGCAGCAGCAGCGGCCAGTTGGCGTGAACATTCGGTGACTTGCCAGCGATGGAAATAAAGCGCAACCACCTCACGATTTGCATTGTCAACAGTTGGGGCAGGAGATGCAGAGACACGAGAGGGCTTAGAGCAGCACAATATCCAGGTTCGATTTTGAAGATGTTGTGAGGGTGTTGTGAAGGTTGTTGTGAGGGTGTTGTGAGGTGTTGTGAGGTTGTTGTGAGGTGTTGTGAGGGTGTTGTGAAGGTTGTTGTGAGGGTGTTGTGAGGTGTTGTGAGGTGTTGTGAGGGTGTTGGTGTGAGGGTGTTGGTGTGAGGGTGTTGTTGTGAGGGTGTTGTGAGGGTGTTGGTGTGAGGGTGTTGTGAGGGTGTTGTGAGGTTGTTGTGAGGGTGTTGTGGGGTGTTGTGAGGGTGTTGTGAGGGTGTTGGTGTGAGGGTGTTGTGAGGTTGTTGTGAGGGTGTTGTGAGGGTGTTGGTGTGAGGGTGTTGTGAGGGTGTTGTGAGGTTGTTGTGAGGGTGTTGTGGGGTGTTGTGAGGGTGTTGTGAGGTATTGTGAGGTATTGTGAGGTGTTGTGAGGGTGTTGAGGTGTTGTGAGGGTGTTGTGAGGGTGTTGAGGTGTTGTGAGGGTGTTGTGAGGGTGTTGTGAGGGTGTTGAGGTGTTGTGAGGGTGTTGTGAGGGTGTTGTGAGGGTGTTGAGGTGTTGTGAGGGTGTTGTGAGGGTGTTGTGAGGTATTGTGAGGTTGTGAGGGTGTTGTGAGGGTGTTGAGGTGTTGTGAGGGTGTTGTGAGGGTGTTGAGGTGTTGTGAGGGTGTTGTGAGGGTGTTGTGAGGGTGTTGAGAGGGTGTTGTGAGTTGTTGTGAGGTTGTTGTTAGGGTGTTGTGAGGGTGTTGTGAGGTTGTTAGGGTGTTGTGAGGTGTTGTGAGGGTGTTGTGAGGGTGTTGTGAGGATGTTGTGAGGTGTTGTGAGGTGTTGTGAGGTGTTGTGAGGGCGTTGTGAGGGTGTTATGAGGTGTTGTGAGGTTGTTATGAGGTTGTTGTTGTGAGGGTGTTGTGAGGGTGTTGTGAGGGTGTTGTGAGGGTGTTGTGAGGGTGTTGTGAGGTGTTGTGAGGGTGTTGTGAGGTTGTTGTGAGGGTGTTGTTAGGGTGTTGTGAGGTGTTGTGAGGGTGTTGTGAGGTGTTGTGAGGGTCTTGTGAGGGTGTTGTGAGGTTATTGTGAGGTGTTGTGAGGTGTTGTGAGGGTGTTGTGAGGGTGTTGTGAGGTGTTGTGAGGGTGTTGTGAGGTGTGAGGTGTTGTGAGGGTGTTGTGAGGTGTTGTGAGGTGTTGTGAGGGTGTTGTGAGGGTGTTGTGAGAGTGTTGTTGTGAGGGTGTTGTGAGGTTGTTGTGAGGGTGTTGTGAGGGTGTTGTGAGGGTGTTGTGAGGGTGTTGTGAGGTATTGTGAGGGTGTTGTGAGGTGTTGTGAGGTATTGTGAGGGTGTTGTGAGGTTGTTGTTAGGGTGTTGTGAGGGTGTTGTTAGGTGTTATGAGGTGTTGTGAGGGTGTTGTGAGGGTGTTGTGAGGTGTTGTGAGGGTGTTGTGAGGGTGTTGTGAGGTTGTTGTTAGGGTGTTGTGAGGGTGTTGTGAGGGTGTTGTGAGGTGTTGTGAGGGTGTTGTGAGGTTGTTGTGAGGATGTTGTGAGGGTGTTGTGAGGTTGTTGTGAGGGTGTTGTTGTGAGGGTGTTGTGAGGGTGTTGTGAGGGTGTTGTGAGGTGTCGTGAGGGTGTTGTGAGGGTGTTGTGAGGTTGTTGTGAGGGTGTTGTGAGGGTGTTGTGAGGTGTTGTCAGGGTGTTGTGAGGTTGTTGTGAGGGTGTTGTGAGGGTGTTGTGAGGTGTTGTCAGGGTGTTGTGAGGTTGTTGTGAGGGTGTTGTGAGGGTGTTGTGAGGGTGTTGTGAGATGTTGTGAGATTTTTTAGGGTGTTTTGAGGGTGTTTTGAGGGTGTTTTGAGGGTGTTGTGAGGGTGTTGTGAGGGTGTTTTGAGGGTGTTGTGAGGGTGTTGTGAGGTTGTTGTTAGGGTGTTGTGAGGTGTTGTGAGGTATTGTGAGGGTGTTGTGAGGTGTTGTGAGGTATTGTGAGGGTGTTGTGAGGTTGTTGTTAGGGTGTTGTGAGGGTGTTGTGAGGGTGTTGTTGTGAGGGTGTTGTGAGGTTGTTGTTTGGGTGTTGTTGTGAGATTGTTGTGAGGGTGTTGTGAGGGTGTTGTGAGGTATTGTGAGGGTGTTGTGAGGTGTTGTGAGGTATTGTGAGGGTGTTGTGAGGTTGTTGTTAGGGTGTTGTGAGGGTGTTGTGAGGGTGTTGTTGTGAGGTTGTTGTGAGGGTGTTGTGAGGGTGTTATGAGGTGTTGTGAGGGTGTTGTGAGGTATTGTGAGGGTGTTGTGAGGTGTTGTGAGGGTGTTGTGAGGGTGTTGTGAGGTTGTTGTTAGGGTGTTGTGAGGGTGTTGTGAGGTGTTGTGAGGGTGTTGTTAGGGTGTTGTGAGGTTGTTGTGAGGGTGTTTTGAGGGTGTTGTGAGGATGTTGTGAGGGTGTTGTGAGGTTGTTGTGAGGGTGTTGTTGTGAGGTTGTTGTGAGGGTGTTGTGAGGGTGTTGTGAGGGTGTTGTGAGGGTGTTGTTGTGAGGTTGTTGTGAGGGTGTTGTGAGGGTGTTGTGAGGTTGTTGTGACGGTGTTGTGAGGGTGTTGTGAGGTGTTGTGAGGTTGTTGTGAGGGTGTTGTGAGGGTGTTGTGAGGGTGTTGTGAGGTGTTGTCAGGGTGTTGTGAGGTTGTTGTGAGGGTGTTGTGAGGGTGTTGTGAGGGTGTTGTGAGATGTTGTGAGATTTTTTAGGGTGTTTTGAGGGTGTTTTGAGGGTGTTTTGAGGGTGTTGTGAGGGTGTTGTGAGGGTGTTTTGAGGGTGTTGTGAGGGTGTTGTGAGGTTGTTGTTAGGGTGTTGTGAGGTGTTGTGAGGTATTGTGAGGGTGTTGTGAGGTGTTGTGAGGTATTGTGAGGGTGTTGTGAGGTTGTTGTTAGGGTGTTGTGAGGGTGTTGTGAGGGTGTTGTTGTGAGGGTGTTGTGAGGTTGTTGTTTGGGTGTTGTTGTGAGATTGTTGTGAGGGTGTTGTGAGGGTGTTGTGAGGTGTTGTGAGGTATTGTGAGGGTGTTGTGAGGTTGTTGTTAGGGTGTTGTGAGGGTGTTGTGAGGGTGTTGTTGTGAGGTTGTTGTGAGGGTGTTGTGAGGGTGTTATGAGGTGTTGTGAGGGTGTTGTGAGGTATTGTGAGGGTGTTGTGAGGTGTTGTGAGGGTGTTGTGAGGGTGTTGTGAGGTTGTTGTTAGGGTGTTGTGAGGGTGTTGTGAGGTGTTGTGAGGGTGTTGTTAGGGTGTTGTGAGGTTGTTGTGAGGGTGTTTTGAGGGTGTTGTGAGGTTGTTGTGAGGGTGTTGTTGTGAGGTTGTTGTGAGGGTGTTGTGAGGGTGTTGTGAGGTGTTGTGAGGGTGTTGTGAGGGTGTTGTGAGGGTGTTGTGAGGTGTTGAGGGTGTTGTGAGGTTGTTGTGAGGTTGTTGTGAGGGTGTTGTGAGGTTGTTGTGAGGGTGTTGTTGTGAGGTTGTTGTGAGGGTGTTGTGAGGGTGTTGTGAGGTGTTGTGAGGGTGTTGTGAGGGTGTTGTGAGGGTGTTGTGAGGTGTTGAGGGTGTTGTGAGGTTGTTGTGAGGTTGTTGTTAGGGTGTTGTGAGGTTGTTGTGAGGGTGTTTTGAGGGTGTTGTGAGGGTGTTGTGAGGGTGTTGTGAGGTGTTGAGGGTGTTGTGAGGTTGTTGTGAGGTTGTTGTGAGGGTGTTGTGAGGTTGTTGTGAGGGTGTTGTGAGGGTGTTGTGAGATGTTGTGAGGTTGTTGTTAGGGTGTTGTGAGGGTGTTGTGAGGTGTTGTGAGGGTGTTGTTAGGGTGTTGTGAGGTTGTTGTGAGGGTGTTTTGAGGGTGTTGTGAGGTTGTTGTGAGGGTGTTGTTGTGAGGTTGTTGTGAGGGTGTTGTGAGGGTGTTGTGAGGTGTTGTGAGGGTGTTGTGAGGTTGTTGTGAGGTTGTTGTGAGGGTGTTGTGAGGTTGTTGTGAGGGTGTTGTGAGATGTTGTGAGATTGTTGAGGGTGTTTTGAGGGTATTGTGAGGGTGTTGTGAGGGTGTTGTGAGGGTGTTGTGAGGGTGTGAGGGTGTTGTGAGGGTGTTGTGAGGTTGTTGCCTCTGTCATGTTTCTGCCAGGGGGCTCAAAGGATACAAATTAAAATTTTCGTTGGGAGTTCACTCAGCCCATCATCGCTTTGGGGCCACTCAAATAGGTACCACTTTGTGGGGCAGTCACCAGTGGTTATCCCATAGATAAAATCGCCCCCGTCATAGGAATGAGGAATTTCCACCGCTGGCCCAACAAAGGAGCACCGCCCCAGTGCTCGTCGGAGCAAGAAATCACTTTGGCATGATCTTTGACGTGAGTGGAGGCCTCTAAAGATGAGAAACTCTGGGACCAAATCCGGATGTGGAAGGCGGGAGACTTCTACAAATGGGAAAAACAAACTTGACGTGCGACTGAACAAGCCTGATTCTGCTGATGAGATCAATAAGTCAAAAAAGTTTATTTAGAGTTTGATAAAAAAAAAAATACAGATATTGCTGGGTAAAATCGGTCGATGTGGTCTGGCAGCAGAGGGCAGTGCATGAAAATCAACTGTTGTACTGTACTTGTGCGCTCCCACGTCTGTGCTCCGCGACCTTCAATAACCTGCACTGACCAGCGCGGTGAAGTATGTTCAAGCCATCCGGCAGTGGGTAGACAACAAGGCTGTAGAGTTCGCGTACGTGTATGCGCCCGGCGTCGGTGAACACGCGGTTACAAAATGCGGCGAGCGCCCAGAGCGTGGTTTTTGCCGACGTGAGTGCCACTCGCTCTCGAGCGGGGCGGGCGCTAACCCAGCGCCGACAACAATCGGCGCGGGAAAGGACACCGATTTACGGCACTGTAATTATTTGTTAATGCGTTATTATTAAACACTACAAAAAAAAAACAAGCAGCGCTGGCTTGTGGAAAGCATGGCAGATCAAAACAACCATTAGCTCCCTTTGAGTGGGAGCTGTAAGTGGATCCGCGAGCGGTAACACGAGTGGGAGCCCCTCGCGGCCTCGGCGATTGTGCAAGCGTGCTCGAGGCTCGGAAGGCCGTGCGCGTCCACGCCGAGGTGCGGCGCGTCGGCCCCGACGCCGTTGCGACCGCTGCCGCCCGGCGGAGGATCTGGCGGCGACGTCGAGGGACAAAACCCCGCGCATCCCGAGAGCGGACAACGGAGACAGCTGCAGTGGCGCTGAGCATTTAACGAAAACGAGCAAAAGCTCAGGGCACCAAGTGGCTCAAGTGGCCCAGGATTCGTTCAATTTTATATATTTTTTTTAATAAGAGTGCATCAAGATAAAATATGGTTAAGATAAAAAAGCTAATTAATTTCACTCATCTCTATCTTGCCTGGATCTCTCTTGTCTCATCTCACTACACATCTCAATTTTTTGTGTAGATGTCTCTTATCGCACTCCATCTCCAGCTCGTGTCTCTATCGCTTGTCACCTCACTAGGCGCTTATAGATTAAATAGGAGGGGAGGGGGGTGGGGTTGGGCTCCCAAATGAGTTCCGGTGTGGGGCTTCCCATGGGCCCGGTAACACCACGAGCAGCAAAGCTGCAAGTGGCAGGGCCAAGGCTGTGACTTCACTGGAGATTTCGGTGCAGACATCTTCTCATGAGATTAACTCATTCCGTGCCGTAGTGGAGCGTCGCGGGTCATCATCATCATCGTCGAGCCACGCTCAATCCACAGCTGGATGAAGATGTAGAGATGAGACTGCCAGGTGCGCAGGAGGGAGGTGGATTGGGTCATCGTGAGACCGAGAGGAATGGTGCCAATGTGGGGAGTAGTGGCTACACAATGGCCACCGACGACGACACCGATGGAACGAGCGCGTCAGCTGTTTGAACGCTGAGTGAGATTTCAACATTTGGCCAGGCAGCGCTCGCCCAGGTCATTTGTCATTTCAGCGTATTTGGTCGTTACAGATCGTCCAGAAATGAGATTTTGCACGGAGGCGACCGTCCAATCGTCGTCTCGTCTCCCACCGCCTGGTACCCTCCCAACCTGCTCGCGCTCCCACGCTCGCTGCATTGGCACGGAGCAGGTGTGCCACGCCGCGTTGTGGGCGACGCTGAGAAGAAACACCGAGCCGTCGGCTCCACGAGCAGCGGGTACCGTGAGTAGCGTAGGCGGGAGCAGAGCACCCCCAGGTGAGAGCCGGGCACCCCCAGGTGCAAGCCCAGACGCTTTGCTAGAATCACCGCCAATCGGGTATCGAGTTACGGGGAGTGAGCAGCACGTCCTTGCGTGGGATTTTGTCGGGGCACTCCTGTTTCCTCGAACACAATAAATAGTCGACGCAAAAAACAGAAAGAACCAACACGTGGAGTGCAGAGTCCACTTGAGAAATGAGGCTCGGGGCTCGGTGAGGCTTTGTTGCAAAGGTTGCCAAAGAATGATGCAATGCCGTATATTATTACGACTGTAGCTATCGGTAATGCTGCTCACAATAGCATACAGTACACTCTGCCAAAGTGTTCATTGTCATCATCATCACCATGTAAAGTAGATGATGATGATGATTCAAAGCAAGTGGGAACAGGTTGACCGTTAAGAAAAGTGAAGTGGGCTCAGGTAGGACACGTCACGTCCAGCTGGGACGATGAGGTAGGACACGTCACGACCAGCGTGGACGATGAGGTGGGACACGTCACGACCACCGTGAACGATGAGGTGGGACACGTCATGACCAGCTGGGACGATGAGGTGGGACACGTCACGTCCAGCGTGGATGGCCGGCGGCCAACACCACCGATGGACCCGCAGCCAAAGCAGCGAACGCCGTCGGCGTGGCCGCCGCGGGAAACCGCACAACGGAGCGCGGCGTGAAGTCACGAGAACGGATTTTTGGGAACCGTCGAGGAGGAAGGCACCGCGGCGGGGCGCTCCCCGGAACCGTCCCGGCGTGCGGCGGCGGAGCTCGGGGCTTTGTGCCGACAACAATCGTCCCCCGGGAGCCGTCGCCCAGACTCCAGCGCCACGCTCCTCCCCATTAGCTCGAGTTTCGCTCACCTTGTCGCTCGCGTTTCATTACTCGGCGGTGTCGGGGGGCCACGGTCGACCCCCACCCCCCCCTCCTCCTTCTCCCCAGCGAGGGCAGCGGCGGCAGCGGCTGCTTCAATCACGAGCCGCGCACAAAAGATGTAAATTACAGGCCGGGGCCTCGCTCGGCGCTTGAAAGACCAATGGGGATCTTTGGAGTAACAACACTTGCACAGGGTTAGGGGTTTTCTCATAAGGGGAGCCAGCAGGGCGATTGAGCCTTCATTACCCCATTACAACTCTATTCACCATCGGCGCCTTTCAAGGCAGCCAGAGGACAATCGCCGGGCTCTCCCGCCAATTCCACGCAGCGGTAATCTTTCTCACTTTCTTCCAAAGCAGAGCCCTGATCTCTTTAAAAGGAAAGAGCTCGGAGTGGAACGGGCGCGCTGGCGTGTACACGGCTCGCCAGAAACAACCCCCGTCTCTCTCTCTCTTGTTAATAAAGTAAATGATCAAGAGATGGGATGCGTCGCCATCGCCCGCCGGTTTGTTCTCGGATAGCCGAGAGACGGGCGCACGACATCGCACGACGGTGCCCGTGCGGTGCCCGTGCGGTGCCCTCGCGGTGCCCGCGGCAACGGCGGTGGCCACGCGGCGCCTGCAGGGTTGTCTGTGCGCTCGCCTCAATCGGAGTTGCTCGTTGATGTCACGGAGTTGAAGTCCACAGTTGGCGATTTCATCAATATTCATAACGACAGTGTATGACGCACACACACACACGTGACGTGCTGTTGAAGGAAATCAGTGATCCAACGTACAAGTGAAATGCGGGTAATTATTGTTATCGTATTATTAATGATAAGTTATAGATGTTTGTTAATCCACTGCTGTATGAAGACCTCCCCGTGCCGGTATTTGATCATACTTCACCACACTTGCAAGTGCGGTTTAGTAAAAAGGGGGCGCTCAGGGACGGTTCAGATAATCCCCCCCCCCCCCCCCCCCCCCCCCCCCCCCACTGATGTTAGCTTGGCCAGGACTCGAACTCTGGTCGCCGGGTTCATAATGCAACGTGCTCACCGGGCACCATCGTTGTACCTGCCGTGTACAACTCCCCCCTCGTGTGCAGTGTCCACAGAGGCCCCAAGGCCCCAGGGCCCCAAGGCCCCAGGGCCCCAGGGCTGCTGGGCCGCAGGCCGCAGGCCAAAGGCTCATCCTTTTACTGCTGTCGTGGCCTAGCTCTTGGTTATGCGTCTGTGTCGTCAATTTGAAATCATTAATAATAATAATAAAAATTTACAAAGCGCCCTTAAACAATCATTCTCAGGGCAACTCTTTTGGCTGGTACAAAATGCACGAACAATTAATTAAATTACTCTATCAAGTCAAAGTGATGGCGTGGAGTGATTATTGCCATCGTAATATTTATTTACGTGCGAGGTACAAGCAGCGCAACTGATGGGGTTCTTGACCCACTCTGGGCTCATCTCTGGTGGTGGCTTTGCTTGAGTGTTGTGCAGTGAGAATCGTCCATGCATTTAAACTTTTGAAGTTGTCTTATGCCACCGTCATCATCACCCAGGCCCTGCATCACAGCTCTGATGCAGTGGCATGCACATTGAGAGAGAGTCCCTGCCACCAAAGCTCACCGACTCGTACCTTCACGTAACAACAATGATACTCCTCGGATGCACGAGTCGTCGTTATCCCTGCCGGACGTCGGCCAACGGTCGTTTGGGGCGAGCCTGCAAACCTTTCCGCTCGCTTCCGCGTCGAAAGCGGGAATATTGAAGTTTTTTTTGTGGAATCTGGGAATTGAGTATTTACAAGAAACATCACAGGCAACTCTGTCGCCCAGCTGGGACCCTTCCCAGCTCCTCCCGGTGTCCGAGTGGCCTCCGTCCTCTGCAGTTTGGCACTCTCGGACTTCTACAGGCTTCCCTCCAAGCCCTCCATGCCCACCATCGTGGCCATCCTCCCTGCCCTCCCTGCCCTCCCTGCCCTCCCTGCCCTCCCTGCCGGCCAGCCCGCCCGGTCGACTTCTCACTTGCTGGCTGGCCAGCCGGGTTTGTTTAGGAAAGGGGTTTAGCGGCAAAGTCCAATATTGTAAAGCGTCTCGCAGCAACGACAAGCGACATCTGCCTGGGCAAGCCGCACGTGCCGCGAATGCCAAGCGCGGTGCACTTGCCGGAGCGGACCGAGGCAAGCTACGGCTACGGCGGTGGCGGCTGAGCGCACGCGCCCGCCCGCCCGCCCGCCCGCCTGCTCGCTGCTTCTTTGGGCCGCAGATCCCCCCCCTTCCCAAAGCAGCTTATCGTTATTTGTCACAACTGTGGAAAGATTATGTTGAGCCCGGTGGCCGTATGGATGCATTACACACATCTTCTCTCCTCAATCACAGCATTTAGTGGCGTGCGAATAAATGGGGTTTACAGAGTTTAATGGGATCACCGGAGTAATCTCAAGACGGCAAAAACAACTTGTTTGGGCTACAATGCCACAGCAGAAGGGTCTAAAGAGATTTTCTACCGCAAATGTGCGGCCTGGGCCCTTTCAGCCTCTGCCGGCGCAGCGCGCGAGGGGAACTGCCAAATGGACAATGGAGCGGGCGGCGCAAGCGAGAGCTACAACCAGAACCGCGCAACGCAGCGCTTCGTTCGTCGCGTTCGGAACCCGGGCCCCCTCGCACCGCGACGGGCGCCAGGGCTCGGCGCGAACCTCGCTCCACCGTGCGCACGGCCGGCCTTGCGTTTCACCGATTTTTGAAGTCGATTAGGAATCCACGACAAGTATGGAAATCCCGTTAAGTCCCGTGCGTGTTTACCTCTCGGAGGGCTTTGAACGGCCCGGCGAGCCGAGGCTTGCGAAGGCGCCACGAGACGACGCAAAGCTCCCGCGGAGCGACCCGAGGCAGCGTGCCCGACCGCATGCAAATGGGCCTCGCGCCGAAAATGTGAAAATGATGAAACGCAAAAGAGCAACAGCAAACAGGGAAACAAAGGCGGGAGTGTACTTCATGCGGACCGCGGTGCCCATTCAAACTTTGTTCAAACAAACGCGGATTCATCTCCGGCGCGTTCATCTGGCTCGAAAACTTCACAAGCGTCGCGGCAAATCGGCAAAGGGAAAACGCACATCAAGAGCGCGGCACGCGCCGTGCGCCGCACGCGCCGGATCAGGATGCCGCGTGGAGGTTCCGCGTACCCTCCGCCTCGCTCGCGCGTGCACAGAGCGAGGCGTGTGCACGCGCCTCGTGCGTTCTATGTAACGTTTCATCCCTTCAGGCCCTTGGCAAATCCGCGCTGGCACGACGAGCCCAAACCTGGCCATGAAACGGGATTCCGTCAACACTGACAAGGCAGGCGGCGGCGGTGGCTACACTGCCGTTGCTGCACGTGGCTGCGTGTAATCCAGCAATCTGGAGGCCACAACGAGGCCTCCAAAATCTTCCAAAACTCCCTTACCGTGGGTGTCAAGGGGGAGCCATACCCTGGCTCGCCAGGAGACGGCGGTACAGCAAAGTGCGGACTGATGTGATCCGTCCCTTCTTCATGGGATAGTGTTGCCCCCTCAACAATCATTAATCGGGTGAAAGCGTCTTAATATATAGAGAACTGCAGAGCTTGAAAAAAATAGTTGGTAGTGCCAGCTCACTGGCTGGCTGCTGCCATCCAGCTTGTGGCTGTGGCTGCTCGGGGATTGCGAGGTGCAATTTGCATGTCTGACGACGCGATCTATATGACAACACACCATGGTTATCAAAGGGTTTGATTTTGGTCGATTAAAGAGGAAGGATTTCTCATTCAGCCTCTCGGTGCGCAGAGTAGGGCAGTGGCATTAAACGTTTCCACGATGCAAAGGGCGCTTGAAATTTAGGAGGCATCTGCGTGTGACCGTGCAGCCGCGTCTAACAAAGGACACGTGATCTCTGCATTTAAAAACACAGCGAGAACCCCACGGAAACGCAGACTCGGATCACGGATTGACGGGTGAAGCTGGCAAAAAAAAAAAAAAACTGTCAACACGGTGGATTCGCCACAGAAATGGGGTGCGGAATGTGTGGAATTGGTGTCAATTGCGCCGGGTGGGATGGTTGAAAT
The DNA here is from genome assembly GCF_015708825.2 of Lethenteron reissneri. Taxonomy (NCBI): domain Eukaryota; kingdom Metazoa; phylum Chordata; class Hyperoartia; order Petromyzontiformes; family Petromyzontidae; genus Lethenteron; species Lethenteron reissneri. The sequence goes on from NC_083792.1 coordinate 5,968,090, forward strand.
GCTGCCCGAGTGTTGGCGTCCACATCCTCCCATTCATTGACATGTAAAGAGGCCTATTGATGGTGTTTGGCATCTACTGCAGGGATTCTGCAGGAATTTTCTCAAAGACTGTTTGGGGGTCTCTGCGGCTATAGTGAGTTTACTGTGGCTTAGCAGTTCGTAACACTTTCCCCAAATCTTCTTAGGAAAAAAAAATATATGAAATCCCATGACAGATTAAGATCATGCCAGATATATATTTCAAGCAGACACGAATCCTTAAACCTTCAGACTGATTCATTCACTTACAGAGATAAAGTGGCTGAGCTTGGCCAGGAAGCAGGCTACTGTGTGCATTATACATTCTACTGATGCTGTTGCACTGCCGTACGGGTCGTGCGCGTGCGTAGAAAAGGGCGCGGAATGCGGCGGCGCGGCCGTTAGCGCGGTGCGCCGCAAGGCCCGGCGAGCCTAAGTTCGACTCCCACCCACGGCTCGGTCAACCCGGCCACGGGTGAAGACCTCGCGCAACGTACGAACCTGAGCGGCGGAGAGACAAAGGCGTGCTGCTGGCCTCGACGTCCCATCGCGACCCGCGCCGTCCTTAATAGGCGCTCGCTAACAGCACCAGCCCCGGCTACGCGCGCGGGGGCAAGAGGGCCGGCGGTGGCGGCCGACTGCGGGCACCGACTTATTACCACGGCGAGCGCGCTCCTCCATGGCGAGAGGACGATACGGAGGAAAATACAAAGGACGAAATAGAGGGCGACACGGAGGGTGACACGGAGGGCGACATGGAGAGAGATGCGGAGAGAGACACGGAGAGAGACACGGAGAGAGACACTGAGAGAGACACGGAGAGAGACACGGAGAGAGACACGGAGGACGATACGGCCTCGCAATTGTTCGGCCGGTGGAAGGGAAACGCGCTCCGTGTTAATTCTATCCTCAGTTTTGTTCTCCCCGCGCGTTTAATTACCGACGAGTAATTGAAATGCCTCAGTTTATCTGGGGATAGGATTTCTCGCCTCGTGGTGGTGGCAGAGTTGTTCTCCAGCACCCTCCAGTCATGCGCGCACACACACACACACTCTCACACGCTGATAGCGGGGGCCTGCCGTCTCCCCACGCTCATTGTCTTCTCTCCATCGCCATTGTCCCACAGGCTATCTAATCGGCATCCCTCATCTCCGCGCACCCCACTCCCGCCCGGCCGCCCGCAGCCAGCCACACACTCCCAGCTTGTTAGCGGCGCATCTACATGACAATAAGCGGTGCTTGGCTGACAGTTGATCGAGGTGGGTGATGGTGGAGGGGGGTTGTGTGTTGTTGGGTGGGTGGGTGATGGTGGTGGGGGGGGTGTTGTTGGGTGGGTGATGGTGGTGGGGGGGGTGTTGTTGAGTGGGTGGGGCGGTCCGGGTGGTTGGCCGGGGCGTGGTTAGGGCGGTTGGGTTGTGTGGAGGCGGCGGGGCGGGCGGTTGTGCGGTAATTGCGCTGCCGTGCCGCGCTAATGGCAGGGGCGGAGAGAGAGAGAGCCGCAGGAAACCGCGTTCTAGCCGCCGACGCTCCATCAGCGTCAGCCCCCCCCCCCTTCTCCATCCGTGCCACGGGTGGGCACAGCTCCCGCCGCAGTGAGGCTGCTGCTGCTGCTGAGCTTCAGCGCTGTCACGCCAAAGTTGACAGCGTTGAGGCATCGGGTCCGTCCGCGCGTGCGTCGACCGGTGATGGGTGGCACGTCAGGCCCGTAAAGATCGTCTACTGCGATCGACGCTTCAGGGTGAAGTTGCTGTTCGGGACTCGGACAATCGACAACTCGCCACAGCAATCAGAGCGTTGCCCCGACTTCAAAACGCAAAGCAGAGCAAAAACGAACGTTTGAGAATAAGCAAATTAAGTTTGCGCCGATAGTTGCCGTCCTGGTGTTTAAAATCGCTTCCCGAAGACAAACGCGAGCTTGAAAGCGTTGCATAATCCACGCGTGGGCATAGTTTTTATTTGCCTTTGTTTGGTTTTAGTTTGGGGCTTTGTTTTAAAAATGTGTTGTGTTTCTTTTGTTCTTTTGTGCCTCGGCCACTTGGCAGGGTTCATAAGAAATTGTTAGGGGGCACTTTTCTATTCCGCGCGTTGCGTTCTGTGGGGTGGAGGAGGGCCCTCGCTTTGTGTCTCCACAACGGCGGGGCCCGCGCATTGTCACCTCCCCTGCTTTTGTGTTTGGCTGGGGCCTCGTGAAATCCGTTTAAAAAACAATTCGTCGCCACCGCTATGACTTTCTTTCTTAAAAAAAAAATTACGCGAAAAAAACTCAACGGCACGTATTTAGTGAATGGGTGTTGTGACGAATGTCACCCCAAATACAGTAATTTGCTCGGAAGCCACTGGTTATGGGAGAGAAAATCTGTCACCGCTTCCTCCGGCTTGCATTCCACTCTTAACCCAAAACTTTAATCCCCTTACGAGTTCGTTCTTAGCGACGCCGTTTGATATTGTTTATAGAGTACGAGCAAAAGCGGTCTTTGCGTCCTGGCAATACGGCGCGGGTCGGGGCGCTTTCATTTCTGCTCAACGGCCACCCGCGCTGCGACGCGGCAATGCGACGACGAATATGACGACGCCGAATAAGACGATGACGAATAAGATGACGACGAATAAGACGACGAATAAGACGACGACGTATATGACGACGACGTGGCGAGGACGCGGCGAGGACACGGCGACGAAGAGGACGCAGCGACGGCGACATAACAACGACGCGTAATTACTGTCACTCGAGCGTCAGCTGCGCAGTGCGGTACATCGCGAGCCCAAGGTAATGCGAGGAGCACGCGGGATAGAGGAGCACGCTGGAAGGGTGACCCCAAACGAACTCTACATCTGCGAGGTACGGTCACGCCGTCTGGGGCTCTGTTCGGAGTAGATTATGACAAACTTTCGCTCCTTCCTTCGTCTTTGGGTGAGTGAGGGGAACCGTTTACTTTACGGCGTGAGAGCTTCTTTAGCAAGAGAGACCTGGGGGTGAAATTATTGATCATTAAAAAAATGAAAGTGTGATGATATCCATTCAACACTTTTAATTTTAAAATGATCAATAAGGGCACCACGGTGGTGAGATGTTCACTACCTCGCCTGGTGTACAGGAGGTCGTGGGTTCGATCCCGACCCTGACACCTGTATATTTGGAGTTTGCATTTGCTCCCCGTGGTTGCGTGAATTTTTCCTCCGGGCCTTCCGGTTTTTTCCTCAACATTTATAAACATGCATTTAGAATATTTTCACGCTATCAAATTCCACATTCGTTGACCTATCATTTGCGGCTTTTGAAAAAGATCTCTATGGCTCATTGCGCTCCTGGTAAAATAAAAAACAAGTTCAGTTTAAAGTTTAGTAGGAAACAAAAGGGTGAAAATAAATCGACAACAAAGGACAAATATTGTAGTCTGGTTTTTTGCTTTGATTGCGATTTGATTCATTGCTCCACTTTATTGTTTATGATTGCTTTGTCAATATAGTGACCCAGATTACTCTTGCAAATGAGACTCATGTCCTGGTCTCTAGAGTTCCCACCTGGTTAAACAAACGTACACCTGTCCATAACGTAAATAATTAATAAACAATCATTTCCATCAAGCAAAACTTTACAAAAATCCACATCTCACACCCAGCAACAACCAAAAAAAATCGCCAGCGGCTCAAAATAGCGAAATGTTATCCTGCAACACAACCCTGGCCCACACACACACAGCACTCACGCACACACAGCACTCACGCACACACACACACAGCACTCACGCACACACAGCGCTCACGCACACACACACAGCACTCACGCACACACACACAGCACTCACGCACACACACACAGCACTCACGCACACACACACGCAGCCGCACGGACACGCCGAGACGTGGCACCACCGACGGCGCAGAGCGCGTGATTGCGGCAACCGGCACACCACGGAGTGACCGGCGAGTGAGCGGCACGGGACGGAAGACGACGTGGCGGGGTAGACGCCATCCACGGCGAGCCGTGCGGGCCGGGCAAGCGACGAGCGGCAACGCGGAGGGGGAGGGGAGGGAGAGTCGGGTAAAGTGATTGCCTGCGAAAACGAGGCCATTTAATAAGATGTGCAAATATTTCCCCAGCGTGCGCTTATCTGCATCCTCTCCACTTTAGAGGAGGAGGAGGAGGGGTGGGGGACGCCGTGCGAGGAGCAGGAGGAGGCGCTGCTGCTGCTGCACCGCTTATTACGCCGCTTTGTGATGGGAACATTTAAATCAGCCCCGCGTCCCCGCTGCCACATCGCCAATAAATATGTTTCAAAAAAAAATATTATACCGCAGAGACCCGGAGAACCAGCTTGCCGCGGCGCGCCAAATGGAAACCTGTGCTTAACCTCCAGCGGTTTTCCCATTCTTTTAATCTCGCCTTTTACTTCTTTGTGATATCATCGCAATTACCAAAACTTGTTTGACTGCCAAGCCGCGCGCGTGCGTGCGTGCATGGGGAGTGGTGCATGTGGATCCGCTGTCCTGCTTAATTACTCTTCAGAGCTCCACGCCTCGACACCCCCCTCCTCGCTCCTCCTGCTCCTCCCCCCGCTGAACGCCTCTCCGCTCTCATTTGTGACTTGTGATTAATTTCCCCTTTCATGTGAGAGCGCGAGCGAGTGAATGGGACGCGGCATCGCGCCTTGGAACGTTCCGAACAGCCCCTCGGAGTTGTTTACAGGGACCCACGCGCGTCTCGTCGAATGATAACGACGGCGATGAAGCAACAACGGGCGTAGGAGAACGAGGCGCGTGGAGGGCGGTGACCCGCGCCACGCACGTTCCTTTAAATGACAAATTATGAACCTTGCCATCCCAGAAGAACAATAGCTCCAGTTGTGCAAATGGACAAAAGCCAAAGGCAGGGCAACCCAGATAATTAACGGGGGCGATGTCGCAGCTTGACGCCCACAGTGCCGGTCGGGCTTTAGACAAAGAAACCAAATTGACAGAAACATTTGTTTACTCTCAAGATTCCTGCACGGCAAACGCCTGCGTGCGTGGCGACACACGCCTCGAGCGCACACACGCACTGCTCTGTCCACTGGATACGGTCTTAGATCGTCTCCTGCGATTCGTTCCCATTGCTTGCCACAACGACTATGCCGTCGGAAAATACGATATCAGCTGAGGTCAGTCCTGGGCAGCGACCCGGAAAATCTCTCTGCGTCCGGAACACCACATCCAGAATGCCTCTCGCTACGGCGCAATTGTCTCGGCGTTCAGGTGCTGCCACGCTGGGCGTCAGGGACTCGACTCGCTGATGCAGGACAGGGCCGCCCCTCTCGCTCTGCTCCACTCGCCCCAGCGAGTCGGAGGAACGTTCCAGAGCGATGGCCTCTCCTCGCCGCGCTCCCCTCTCCGACCGAGCCGAGAGTCCGGTCCGGTGGCGGCGCTGGCGACGGTCGCGGCGCTGGTGCCAGCTTCCCGTGATATTTCCGTTTCCCCGGCTCCTTGCCGAGCGGGCTCCTCGCCGGAACACTTCTACGGCGGTCGTGAATTCGTTCGGAGGAGGCGGTGGGAGTTCGGGTGTTTTAGTCCTGCGGCGGCTTCACGAGCACTGGGAGAGTAGGGTGGCAGACACCTGGAAGTGGTGGGCAGAGGGCTCGGCTCTGTTCGTGGAAGAGCTGAGATGCGACTACACGAGCGATGAACGGCGACGTTGAACGCGTTCCGACGACGGGCGCTTGTGATTATTCGTCTACCTTCTTACGTGCGTGTTTATTTATTGTCGGTCTATAAACCCTAGAGCACTCCGCGCCACCGTCGGCTTCACAGCGCACGTGAAGGATCGCGTGACGTATCTTCGAAAAGTCGTGCGCCAGCGTCGTGGTCCAAATGAAAGAAAACCTCGCGTAAATTACGCGATTGGAATTTACGCGTCGTAGCAACATCACCCGGCTCACGGGAGCCGCGGGGCCTCGCCCGGCCTTGCCACGCACCGCGGACCCCGAGCCTCGTCCCGGGATCGTCGCCACGAGGGACCGCCCGCTGATGGACATCGCGACCGACCCCCGGCCACTGCTGATCATTTATAGGATTTAAATTTATATGATTTGCACAAGTAGGATTTACTTGTATAGAGCGCATAGATGCCTCAGCAACTCATGTAGGCCAGTCGCCTCCTTCTCACTCTTCTTTCGCTACTGCTACCATGGTTACCGTTTCTGTGAACATCAATCAATGATTCCCTCACCCGTGTTGAGGTCTACTAGACACGGACCATCTCGTCCCATCCACCACGCCGTGTGCAACCACCACGCTTGCAGGTCACAACAACACATTCACCGACTCAGCCACTCACTCAGCCACTCACTCACTCACTCACCCATTCACTCAACCACCCACCCACCCACTCACCACGCTGCAGGTCACAACACTTCTGTTCTGCTCCTTCCCTCGCTCGGCTTTGGAATTCCCTGCCATCGCCTCTCATTCCGAAGCTCTCACAATAATGGCCTTGCTCAGTTAAAGAGATGTGTTTAACCCGTATCTATTACAACTCTGCCCGTGCCGGTTGTTGCTGGCAGCTTGGTGTTTTGGACCTCTGAACCTGTGCTCAGCAACCGTGATAGAATACAAAATAAAGGTTTATATTTACAACGCTCACGTCACATCTCATTCCCACCATTCCATTGCCCTGCTGTAGTCTATCCAAGGGGACTCCCGGTGGCAGCTGTCCATGTGTGGCACGTAACGGTGTCTGGACAAGCGAGCGGGAGTGGGGGGCTGCGGTGAGTGCCGGACTGCACGGGCGCGAGCGGGAAGGCCTGCGGCGGGCAGGGCTCTCGCCACGGCGCGTCGCGCTGCCTCGTTCCAAAACCGGTGCAAAAAAACCGGGACGTATCTCACGGTCAGTTCAAAGAAGATCTCACAATTCAGGAAGAGGGGGGAAGTGCAAGGTGCACGGACCATCTGGTGTGGTGAATCACCATGACCATCGTCAACATCGTCAACATCGTCATTTCGCAGCCGGGAATTTCGATGTCATCCCGGGAAGACTTTGCGGACTTTCCCAGGGCAGCCTAACAGCCTCGCGCAGAGCGAAGACGATTTGGGAGAAAACCAGGACAGGTGGCGAGCGCATCGGCACGGGGGCGGCGGCGGTGGCGGCGGCGGCTCGGGAGGACGTGGCCGGCACCACAAAGGCAGCCGCGCCGCACCGGGGGTCGGCATTCTGATACATCATGAAAGGTGACGGCGCTAACGTATGCAGGGGCGATCGCCCCCGCTAGCCGGGGCCCCACAAAGGCAGCCTCGGGCCTCATTGTACCCTGCAGGCCCGGGTATTTACATAGGAATAAGGTTTATGGAAAAGAAGGCGCAGAGGGGGGAACGGTGGCAGGGCCCGGCAAACAAATGGAAGTTTGTGTGGCTTCTGCGGGCTGAAAGAGGCTCTGTGAAGATCAGTCGCTCCGCTGCGGCAAACAGAGGATTATTCCGGGATTCCGGCGTGCGCTGATATCTGGGTGGCCTCGCTAATTAATTCTGCAATTACCGGAGCGGGAGGCTCGCGTCGGACTCGGCGACGAGCACGACGGTCCGCCCTCACCTGGGGGCCTCTGTTGTTCACGTGCGAGACAGAGAGAAAAGTTCGCAATCGCTCACAGGCCAAATGACAGCAGCTCCCGACAACTGGACGCGGCAGCTCTCGGGAAGGAGCTTCGCGCCCAGTGGGACTGCGACGCCGTTCAACTTTCACGCCGACAAAGACGCAGATTTAGAGGCTCGGCAGCGAAACGTTGGGAGGTGCAGCGGCGTGGTGGTTAGCGCACTGGACTATGAACTCGGCGATCCAAGTTCAACTCCCGGCCACGGCTGGCATCAGTGTCGAGCGATAACTGAACCGGTCCGGCCTTAGCCCTTTACTTCAACCAAACCGCACTGACGAAGCATGGGAGCGTACGGCTAAACAGCACGGTGGAGTCTTCTTCTTGGTTCTTTCGGTAAAGTCACGTATTATGTTTCATTTTTATTATTTTATTATTTCCATTCTACGTGATTTTACCGAAAGAACCAAGAAGATGAATCCCTGCAGTCACGAAAGCTTTAAATCGAAATTTAGCACGGTGGAGGTTTCTATCCAGCAATAGACTCACATTGGCCTGACACCTGTAACGACCGTTTTCAATTTATTTCACTTTGGTTACGTGTCTGCGATTCACAACACACAGACTTTGCTTTGTTGAACAAAAATACCATCACATTTGCACAGACGCTCGAAAACCGAGTTGGGGCACATGGTGTTCAATGAACTGACACCGCATTATAGAATTAACGCGTGTGTGTATGTGTGCGTGCGTGTCACTGTGTGTGTCACTGCATGGCACGAGTGTTTACCTATTAAGAGTGCGTGAGTCGCACAGCTACCAGCCAGGGTGGGATGCGGAGTGTTCGGCAGCGTGTTCTCAACCAGCTCGTGCACAACGGCTGCATCCCGATTTCCTCTGCTCACTGAAATGCCAAGCCAAGCAGCTGCTGGCTTATCACTATAAAGGTGAAAACCTGCAATGGAAAATAAGCAGATTAGAAGGCCGGTTGTCTGCTTACAGGTGGAACTGCTACCGCTCTCCATCCAGATTTAATCTCCGCTGTCGTCAAACCAAAAAAATGACATTTTGAAAAATTCAACATTTTGTGGTGTGTGTGTGTGTGTTGAGCAAAAAAAATAAATCTCTCCAGAGCCACGGCGGTTATTCTTCTGAGCATAAACATGGTCGGAGTGTCTGGCGGACCGATGCGAAATTAATTATGGGATTGTTTTTCACTGCTCTCCGATCATTTTTCAAAACCACGTCGCGCTTTGCGGACGGACACTGCACTTCAAATAAAGAGCTTTTTGCAAAGACTTATCCAGCTGAACAGGAGAAATTACATGTTTCCCGGAGCGCCGCGTGTGACATCGTGGTGTAGAGTACAAAATAAATATATTAGCATGTGTCGGCTTTCACCTGTAATGCAGGCGAAGCGAAAATGTGGCTGATGTGCTGAAAGGACTGATGTCCTTTGATTCCTTTCTACGCTCAGAAAGCTTAACGGATGAAAGCTGTTTTAACCTTACAACGGCTTTGGCTAAATGCTGGGGTAATCGCCAGGTCTTTAATCAGAATATCAGTTAGTTGACTCGCGCTTAAAAAGATGTAAAGTATATCACACTTACTCGAATCCTGTAATGTTCTTAGCTCGCCCAGAGATTTGCGGAGATGAGTGAGAAATCCGGTTTAGGCCCTATTGCAAGGTGGCCGCCAACGCTGCAAATAATGGCGTAAGCCAAGTTTGAGAAGATTTGGGGATTGGCCGTCACAACGGGGGCTTTGCGAGGGTTAAGCCAGTGCAGACCCACAGGGCCAGCACCGTCAAAACACGGCAGAGGCAGCCGGTGCGCGTGTGCGCACGTGCATGCGTGCGTGCGTACGTGCGTGCGTGGATGTGTGCGTTGACCGGAGAGTCAAGCATTTGGGGTCAACACGGCCACGTGATTGTTCATCGGACAGCTCTTAACGACCGCTCACGTGCGCAGTTCCCGCGAGCTCGCGCCTGCGTGAGTGCGTGCGTGCGGCTCCCGATATACGCGCAGAGACGTGGCCGTGTGGGCAAATGGATTGAAATGCTCAAATCATACGCAGCTGTAACGAGGGTGGTGAGCCGCTTAACGTTCACATTTATTCTTTACCGACGAGCGAGGGCGCTGCCAATGGAGGTGCGAGGTTCCATGGCTCACGTAGTCTCAAAGGAAGGGCCACAGCCTGAACCGCTTCATTATTATGTTGGCTTGGGAAGGCAGTGTCAATGATGAATGAGATGTATTATATTTATATATTATGTTCACATATATTACGGATTTATTTTACACGTACTTATTTGCATCTGGTGTGGATATTTTTGTACTGAAGAGAGATTTATTTTGACAGTGGTACTTTTATTGCAAAATGTACGATGAAACTTGTCTCACTGGGATCGACGGATGAAATGCACCTCATGAATGTCAATTATTATCAACCAAAAATGCGCGAGTCAAATTACCGCGAGAACTATGAACGCGAACGCAGATATTACCAACGGTTTAACCGCAACAAACGCAGCACATGTTAGATCGCACGCCGACAATCACTGGCACGGGCGCTGGCGACTCGCTCGATCGCGTTCAGAGCGAAGGGCGGGCGCTAAATGTTTGAATTTTGAAACGTCTTTTGCAGTGAAAAGAATTACATTTAACGCGGAGGATTTGCAAACCGATGTTACGATTCGTTATGGTTTTTGGGTGAGATCGTAAAATGTTTTGTCGTACGCCCTCCACCACCCGACACAGCCAATTAATAGAGTTGTCACGTGATGACCAAACGTGCCAATTTATTCCTGTTCAGGCAGCCCTTCCAGTCATGTTGGAGCGCCATCCACACAACATGTAACAACTGGGTTTGATGTTTCGCTGAAGATTACAACCAGCATCATCAGGCAGCTCCCAGAACCAGTGAAGCCGTCGAAGTGGAAACAAACTAACGCGTTTGTTGACCACGTGACAACTTTATTAATTGGCTGTCGGGTGGAGGAAGATGTATCACACGATATTTTCCTTAAGCGATCTGACCCACGAATCAATTATGATTAAAATACAATTAAATAAAACTGGCATGTGTACATATTTTGGTGCTGGATTTAAAATACCTTCCCATTTCAAATGATGTGAAAGGCCGAGGCTTAAAAGCAACATTATTGTGGAAACAAGCGAGCGTGACTTGCACTGCATGCCGGTGCGATGATGGCAAAAAACACAACTCTAACAATATTATCATTCATGCGATACCACACATGCTTAATTGAGGGACATTCATAAATTAATCAAAAATACTTTTCCTGCCAATGAACCTTAATTCGAGTTTCCAAAAGATCGCTTGCATCATTTATCACCAATCCCCAAATCAATATCTGCACATAGGTGGTTGAGACACAGAATGAAAGAGACACGGGACCCCGAGCGCACTTGAATTCCGCAGAGGAGTCATAGTGCGGGTGAGCTGCCAGCAGCAGCTCGTTCATCATTCACAAGCAGCACGCTGCGCGACCGCCGAGGACGCTCGGCACAACGGCGCGCAGGCTGCAAGCCAGCAGACCCGCCGACATCACGCAACCGTGCTGCTGCTGCTGCTGCTGCTGCTGCTCACGGGGAACAGGATGGCAACACTCCCATCCAATACACCTTGCGTGCGTGCGTGCGTGCGTGCGATCGAGACTGCCGCATTGCTCTCGGCCTGGTCGAGACCACGAGCTCGTGCGATGTAATAACGCGTAAATAATGTGTACTGCTCAGAGATGGCGGGAAGGCACGACTCCAATCCATGAGCCTTCCGTGCATGACATGTGACCACCACACTGCATGTGCAATGCTCTCAGCCTTGTCTAGACTACCAATTCAACAGAGCTGAATAACTGGCCAATTTAATGAATGATAAAAATGTGATTTTTCCGATTAAAATTATTATGTAAACAATAATGTCGAGCATCTGGTGTAGGTAAGGCTGACAACATCGCACGTCCATTGTAATGGCCACATGACATGCATGCAAGGCATTATGGGAGTGGTGCCTTCCTGCTGTGTGTGAACAGTAGCAGCACACCATGGCATGGAGTCAGTTCTTCTCGCTTGTCAGATATTCAAACATTTAATTTGTATCGGCAAAAACCGCGCCCCCTCAAAGCCCCATCGGCCGTTACAAGGAATCCCGAGGGCACACCGAGAGAAAGAGGACTCGGGTGAGTTCGGCTTGCGTACAGCAACGCAGCGAGTATGTGATTACTCTGCAAGGGCGTGCTGTTCATCACGACGTACACAAGTCAAAATTGTAGCTTTGGAATTCCCAAATCAAATTACTCCGTCTGAAATGTTTTATCGTTTGTGATGCAGCAGTAGTTTATTGAAGACGTTGGATTCACGATCACAATTTTGAAAAATAAACATGTCCAGCCCTGTTGTTGATCCACCTCACCATTGGCAACCTGGGTTCGAATCAGGGTGAATAACCCGGTTCTCAAGTACAATGAGTTGATGGACTTAGCCCATCACCGATGTCTGCACAAAATACACCATCGCATTAATTTAAGTTTTTGTTGATTCGGTAAAAATTGTATTCTGACAATTGGAGATGTCGGTTTGATTTCCATGCCGCCAGCATCTGTAGCAGGGCATGTGCACAAGCGCAGGGCTCCATCGTGCGTGCATAACACTTGGTCACTTTTAAGGATTTCGAAAGTAGTTCTACGAGACGCGCTTCCGTGGGTCGTCCTGCTGCTGTACTCGACTCTGCCGGTGGACACTCGGTCTCAAGGCACGACGCTCGTGGCACAATCCCAACGAACTTGGGAGGAAAAGGCTCGTCTCATTTCACTCGACAAAAACAACAAAAGAGTGAATCCCAGCGCTCACGTCTGACTGGCGAGTGTGAACGGAGCAATGGCAGCGACAATGAAAGCGCGGGCAGGCGAGCGAGCGGACGGCGGGCGAGCGGGGGTACCGGGCGGGCGAGCGGACGAGTGGAGGAATGGGCTGGCGAGCGAGCGTGAGGGTGAGCGAGCGAGCATGAGGGCGAGCGAGCGTGAGGGTGAGCAGTGACCACCAGCACTCGCTGTCCGTGCAAAAATGTGCAGAGGAGGAATAAAATAATTTAGAGGAATAAAATAATTTAGATAATTGGGCGATTGTTGCACCCCCCTACACACACACAGACAAAGATCCCCCCCCACAACAGCGAGCACCTATGAAGGCCGGCACATTACACGAGGGGGTGGGTTGCCAGCACTACGCCCGGTCGCCTTTGTCTCCCCAGTGCTGATGTTTATACACTACACCAGTTACTCATTTGAGAATGAGTTGACCCTAGGGGAGACCCAGGATAGGTTCAGATATTTTCCACTCTTATTGGTTGTGAGTGGGAATCGAACTCGGGGTCGAAGCGCAGTGCAGCTCTAACCACTACACTGCTGCTCCCCACGCAGACATGTAAACAGAGACACACACACAGACACATAGACACACAGGCACGGTCCCTGTGACCCCCACTGGGACCCATGGAGAAGAGGAGATGAGGAGGGAGCGCAACGGGGAGCTCAGAACTGAGGGCTCCGAGGCCGAGGGAGCGACCTGCGAGCTCATAGCCCTGGGGTATCGCTGCTCACACACACATACACACACGCCAACACACACACATACACACACACATACACACACGCCAACACACACGCCAATACATACACACATACACACACGCCAATACACACGCCAACAGACACACACACATGCCAACACACACACAAAGACAAAGATCTCCCATATAGCCTTAACAGACTGTTGGGGCAAGTGCTTTCAGCGAGCACCTATGAAATCCGGCACGGTACACGAGGGGGTGGGTGGCCAGCACCACGCCTGGCCGCCTTTGTCTCCTCAGTACTGATGTTTATACACTGCACCAGGTACTCATTTTGAGGCTTAGTTGACCTAGGGGAGGCCCGGGACGGGTTCAAATAATCGTCACAGGGTGTTGGCCGTGAGCGGGAATCGAACTCGGGTCGCCGGGTTCAGAGCAGAGCGCGCTAACCGCTACACTACCGCTCCTCACTCACACACACCAATACACACACCAATACACTCACCAATACACTTATACACGCCAATATGAAGACAAAGACTCCCCATATAGCCTGAACAGGCTGTTGGGGCAAGTGCTGTTAGTGAGCACCTACAAAGTCCAGCACGGCACACAAGGGGGTGGGTGGCAAAAGCCATGCCTGGCTTTCTCCACACACAGTGCCAGGTACACATTTTAGGCTGAGTTGACCTAGGGGAGTCCCAGGACCAGTTCAGATAGGCGTCATCGATGTTGACTGTGAACGGGAACCGAACTCGGGTCAGCGGGTTCGTAGCGCAGCACTCCAACCACTGTGCCACCGCTCCGCACTCCCCCAACCCACACACACACGCTCGCACACACACACACACAGGCACACACAGGCACACAGCACTCACTTTCTGTCCACATGCTAATAACGCTGCTCTGATCTCGACTCGCCTCATTGTCTGCGCTGCTCTTGGGGAGACCGCATGGTGCGTGTGGAATAAAAGCCACTTGGAGGAGAATTTTCGGGTTGCTTTTGTGCCATGTGTGCCTGACGCCTTTACCCTTAGCAGGCTCTCTGAATATTCTCAATTAAAATGTGCTGCTGCTGCTGCTGTTACTGCAGGGGGCTTGTTATTTATACCTTCTTTTTTTTTTACGCCGCTGCCGGTAAAGAAAAGAAATCAGCGGTGACCGGGAAAAAATGAGAAAAATTTTCAATTAATTTTCAAGACTGGGCGCTTTTTTTTTCCCTTCTCCCCTTTTTACATTTTTTTTTTCGCTATTTGCGGAGTTCGGCGGGTAACGGTTAATTACGGCACCACTCGATCACGGCACTTGGCCAGAAAGGAGCGCGGAGGAGTGAATGCTCCCCCGTTCCGTGCCCGGCCGACTCACACTGGCAGCTGACATTTAGCGGCACACCTATGTGCGCATCTCCATAACAACCCCCCGTGTGATTAACAGCAACTTTGTATGCATGCGGGGAAAAATACATTACATCTGGAGGCCGCTGGCGGGCGGCCCCCATCTCACCAGCCGCATTAAAACTCGCGAGCGGGCCCCCGCGATCGCGCTCGTGCACCAGCCTGCGCTCGGCACGCTCCCGTCATTGGCCGCGCAGCGGTGGCGCCGGTGGGAGAACGCGGCGCTTCGTCGGCGCTGACGCCGTAAATATTGTCACCCTCGTCGTTATCATCACCGCCGCCGTCAGCTCATTATGGCACGCGAACCGCCCGGGGCCTGCAATTAGATATCGATCAATTTCTGCCAGGAATTCTTTATCAGATGTTATGTTTTTTTTTCCCCTCTCCCCCCCCCTTCTTGTTATTCGTTTTCTGAAATCTGTCTTTACAAAAAAAGAAAAACGTTTGTCCCGTTGACAAAGCGGCGACGTCCCGCGCCCGCGCGATCCTTCCGCCCCGCGAGGTTTGGGATCGCGCAACGTGACATCCGGGACGACGCGGTCGGCGCGGATGAGTCGCCATGGCTACGCTGGCGGCGGCGGCGTTGTCGTCGCGCGGGCGACGGTCCCACGGGTGCGCCGTGACCCCGGAAGGTTGTGACGCGCAAGGTTGTGATGCGCGCATCGCAACCGCGTCTTGGCCGGACGCTCGGGGCGGTTGGCCGGCGTCGGAGAACGCGCGTTCTGCCCCAACACCACGTGGGGTTCGTTCCCCCAGGAACCCGATATTAGTTCCCCCCCTAGGAACTGGCATTTGGGAATATTTGTGAACAAAAGATAAAATAAATAAATATCAAGTGAATTTATCGTGCACACGCAGATGGCCTTCATTTAGAATCAGGAGAGAGCCAATTGAGATCAAGAGCCTCTCTTTCAAAAAAATAACCAACACAAACGTCTACATCCACGAATTCTCAAATACAATCTGAACCTTCCCGACCACTTGACAAACGCGCGCTCAGTTTCCTTCAATTATAAAGTGACTCTCTCAAGCTGCCCTTGCGGTTGTAGCTTTGTGCTAACCAACATAGCCACGAACACCGACCCCTCACTGTAACCCCGATCTCCTCACCTCATGCATGTCACCCGCCGAGCCTCAAACGTTCTCAACCGGATCTCTCACCCTCACCCCTAACCGGTGATGCATGGGCCGGGCGAGCCAGGGTGAGTCAGGACGAGTGTCGGGGCGCCAGCTCCGGCCAGCTGCTGGCACTAGAGACCTCCACATCCAGTGTGTTGTATCAAAATTTGCCCTACGCATGCGTTGCTTATACCAGAACTGTTGCTAAACGGCATTTGCGGCGGTGCTAACACACACACACACAAACAGAACCAAGCAGCCGCCGGGTTCGTCACCAACACTGTCCCGGAGGGAAATAATTTCGTGAGCCTTCTTCATCTTCACGGCAAAACGCTCTCCCTCCCAGTGTTCGGAAGCCACGGAATCTAAATTGAGAGCTAATTTCTCTAGAACTGCTCAGCTTGTTTTCCTTCCCCCGCACCTTCGATTGGCACGGTTTGTCTGCGTAAGGTGGTGCGCGAAAGAAGTTCAACGTACGTCGACGAAGAGAGAAAATTCCAAGCAACAGAACGCGGGCAATCGTCTCACTCTGTTGACTTGTACATGAGGCGCGTCAGAAATCCGCGGCTCCAGAAGAGCGGTAAGGTTCGCCAACGAGCCATTATCCAGCCAAATGCCTGCATGCGTTTTTTTTTTTACGTTCGATTTTTATTTGCTACGCCGATGATTCCGTTTAGCACAGCAGCAATACAAACAAAAGGTAAAAAAAAAACATCAAAATATTGCACGGAACAAGTGTACAGGGTCCATAAGAAATATTGCACGGCTATCAAACGCGGTGTTCAACGGTCACAAACGAAACACAAGCGACTCAAAAGACAGTGCAAACGTGTGCGGAGCAAGAGGTGCGAGAAGACAGTTTAGGTGCAAGGCAGCCCTGAGTCTTTGCCTCGCAGAGAAACAAAGAGGGGGAGAGCCAAGGGAGGGAACAAAGCTGTGGAAGAGCGGCGACTTGGAGCAGCAACGCGGAAATACTTTTGAGCAAACTAAGTTTTGGCAAATGGAATTCGAGCAGAAATGTGGAGCAGGTACTTTGAGGCTACGAGAACGAGTGAGAGGAACTGAGTGGTCCTCTAAGTAATGGGTGGATTTGTTGAGGAGGAACTTGAGGATGAAGACAGCCCAGTGATGTCCTCTCCGGATATCCAGGTGGGACAGATCTGAGTTGATATAGGGGGCATTAAGGGCAACATGGAGAACGGAGTGGTATCATGGAATAAGACGCGTTAAGGTAGATTCAAAAGCTCAGGCAGTTAAATCTTGTGACTGCAGGAATTCAATACGAAAAGCTAGGCAGCTGACAGTCTCACAATTCATGAAATATTGGAACTCGAGGTGGAATACGGCGTTTGTTTCTCTCAAGGGATCCAATGTTGGTTTTCATCTCGTTGGCGATGTGGGCAATGTGGGTCTTGAAAGGCCGCTTGGGTCCATGATAACGCCGAGATATATAAAGTTCTCAACCTGCTCAAGAAGGAGTGAGTCCAGAGCCACAATGTGCACGGGTGGTGGGACAGGTTTAGGGCAGCTGGAGAATCACGTGACTTTGTTTTTAAGCGTTGAGGATAGGTTTTTAGGGCATGAAGTCGGAGGTCCTTCAAGTCCTCTCGCAGATGCTGTATTAGCTCCTCCAAGGAATTTCCAGAGACCATCAGTGTCCTCAGCAAAAGAGAAGAATGTCAGAGTGCAGGTTGGAGAGGCCCAGATTGTTGACGTACAGAGAAACCGGGACAGGGCCCAGCACAGAGCTCGAAGGGACTTCTCTCAGGTCGTGTAGGTTCTGTAAGATGATGCATTACTGACGGAGGCAATGTGACATCGGTCGGATAAGTAGTTGCAAATCCAGCTGGTTGCACAATCCGAATAAGTTCAGACATTTTAGCCTTTGCAACATTCCAGCACGATGCTGTAGACAGGTCGAGGGACAGGATGGTGCAAGGATGACCAGGCTCAAGACTGTTGAAGATAGAGTCAAGAGCACTGGGTACTGCAGAGCCTGTCCTGTACATTTGTTTCAAAAGCCAGATTGCGTGGGATGGAATAAGCCATGTTCTGAGATGACATTTGTGATTTTAGGATCTTTGATTTTACGATCAAACACCTTGATGAGTTGATTGAGATAGGGCGGTAATTGTTAGGGTCATCTGTAAAGCCGGCATGAAGACGAGGAGACACGGGAGCAGTTTTACATTCTGGAGGGAGGGAGATGTTGAAGGTACAGGCCATCATCGGTGTTGCAACGAAGTTCCCAACGAGGTGGGGGGCAAAGGTGGTGACCACCGCGGCGCCCTCTGCATCGTCCCCGTGAGCGTTGCCCACCCTCCTCCCCCCGTCGTCACTTCCCTGGGGGGTCATTCTCTCGTCAAGTTAGCAGCTGTCGTGTGAAATTTGTAAGCGTCCGCAGGACCGTCATAACAATGCTGCACCACTCAAGAAAATTGTAAGATATTCTCCTCCTCCTTCCGATGCCCGGTGGTACGTCCCGGTTGTCTTGCACCTCACAGGTGGCAACCCTAAGCCCCAGCCCGCTCGGCACCAGCGGGCACCGCCATATTCCAGCGCCGATCACGGGACCACTCGTCCCGCGACGATCGCCGGCGCGATTGTTTGCCGTCGCGTGACAAGCAGCCATGGGCCTCGTGCCTCAAAACTCGAGTTGCCCGCTCACTCGCCTGATCGCCCACCCGCCCGCTCGCCCGTCCACTCGCTCGCCCGCTCACCGAGTGTGCTAATTTAGCAGGGCCGAGGCGTGTTATTGGTTACGAATCCCGGACTTAAAGCGCGAGCGGCGGGTTCGGGGCGGGTGGCAGCGGGAAATGGGCGTCGCGGCGGTTGTGCCACTGTACAGTGCAAGATAAGCCAGTCCCCTCACCCGCGAGGGGGGGGGGGAGCGGATTTACTGGGGGCCGGGGGGGGGGGTTAAGCTCTACGGATCAGGGAAGGATTCACAATTTCGTAAAAAGCCAGGGGACCCTGGAATGAAAGGGCCACGGAATTCCGAAGCGCCTGCTAGACGCGCCACAATAAAGGGGCCCCACCGACCGAACGCAGATCGGATTAATTAATTCATTAACGAGCCCAATCAGTGCAGGTGAAGCACGGGGGGACGTCCGGCCGTGCGGCGGGGGGGGGGGGGGAGCGACGGGGGAGCTGGAGAAACCCCCCACTCAGCTCACAGCACCACGGTTCAACTCCCGTTACATCCCACTTACAAACCCACCTGCACCCCCATCGCATTCTAACTACACCCCCCCCCCCCCTGCTCGTGGGATGTTGTGGTTTGCAGGTTTGCATTGGGGCACCGTGGCGGTGAGATGTTAACTACTTCCCCTGCTACAAAGGTCGTGGATTCGATTGCAACACTGAAGCCAGCTGTATATTTGGAGTTTTCGTGGAGTTTTCTCCAGGTCCTCCGGTTTTTCCCTCCACATTCAGGATGAACATCACGTTTTTACAGTATTTGGTTGCTATAAATTTCCACGTGATAAGCCACTTCGTTGAGCTATCATTTGTGGCCAGGTCGCCTCTGAAAAAGAGCTATTAAACTCAGTGGATCTTATCAGGTTAATAAAAAAATAGGTTAGTTTAGTTTTTAATCAAATAAAAGAATGTGCAGGAATTATAAATGTTTAGACTGCAAATAGACCAATCCGTGGTCTATTTGCTTGGTTTTGAAAACTGCTATTAAAAGCCTTCATAATTCATAATTGAACACACATTTGCGACGTAATATCATGAGACCTGAATTTCTGTGACATTGAATACATTTTCTTGACCGATGTTGACACTTGGCTGGGAATCGAACCCGGCTCGAAGCACACTAACCACTCTGCCACCGCTCGCTCCACCTTTTAGTGAAACACGAAAAAATAACTCGCCTCCAAATTTCGACATCTGAGTCGACACGAAATCTAATTTTACAGCGGCGCGTGAAGCTTCTGAAGAACGCTGCGCCACCTCTCCGTGCGCCGAGCATGCAATTGTCTGCGTGCGTGCATGTGCGTGCGTGCATGTGCGTGCATGTGCGTGCGTGCATGTGCGTGCGTGCGTGCCACTGTTACTCTCGGACCGAGCCGGCTCGCCGCGCCGTGTCGAAGGTGGGCGCACCTCTGCGCCTCGCCGATTACGATGGTGACAGCGCCAGCGCCGCGCCACGGATGGTGCCGCGGCTCGGAGGCGGAGAGGACGCGTGCGACGGGTACAAAAATAATAAAACTCAGGGGCACAATTATTCGCTATCATCCCGGAGAGAGAGAGAGGCGCGCACACAAGCCTCTAATGGCCAGCCCACTCTCACGGCACAAAAGAATTGCGCTAAATGAAAGCGGGACTGCTAGATCCTGTTACACTCATTCTAAAAGCACTCGACGCTAAATGGCTTGTGCGGAATGGAGGGCCCAACGTGCCCCCTCGGCGTCGTGTAATTAAAGTCCACGATCTGCTTTGTATAATTCATGATAGCCGGACCGGGGGAGGGGCCCGGGGTGCATTTTTATTTTCGCGAGCAGATGTCTAGTTAGCGGTGCGCTGCCCCGGCACCTTGGCTCGCTGTGTGATCACACGCGGCGCGCGCTCAGATGGGATTTTAACCCAACATTCTGCGGCACCTTTTCATGGCCACGGCTTCAATCGCCCCTAATCCACCATCAAAGCTGCCTGCAGCAGCAGCCGGAGAGGGGGGGCATGGCCTGGGTTAAACCGGCGAATGACAACCGCCTTCTGATTAGAAAATATACATTTAGCGTTACGTGTCAATCCGCGCCGGAGAGAGGAGGGACCCGGGGAAGCGCGGCGCGATCCGCTATTTTTTTTTTTTAAACGATATTTCCGACGGGTCGATGAAACGCGTCGCGAATGTTGGGTTTTATTTGGGGGACTCAAGCGATAAATTATGGAGCTCCCGGGAGTGGTGATGTAAGGAGCGAAACTCGCTAAACGCATCCGAGAGTATGAGCCATACGCACTTTTAATAACTGCACGTGAGAGTCAAAACTTCCGATCACGAGTGTTCTTGTAATCGTAAGAGAGCCTGGCTGAGCCTGGGTAAACACCGCCATCACCCGTGTGTACGCATGCGTACACACTCATCAAGCGCCCGCTCTTTAAAAAACACATTTTTCTCTGAATGTTGTTCATTAATACTAATCACGTCATTATCTCTCGGCTTAGTTAGGAGTTGCAACGTAAACATGATGAACACAAAATCAGTTACGAGCCTAATTGCGTCCCACGGGAGCGGGAGGGGTATGGGTTTTTCCGTATTTGTTTTACTTGTTGCATTCATTAGGGATTTTTTTTCTTTCTGGAATTGACGCCTGTGTCATCAACGTGTCCACGTTCGTCCTCTGCGGGCACACACACACACGCACGCGTTACGCGGAGGCACAGCCTAGGCGCACGCTGTTTTTTTGTAAACGCGCTCGCATTAATTAAATTAATCTCTGTTGTGCTTGCAGATTTTTTTCATTCCTTAACCAATCTGATTATAGCGGCGCGCACACACTCACACACGCGCTCTGAGGTGTGGCGTCGCCACGGCGGATAACGAGAGGGGGAGCCGTGCGGAGCGAGGAACACAATGGCGAGCTTGTGCTCGATGCATTCACGCGCCACGGCTTGCACACACGCGCTGGCACGCACACGCGCACTGTCACGCACACGCGCACTGTCACGCACACGCGCACTGTTAGTACACGGAGCACCCAACCGAGGGGCAATGAGGACCAGATGCCCCAAAACTAACCCCCCCCACCCAACAATTAGCCTCGCAATTAACCCCCCACCCCCCCACCCGTCCTACCACCACACATCATTTTAGATTAAATATGCAAGTGTGTGTGTGTCTATGTTAGCGATGAGTTTCGGATTTTCGTACTTATAAGGACAAATTTGGACCACGGATATTCTGGTCGTTCGACACCGGCGTTACGCGACACCGCGTCGGCAAAAGCACCGAATCGACGTCAGATTCCAATTTCCGGATCGATCCGGAACCTATTTTCTCTCATTTTTTCGACCGTCTGAAATTCCATATCTCGGCTCGATTTTCAGACTTTTCAGATGAATCTGAAAATTGGGAGGACATTCCCTGTGCACATAAATTAAAATATATATCGCTCTTGACCATGAGTTGTATTCCAATTGTGCTATCAGTGTCGTGCCAGAGGATGAATAATACATTCTTAAATTCTGTTGGAACTCTTACGGTAAGCAGTGTACAACTTTGTGGCAGAAGATTGGTGGCTGGCAGCACGAAAAGTCTCATGAAGTCTCCACAAAAGACTGCTCACCCACGCTAACCAAAGAGTGTTCGTTGCCAATGAAGTGTAGAACCGCCCGGATTGAATGCGATGGTTTTCTTTGTGCAGTCATCGGTGACCTGTCTGAGACCATCCACTCGCTAGGCTCTAGAAGCCCGGTTAGTCACGGGCGGCTGACACCCAGATTCGAACACAGCCTTTCAACGGTGCTGGCCCAGTGTCTGTGAATTCGCCGTTATTAACTGCCCTCCCCCTTCCCCCCCCCCCCCCCCCTGCGTCACGCAGCCACCTCCAATGTTAACTGCAATGCTTACTGAAGGCAAAATTCGTAGACACACCAATAAAACCGGATAAGATATTTTACTTGAAAATGGAAATTTGGCCACGGCTTTTGATTTTTAACACCGGCACGTGGACCCAGGACGAAAACCAAGACATCTACTTTGCTGGGATTTTTTGATAAAATTTCACGAAAGATATTTTGATTGTAAGATAAATAAATGCGTAGACTTTTTTTTCCCTCCTGGAATATCGAAACATTTTGACTGAATTGCATCTGACTGAATTGCATGTGCGCGGTCGTTGCGGTGGTACTGTTTTGTGTATTCCGTGGCAGTAGAGGGGCAGACGAAAAGATCCCCCGTATAGCCCTAACAGACTGTTGGGGCAAGTGCTGTTAGTGAGTAGCACCGATGAAGGCCGGCACGGCACACGAGGGGAGTAGGTGGCCAGCACCACGCCGGGCGGCCTTTGTCAGCCCAGTGGCGATGCTTACACACCGCACCAGGTCCTCATTTGAGGCTGAGTCAACCTAGGGGAGGTCCAGGACCGGTTCAAATAATCGTCACTGGTTGTTGGCCATGAGCGGAAACCCAATTCGGGCCGCCGGGATCATAGCGCAGCGTGTTAACCACTGCGCCACCGCTCTCCGCGCGTGGGAAAACACGCACGCGCACACATTTTATATATAACGACGACACCTCCCATTGGGACAATTCCAACACGACGGAGTCGACGTCTGTGCGTTGCGACATACAGCGAGCACTGCAATGGCACGGGAGCGCACACGTGTACGCGTGTGCGCACACCAGTACGTGTTCCAGCACACGTGCGCGTCGTGCGCGTGTCCAAAGGCAAAGATTCCCCGTATAGCCTTTAACAGACTGTTGGAGCAAGTGCTGTTAAGCGAGCACCGATGAAGGCCGGCACGGTACACCAGGGGGTCGGTGGCCAGCACCATGCCCGGCCGCCTTTGTCTCCCCAGTGGCGACGTTTACGTACCGCACATGGTACTCGTACGCTCACGTACGTCTGCGAGCACAGCCGTGAAACAACAACCCCTGGCACACAGGCGGCTTGCGTCGATCCGATCCGGCGAAGACGTGGGCGGTGGTGGCGACGGCGACTAAGTCTCCCGGCCGCGCTCGTGATCCGAGCCACGGGACCCGCGCCGTGGAGGCGGCTGAGACTCGGCACCAGAATGCACGAGTCAGCAGTCGGTGGGCGCGCCGCGCGGCACCGCCACCCCCAGCGCATTCCCAACCGCTCCCCGCAACCCCGGCAACTAATTGGATTAATAGGATCGGATTAAGCAGCAACAAGAAAAAAATGCGCAAACAGGGGCAGATTGAAGCTAAGGTAAATTCCGGCTGTGACCTTTGTTTACGCAACATTTGCATCGGGGGTTTGGGGAAAGGAAAGCAGATTGAGGAAAGAGGGAAAAATTGGATTTGCGTGTGGGTTATTTTTTTTTTACGCTCCCAAAATTAAAAGTGGCGTTAAAAAATAAAATTACGTAGAATAGATATGGAGTGTCCGACCTGATGTTCAACGTTGGCAAGGATTAATTGCTCGTTACGCAACCTTCTGATGTCTTACGTTTGAACCGCGTCCAACAGACGTTGCTTTGTTTTCATATCTGCATTAAAACGTACGCGAGCAGGCGGGCCGCATGGAAATATCAACACACGCGGTTTCTCCATCACGGATAAATTACGTTTCGGACGTGGTAAGTCACAGTGTTTACCCTCTACCATCTGCAGCGATAAACAATTCAAAAAAAAATCCAGACGCGAGAAAACGGCCCGGTGGCTCAACAGTGAAGTGGCTCGCAATCGAAACTTTGCGATTTCAAATCCTGGTTAGGGGTTGACTCAAAATGAGTACCAATTTGGTACGGAACTCAATATGGATTGATATACTCACCCCTGTAACAGGAATGTGGAATTTCCACCACTGGCTTAGGGCTGTAAACAAGAGATGAGCCATCACCTCAATGCTCGATTGAGACGAGAAATCATTCAAGATTTTTGAGTTGTCAAACAAAGTCCTCCGTTTCCGTGATGATGTCCCCCCCCCACCCCCCCCACCCCATTTTCATAAAGTTGAACGTTTATTAAAACCGCTGTGATGATAATAACAATAATAATTATTATTTGTTTTACTCCAATAAGATCGCAAAGGAGTCATAATCCGGCAATAATGAGGCATTACGGGGGCGGCCGTGGTGCTGCCCGACGGCTGGCGCTGGTCGTTTCTCAAGCAGCCGGCCCCTGACAGGTTCATTACGGCACGCGGCGCGCCACTCACGGCCACGCAACGGGACGGCGCAATTAAGTCACCGCCATTTTTCCTGACGAGGGCCCTCTCTCTCTCCCTCTCTCTCTCGCTCTCTCCCTCCTCTCGCTCTCTCGCTCTCTCTCGCTCTCTCGCGGGTCCTCGCGCGCGTCCGTTCTCGCGAGGCCACGCCACCTCGGCCCGTTAATCAAGCCGCCCGCACGGGGCCTCAGTTGTTGGGGTGGCCTTGGCAGTTCCCTGGGGAGCGGCGGGTGGGGATGCCGGTTGGCAGGGCCTCTCCGTTAATTTAGCCGCACGCTGGATACCCAGGAGCAGAGGAGAGGGCAACATTCATTAAATAAATAGCCGGAGCGGTGGCGAGCGATTCACCTCCGTCTGGGGCAGTGGCAGCTCAAGCCTGGCGGAGATTAAACACCGGCACTGGTTTTTTTTTTCTTTCTTCCCCCCCCCCTCTACTCTCTTTCTTCGCCCCCTTTTTTTTGTTTTCCAAATTTTATTTTTTCTGTTTGGGTCACATGCTCTGTGGCGTGCGCGAGGACGGCGTGGCAGGGCTGAGCGCCGGGATTAGGCGGCAGGGAATTAGCGAGGAGGACCCACCGGAGAGAGTTTTTGCGCATTCCTCGGCATGTTGTCGCGCCGCCGCGGGGCCGGGCGCTCGCGGCCTCGTGCACCGCGCTAGCGGCCTCTCCGCTCTCTCCCTCTCTCGTCATGAACATTCGTACTTTAGACGGCATGGTTATCTTCCGTTTCAGAGTAATTTTTATTCGCCCTTTCGAATACAAAATTGGTAACAATTCTAATAAAATTACCATAGCAATACATTTTATAAAGAAATACACCACGAAACTTAATCCCCATCTATCTTACTTGTTTCTTACCCACACCCCTATTTAATATTATTATCATCATGCAGTGTGTCAGGAGTCTTGTTTTTCTCCAAATCTGCTCTACATTTTTGAACCGAAGACTGTGGGAATTCACGGCGGCGTGAATGTTCCAACAAATGGTCCCGCTTCTTTGTTAATGTCTACAGTTTGAGGGTCGAGGTTCTACTTGGCTTCACGATGGAATTTCCTCTGTGATGAAAACTTATTCCTGTGTCTTGGGCTTCTTTCCACCGATTGGGAAACCGATATCAAGGCAGGATGATTAATGCACAACCCATTTAATTCGCTGCCAATGCCTTTATAGGCAATGGTCAACGCATCAGAGTCGCAATCCAGAGGTAACCGGTTCAAACCGATCTCCCGGCACAGCAGCTGAAACAACGGGGGGGGGGGGGGGGGTGTTTCTAAATTCCGCCTCCCCCACCCACTGCCTGTCCACCCAGCGGCGTGAATGAGTACACTGCAGGTAGTCCGCACGTGGTGGTGGTGGTGGTGGGGTAAAGCGTAGGCACCCTCCTCACCTCTGGCCAGCGTGGACGAGTAACCCAAAGTACCCTCCAGAACCACGCTCTGTTGGAGACCCTTCTGCCAGCAGCGGCGTGGGCAAGAAACTGCAGGGCTGCACCTTTAACATTTTACCTACGTTCAGCGCAGGAGCCCCGGATGTGGCCCCTGCCGGAGGCTGCGCTGCCGCGGTTCGTGGGCGGCTCCGAGACCGCGTGTGGCCGCGAGTCCACTCGTGCCGCTCGGAGAGGCCGGGACCACAAGTGGTGGCCGCCGGGGCACAAACGGTCTCGTTCACGGACACGTTTGCACCGCCGGGCGTGCCCGCGGTCATGCCACGCGTTCCTTGGCACGGGGTCAGACGTTTCGCTCCACGCGTCACAACCCGAACTCAAAAACACCGCAGAGAACCACCTGGTTCTGTCCGATAAACCCAACAGAACACAGAAGAACCAACATAGCTAATGTTTTAAATATATATAAAGTTAATCTTTGCTTCCTGTACCCGTTTAATCAAACAAAAATTGTCCAATTGTATTGTTTTCTAAGCATTATTTCACTTGCCATTGTGGAGGTCTTTAATCCATTCTTCAAATACAAAAACGGGACCTGGCTCAAAGTGTTGGTTAATCATCAGTTTGGGATCTCGACAGATAAATAGTTAACTCTGGGTACACCGTTTTCAAATCTGGGATTATTTAAATTTTATTTAATCACTGCCTCAGAGTAATTGGCCCGAGTCCTGCAAAGAGACGAACAAAGTGTAGAGCAAACCTACTGGGACGCGTTCTGTAAACGATGAAACTCCTGCACTGGACAGGGAAGTGTGTGGAGGTTAGCCACAAACACCGACGGAGTTGCAGGCCAAGAACCAAACAAGGCCGGGCGAGCCACTCGCATGGTGATGGCGGCGGTGGCAGTGGCATCACGGGAAATGCAAAGTGCAAGATGGGAAGACCGATCCCACGGTCGGCGAGAATGAGAGGCTTCGTTTACCTCCGGAGTACAATCGTCCACGTGCTGCGTGAAACACGCAGCGCAAGAACGGCGACCTTTACCACGGAACAACTTTTCAAATGCATCGGTGGTGTGCCCCGCTCGTCCGTGTGTGTCGGTGTGTGTCTGTGTGTGTCGGTGTGTGCGGGAAGCGGTAGTGCAGTTGTTAGAGCGCTGTGTTATGATTCTAAATTTGTGTTATGAACCCGGCAACCCAATTTCGATTCTCGAACACGGCCAACACGAGTGACGAATATCTGAACTGGTCCTAGGCCTCCCCTACGTCGACTCAAATGAGTACCTGGTGTGATGTGTAAACATCACCACTGGGGAGACAAAGGCGGATGGGCGTGGTGCTGGCCACCCACCCCCTCGTGTAATGTGCTGGCATTCAAAGACGCTCACGAAAAGCACTTGCCCCAACAGTCTGTTGAAATATATACGGGGGATCTTTGTCTTTGTATCTGCAGTGCGATGCTCACGCAGCTGCCTTGTCCACCTCATCCTGTTCTTGACACTTTGTGCAACTTATCTGACGTCGTATGAATGTGAACTGCACAAGCCGTAGATTTCAAAATGTTTGTTGCTTGTTGTGTATGCGGCACTTGATACGGTGGACAGCCCACGCCAACGAGAAGTTACATCTCAAGAGATTATCCAGGTGAAATATTGTAACAAATAAATAAATAACAGCATCACCCTAGCAGCCGCCAATGATGAGCCAACAACACTCGCGCTCGGCTGTTCCACGAATGAATAAGGACAATAATATAAAAAATAGTGTTCGGAGTGGGAGAGACTGACTCCGCCACACAGAAGGTGGACCCGATGCTGAATGACAGCTGACGATGCATCACTGGACACTGAGAAGCATCGCACACGTGAACAGCCGATACCTTAGTCCCCAAAACCACCCCAGTCGATCCCAGGAGCGTGGTCACAAGACGCCCGCTCCGTGGCCACGTCTTGGAGATACGCGGAGATACAGAGAGGTAAACACCCACAGAGAAACAAAGATACTCAGAGACACACAGAGAAACAAAGATACACAGAGATACACATAGAGACAGAGATACACCGAGTGGCAGACACCCACAGAGAAACAAAGATACTCAGAGACACACAGAGAAACAAAGATACACAGAGATACACATAGAGACAGAGATACACCGAGTGGCAGACACCCACAGAGAAACAAAGATACAAAGAGAGACAGAGACACACAGAGAGACAGACACACACGGAGAAACAAAGATACACAGAGAGACAGAGACACACAGAAAGACAGACACACAGAGAAACAAAGATACACAGAGATACACAGAGAGGCAGAGACACACAGAGAAACAAAGATATACAGAGAAACAAAGACAGACAGAGACACACAGAGAGACAGAGATACACAGAGCGACAAAGACACACAGAGATACACAGAGAGAGAGAGACACACAGAGCGACAGAGACACACAGAGAGAATCGACACGGAGATGCGGTCACGAGTCGCCCTCTCCGTGGCCACACCGCCGCTGTAAGCCGCCTGAATTCATCACGAGCCGTGGTCTATCCACTGCTGGCCGTATCGTCATGTGTTTCCAGTGTCCGGAACAGGATAAGTAATACGCCTGTGGTGACCGCCAACGAGACGATGGAGAGGCCCGGTGTCTGTTACGATGCCCAACACGACTACACAGCCAGCCACGTTACACAGGGTGTTGCAGGCATTTTAAAATATCAACTGCTTTTTTTTACGTGTATATACACACACACACATATATACACACACGTACACAGGCACACAAATCCATTCGCGTCGCGGCCGCAGCTAGCGCAGCGCCGCCGAATACTTGGTGAACACTCATAAACGCCACAGCAACACAGATGGCCAGGGAGGATTTAGCCATGGGCTTATGATCAGTCAGGAGTGGCTGGAAAGGATTGGTCTGGGAAGAGGAGGTGGGGGGGTGGGGGCGGTGTGGGTGGGTGGGTGTGGGTTGGGGAGGGGGGCGGTGGAGTTGTGAGATTGGCGACGGTGGAGGAGCGGCGATGGGGAAGGGGGCAGTGGGGGGGGGCAGCCACGAGCTCTGTGGCTCCGCGCTGCCTCACTGATCAGGCCTCTTCACCGAATCTTCTCTCAGCTGCTATTTTTTTTCTTGCCGGGTCTTCTGACGGGATTAAGCCGGGACAGCCGGAGCCGCCAGTTTAATTAATTGTTTTTGTCAAAACAAATCGTACCCTGGGAGCCCAAACACAGCGCATTGTCACTACGTGTCCAAGTCGCTGCACCCCGAGCCGGGCGCTGCACCGTATCCCCCGTGCGGCAGGAAAACAGGGGATCGCGGGAGGAGAAGTGAAATCAAGAAGAAAATGCAATAAATAACGACTGCAGCTCGGTGAGACGCGTCGGAAATTTCCACAGGGGCCGAGCGAGGAGCGTTTTGGCCGGGTGGCGGCTTGCGGGAGGCACGGTGTGGCGGTGGAGGAGCCACCCGTGGCCACCCCCACCCCGCGTGCCACTACACGACCCCGCCGTGTTCGCGGGTTGTGCCTCGTGCTGCTCGGCACGTTGTCCGTCGTTGTGCTCCACGCGCCGGGAGCTTCTCCCGGAACGGTCTGAACTGCGGGGCCAGCTCCACTGCCCCACGAACAACTTTCGACTTCAGAACCAGGGTCCCAGTGCGATACGCCCGGTTCCACTCGGCTCTCCTGACAATCACCACAAGCAGGTCCACTCCGGCTCCATCTCGGAGGTGGGGCTCAGCGGAGCTGCCGTGTGGGTGGCCACCATGTCACAGTGATTCACCGCTACGGAGGAGGGTGAACCTCGGTGGTGCCGCAGGGCACATTTGGTGACACAGGGCCCAGGCCAGTGCTTGCTTAGTGCAGGCCCGAACCGCAACGCAAGCCGTGGTTCCACAACCAAAAATCGTGGCGTGTGTTTGTCCAGTCGGGCTGCTCTCCGTGGCGTGGCAGTGGTGGTGACGCTGGTTTTTTTTTTCAGGGTTGCTGAGCACAGGCCTAAAGCCATCAAGCAGCCAGAAACGCACAGCGGTTTTGTAGGGGTTAGAGTTCATGGGGTCCCAGAATTGAGTAAAATTATAAGAGTTTGGGAAAGGAGACGACGGGAGGGAATTCCATAGAAGAGCAGTGGGAGGGAAGAGAATTGAGAACTCCAGTTTGGCGATTCAGAGTGTGAGTGAGTGTGTGAGTGAGCGGGTGAGAAAATGTGTTGTGGTGACCTGCAGTGTGGCGAGTGAGTGAGTGTGTTAGTGAGTGTGTGAGTGTGAGTGAGTGTGTGAGTGAGTGTGTGAGTGAGTGGGCGAGTAAATGTGTTGTGGTGACCTGCAGTGCGGTGTGTGAGTGAGCGGGTGAGTGAGTGTGTTGTGATGACCTGCAGTGTGGCGAGTGTGTGAGTGAGTGGGTGTGTGAGTGAGTGGACGAGTAAATGTGTTGTGGTGACCTGCAGTGTGGTGAGTGAGTGAGCGGGTGAGTGTGTTGTCGTGAGTTGCAGTGTGGTGAGTGAGCAGTGTCGATGAGATGAAACATTCAGTCTGGTACATCGAGTTCTCAAGATGAGAGGAGGAATCAATGAGTGCAGTTCATGAGAACATCAACCATGGTTTTATTGATTGAAGGGTGATTGGATGAGTGTGTGAGCGAGTGTGTGAGCGAGTGTGTGAGCGAGTGGATGAGTGGGCGAGTGGGTGAGCAAAGTTTAATCATAATAATTTCAACTTGTAACGCTCATAGAGAGAGAGAACGACTCACAGGCGCGAGGAATCACAATTTATCAGGAAACCGTTGAGGTGGTGGGCTCGTGCCAACAATTATCCAAGCTCCGTGTTCCTCTAAATATTAAGATGTTTCCAGCCAACTAATGAGTGGTTATATGCTTGGAGAAAATCCACGCTTGCAAGGGGGCAACACTCTATGCCACATTTGCTGAACCGAATCAGTGAAGATCACAGGAAGAGACCACGATAGTAGCACTAGTGTCGCCGCACGCTCCACGTGCACGACGCTCTACGCACCGCGCTCCCCCATCTCACGCGGCGGCGAGGCGCCTCCGCTCGCACGAGTCCGCCCGGGCCGCGTCCTCGAACGCCCTGCAGGACCCTCGCTCGACACCCGCCGTCGTTTCCACGTTCAGCCGCGCGGCTGCGAGCGCGCGCCGGAGGGCTTCCCCGAGTCCGGAGCACGGCAAGTGCTTTGCCAGGGGCTTATGGGGCGGCCGCGGCGCGGGTAGGAAAGAGCCCCACTTTGTTTAGTCTGTCCCCAAGGATGCCCGTGTCCGCGCCACGCACTCGTGCGTCGCCGGGGCGACGCCACTCGCGCACCTGCGCCGTCTGGGCCCCGACCACTTGACGCAAACTTTCCCTTCCGCACGTTCCGCTGCTCGCACTTCGAAGGTGCGTGGCGCGCGACATGAGGGGGGCGGACAGTGGAGGCGCCCACGCGCACTCGCGTTTGTTTGTTTGTTTATGGCCGAGAGGAGAGAGGAATGGCGCGCCGCTGTGCGGCATGGTGTGGTGTGGCGCGGTGTGGCGTGGTGTGGTGCGATTAGAGGCGGTGCGGCAAGGCGCGGCGTTTTTTTTACATCGGTGTTCAACGCGCAACACAGCGTTTGTTTTACCAAACGGCGGCGCCGCCGCGGCCGCTCTCCAAGCCAAGGTCACGGCTCGACCGCGCCACTTGACGGCAGGAGGCACCTCCTCAAGGCCACGGCTCGTCGCCAGCGTCCTCGTCGGCACCGCCGTAACCGCCCGAACCGCGGAGACCGACTCAACAACAGGAGGCTCCTCCCCGGGCGTCAGCGGTGAAAGACGGAGCGCAAGCAAGGTAGACGGTGTCCAGGAGCTGCGTGGCTGGGCGGGCAAGCCCAGGTGGTGTCCAGGCAGTGGCGTAGCTATCGAGTGTGCTGCCGGTGTAACCACACCGGGCCCGATTGGCCGGAGGTGCCCAGGTGCCGGGCTACGAATAAGCAGGAATTTGAACGGAGGAGGGGGGGGGGGGGGCCGTATTCCATCCATCAATCCATTCATCCCTTGCACCAAAAGCCCATGACAACCACGCTAGGCCACCGGGTCCTAGTGTCCAACCCGAGCCAGTGACGTAATCCACGGCGAACGTCTGAAGGCTGCATTGGCAGCGACGGTCAGAGCAGTGGCCCGCGAGCGGTGCCGGTGTAAATGTTGTGGGGGCGCAGCTGGAGCAAGGTATAGACGGAGCTCGCTGCGCACGACATGAGATTGCTTAGCTGCAGCGTGAGACCCGCAGAGGGGCCGGTGTCCCACGCTGACCGGCGGCTCGTTAACGGTGCACGGCTCTCATGGCGATCCACGGCCGGACAAAGGACTTTGTCCACACCGTACGGGGTCGGAGCAGGTTGTTTGACCATACTTCCCCAGCCTGGTCAGTGCAGCTTGGTGCTAGGTGGGGCTATGTAATAGACAGCAGAGGGCAGCGTAGAAAAACAATCCGTTGTTGAACTGTACGTCCGCGTTCATTCATAACACGGTGTAAACTCTGCTGCTAAATATCACTTTATGAAGAGGGGGTTGTGACGGGAGAATGTGCAACGCATTGGCTTTGTTTGGCAGTATCTGGGGGTCACCTGGCTGAACTCTCACGATCATGCCGTGAGAGTTCACGAGACATCGCAGACCGCCGTCGATCAGCGCGTCCCGCGCGGGACGCTGCCGCCACCGCCCCCGTGCTGCGGCAGGCCAGCAGCGGCGGTGCACCGGTCAAGCCAGACAAGCGCATCAGGAGCAGCGGAGTGCATCGCTGCGATGTCTCCTTCGTATTTACATCCACATCAGCCGTAGGAAAGAAGCAGCAGCAGCAGCACACAGGACGTGCGATCCAGAGGTCGCCGGTTCGATTACAACTCTCCTGGAGCGGCAATTCAAACAACGCGGCGCGCCTCCTCACAACCCTCCGCCCACCCAGACTTGTGAATGGGTGCTCAATGTGAATAGAAACATTTCAGATTTTGACTTTTGTTGGACCAATGTCAATATCGGTTTTCCCTTCAGAGATTTCGTCTGCAGTACAGTTCAGATGATCGGTCGATTTACTAACAATCACAATCACCTACTTCTTTGTGGTCATTTACTCAGACCTCTTTAAATTCCCAAAGGCAGGAAACCCCCCCACAATGCAAGCTATGTGCCGATGACGTCACCAAGCCCTGCCTATCACCTCCCGTCCAGCGGCACCACGTGGGAACAGAGGTGAGACTTCCCCCCCCCCCAAACTATTTGCGTGTTATCTGATTACAGTACTTAAGTAATCGGATATCCCAGCTCTGGTGCGGAGCAATTAACCACATCTGCCTTATAGCGCGAACAACACAACCACAAAAAAACCTGTGCAGGAGGAACAGCAGGCACGCAGTAGACAACGACATCAAGAGTCAGAGTGAGTGCGTGTCTCAGTGAGCATCAAGGTGGAGCCCATCTCCAGTTTACAGGCCTCAACCCAGTGCAGGAAATTAAACATGCCTATGGCGAGGGCGAGTCTCTCCACTGGACGAGCACTGTAGAATTTCGAAAAAAGCGGTGCCGATGTTGAAGATGGGCCGAGTTAACCCCCCAAATAGGATTTAAACTCGCGACCTTCCCATTGGGAGCTGCTGGCTGCACGTCTCGGCAGTACAGGCGGTTGCAATAGGAATTTAAATTATACCGCGCACAAACGCACGGACACACACGCACATACGCACGCACACGCACGCATGCGCACACGCATGCGCACACGCACGCACAAACGAGCGCGCACGCACTCACACGTACACGCACACAAAGATCCCCGTGTCGCCTTAACAGACTTGGGGCAAGTGCTGTTAGCGACCACCTATGAAGGCCGGTACGGTGCACGAGGGGGTGGGTGGCCAGCACCACGCCCGGCAGCCTTCGTCTCCCGAGTGGCGATGATTACACATCGCACCAGGTACTCATTTGAAGTTAAGTCGACCTCGGGGTGTTCCGTGAGCGAAAATGGAACTCGGGTCGCCAAGTTCACAATGCAGCGCGCTAACCGCTACACTAGCGCTCCCCACACACGCACACACATGCATAGACATGCACACGCGCGCGCACACACACGTGCCCGTTTGCCGTGCACGAAGGCGGCATCGCCGCGCAGAGCTCCAAGACGTTTCGCCCCAACGAGCCGCCCGCGTCTCTGCTCCACACGAGGGTTCCGCACGGACGTTTTATCTGTCTCACGGTTCTCCGGGGGACACCCGGCACACGGAGGCAGGGGCCTCGCCAAGCAACACCCGCCCGTTCATTTTAACGACCAAACTTGAAAACGCACAGAGGTCGCGCGTCCACGGACAAACTCTCCCGCCGCCCCCGCCGTTATTTCGCGTCTCTTCTCGCAGTCGTGATAAATTCACCGGTGCTGTTTGTTGCTGGCGCCTTGGTGTGCTGGGGCCTTGGGACCCGTGACCAGCACCCGTGATGAAAGCCTAGATAATAGTGCCGTCCCGGCACGCAAGTCACCAAATCGACGGAACCTTTCAGCGGAGAAGGGGAGCCACGGCTCTCCCTCCTCCTCCTCCTGCACCCCCTCTAGCACCTCCCCCCTCCTCCCGCGTCCGTACACGCGATGATTAAAGCCGCACGCGTGGTGTTAATGCACTTTGCGTATTCCGCAACGACTGCTCGCTCCGGCCCCCTATCAATATTCCGCGGTCGATAAAAGCTCTTAGAGTCTCGGCGAGTAAAAACAGTTTATTTCTGCGGCGGAGAGATCAATGTGTCGCCGCGTTGTTTTGACAGTTTACCCTCCGCTCCAGCCGCGAGAAATATTGACTCGCCACTTGCTACGTCGCTCTGGGGGAATACGGCGGGGCAGGCGCGTCGGCGCGCGCGCCAGAACGTACAGAGACAAAGAAGTGGCCACCTTGTCCTTTCTGTGCCGATGAGTCCAGCGCGAGAACCCGTCGCCCCACGTCTCCCGAGTAATGGCCCCGTAACTCGCGCTCCGAGCACAGACGAACAGGGAGATGCTCCTCCCTGCAGCCTCTCCCTGCAGCTCCCACAAATATCACCTTCAATCTGGGTGATCTCCTGCTGCTCAAATGAGGATTGAGGCGGTGCTGCTCATCTTCCGTTTACAGCCCCGAGCCAGCGGGGGAAATTCCACGTTCCGACAGCGGGGCTGAGAAACGACAACCGCTATAGACTTCCACACAAAGTGAAACTCATTTGATGGATTCTAGAGGAACGATGGGCCGAGTAAAACCCCCAGCCAGGATTTGAACTCGCGAGCTTCTAGATTTCGAGCCGCTCGCTCGAACGCTGAGCAACCTGTCAGGGCTACACAAGTCACGTATTTGTGTTAAACCGTGGGCTCCGGGTTGACGGAGCATCGTGGCGAGGAAGGTGTGTGCTGGGTTTCATCTCTCGCTGAATATTTCACGTGTGGCTGGTAGACTGCGTTAGGGTGGCAGTGGTAGCCATAGCCATAGTGAGAGGGATATATATATATATACTGGATGCGGTGTGCCGGGTACCGACATCTTTACCGGGTCACTGGCCAAGACAGATCCAGGTAAGATTTCGCCGTGGGGATAGCCCACCAATGAGCCTCAATAATGGCGAAGCATGCCTGTCTATCACGATACGGGCTGCTCCACGCCCGCCTGTGCGTGGATTTTTCCGCAGTGCCCTCTGCTGACAACGTAGCCCCGCAACAGCAGCCTATAGCACCGTTCCACAAGCAGTGGTCTCCCATCCGAGCGCTGTCCGGGCTCAAGCCCGCTTTCCTTTCGAGATCTGACGCGATCGGGCGCATTCCAGCTGAATGGCCGTGGGCCCTGTACGGGATCACTAATCCAAAAATGGCTGGACAATGTATTCACGCTCAACGCTCTGCAACGCGCGTTGCATCTCAGAGGCTACCGGTACCTGCGGAGGACAGCCAC
Source organism: Lethenteron reissneri (assembly GCF_015708825.2). NCBI lineage: Eukaryota > Metazoa > Chordata > Hyperoartia > Petromyzontiformes > Petromyzontidae > Lethenteron > Lethenteron reissneri. The sequence goes on from NC_083792.1 coordinate 6,003,925, forward strand.
TCGCTCACGCGAGAGCTGGGGTGCTGGGTTTGTGAGTTTGGCAGAAGGATTTCAGCGGCTGTTTAAATTTTACGTTTTTCCATTTGTTTTAGGCTGCAGGTGCAAAGCAAAAAAAAACAAATCCCATCAAGAATTTGTTTGCTTAAGCAGTGGAATTAAACGCGTGTGTGCGCGCACGCACGCGCGACTACAGACCCGTTACACACGCCCATGATAGAGAGCGTTGCATTGTCAGCAGAGGTGTCAGATTCTAAAAACAAATATCACATCACTCAGGACAATTACTCCGACAATATTTACACTTTTGAAAAACTCGCTAAAAAATTAACAATGAAAATAGTAGTCACGACTTAACGCTTTTCTCCACGCTCCGCTAATTACGCAGGACAGCCCGTAGCGCCTCTAGACACCTCGGTGATTGTGTTGAAATGAACACTGCACACGAGCACGCACGCGAGCGCACACACGTACCCGTGCCGAACGCACGTGACAGCGGGGTGTTGGTCAGAAGGAAAAGCGGCCCGGTACCCAATTAAAATTAAGATCGTTACCTTGGCAAGGGAGCGAGCCACCGCGTCTTGTTAAAAGGGTCGCGCCGTGACTTGGGAGCGGACATTCTGGCGCCGGGTGCCGTCTTGGCACGGTCTTGGCACGGTGTTGGCACGGCCTCGAGCTACTTGTGTCGCTGCGGTAGACAACACAAAGCCAATTACTGCAACTGCAACACAAAGGCAAAGTTGTGAGAGATGGAAACGCAACCGACAACAGCACCAGCGGGCACATCTTTAAGAAAAAACAACAACAGCAGCCACAGTGGAATTAAACGTTTCAAAATGGGCCCCTCGTTTTATTTACACGGCCTTTAATTACAGTTGATTTGTCTATAAAAAAAACAAATCAGATACCAGCTTAGAGCACAGCTTGGTGCCCATAGTCACAGTGTGCATATGTGATTAGGTGGGTGGAGGAGGGATGGATGGGGAGGGATGGGGAGGATGGGGGAAGGGGGAGGAGGCTCACTCACAGATGCCAAGAAACAGTGTTCACCTCGCGCCGTGTCACGCTGCTCCCTTGGCAAGATTTGGTTTTCAGCAAAGTTCCAAAAGTGTCACCACCGCCACCCGTCACTCGGCGATCATCCGGGCGGCGAGGGTTGCGGTGGCCACGGCGAAGACGCCACAGCGGCAATGGTCCCTCGCTCCCTCGCTCGTCTGTTGGTTTATTTATCCGTGTATTTGTCTGCACGCGCGCGCGTGTGTGTTTATTTGGAAGAGGTGCGGGCGATGCATCGGGCCGCGGAACGCCCCCGCCCCCACCTCGCACTGCTAATCAGCGCAGCTGCCAGGACTCAGGTGTCTGCCAACGGCTCCCCCACCTCCACGGAGGGCCCCCCCCAGGCACACCGAGACCCCGGAGTTGGGAGGGGGGTGGGGACAGCGATTGTCTGGCCGCTGGCCACCGCGGGGGGTGCTGCTGGTGGTGGTGGTGGTGGGGGGGCTGCGTGCATCTGCGTGCGCCGAATCGGGGGGGCGGTGCATCCACGCATTCTTCCGCGGCGAGTCGGAGCGCGCTTGGAAACGCATTGAGCCTCACCACGCTCCTTTTCACTGCAGCGCTGCTGCTGCTACTGCTGCCCATTCACAGAGGCCGGCTCGTGGGAGAGGCAGTGTGTGTGTGTGTGCGCGTTCGCAGGACGCAGCCACGGAGACATTGGCTGCACGGTCTGTGGGGGGTGGAGAGGAGAGGGGAGGGAGGGTGGTGGTGGTGGCTATAGTGGGCTAAACTGGCAGCAGATAATGGCCTATTGTGATGAGTGGCTGATAAGCTGAGGACCGATATCCGAGAGGAGACTGCTACTATTCACGGGCCGCCCTGCCGAGCAGCAGCCGTGTTGACATTGCCTAATTACATGGGAGGGGCTTCGGCGGACACTGACAGACAGTGATAATGGGGGGGGCCGTGCCCTCCCCCCACCACTATCTCTCCCGACTGCTCTGGAACTCCTCTTTCAGCCGCAGGCCGCGTGCGAGTTATTCTTTTCCCCCCCCTCCGTCCCGCGCATTTTAATAATTTTCTCTCGCGCCTCCGCGTGCACGTCACACGCGAGTGTTGCATTCACGGGTGCGCACGCGTACACGTGCGTGCGTGTACGCGTGCACACACGTGTGCGCGCACGTGTGCGAACGCGTGTATGGCTGCGAATGTGTGAATAGTGCCTGTGTGTGTCCAAACGAGTGACCGTCAACAGGCTTTTTTTTTTTTAACCAGGCGCTAACACCCCCCAAAAAAAAGTTACCAGCATCATCGGCAATGGTCAATCCACTGCTGGATGAAGGCCCTGCTACCTCTCGCAATCCCACGACGTAGTGGTCCACTCCGTAACACGAGAACGGATTCCATCATCGCGACGTTTCAGCGGTGGACATCCTCTCTGGCGCGTTCCCTCCTTTGGTCGCTGCTCCTGTGCCGAGTCTCGCAGGAAGTCGTGCCGTTACTAGCGTGCCGTCACGTCAACTTGCGTCCTATTATGCAGAAGCGGAGTCACCGATAAGCCATCAAGTCCATGGGAATATCACCGGTTGCTCCATCGTGTAAATCATCTCAAATACCTGTAAGCATCCAAAATTGTCCTTAAAAATCCAAATCTTTCTTCTAATATCTGAAACTCAGCGTGAGTATTTAACGAAATTAATAAGCAGACAATAGATACTATTTAGGCAATGCATATCCTTGTCATATCTCTGAAAAATGACACGTCAATCACACGGCCTTCTGGGAGTACATCATTCCAGCAAAATTGGTTCAATACACGGAAACTCCGAGCGGGTTTTGATTTACCGTATCTCATCAGCAGTCAGGCTTTTGCTTTAACCAATGCTGGTGGACTGCCAGACGTTATAGGCAAGGATCCTCTCTCAAAGATATGGGTTCTAGTTCGCCACAAATTATAATGGAATGCACAGCGCACAATAATTACAGCCAGTATGCATGTGGATAGTTTATCTCATTATTCATACCCACAATTCTCTGAGGCGGTGCATAATAACTTTGCTTTGTAACATATATTTATATATATTTGTAGCCACAATGCACATGGGTGTATGTTCCACTGTTCTATTAGTTGTCCTGTATCCCTCAAATTAATCTCAATTGGCTTTGAGTCGCGTTAATCTTGTCATCTCTGTGTTTTGTCCTTTCAAATGTCTCCACCATGCACTCGTCCGTTTT